>NC_058096.1:50365000-50990000 GCF_020171115.1 Neogale vison
TCTTGATAGCTGAAAGTCCTCTTAGTCATCTTGTCATCAAACAGTTCACTGCCCACAAGAGGCCCAACACCACACAGACAATTAGTGATGGAGTGAGAACCAGAACCCAAGACATTATTGTATTTAATCAGAAGTATGCTAGTGTTTGCTACATAAGTGTTACATTCTACAAATTGATAGGCAACGTGGAAACAAAAATATCTCAGTGAGTCTCTACAAGGAGGTTGTGGGTAAACACAGACTATAATAAATGATGGTAAAACAACTTTTTCATAAGAAATCTTTCATTATCCCAAGGTCATAAAGATATTCTTCTAAATTAATTTCTAGAAGTTCTATTGATATAATTGCTGTGAAGCTAAAGGGTTTCCCCTCTGATTAAAAACTTTTTGAGGATAGAAACACATATTCAGAAATGTGTATTCTGTGTACTTTGTGTAGTCATATCAAATTGGAATTCGTCATCAGCAGATTCCACTATATAATCTTGGGGAGGAAAAGAAAGAAATGTTAATTAATTTAAATAGTATTTTCAGTCTTCCTATTATGCCAGTCAATAAATTGATTTATGACTGTGTAAATGTGAGGTAGACTACATCAAACTAGTACCCTTCAGTCAATCTTAGTTCCCTTGTAATTGTCTGAGTGTGAACATCTCAGTATGGGGTATATGAACTTAATGTTTGATTATGTGAATTCTATGTTTAACGTGGCTTCTGAAGCAAAACAACCACTTATTCTGTGTTTAGTGTGAGGTTTTTCTTCTGATGCTCTATATTGAGTAACTGAAAAATATATTCTGAGGTGTCTTAAGATTAACATTCAATTAGAGTTACAAATGACCAAATCTAGCTATTATTAAAGATTTTAAGTTCAATTATAGCTTTTTATCTATAAGTTCTAGTAGACTGTACAATTTTTAACAAGCCTTTGAGTAATATTTGATTTTATATGCAAAAGCTATTAACATACTAAAAAGGAAATAAGATATTAATTTTTTAATCAGATAAAGTTTAGTATGTTTGTAAGAGTTATCTGCTATAAAAAATCTAAAGTATTCAACTAATACTCAAATATAAAAAATAGGTTTTTAAATATGTTCTATTTTATATTTTCTTAAGTATTTCAGTAATATATATAATCTTCAAAGTATGTCAATTTTACATAAAAAGTCTAAATTATTTTTTTAGCAGCAATGTCTATAATAGCCAAACTATGGAAAAATCTAAATTATTTACTCAGTTACACATCTTAAATCAGAATAAAAGAACTAACTTTAAATAGATCACACAATTACAAAGAATATCAACATGCATTAGTACTTTGACACAAAGAAATGATACTCTAATTTTTGATTATCTTAAATACTTCTATGCCTACATATTCCTGGATTTAAGAGATACTAACCCACTTAGAAAGCAATTATCTTCTAAGCTTACAGCAATTGCTTATTAGTCAGAGGCTTTGCCTGGGACAATGGATAGATTCTTATTTGTAAGCATCATGCAACATAGTCTTATTTATTTTCTATACAAGGACTTAATAAATTAGAGAAGAGATTGGTCTCATTGTTCTTATAGTGCACATAACTCATCCAGACCATATAACCCACATTTCTAACATTCTCTAGATTCATGTTACCCATAACCCAGTTTTTCTCTCTGAAATGCCAATGGTACAGTTTTAATCTTTGATTACATTTTGCCTTTATTGACTCTTTAAGATATTTGAAAGAATTTGTCCTGATTTAGATTGTTCTGATTTTTACAGAATCTTGTATTTTCTCGTATTATTTTGGGCTGATAGGACAACAGAATTCTTATGGCTATAAAATGATACCAGAGCAGTGAGAATTCTATATTTCAAGAGTCTAAAGGAATGTAACAATTCAAATACAATACATAAACCTTTGCATTTAGTTATATTATCTCTTTGGTCTCTGTTTTTGTATCCTGAATTGGGGAAAGATCAGTTGTAAAATACATTTTCAGTGAATTGGAGAAATCTGAATATAGTATTGATATTAGATGCTATTATGAATTAATTGTAATTTTATTGAGTTTAGTAATGGTATTGTGGTTATATGGAAAAGGTCCTTTTATTCTTAGGAAATATATGTTGAAATACTAAAAACCAAATTGTCTAAAACTTAATACCAAATGATGCAAAAATCACCATCACCACAAGAATAGATGGATGGACTGATAAAGAAAATAAACCAAAAAATATAAGAAAAATAGTATCTACTAAGTAATACATATTACCTTATATTTATTATCTCCCTTTCTAATGCATAAACTCAGAGAGTAAGGACCATGTTTATTTTGTTCACCACTGGATCCACAATGCCCCAGGTCTGAAACTTAGAAATCGCTCTATTAAAAAAAAAAATGAATAAATAAAATGAGTGAATTAATTAACAGAGGAATTTCAAATAGTGGGGGTGCTAAAAAGGGTGCTCCTTTATTCTTAGGCAAGAACTGACCAGGGTATGAAGTTATCTTTCCATTATCATTATTGGTATCCATGCAAATACTTTCGATTTTTTGGAAGTTATGTTGGTATTCAGCCAGCATATGTCAGCATGGTGTCTCTTCTAATTGACTGGTTCTTCTGTTGTGCCTTTTCATAAATATTTTGTATATTATCTCTATTAAGAAAGAAACATTTTTGTTTGGCAATAATCATACTAACTGCTAATTATTTAGCTAATTACAGGGAAATGGGCATTTAAAATAAATAGATAAAAAATAATAAAATAAAATAAATTAAAAAAATAAATAGATAAATTATCATTTTATTATTAATCTGTTATCATGGTACTTCATGAAAATTGAGAGGAAGTTAATATACTAACATATCTTCAAAGCTGCTTCAGTAGGATAAAATGTACACATACCTTGAAAATGAAACTGGTGAATTATTTAAAAAAAAGGCTTTTAGAGTGACCTAGTTCAATCTGTCAGTACCCCCCCAAACTAAGGTGTTAGAATAAATGTTTAAACTGAACACTGTAGATCATTTAAATTCCATAGATTACTCAAGAAAACCCTCAGCAGAAAGACAAATGAGAGAAGTGGGCAAAGAGAAATAAATGAACAGTGTGTCAGAGAAGATTGGAGAGGGCTTTTCTCTTAGGAACAGCCTTGAGCATTCACGTTTTCTCATGGTATACATCAGCATCTTTAGTCATAAAATTTCTGAGTATCTTCTTGATGGCTAAGCATATCTCCTTCTTTGAGGCATTTTTCTGAAAGTACATGGTACATTTTATTCTTTGTTTAGCAAGACAAGGACACTCTATGTTAGAGAATGTGTATGTACGTAGTAATGGATATTTCTGATGAAAGTTTTTCCACTTTCCTTTTAGTATATCTATTGCCTTTAATGTCTAAGTGGAACATGGAAATAAAGAGCATAGAGTTTCAGTCTAGACACCCCATCAGAAAATATGTCTCTTCATTAAATAGTTGTGGTTTCCAGCACTTTAAAACTGATGATTGTGGAGGGTGAACTAATAATTTCTTTTTCTAGAGGCAAGGCCATGTAACACTTTGAGACTTCACTGAGCAGGACAGTTGCCTACCTGTACAAATTCCATGCCTTTTTGCCCCAGTTCTTACCTGGGTCTTATTGGTTGCTTTAAAGGGCTTTATTCCTTTAACTTAAACTTTGATCTCTGCTAAAATATACATATTTCTTCTCCTCTTTCCCGGAGCCCTCTACACTATTTCCAGTCATTTAAATATAATGAACTGTTTTTTATCTTTTCTGAGGGGCAGGCTTGGGTGGGTGATACAGAAGCACCAGGACTGAGGTTATGCTCCCTGTAGAAACCAGCAAGCTTGTGCAGAGCAGATGGCTAATAGATTTGGAGGAGGGCTGACAATGAGAGAATTAGGGCAATCACTGATGCGAAAGGCCCCTTTCATATTTTTAAAATCTGTATGATAAAATGATCAGCTTTGGTTTAGTGAAAGAAAATCCATCTTAGCATGATGATTAAACATATGCAGAGCTGATGTTTGAATTTCCTATCTTTCTTCCCACCTAGAACAGTATCATACAGATGGTCTATATATAGGGAATAAAATTAAGGAAGTAAGAAACTGATAAATGATTGAACCCATTTTTTCTGTAAAAGTTACTTCTTGAGAGTAGATAAAAGAACTTTGAACTTGTTCACTTTTTCTCAGGTCACAGGGGTACTATTTAATAAATTGCTTTTCTCAGACACTAAGGGCCACCTTTATTCATCTGAAAAGGTTAATGCAGTTGTTCAAAATGTCCAAGTTTTTCCCAGAGAATAATTTATGTACTAAAAGTCTGTTTTATTTGGGAAATGCCTATATCATGTAAAAAAAAAAAGTGAAGTACAAATTAAAAAGAGGTAGATCTGGCAGTTCATAACTAAAGTAATTTTTTCATTTATATGTATTGTTTATATATCCCTGACTACCCCATTTAAAATTTTAATACTCCCATTGTTCCACCCCAGAACTTCCTATCCTTCTTTTTGCTCTATTTTTTTTCATAGTGCTTATCACAAATATACTCTGTATTTTACTTACAGATTTTCTTTTCTTCTGACTTTCTTACTAGAATGTAGATTCTAGGCAGACAAAAAGTTTTCAGCAGCCCCCCTCGCTGGATAGTACCAGGCATATGTAAACATTCAATAGTATTTAATAAATGAATGCAGGAATAATCTTTATTGATCAAATTTACTAAGTGATTGCCATTTTTCCCTTTGAGGAGTGTAGGTTTGTTTTCTAGAAGGAAATGCCATGTGATAGTTGAGGGTGGTTTCTAGAGTCATTGTGCATCGAATCTTGACTTTAATTCTGGTTATCTGTTTAACCTTGGGCAAGTTAGTTAACATATCTGTGCCTTAGTTTTCTATCCCCAGAGTAAGACAAATAAATTACCTATCTCATGGTTAGATGACAGGTATAAAGTGCTTAAAAAAAAAACGTGTGGAGAAAGGGGAGCCTTCCTACACTCTTGGTGGGAATGCAAGCTGGTGCAGCCACTCTGGAAAACAGCATGGAAGTTCCTTAAAAAGTTGAAAATAGAGCTACCCTATGACCCAGCAAATGCACTACTGGGTATTTACCCTAAAGATACAAATGTAATGATCCGAAGGGGCACGTGCACCCGAATGTTTATAGCAGCAATGTCTACAATAGCTAAACTATGGAAAGAACCTAGATGCCCATCAACAGATGAATGGATAAAGAAGAGGTAAGATACACACACACACACACACACACACACACACAGGAATACTATGCAGCCATCAAAAGAAATGAAATCTTGCCATTATCAATGACATGGATGGAAATAGAGGGTATTATGGAAATAGAGGGTATTATGCTGAGTGAAATAAGTCAATCAGAGAAAGACAATTATCATATGATCTCCCTGATATAAGGAATTTGAAGGGCAGAGTGGGCGGTTGGGAGATAATGAAGGAAAAAAAATGAAGGAAGATGGGATCAGAGGGAGACAAACCATGAGAGACTCTTAATCTCACAAAACAAACTGGGAGTTGCTGGGGGGAGGGGGTTATGGAGAGGGTGGTTGGGATATGGACATTGGGGAAGGTATGTGCTATGGTGAGTGCTGTGAAGTGTGTAAGCCTGAAGATTCACAGACCTGTACCCCTGGAGCAAATAATACATTATTCGTTAATAAAATAATAAATAAAAAAAACCACATTGTGGTACATGATCAGTTCTTAAAACTCACTAGTATTACCATTAAGCCAATCTGTGAAAAGAATAATATCTTTATGGCCCTCATTGCCTAAGTGATATAGTCATGACAATTATGTAAATCTTAAGAATATTTTGCCTTAATCATCAGAATTGTTTAGGTAAAGGCATATGTGATGTATATGTTATTAATATAATTTACTCTCTGAAGATTACAGAACATTTATTTTATTTATTTGACATACTCCAGTTAAACCAAAGAGAGTACTATAATCATTACAAAGGTCAGGCTTGGTTTTGAATTTTACTCTATCATTTTCTAGATCTGTGACCCTGAACAAGTCAATGAAAAACTTAAGGCTTCAGTTTCCACATCTGTAACATGGGTAAAAAAATAAATCTACGATGGTGGTTGAATACTAAATATAGCACAATGCCTGGCAAATAACAGATCTTGGTAAAAGGAAGGTCAAAATAAGACAATCAAATATGCAAAACTAGAGAACGGTGCTTATGACAGAACCATATCAATTTACATAAAATTGAGAATTGAAAATGAAATTGCATTCTTCTGACTCATGTTCAATCTTAAGCAAATAAAACAGAATTTATATTTTAGAAGAAATTACCATTTTAAAAAGAAAATTTAATATGTGAAACTTGGACATGTTTGACAGCAAATCACTTGGCCCATGATTTTCTTTGAATTGCCACATATAAAACACAGAACCTTTTAGTGCCAGTTTAAGAGATGTGAGTGTCTCTTTTTATACTTTAGGATTAACACTCCTAAATTCCTTAAAATTCAGTGTTGTGGACATAACTCTCCTCTCCCTCCTTTATCCCCATCAATTTAAATTTATGAAGATACAAAGCTAAGAAACTCATGCAAAAACCTTGTGCACAATTTCTCCAATTTTTTTTTTTTAATCTAAGAACTTGTTATGAATGTTTTGGATTATTGGTTGTGTTAGGCAGTCCTGCATACCATTGTCAGCACTGAAGTTGGGGCACTGGTTGTTGCACTTAGCTGTGGTGGCGAAGATGGGAAATACCTTTGCTCAAACAGAGTCTGCTGGAGCCATGATGGGAGAGCA
Source organism: Neogale vison (assembly GCF_020171115.1). Taxonomy (NCBI): domain Eukaryota; kingdom Metazoa; phylum Chordata; class Mammalia; order Carnivora; family Mustelidae; genus Neogale; species Neogale vison. The sequence goes on from NC_058096.1 coordinate 50,371,815, forward strand.
AACACAACATGTCCCACCAGAATGGACAATGAAAATTGGGTTCTACTTTGTGATGCGAAGCTCAACTAAGCTTTTATAACCAGACCAGAACTGGAGTACGCATGTCTAAAATTATAGCTGCCTAGGAACTAGGGTGCTTGAGCAAACAGGACTTTATGCTTTAGTGAATGTAAAGAGTCTCAAAATTGTCCCAAATCCCAGGCAATTCCATTTCAGAAAGAACTTTAGGACCTGCGGCAAGATAACATTTCGAAGCTTGCCTCTGTGAGATGATGTTCGGGGTCTCTGTGTGCAGGGGAAATGATGAGATGAGATGGACGGTGGGAAGATTGCATGCTAATAGTTCATCATTTTGTTCTAACTTGCAGGTGGACTATAAAGAGCCTCCCCAAGTCTTGAGATGTGTTATAGGGATCAAAATGTGGATACCTACACAAGAGATGGGGATGTCCTTTAAGAATCTCCTGCTTGATGGACCTTAATATTAACACACAGAACAGTACAAACACCATGATAAATATAATGTCACCCAACTGCACAGAGCTGTTACTAGATCATGGACACCTTGGTGTTGAGCAGTCTAGCTCCAGAACATGTGGCTTTGCCAAAGAAGCACAGGCCCTTTCACTGTCTCTTTTTATTGGATGTACTTGAGAAAGTATCACTTGCATTTCAATATGTGGTGACTCTGAAACTGGTATTTCAGTGTGTTCTGTATGTCCACACTATGCTATGTTCTTTTTTATCCTCCCTGTTTTTTGAAAATTTCTTCTCTTATGCTCAATTAGCCAACAGATAGTACGTCATTAGTTTTTGATGTAGTGTTCAATGATTCATTGGTTGCGTATAACGCTCAGTGCTTATCACCACACATGTCCTCCTAATGCCCATCACCAGGTTACCCCGTCCCCCCACTCTCCTCTCTTTTGTAATGCTCAATTTGTTTCCCAGTGTCCAGAGTCTCTCATGGGTTGTCTCCCTCTTCATTTTCTTTCCATTCAGTTGTCCTTCCCTTTCTGTGGTCCTCTGTGCTATTCCTTGCGTCCCACATATGAGTAAAACCATACGATAGTTGTCTTTCTCTGCCTGGCTTATTTCACTTAGCATAATTTCCTCCAGTTCCCTCCCTGTCAGTGCAAATGGTGGGTATTCATTCTTTCTGATGGTTCCATTGTATATATGAACCACATCTTCTTTATCTGTTCATGTGTAAAAGGGCATCTTGGCTCTTTCCACAGTTTGGCTATTGTGAACATTGCTGCTATGAATGTTGGGGTGCAGGTGCTGTATTGTTTATGCACTTACGGTTTCTAGTCTTGCAATCATCATCCTGATTTTCAAATGACAAATACAGAGAATGACTAGGGGGTGCTTGAATCCATATCTGGTGTAATAAAAATCAATGTATATTCTGTTAACTCAAACTTCTTTCTATCTCTATCTTTTTTTCATCAAAAAATATTTATGAAGGGTTTTAATCTTCACAACAGTGCTGCCACCACTATTGGTAGGCTGTTTCAAATAGCATGAGTTTCTCAACCATTTTTGGTAAACATAGATGTATCCAGTTTAGTCTGTAGCAATAATTCTCACAGTTTTCATAATGAGGGACTTTTCTCCACTTAAAAAAATAATTTTCTTCCTCATAATGCCTGTATTATAAAAATCTAAGCAGATTGCAATTACCACATAAGAATTTGTTTATCCATTTTGGGTGAAAATATCTATTAAAAATCTGTTAATTAATAGGATGCCTGGATGGCTCAGTTAGTTAAGGGTCTGACTCTTGATTTTGGCTCAGGTCATGATCTCTGGGTCATGAGATCAAGTCCTGTGCTGGGCTCTGTGCTGGGCATGAAGCCTGCTTAAGATTCTCTCCTAGTCTCTCTCTTCCCCTCCTCCTGCTTCCTGCTTGTACTCTTTCTCTCTCTCTAATAAAAAAATAAAAAAAAATTAAAAAAAGGAAAGCAAAAAGATTTATTAATTCATAAACTTAAAGAAAAATAACCGATGACTAATGATAAATAACAACAAAAATAATACTAAATTTATTTAATAAGAGATGATATTTAGGTAGTGTGAACAGCAAATGTTACTAGAAAGACCTGGAGTTGAAATCTGGTTTCTCCACATGTTTTCCATGCCACTTAAACTTCCTGAGACTTATTTGTCTTTCTCTATATATATGGAATAATAAATGCAATCTCATTCAGTTATTATAAGGAATATGAATTAGAGACAATAGGCAAATGATCTGGCTCACAGTGTCTTCTTCATGCATAGTGTCCAAATGGTAAGTGTTATTTTTCTCCTATGAAAGAATATAAAAACTAGAAAGTGTTTCAGAATAAAAATCACTCATCAATGAAAATTCTTGACTCTGTGAATCCTAAGGGATGGATCCACACCACTCTATATAATCTAGAAATGTCTATTTTTCTAGATCAGGAGACAACAGTATGAGTCTAGAGTCTCCAAAGCCTTGAGGGAATCAATGGGAGCTATCATGAGAAGGCATATGTATACTATATGAGGAGGGTAGGGTGTATACTAAGTTTGTGTGGAATGGGATCTACTGCTCAAAACAAGATGATATCTTCCCTACTAGTATTCCAAAGACTCCAAAAGAGCAAGGATTTCTTGTCTATTTGAAGTGCCTTGAGGAACTAGACAATGATGTTATAGATATGGCCAAGAGAACCCAGGATCTGGGTCAGCCATTTCTGTGAAATTTTAGTTTACTGAATGTCCTAGGGAATCAGAAGTAACCAGACATATGGCTGTTCTCCCAAAAGTCATGAGGCTGGTACCTGAATAGCATGTTATAATGCTGAAGGAAGGAAGCCCCAGTTGAATATTTTTTCTGTCTATTTTTGAGAGTAAACTCATGCCTTCCTTTCCCACATCCTTACCAAAGTGACTTTGTTACCATAAACTTGTTATACTAAAATGATGGTTCAAAAGCAAAATATATTTCCTTCCTTTTGTTAAAGACTTGATTAATCATCTAAGGGCAGATCTTTAAGGGAAGCTAAACTACCACCCCCCCCCCAACCCCAAGCTTTTAAAATGCACTAAATTATTTGAGTAAACCATTTACAATTTTCTTTTCTTTTTGCTTTTTATACACAGACCAAAACCACCAACCCAAATGATTTTTTTTTTTTCAGTGCACAAATTGCACTGAGACTAAATTGGGTGCTTTTGGAAGATGTTTTAACTTTATCTGGCCAAAAAAAGGGCATGTGGGGGAAAAAAAAATAAAAACACCAGACTGACTGGTGTTTAATTATCAAAGCCAGTTTATATTTGTTTGTTCAACACAAAATGACAATTTAAAAAATCTCTTTCCATTACTTTCTCCTAAGAATTCAAGGTGCTCATTTATCTGTATAATCAGTCTTATTTACCCACCAATGATGAGTCATTGATGGAAGGGTGATGTCAGTTCACACATAGTATTTTTCTATTCTTCCTTTTGCTTTAGCCCTGTGTTTCTGGAAAAAAAAAAAAAAAGCAAATGATACACACAACACTGATTTTGAGAAGCAGCACAGTCTAGAATTCCTTTGTTGAGGGGAAATTTTTCCTGACATTGTTTAGCTATTAATAGTATAGAGAATTCTTTGAGAATCAAGTATTGAGTGTTAAATCCCTCTTAATTATATTGGTATTTTTTTTTTAAAGATTTTATTTTTTTATTTGACAGAGAGAAATCACAAGTAGATGGAGAGGCAGGCAGGGAGAGAGAGAGCGGGAAGCAGGCTCCCTGCTGAGCAGAGAGCCCGATGCGGGACTCGATCCCATGACCCTGAGATCATGACCTGAGCCGAAGGCAGCGGCTTAACCCACTGAGCCACCCAGGCACCCCTATATTGATATTTTAAAGTGCAAAATTGTCTCTACATTGGTCAGTTTGTCTACATATGTAGTTCTAATCTGTGAAATATTTGGTTTGAGCTCTTCTTATTTATAATACATTTTCTTTTGCAAGCTTTATGACTTATATCTTAGTTCTTCCACTAGAACAGTCTGAATTTGTCTCCTTTAGCAAACTGACACCAAAGAATGGGAGCAATTTACAAATATTGTCACCAAAATGTCTGCCTCGTTTCTGATAATTATTTCTCATAATCCTCAGACTTTAAATGAGCTTTATCTGCATGGAGATAGCCTGCCTGTCTCCTATACAACCGTGAGTTCAGATCAGCCTCAGTCTTTCCAGCAAGAAGGAGTGAAAGCTGGTGATGTACACATGATAAGAACTCTTTTCTAGGTTTTGCAATGGAACGAATATGGTTGCTGTTGCTTCTAGCAATTGGAGTGCTTCTGGGGTCTGCTCAGTTTAATGGCTACAACTGTGATGCCAACCTCCACAGTAGATTTCCTGGTAAGTCTGAACTTAATCCTTTCTCTAATTGCATCTGCAAAGAGTGATTATGTTTGAATAGTAAGGCCCTTAAATACATATGGAAAATGGAGGGAAGTAATATCCATCTACATTAAGTGGATATTAACAAGTGGCAAATGACAAAAGACATTTTTCTGGAGTTGTAATTTATATCCAGATTAACATACAAAGTGTTCATCATAGTTAATATTATTATAATGGCTGCTCACAAATGTGAAAAATATCGGTTATTGGGTGATAGAATTGGGAGAAGCTGATTTCATCAAAACTTGCTTAATTAATGCCTTTTTTTTCTCCTCATAAGTTAATTCAGACATTCAAAACAACCCTTATATGCTAACAGTTTTACTTAGGAATAATACTTAAGAAAATGATTATGAGATATTGTGCATTACTCAAAAATATTATTTCAATGGTGTGTTGGTCATTTTCAAAGCACACAGACCAACTTGAGGATAATGGCCCAGCAACCATCAATGTTGTGGACAGACAGGAGATTTTGACCAGATTGATGGACATGTCCTACAGGTTCCTACAATCTGCACTCAGTGAGAAGTAATTCAGTGTTTCATTTAACTATTCATCATTTTATGTCAGCTAAAGTTATAGATTCACAGATAAACATTTACAAAATAAAGATTAGATATTCTGGAATCATTTTTCCAAGTTTGTCATGCAAACTGAAATACTTCCAGTCATGTTTTACATTTTCTAAACCTGCCAGTACTCCTGTGTTTGGAACATGCCAGAGCAACAACAGACTTGCATAGAGTAATCACTAGGTAGTTATGTTGTTGATGTGGGATTTCTAATCACCTGAAGTGAGGTAATCTGTATCTCCAGAATAAAGATCCAAGTGTGTAGGAATGCATTCAGGAACCCAAGTGCTTGGCAGGTTAAGTACGACCTGGAGGTGAGGATGGGGAATGTCTAAAGGTAAGTCTAGCAAGGTGTTCTAAGGCAGGGAAGTTAACGATTTTGAGTACCACAAAGGAGGGCTTTTAAAAAATATTTTTTGCTATGGAAAATTCAAATATATACAGAAGTAGAGAGGAGTAAAACAAACATTTGTACTGATCACCCAACTTCATCAATTATCAACACATACATTTTGCTTCATCTCTCTCTTCTTACCAACTCTCTCTCTGGAATAATTTAAAGTAAATTCATTATTCATGTTTCAGAAGTGTATCTGATGGAAAAGAACTTAAAATCTTCATACTTCATGTATATGTCTAATAAAGTTAATGATAATTCCTTAATATATCATCTAATACTCAGCTAAGTTGTCTCTAATACATCCCCATGGTCCATTTAGTGACATGTGTCTTTAGTCTATTTTAATTTATAGTAGTTTTCTGTCCCTTGCTTTTCTAAAATGTTAAGAAATGTGGTCATTTGTTTTGTGGAATTGTGGCTTAAATTGTGGCTTAAATTGATGTAGCTCTGGCATGTCATTTTACATGCTCCTCTTTTCCTATACACCCTATAAACTAATTAGGGCTAGAAGTTTGAGTAAATTCAAGTTTGGTTATTTTGCCAAGAAGACTTTGTGAGTTATTCATGTGAAGTATTTTGTCTTTGATCTATAGGCAATGAAGATCCATTGTGTCCTTCTAAATATATTATTTGAAGGATCTGACCTGGTCACATTTTGTTTTAGAAAGCCAACTTTGGGAAAAGTGAAAGAATCAAGTTAGAAGAATCTAGAGGCAGAGAGAAATGTCATGAAGGCAGGTCTGTGGGAGCGGCAGAATGAGACAGCTCTTAGAGATATGTTGGTGGTGGAATCGACAGAGCTTGAGAGCTGGTTCAGTTGGGGAGGTGAAAGAGAAGATGATGTTCATGTCTTAGACGATGTTTTGAATTCAGATAACTGGTTGGTGATATTGCCAACTAACACCAAAAGTATAGGACATTTGCATGTTTTAGAAAAAAAGTTTGGGTTTAAAAATAATGAGTTTGAGGAGTTTCTAGAACTTCTAATGGCAGCCTCTATCCAGTAGTAGAAAAAAATGGACCTGGGTCTAAGGAGAGAGGTTGGAACCAAATATAGCTATGTAGAAGCTGAATCCCTGTTGAGTAAGTAATGAGTGGGGAATAGGAAAATAAAAGGTAAGAAAATAGACTATTATTTTAGATAACATTGGTGATGAAGGAAAGAGGAGTAACCTGAGCCAGCAACTAAAATACAAAGAGAGAATTTGGAGATTAGAGAACTTGAGGCCATTTAGTATACACCAGTAAAGGGAAAGTATTCAGAGATTGGGAATAGCAATAGAGAAAGAAATGATGTAATGAGGAAAGAAAATATGGAAGAGAGCATAGATGCAGGTGGAGGAGTTAACCTGGGGAAATTGGGAACACTTTCTCTAGGAGAGAGGGAGAAATAAAAGACACAGAGAAGTTGAGGGGTGCTCATTGTGACATGGGAGGCAGAGGCAGAGATCCACTGGAGAGTGAGGGCCCCGGGGCCTGGTTGGAGCCAGAGAAAGTAGTCAAGCTGTCCCCTATTATGTGCAGAAAGGAAAGTGAAATGTAAAAAGATTGTTCAGCAAAGAGGATCTACCTGATCTTGTACTTAATACTTGTAAAGGTAAATAAAACATGTAAATGAGCCAGGAAGAGGCTAAGACAGGATAAGGAAGTATTTTTCATATAGAAAATTTAAAAATTATATTAAAACACTCATTTATAATGGTGCCAACCAACCACCTGCATTAAAATCACCTGGGATAGTTGGGCGCCTGGGTGGCTCAGTGGGTTAAGCCGCTGCCTTCGGCTCAGGTCATGATCTCGGGGTCCTGGGATCAAGTCCCACATCAGGCTCTCTGCTCAGCAGGGAGCCTGCTTCCTCCTCTCTCTGTCTGCCTGCCTCTCTGCCTACTTGTGATCTCTCTCTGTCAAATAAATAAATAAAATCTTAAAAAAAAAATCACCTGGGATAGTTGTTAAAAGTGTTTTACCCCAAATCTATTTACTTCACTGTTTTACACCAAAAATGTAGTGTCCAAATCTCTGATAGTGGTGTATTTTAAATCCTGAGGATGAGCCTAATGCATATTTATGGTTGGGAAAAACTGACACATTGTATACTATTATTTTCTTTAGCCCATTATTCCAATTAAAAGCATAGTCATGTGTTAGGGGAATAAAATTAAGGACAAAATCTTCCCGCCATCCAAAAATGCTCTCTGCGAGGAGAGTAGATACGAAATCATTTATCATCGAATAAGCATTAAACCAGAATGTGAGGCTTATCATAAACAATCCATCAGGAGAGTGCAAAGACAGAAAGAAACCTTACCCTTTTATGTAGCCAAGCAGATGCAACACATTACATATGTTTTCAAGATAAACAATAACTAGTCCTCCAATAAGAGGACTTGACAGCACCATTTGTTACATATAGTTCATTCTAAATATACCTGGTAATTGGAATGACCATCTGTGTTAGCATATTGGCTTTATCTAGAGGAAAAATAAATTCCTATCTTTACAAAAGGAAGTCCTTTTGTAATTTGGAGCCATGCTGCCTCGAAGGGAGGCTCACACCCACCCACCTACCGATATAGCGGGGGCTATTTTTCTTGATGTTTACATTTTCAAAAGATGGTTCCTTGATCCTTGAGAAACATTGCTGGGTCATAAAGCTGATAGCAGGCCTATCTAATCTTCAGAGGATTTATATACTTAGGATTATAAGTTTTCTAAGTACAAGTATTCAGAATTACAAGTTTTCTGATGTAAATGATTTAAGAAAAGGGAGGGAGAAGTTTCTTCCTTTATTTTAAACAGAGAGAAGTAATCCTCTTTTTTTATTTTTTTTAGATTTTTAAAAATTTATTTGACAGATCACAAGTAGGCAGGGAGGCAGGCAGAGAGAGAGGGGCAAGCAGGCTCAGTGCTGAGCAGAGAACCTGATGTGGGGCTCTGTCCCAGGACCCTGAGATCATGACCTGAGCCGAAGGCAGAGGCTTAACCCACTGAGCCACCCAGGCACCCCTAAACCTCTTAATTTGTGTTTGTCCTTATACATGTTAAAACTTCTAGTACTGTTCAGCTTAGAGAACAAATATCCAGACTTTCTAAATGTACATGCACGGGCATGCACTCACATGTGTACACATATTATGCACACACATATTATTGCAATGAAAAATCTGTATTAAAGAAGTCTAAGATCTGGATAACTCAGAAGTCCCAGGAGAGGCTTTAAGTTTATATGGGTATTATTTTCAAGTAAGCCTATTTTTGCAGGTCGTTTGCAGAAGACTAGAATGAGCAAATAAAGCATAAAGGTTAATTGCTCACTCCCCTCTTGACTTGTGGCTTCTCTTTCACATCAGGATCACCCTTGATGTCATCAGGAATTCCACAAGCTACTTAGATACTAAGCAATGGGGTAGAATGAGAATGAGTCTGGCAAAGGAGAGGGACTATCTAAATGCAAAGTAATGTTAATAATGATGAAAGTAATCATCTCACCCTATCTGACCTTTGCTGTTTCATGACATTAGAACTATTTTCTTTAATTTCCATGGCATTTATCCTTGGGCTAAGGGAACTGCCATGGTTTAATTCATTTTAAATTTAAAGGGACCCCATTTAATTTTAAAGGTAGTTAACTCTTGGCTATCCAAGCTGATAGTAGGGGACAGACTTATACCCCACTGACATTATGGTAACGCTCTTCCCAGAATAAAACTCAAATCACAGTTGACTTTTAGAGTACCACAGAATTATTTAGCTTAAATTAGATATATGGATAAATGCATTTGGCCTCTGTGACCGACAAATACATTTCTGGAACTACCCCACCTTTTGGAAGGTGGTAGCATATAAGGGTTAGTCTTTAATAATAAAGGCACTATCGAGGAAAGATGGGGCTTATAGCAACAGAAACTGTGGCTTGGCGCCCTCTTATAGTGAACTAACCACTCATGGGAAACTGAATATATCAGTGTTACACAACTTGTCATTTTGATTTCTACTTAAAACAACACTAAGGAAGAAAACAATGGGTTCCATATATTGAGTCAAATGCGCATTACTAATTCTTTCTTGTAGTCCTTATGACAAACCTATAAAATCTTTTAAAATCATTTTACAATGGGGAAATTGAGGATTAGCATCTGTTTAATGTTGCAAAGCTAGAAATTGACAGAGATATAAAACTAAGACCCTTTCCATCAAACCATGATGCCTTAAAGTGAATACTAAGTTTAAAAGAATCAAAGTGGGAATTACCACATCAAACAATCTGAAAAATCACATAATAGGGAAAATTGTTTAGCCTTTTAAGTACTTGCTTGACTAAGGAAATCTTTTTTTCCAGTGATGTTTATTAATATTTCAGTAAACATAAGTGTTTTACAGGAGATAAAATTAAGAATCACCAATTGAATTGAATTTATGAGTGGGTCAAGCAAAATGAACGCTCTAATCTTGTGTTAGGTTCTGCTTGACCATTGCATTATCCTGTGCCCAAAGTAAAAGTGGTTAATGGAATAATTATTCAAGGGAATATGTTTGGACTTTCTGTGATAAGAAAGACCTACTCTCCTGCCTTCCCATGTAGTAGTAGTGTTTTGTTCTCCAAGCTGTCCAGAGGATGCCTGCCTTCTGCATTGCACCTGTGACTGCCATTACAAGACCAGATGAAGCAGAAGAACTGATCCAGGCAGTGATTGCTGATCACTTCCTGATTCATCTAAGTGATAAAATGCAGTGGCAGGAAGAATAATTAGTCACAGGTTCAGTGGCTTAGTAATTTAGAGTCCATACCCTTCTTTATTTCAATAAAGAATTTCTTTATTGCATGAATTTTTAACTTCCTCTGCTTGTGCAAGTAAAATCCATGTGCTTTTTCCTGCCTGAAAGAGGTGACCAATCTCTTCTGGTTCCAAAGAATGTAGAGCAGATAGTAATGAATGTAAGTCTGCAAAATTTGCCTCAGACTGCGTATGAATTTCCTGCAGCACTAGAAACAACAGCTTGTATTTGCTAATGAGAAACAGATGTGAAAAACCAAGGTGGCAAGAAACCTGTTCCATGTAGAAAGGGAACTCGAATTCCTAATCTACCTTCAATTTTCCATCAGCTGCTGGTGTTTTCTGTGGATGAAATATCACTACCTCTTTGGGACTTCTTGCTCATTTAGCACCAAAATCTCAATATTGTATAAAATCTTGTTGAGAAGAAAATCAACTTAAAAAATGAGTTAAAACAATGAACATAGCATCTGTTCTCTAAGCAATTTTTAGTTTATATAGTGCCAAATATTTCTTCCCTCATTTTACAGAGTTAGAAATGGAAGTGATATACAAATTACTCATAATCTTCTAAAATGGCACAAATTAGTTTTGGAATGTCTATTGCGGTTCAGGAAGTAAATTCTTTCCAGGTGAGATTTCTATGGCACTACAAAGCAGTGTACTTTTCAGTATAGTAAAGGCTCCTCCTGTTATATGTAATAGGCTTTGGTTCACACAATCAGTTTCAACCCAATGCTACTTCGAAGGGCTTGTAATGCAACCCATGAACAGAGGTGGAGTCATATTCGCAGCGTCACCTGCATCTGCATCTGTGTCTGACCTGCACAGAGCCTCCATCTGCTCACAACAGATATCCACCCCCACCCCAGGTCTCCTTCGGTTTGGGGAGAGTGCCCAGAACATACTTGTCATTTGAGGTGCTCCACTGATTATTAAACTGATGTGGTTTTTGCAATGGGGGAGAGGTGGGGAAAGAAGACTGATCCTATTCCCAGCTTTGTTTCACATACCGCCACCTGAGCACTAAGATAGATTCTTTTTGGACTCAGGCTCACAAAGTTTTTTATGAGCCCTCTTTCACTGAGATTCAAAACCAGTTGCTTTCTCAGGCACAGAAAGGAGTCAGGATTCATCTCCTTCATGCTTCCTCCTCCCCCTCTCTCTCCCTCTTCCCCCCTCTTCCTACCTCTCATCCTTCTTCATCCAAACTTTTTCTTGTCAGCATGGAAATTGTACAAATAGGCATTTGGTGGGTGTGCTTAATCCTACCAGATAGAATCCACCCTAAGGGTTAGATTCTGCCCCAAGTATATAGGTGTGACTAAGCAGTTCAAGTGACTAAAAGACTTGCAATATTGGCATCACCTAGGGGCTTGTGAGAAACACACAAATCAGCCCCCGCCTGCCGAGATCTCCTGAATCAGAATCTGCACTTTAACAGGATTCTCTGATAATACATATGCTCAGTAAATCATAAGAAGTGTTGGTTTGAGGGCACCTGAGTGGCTCAGTGGGTTAAGCCTCTGCCTTCGGCTCAGGTCATGATCTCAGGGTCCTGGGATTGAGCCCTGCATGCTTAGCAGGGATCTTGCTTCCCTCCCTCTCTCTCTCTGCCTGCCTCTCTGTCTACTTGTGATCTCTCTTTCTGTGTCAAATAAATAGATAAAATCTTAAAAAAAAAAAAAAAAAAGTCTTGATTTGAGAATGGTGCTCATGATGTCTTGCTAAATTTGTGTTGCTACATAGCCACACTGTGTATGTCCAGTCCAGGTGGCTGTTAAGCACTTACTCACTATTGGCGACAACAGGAATCAGCAAATCTATCACTGTTAAGGGAAAATAATTAAAAAAAATCATTATTAGTAATGAGGCAAGATAATTAGTTACCAAGACTAATGCATTTTAAAAGGTTAAATACCTAAACAAAAATAGAAAAAATCTATTAATTTCATATTCTTTAATGGGTTGAATTTTCTCAATTGGAAGTCAGAAAATATGTGACATTAAAGATATTGATGTCTGACTAAAACTCTGAAAACTGTAATCATCTCAGGCACTTGGCAGAGTACAGATAGGAAATATGAGTTCTGGATGAACAGTCAGGATGACACTGTATTAATTGCACACATATTTTCTTTGTGAATCTTGGAACTTATTATTAGCCATTAGAGACCATGTATGCTGTTTGTGAAGGAATTGAACTAAGTATTTTTTTTAAGATTTTATTTATTTATTTGATAGAGATCACAAGTAGGCAGAAGCAGGCAGCGGGGGTGGGGGGAGGAGCAAGTTCCCTGCCCAGCAGAGTGCCCCATGCAGGGCTTGATTCCAGGATCCTGGGATCATGACCTGAGGCAAAGGCAGAGGCTTTAACCCACAGAGCCACCCTGGTGCCCTGACCTAAGCATGTTTTAATAGACATTTGATGCATATTTGTGAGGAACCTGGGGAAATCCAGAGCTTTCAATGAGATCATAATCTACTGGGAAAGCATATCCACTCCCAGACATAATGTAAGCAGGTCAGTAGCCTCACAGTTAAAGGAATGCATGATAGAGTCTTTCCCCTGAGAAATGAGGGAAAGTCTCATTAAGTGGACAACTTAGATATTATTTTTCTCTTCTCAGCTCATCTCCCTTCTTCAATGCCATCATGAGTATTTCATCTATTATTATTGTTTATTAGTGATACATTGAGTATTTGGTGATTCTCAAATTTATGTTTTCTGTTCTTTGCTATACTCCAAATATTAGAATTATATTTCTGACTACCTGTTGAACATGTCTCCTCTTTTTCTTTCCTGTGTTCCTATCTCAGGGAATGACCTAGTCACCCACTAAAGCTAGAAATCTGAATATCAGTTTGACATCTATCTCTCTCTTCATGCCATCATCTGATCAATTTCTCATAAGTTAGTCCATTAGAATGACTGCATTTCTATGGATGGATGGTTGGATGCAATCTCCACACCAATATGGGATTCAAAGTCCTGATCCCAAGATCAAGAGTCACATGCTCCTCTGACTGAGCAGCCAGGTGCCCAGGAATGGTTTCATTTCTTCTCAATGGTCCCTTCCAAACAGCTCTCTCTTACAGAGGCATGGTTGTATACAACATGTAAGTGAGCCTCTGTCATGTCTTTATCAGGCTGCTCTATAATTACCTAATTTTTCTGCCTCCTCTAATCAAACATGAACATCTTGAAGTAAAGTACTGTTCTTAGTGCCTTTATCTTCAGAGTCTAGCAAAGAGACTTAATATGGATACAATAAGTAGTTTTAAAAAATTCGTTTTTGACATGAAGCAGCATATAGTTTAGAACTTGAAAATAAATAGGAACAATAGGTTCAAGCTTGTATAAAACTGATGGAACTGATTTTATCTTAAATAATTTTATTTATTTACTTATTTCAGACAGAGGGAGAGAGAGCATGAACAGGGAGAGGGGCAGAGGGAAAAGCAGATGCCCAGCTGAGCAGCAAATCCAACATGGGGCTTGATTCCAGGACCCTGGGATAATGACCTAAGCCAAAGGCAGATGCTTAACAGACTGTGCCACACTGGTGCACCACTGATTTTGTCTTAAACTCCTGTGAACCCTGCCTTTTTTTCTTTTTTTCTTTCTTTCTTTCTTTTTTTTTTTTTTTTTTAATGCATTGACCCCAGAGTTACTGATTTTCATGTGAAGATTTTTCTATTTTCAGACAGTGGAAGAATATTTTTGAGCCACTGCTCTGTGGGGCTGAGTACTAGCCTATAGTACTATAGTATAGTACTATAGTACTTTTAGGGGGGTATCACCATGTTTGTATCAGAATATGTGTATGCAGATTATTTGAGTAATGTATTGCTCAGTGCTCTTATTATGCTTGGTAATAATTAGAGAATGTTAGAATAAATATGCTGATGTTAATGAAAGTAAATGTAGATATCAAGCTTAGCAGTATTGAGATGATGAAGATTAGTCAGTCTATCAAAAGCTGGGGATCTTTAGTCTCATCTGGATGCCATTGGAGTTAAGCTAGTTGAGTGTGGAATTGTTGAGGAAAAAGAAGAAAGTTAGATATACTTGTTAGATATATGAATGATATGTTGCAAATATATTGTCAGTAATTGTGTCTAAAGGGAAATTATAGTTAGGTGTTCTAAGAATTGAACTTTATTGGGAATGAAGAAACAGAATGAGGTTTTTATTCATATATATAGAATTAGATTCATCCCTTCTTTATACCCATTTATATGGTAATGATACTCTAAGAGCTCTAAGTTTGGACACTTTTTTTCTCTATGTGGCGAGATAGATGGTTGATAGTGTGACAGGATATTTAAAATTTGCATAATTTAAGAAAGTTGAGACAAACTCATGGCCCGATTGATTGGAGAGGGAAGTACAGAATGTTTCTTTATTTTTACCTGAATTTGATTTAATACTGTATTTTTTTTTATTCTTATGAAAAACTTTAGCCTGGTTAAAATATCAGAGGTGGGGACTGGAGTGGTGCATTTGGTTGGGCATCTGACTCATGGTTTTGGCTGAAGTCATGACCTTGGGGTTGTGGCATTGAGTCCCACCTTAGGCTCAGTCCTCAGTGTGCTTAACGACTCCCTTCCCCTTTTCCTGTGCCTCTCCCCACTGTTCTCTCTCTCTCTCTCTCTTAAATAAGTAAACAACTCTTTAAAAATATCAGGGGTAAAATAGCTATTCTGTCAGTATAATCCCACATAAACTCTGTAAGCGGACCTATCGTAAACATGCTTAGTATCTTTAAATACAAAACACTAGAAGTAAAAAAATCTAAAGGTATTTATTCCTTGATCTTGTTTTTAACTTGTACTCATTGAGTTGTTTAATACTCAAGTGTTGTTTAAAAGAATATAACAATTCTGGCCGGAGATTGGACGATAAAAACATTGAAGAAATTTAGTTGTCGAGAGCAACTGTTACTCATGAACTCTGAAAGAAAACTTCTCTTATTTTGGCAGAAATTGCCCTTTGGCAACTTAAAGTATCTTTTCTCCCACCTCAAAGCCTCACAAATGGAAAAGTTGTGCTGAATGGATGTCTTTAGTATCTACAACTAGGGGAAAATGTGTTTCTCAGAAGTGATGGTGAAAAGTCTTTAGAAAACTAGGTTAGGATGGATTTGAACAGAACTCTTTTCTTCTACTGCAAAAAGCCTTTAGCTTGTTATCGTATCTCCTAGTGGGATCAGCTTGTAGCAAATTCAGTTCCATTTCAGGAGTTACAAGTTTTCAGTTAAACGCAGAAAGCTGAAGAGAGCTCTACATCTGGACAGAGCAATCTTTGCCATTTATTAAGGTATTCTAAGTATCCACTAATTCCTCTCAAACAAAGGTGACGACGCTGAAGTCTAAGTTGGTTTAAATTAAGGGGAATAATATTTCTCCTTTGTAACATATTTAATGATATGTATTCACTTCGATGAATTTGTGATACTCAAAGTAATGCAGTGATACAATTCTCTATTCCGCTGGACAGAAAGAGAATGCTTAGTAAACTCACTGGTAGTTAAGAATTTGATCTGACATTGAGGAAGACATTTTGTTACCTTACAGAGACCATTTTTTAAGAAACAGCTTCCTGTGATTTTGCCAGTGTGTTTGTCACTTGCCTCCTTTTCTGCCATTTCCTTCTTTGTATTTTATTTATTTATTTTTTTTTCATTCTTTGTATTTTAAATTCTACTGAAAACAGAACCATCCAGTTCTCCATATGTCAATATGTCAAGCCTGGACATATTTTACACTTATGTCGTTATTCACACTCCCCTTTGTGTTATAAAATTTCTAACTCCTTTAAATCTCCAATTTACTGATGCTTCAAAACTCAGGTCAGGGACATCTTCTCCAAGAGACTGCTCTTAACTAGATCATTTGGGTAAGGTTCATTCTTGGTACCACCCCAAAGCTCTCTGCCTAATCTTTCGGTCAAACTGGGCCACAGATATCTCCTTTTACAGACTATGATGTGCTGGAGAACAAGTACCACTACTTTGTAAATCCTCTTCGCAATCTAGTGTTCCAATATTTCATGCAGTTAATTACTTAATTAAATATTCACATCAATGGATATTATAGCTTCCTCCTTTCTGGGACTTTCAGTTTATATAGAAGACAACTAGACAAATACATATATGATTCTAGGGCAATATGACAGCATAATGCAGTGGCATAATTTAGATTTGGGATCAGGGAAGTCTTTGGGGAAAGGACAAGAAATTTGAGACCTGAAGATTGAATAGGAGTTAAGCAGACAAAGACTTGGGGGGGAGGAAGAACATCCTAAACAGAGAAAAGAGAACTGATCAAAGGCCTCGTACGAATCTGTATTAGGCTTTTCAAAGTACTCACAGCAATTGAGGAATAATTTGTATAAAATAATGTTACATATTTGTAGTGATTCTAAGGGCGCAGCTTGCGATTTTGACAGGTATATGCAGTCGCGTAACTACTACTCAGATCAAGGCAAAGAACATTTTTATCATCCCACAAATTTTCCTTGATTCCCCTATTCCAGACAATTCCACCCCTGGAGGTAACAGCTATTCTGCTTTTCATCACTCAGTGTGATGCTTTCAAAGAGCTAAAGAAAGTTCAGTGAAACAAAGGTAGGGAGCAGGGGGAGTGGTAGAGCGATGTGAATGCAGAGGTAAGATGATGGCAGATCATGGAGCGTCTTGAGGACCTGCTTCAAGATTTGGAATTCTGGCACAAGTGAAATGGATAGGTTGAAGACCTGAGCAGAGCTGAAATGATTGCATTCATCTATTAATAGCTATGCGAATTAGAGAAGGTTAAGTATGGAAATAAAGGAATCAAGTAGGAAGCTAACATAATACTCTAGGGTAAGAGATAATGGTGGCATGAGTCAATGAATAGCATGTAGATAGAGAATAATCAATAGATATAAGATCTTATTTGGAGTTTGTAGACCCTCAAACATTTATTAAAATGAACTCTATTATTTTAGTAAAGAACATTATTAGAAGTTATGGTTGCATTTAAACAGCTAATGTCGCTGAAAGTTAATAGAGATATTTTCCCAATTTTAAGTAGTATGTATTATTTCCTATATACTTCATAATGAATTATACCTACAAAGGGAATATTGCTTGGAGTTTTCTCGAATAATTAGCCTAATATTTGCCTTTGGCCAAGAAATAGATTCCCATCTTTCTCTTCATCTTTAACCATGAAAAATATTTTCTTTCTTTTCGTAATGAGTTTAAAATCACAACCAAACAGAAATTTTCATTTTTACTTATTCACATTCTCAAAATATGACTCACTTTTCCAGCAAAAACCAGTCTGGGGAATGAATACTCCAAAGAAATATGCTGTTGAACACTTAACCCTTAGATTACATTTGAGATATTTAAGCCAATAATACTATGCCAAAAAACCTTGAGTGACATTTATGTATTACTTAGGTGAACAACATCTCATTTACTAAAAATACCTTTTAGTTTGCTTGTTTTTCCTTTTTTGAGCAAAGTGAGTTTACTTTCCCAAATGGCTTAGTCAGTTTTTGTTTTGTTTGTGTCCACATTTTGAAAACCTGATGCTTTTTTTGGATACATTAAGTGGTAAAATGGAGTGTTAGAAAGTGGTAAGGTTATTGTATTAATTTCCTAAGTCTTCCAAAACAGAATGCCACAAAAGGGTGACTTGAAACAAGAGTAATTTATTGTCTTGGAGTTCTAGAGGCTAGAAGTTGAAAATCCAGGTGTCTGCAGGGCCACGTTCCCTCTGACACTCTGGATAGAATCCTTCCTTGGCCCCTCCTAGCTTTTGGTGGTTTGCCAGCAAGCTTGGCATTCTTTGGCTTATAGATGCATCCCTCCAATTCTGTGTCTTCACATGGCATCCTCCCTGTGTCATCTCTTCACATGGCATTCCTTTTTTAAGGACACAAGTCATTTTGGATTAGAGACCCACCCTATTTCAGTGTGACTTCATCTAACCTAATTTTATCTGCAATGACTCAATTTGCAAGTAAGATCATGTTATGACAGACTGAGGGTTAGGACTATAGTGTATCTTTTTTATGATGCGGGGAGGGACATGATTCAACTTAAAACAGTTACCAAAAACAATAAATATAGAAGCTTCTGGTACTGGGGAATTGCCTCCCAACCCACCTCTCCATTTGCTACATATATTTTCTTCATCATATGAAGAAATATAACTAGATAGAGATATGAAAAGCTTGTGTGTGTGCCTATGCTCACCTCTGTAAACCTAGAGTGGATCCCATCACTGATAACTCATGGTATAGTCATGGAAACTGTGATAATTGTGTTTTAAATTTCCACATCTAGTTCATTCCTTTTATTTTGGCATAGTCATTGGCAAAATTTTCTTAGAGCAGGGTATGCATTTTTTTTTCTTTGTAGTATCAGCACATTTGTTCTCATTCCTTTCTCTCTAGAGTAATTTAATACAGGCAAAATAAAATGGGATTCTGACGGACAGCTTGTTTCTCCATCCTGGATAAGGTGGGTTACAAAACACCCAAACACTCAGCAATATGGCTTACAATGGATTTTAACTTCTCCTTCCTTACTCTTGGAAAGATGCATCATTTGTAGTGAATCTCACTACTCTGGACAGGCTATCTGAATAATTCAGTTACTCTAGCTCTGAATTTTCTCTGTAACTTGATTTTTTTCCACTCGATTCTCTAATCATTCTGTAATGCTCAACTGACATTTAATGCACATCCACTCTATACCAGACACAAAGCAACAGAGGTATTTTCTAACTCCTAAATTACTATATCTAAGACTATTCTTCTTGGCTACTTTTTTTAACTTTCATATTGGATTATGGTATATTCAACTATAGGAATCAGTTAAACAGACTGAAGGGATGAGTAAATACATTAGAGGAGGTTAAAGTTATTCTTGTACCCTGTACTGTGCTTTTGTGACTAATGTTTACTTTTTATATATTTTTATTTCAGCTGAAAGAGACATCAATGTCTACTGTGGGGTGCAAACCATTACAATGAAGATTAATTTTTGCACTGTACTTTTCTCGGGTTATTCTGAAACTGATCTGGCCCTGAATGGAAGGCATGGGGACTCCCACTGCAGGGGCTTCATCAATAACAACACCTTTCCTGCAGTCGTCATTTTCATCATCAATCTTAGCACCTTGGAGGGCTGTGGAAACAACTTAGTGGTAAGACGAGTGTGAAATTATGTGCTAGGTTTGGGGTCACGACAAAAAGTCTCCCCATTTCATGAAATAATCAGAAGCCCAATCTATCTTTCAAGAAAAAATTTCCAATAAAACTAAACAAATCACTTCCTTTGCCTGCTGAGGCTTCAGACGTACAATTTTATTTCCCAGTAATGGTTCTGTTTATTGTTGGTGAGAGTTGAGGGGTGTGAGATCAGCTATGATGTTCTAAACAACATTTTTTGTGTGAGTGACATTGATGAAGATTTCCCTACATTTTATCATTAGCTATGCTTTTCATGATTTTTTATGGAACTATTTTATACAAAAACCGTTTTTTTCTGGTGAGTTTGGCAATGAGTCTCTTGGCCCCTTGCTTCTAGTGACCTTATTCAGAAAAAAAGATGAAATACAGAATGGGAAACTCAGAATCTTCTAGGTCCATGTTTACCATGGGACGATCTACAGCAGTATTGAGTGGAAGAGGACTGTCAGCATTTTCAGTGGGATAGTTTTCATCATGTGGGACTGTCCTTTGAATTTCCAAATGTTTTTCATATCCAATCTTACTCATGAAATCCCAGTATATTGTTCAAAAAAAGAAATCTCTCTAGTCATTGTAAAAATCAAAATACTGCTTCAAATATTCCCACCCTGAATGAGAACCACTAGTCTATGCTATTCATTTATTTGTACTTGCATTGAACACCAATAAATACATAAATAAATAGAAAGAAAGAAAGAAAAGGAAAGGAAAAAGAAAAGAAATTGAGTGAGGAATTGATTTTCCCAGAAATTAAAATTAATCGAAGTATAAATGTTGTGATTTGAGGGGTGTTGCACTGAAATTCATTGAATATTATTTTTCATTTCACTTGTTTAAATATAATCTTATTGGTAAATCCTAGCACAGACAAAAAGGAGATACAGTGACATGACCACTTAGCCCAGTGTATGAGGAGAAACTGGCTTTTCCTCTTCATAAATTATTGTTTGGGATTAAAGGGGAAGGCTTAATTTCTCTAAGGCAGGTTTTCTAAGACCTGATAGGAGATGGGAGACGGGAAAGGGATTTCTTTGATCTCCTTCCTCATCTTCTCTCGGAGGCCAGTTAGAATATCGTGCCCATAACCGTTTTCAAGCCTGCACTGTGAGTATTGTTGACTCTTTTTATTAAAAACATTTATTCATCTCTCTGAGTTGTGCACAGAGAGGTTATGAGATGGACCCGAGAGAGAGTGACGCAGGCTGATTATTACATGTCTGTGTTTCCTTGTGGAGGGAGGAGCCCACATGGAGAGCCAAGGTCTCCCTCCTCCCACCCGAAGGAGGGGTCTCTCCTTCGGGCTGCTTTCTTCTCTGGATTTAAGTCTTGCCAAGCTGCCAAGAAAATAGTTCAGGAGAAATTCCAGGCAAATCATCTGGGTGTGTGTTTGTGTGTGCGTGTGTGTGTGTGAACGTGTGTGTGTGCACGTTGGTACACGCATGTGCTATTTTCCTTTTTTTAAAGCTGAATAACTTGGGTATAAAAATTACTACGTATGTGTGTATGTGTTTTGTTTGGTTTGTTTTCACAGAATTGGTATGTTCAGTTAGCCAGTCAGGAAGGTGTGAGAGGAGGGGAAGATTTGCTTATTTTTTCATTTTTGCCCTGGATGTCACCAGCTTTGGAATCTGTTCCAACGACAATCCTACATGGGAAAAATTAAGTAGACCATTACATCACTGAATTAGAATTTAAAAAGTTTTCATTTATAACGATTCTGGCTCTGTTCATGAATCAGCTTGATGATTGCCTTGGCTTTGTCCATGAACTTCTAAGTTCATGCATAAGGTTTATTCTATTGTTGAAAAGTAAGTATTAACAAGTTTCCATAATATCTGCTACAAGTATTCATGAGTGTCATACTGTCTTTGACATACTGGGAGAAGCAGTATTTCTCTACGGTGTTACAAAAGTCAAGAACATTATTGATTATTCCTAAAATGGTGGTTCTTACATTTTAGTGAGATTGAAGAATCCAATGAAAGCTAATCAGTCCCAGGAAAATATGCATATGGACAATATTTTAATATAACTTCTGGGAGTTCATGATCCCCCTGAAACCCATCTATGAATGATTGCCCTAGAAAGAGATGAGAGTCTCCATGTATGTACTACAGATGAAGGCCCACAGATTGACCCTCAGAAAATTTGTGACCTTACTTCATTTGTTCAGAATTCATCTTTGGGGCCCCAAGATGCTGGTGTCACTGTGTGGTGCTGACCATGCAAAGGCAAATAAGACTAAGAGGACTCCCTACCCACGAAGGGTTCTGATTCGGTGAAGGGGACTGCCAGTTCATGCACAGTGGCTGCTCCTGTGATGGAGATAGGGAGCTTTCCTAGGGAAGATGAGATCTAGGGGAGAAGCAGGATACATCATGGTGAAGTGGGGAAGAAGAAGGCAGAGGGAACATGTGCGGCTAGGGTGTTATTTATATTACTACTATTTTTAAAGATTTTATTTATTTGTCAGAGAGAGAGCATAAACAGGGGTTGTTGCAGGCAGAGGGAGAAGCAGACTTCCCACTGACAAAGAAGCCCACTGGGGAATTTGATCCTGGGACCATGGGATCATGACCTGAGCCCAAGGCAGATGCTTAACTGACTGAACCACCCAAGTGTTCCACTGGCTGGGGCATTATTAGCCAAGAGTTTAAGTCTGGAGACATGAAACCAAAATGGTAAACAACATCAGATTAACAGGGATTTTTTAAGGCAGGCCACAGAATTTGGACCTTACTCATGAACATTTTCGAATTACTTGCTGTAGCCCTCTGAACATGTAATCTCTCTCCTTTCTTATTTGTGAAATATGAATAAAGTGTCTTTGGTGAATATGGAGTTTCCTTTAGTTAAAAGACATATATAATCACTTATAAATAGCATTTTGTGTATATAATCTCAAAACCATGGCATGTTGTAGTTGAAACAGACCCTAGGAATGATCTGATCTAGTGTTTTATTTTGCAAATGAAATGCCTAGATTTATATATAGCTATTTAATCATTAAACTTGATCTACTGTTTTAATAGGTATCCACAATTCCAGGAGTCAGTGCTTATGGAAATGCAACTTCAGTCCAAATAGGAAATATTTCGGGATACATTGATACTCCAGACCCACCAACAATCATCAGCTATCTACCTGGGCTTCTGTACAAATTTAGTTGTAGTTACCCACTGGAGTACCTGGTTAATAATACCCAGCTTGCCTCGTAAGTTCACATTCTATCCTTGTTTTCACATTCTACCTACCTATCGGACCTTGCTATGACCCATATCAACAGATCAAATATATCTATTTTTCCCCAAATTAAAACTGGTTCAAACTGGCCAGGTGTCTGCCTGGGGGTTCTCCTCATGCCCTTCAGAATCATCCAAGCAGCTAAGAACTCTGGATGCTGATGCAGTTCCAGAGGACTGTCCTGTTTCCGGGGCGTAGAACAGTTACTGCATGTTGGGTCCTGCTTGGCTTCAGTCTCTGCCATAAGCTCTCACTGTTGGACTCTCCTGTCTCAGAATGTGGGACTGCACGCCCTTGCTGGGGTGTCAGCTGCACAGGTGCCGATGGCTCCCAAAGAGAGGTGATATCACTCAGAGCCAAAGGGCTTCAGAGGTGGATGGAGCGCATAGCCTTTTACTTATAGTCATGCATTCATTCATTTTTCCCAAAGCACATACTCCAAGACAAGGTTATGTTCACAATCCTGCATAGCCCCCTGGATTTGTCAGATTTGTCAAAACTTTGACAAAATGGGGTAATTGAGTGAAAACCTTCTCTCCTCAGATCTAGCGTTTGCTTTCACAAAGGTATAGTGATTGTTTAATCTTGGTCATGAGGGAGTGTGGAGGCCACATTCTCTTTCATTTAAAAAAAATGATCACAGCTGGTTTTAGTGGCACAATGATGACAAATAACTTGGTGAAAAGCAAGACTTGGAAAAGCAAGAAAAGAAAGGCTTTGAGTCAAAAGGATACAGGTGTAGAGGGAAGTGAGTCGTTAGAGTGTCATGGACTTAATCTGCTCCCTTGTTCTTCCCCAGTAAACACATTCCCAAGCTGCAGTGCGCCTGGAAAGTCATTCATTCATTCAATAAATATTTATTACACTTCTACCATGTGCCATGCAGTGTTCTAGCAGTGAACAAAGTAAAACAAAATCCCTGATCTCATGAAACTTCTCTGGGAATTGATGAAAATGTGATTGTATCAGATTCAAGTTATATGGGAATGACATTTTTCTTTAAAAAGTCCCATATATGCAATGCAAAATGCAAAGATGCCTTTGTAAATAAAAAGATCATAAAGAACAGTCTGTCTATATTTGGTCTCTCTGGCTTTTTGATTATTTATCTATTCAGTGATTTAAATAGTGTACCTACTCCAGGCCTAGTTAAAAGTATGTCACGCTTACTCAAGAGTTTGAGTGCCTTAAATCCAACATTAATGTATAACTGAAACTTTTAATTTAAAAACTCATCAGTGCTTTCCTTTCTCTAAATCCATTTTAGGTCCTCAGCTGCTATTTCTGTGAGAGAGAACAATGGTACGTTTGTCAGCACTTTGAACCTGCTCCTTTATAATGTAAGTTGATGGGTGAAGGATGTTATGTTCCCTCTCACTGTTCTGAGCAGCCATTTATGCGGATGGGTTTTATATCAAAATCTACAAAAGCCACATTAACCCTGTTTTACTTTGGTAACATTTATTCATCTTTACTAGAGTTTTTGTATAGCTTAGTGATAAAGGTATACTAAAAACTGCATTACTTTCTAAAAGTTGATAAATGACTTCGATTTTATTTTGTAAATGTGATTTTACATAGTCACTCCAAGTGTCTATCTATATTTATATGTATGTATTTAATTTGTGTGCCTGTGTATGTAGCCGTGGTCAGGGTCAAGATTTTGAAAGTAGTATTATTATGATAAAAAGATAGGAAAAATCCAAATGATATTTTTCCTGGTGATGAATGTGTTAATATTTTCAGTGTGGGATTTGGCTGATGACAATTCTGTCACATTTGAAATAACTTGGGTTGACTACATAGTATTGTCTAAACTCGTCATGTAAATATAGACAGTGGCAGCAAAACGTGAAAAATACATGGATTTCTATTTATAACTCTAACATTAATCCCCCAAATGATATTTTCATGTTGATTAAAAATTTTTATTCATACATTTTAAATGCCTGATTTAAATATCAATTTTTCAATCTATCAACCAACATTTTTGTAAATTATGAATCTGATTTTTACATTATTATTCATGTCATCATGGCACTGAGTTATAATTCATGCAACTGATTTAAAAGTCAGTGCTTTATACTTTGAATATAATGAGCTATAAATATTGTAGTAGGACATTTTCCAAAGGCATTTAAAAAAATCATGTTTATAAGTTTGTAGTCTGACACCACCGAGTTCTAAACAACAAATTAAAATGTGTTGGAATGAAGATTGCCTTTCTGTCATTTCCCAACTTCCCTCTGCAAGGAGAAACTGCCAAGTTACTTGGTTCCACAATACTCAGCAAATATGTGCCAATATTCATTCCCAATATGGCCAGATATTTATTTCTGTTTTGAGCAATATTTTTTAAACTGGAAAATTCCTCTCTGTTGATTTATATGTATAAGCTTCCTGGGGTAGAATTGAGGTGACTGGTTTGGATTCAGTATTACTTGTTATATTTAAGTGAAACAAAGATGAAACTTCCTGATCCTAAAAAAAGTAAAAAAATTTACCCAGATGGTATTTAATGACGCTACTATTTTTTGTGAAATTAAACTATTCTCTTACTGGTAAAGCAGAAAATAAAAATTTAGAAGTGTGGATTTGGGGAGAGCTTTGCTGTGAGGGTCTTTTCTTTATCATTAGAAATAGTAATCTCCTGTTGCTAACTAGATATAATCCTTCAAAACTTTCTAGAATCTTAATGCTAAATTAAGATGCTAAATGAATGCCTATAATTTGGTGATAACCTTAAGATTTAAATTCTGTGGTAAAAAGGTAACCAATTGTTTGATATCAGACTAAAAACAGATAGTGTCAAAACACATCCCACTTTTTTTTTTTTTTTTTGGATGTGTCATGCTTTTTATTTCACAAGACTCAACATCCTGAAAGCCCTGATGGGAACAGATTCTAAAAATGTAATTCAGGGAATGCCTGAGTGGCTCAGTTGGTTAAGCATCTGCTTTTGGCTCAGGGCATGATGCTACCTTGCCGGCTCTGAGCAGGGAGCCTGCTTCTCCCTCTTCACATTCCCTACCTCCCCTCCCCACCTTGTTCTCACTTGCTCTTGCTCTCTCTCAAATAAATAAAATCTTTTAAAAAATAGAATTCAGAAAACAGAATAAATGCATCTCATTTTTAACCAGTTTGCAATAAAGTTGCCATTAATGGTTGAATTAGAAAATTAAATTGAATTTTAAAAGTTACTTACTAAATAATTATATAATGAAATTTGGCCATTTCTGCACAAAGTATTTTTTTAATTAACAATTTTTAGAGCAGTTTTAGGTGTACAGAAAAATTGATCTGAAAATACAGAGATCCCACAGACCTCCTGTGCTTATACACAATTTCCTCTATTACTTACACCTTGAATTTTGGGGTCTATTCATTACAATTAATGAGCTCATATTGATATATTAACTGAAGTCCATAGCTTATATTTGGTTTCACACTTCATGAATATTTTGTAGATTTTGACAAATGCTGATGACTTGTATCCATCATTACTGTATCACACAGAAGAGTTTCACGGCTCTAAACTACTTTTTTAACATGGCATGGATGAAATATTTTGTCATGATACAGGATATTACCAAACTAGTAATTTATGCAAGCTTCCAGCTTTAAAATAAATAAGTCACAAAGGTGAAAAGCAAAGTCTAGGGAATATAGTCAGTTGTACTGTAATAACAAGGACAAAAACCTAGTAATTTACACCAGAAAAAAATTGATTTCCTTTCACTAATAGACCCAAAATCATACTTATTATTTGGAACACTAACATTTAGCTATCCATATGTAATTTCATTATAGCATTTCAAAACGAGTATCATTTTATAACCATTAGTGGCCATATCCTCCTATTTTACATGCAGAGTTTTTGATTTTTAACCCATAGCAATGGGTTATGAAAAGTTATTGAAAGCATGAAGAGTTATATACCTACTATTCTCATTCTTTGGAAACGAAAAGTTGTGCCTAGTCTGGTTTCATGCAATTGTTTAAGTATTATGGAAGTAAGTAAATATACTTAGGAAAATTTTATTTATAAAAAAAGATAACTTTTATTGACTATGCAATTTCCATATATGTGGATTATTTCAAGTTGAACTGTGGCCTTATTTATGTGTAATATTAATATATAGGTTTTCTCCACTGTGGAAATGGAAAGTGAAGATGACTTTGTGCATTTGAATTGTACCTAAATATTAGTGTCTTCTGAGAAAATACAGAAAGAGTAAATCTGAAATAGTACTACATTAACTATGAATGTTTCTTAATAGTTGAAGAAAAAATATAAAATAAATATAATTGATTTTAGGGACAATATTATACTAACAGGAATAAAAAAGCAATTATAAAAACAAAGGAGGAAAAAAATACCCTTAGAAGCAACTTTAGGAGGAAAAAATGTGATGATTCATGGTTAAACCACTGCTGAGTCCCACCATTTGCAAATGACTTAGCAGTATGATATTTGTAAATAAGCAAACATTCTTCTGGCCCCTGCTAATATCCTGTTGATGCAAAAATCAGATCTGTATACTTAATGAAGTATGGAATACTTGGAGAAGTTTGCAAAGGGAGAGCCGGAAAGTAAATAAAAATACTACCTATTAGAAATGGTTGGAGGAGCTATTATCATTTATCACAAAAATAGAGAAAATAAGTACAGCATATAATCCCTCATTTATATGATTTTATTTGGGAATGAAATGTTCCATACAAGTGCAACTTTTTCGAAAGTAAAGTGTCCAAACCATAATTTTAAAAATTTATATTTTCAAAAATTCAAAATATGTTGCTTTCTTCCTGTCCTTCTTGGACAGAATATGCTCTGTATTTTGCCTTTGCTTGATGTCTTTGAAATTTCATAATGAACATTAACATTTTTCCTTTGCCGCAAAATATCATTGTCTTCAGGGTTACTAAATTTGGAGGAAACAATTTGCTTGCATGCTAAATGATTTGACAGCTTACATTTTTAGAAGTTCTCTTCTTTTCTTCTTGTTCTTTTTTGCATCCTACAATTTTTGTCATTAAAACTGTCACTTCTTAATTTCTAACCTATTACTTTAATACTGTAAATTGGGGAGTAATATAAATAAGCTCTTGAAATTTTTTATAAAATAATGGTAGAAAGGTAGAAGTGAAATCCTGAGACACCCTTCTCTAAGTAACTGCCAAGGAATTAGGTGAAGGAACTCCGTGGCATGCATTTTGGCAACTTACAGGACATGTTGGTCTCTTTTTAGGTTTTCAAAAA
Source organism: Neogale vison (assembly GCF_020171115.1). NCBI lineage: Eukaryota > Metazoa > Chordata > Mammalia > Carnivora > Mustelidae > Neogale > Neogale vison. Next base: position 50,399,762 of record NC_058096.1, read on the forward strand.
CATTTTGGTATTTTCAAATTGCCAGATAACTGATTTTGGGCAAGTGACACATTATCAAGAGCATAAAGACCAAAACCCTAATGGGAAAGGGCTTAAACTAAAGTAGATGTAATTTAAAGAAACTGAGTATTAGCCAGTAATGTAATTTAAATAAATTAAGTATTAAATTAAATAAACTCTATGTTGACAATTGATTATTAAACAAATTAAGTATTAACCACTGATTATCAACCATTGAATGCAATTTAAATACACAGAACATTAACTATTAGATATGATAAACTATGCAAACAAAAAGATTTATGCATGGAAATGAATTTGTTACTTGGATATGGTTTAAGAACAGTTCTGCTGAGAAACTAAAGGATTAACTGGATCTTTTTGGGGTTGATTCTGTATATTTATGTTGATTCTCCCCCTTTTTATATGATATCATTGTTTTAAGTGGCAAATGTGCTGTTTGGAAGACAATGACAGATTAATTGCTCATTTATTTTCATCATTAGGATTCAACCTACAGCCAGCAGTTAATTATCCCAAGTATAGGATTACCTTTGAAAACCAAAGTATTTGCAGCTGTACAAGCCACTAATCTGGATGGCAGGTATTTTCAAACTCTTTTCTTTTTTTCTGTTGGTTAAAACATTTTCACCACATAAAGCCTAATGAATCATAAAGTTAGCTCATTCATTTTTAATTTAAAAAATACTGTCATTGCCACACCATTTAGGAATGCTAATAAATAGAAATAATAAATTACAAAGATTAAGGGGTGACACTTATTTTGTGTCATCAATTGGAAAATAAGAAGTCTTCCCATAAAGAAGGAGGGAGAATTACTGGAAGAGGGAATGAACAGATCTTCTGGGATACCACAATGTTCTAGTCTTTCATTTGAAAGATGATGAATCAGATGCAGTCATTTTGTGACTGCATGGTTTGTGCGCTTTTCTATGTGTATGTTACTATTCAATACAAATGTATTTAAAAAAAAAAAAAAACAACACAAAGAACTCTCCCCATAATGATCTGGGCCAAAATTATATAATATGATCCTCAGAAACATCTCCATAAGAAACCCCAAGTCAATCAAGTTTCATATGATTGAGTTTCTTATGACCATGTTTTAGACAATCCAGAATGATCAAAATTGAAAGGGAATTCAAAAGCTGAAGATCCAATCCAATATTATTATAAAGATCCAATCACATATTATTATATAAACTTGGCATCCTGAAGAGTATTCTCCAGTGTACTCTGGAAATTTAATTCTTCTTTACCTTCTCCCTTTCTTTCTTAGTATTGTTTTTCTTGGATATATATGATTCTTTAAAATTATATCAAATGCAAGAATTAAAAAGAATTATTGGCATTTACTTCCCATAGACTAGTCATTTTTATAACACCAGAGTTGGAATGAAATAATGTATAAATCTAGGCACAGTATGGCCTGTGGAGGAAGGCTGTGTATTTGCCTCATGGTTTTCTTTTACCTAAAACAGTGTCTGTCATGGACTCCCACTCTCACCACCACTGATTCTGGCATAATTTTCAGTGTATAATTTATGTACCAAATTCTTGCTGTATGTGGTATTATAATATCTTCTTTCATTTGTTAAAGATAGTAACTTCTGGAAACAAAAGGCTATTGTTCAGAGTGAACATAAAAGCATCTCTGTAGCTCACTTTTGGCTTCTGTTTCTCCAGACTTTGAACAGCTGTCTTGTACACAATTTTTGTGTGTGTATGTGTGATATTAGCCTTAAACCCACTTGATGTAGGATGGCAATTTGCTGGATATTTTTAAACACCTCGAGTTTAGGAGAATATTCTAAAACAAGAAGCCTCTGAAATAACTAATGAGACTATAATTTTATCCTGTGGGGGTAAGATATTCGTCAATATTTACTTCCCTTGGATTAGTAACTAATACCCAAAAGGAGATTCTGAATCATGATTATGTTTACCTCGTTCTGTAGATGGAATGTCTTAATGGATTATTGCTACACAACACCATCAGGGAACCCAAATGATGATATTCGATATGATCTCTTCCTTAGGTAAGTCTTGTATTGATAACAAAGACTCATTGAAATGAAAACTCCAAGTTAGATAAACAAATTGTAGGGTACTTCTATAGCTTTTAAATTTAAAGTTTTACATTGTGAGCTTTTAGTCCTTACAAAGCCAGAAGTATAAAAGTTGAGAAGAGTTTTCAAGACAAAATGCTGATAAAGCTATTGCTGAATGAGAATTCCAAGTAAGTTAGGCCCATCAAAGATATTTTATTCATGTTTAGGACATATGGGAATATTTCACTGTCTTAGAAAAAGCATGGTTAGGATATTATTGGCAATCAAAGAAAGGCAGTAGGAGGTACTATTTATTTGCAGCTAGACAGTCTCATCATCCGTCAGAGAGAGTAAAATTAAAGTAATGATCTAGATAATTTAGACCCCAAAATGCTTTTCTTCATTTATCAGTATTTAATATGAAAGTATGATATAGCCTGCTACTCCTTTTTTATCAGAGCCAATAACTTCAACTTCATTCCCCAATAGACAATGATAGAGTGAATGTAATCTACATTTGGGGAGAGGGGACATTGATCATAAAAGCATTCAATCATCCAAGTTTCCTTTCAGCATTTTTATCTGACAGGAGAGCAGACTTGAGAGTCAAGCAGTGGCTTCTAATCATGCTTATAAAATGTGGTTGGCTCAGATCACAGCTACTTATTGACACATGATGGGAATAATATGATGGGAAACCAAAAAAATATGCTTTGTTGGCTAATCAAGGTTAAGATGATGGTCAGAGGCTAGGTCAAACTGACACTCTTATATCCTATTGCTGGAAGTGTTAATTTGGGAAACATTTTTGGGAAAAAAAAGTGTTGGTATATATCAAAAACCTTAAAACATTCCATATTCTTTGATGTTACATCCACAAATTTGGAAGCATATTCAAAAATATTTATGATTTTCTGGTCTATACTTAAACTACTAAAATTTGGGGGGCAAACTGGATGTTCACCAATGAGGAAATGGCTAAGTGAATTAGGGAACACTAGTAATTTGGGAGCTTGCACAGCACTAAATTATATAAAGTTATTTATAAAACAGAAAAAAAATTGATTCTATTTTATCTTCTTCCTTTCTGTCTTCTTGGTATTTTTAATCCTTGGAAATATGTGATTCTTTAAAATTTAAATGATCTGAAATGTGAAGTGAAAGAATCAGTGTATATAATTGTATGTACAATGAACCTCATTTACATAATATATGATAGAAAAGACTGTAAGGAAATACATCAACAGGTTGACCTTGATTACTTATGCATGGTAGGATTGTGAATCATTTTGTTTTGACATTTTTTTCTTACTTTCCAAAATTTCTATAGTGTTCACATGATGGTAATCTGGAATATGATCATCAGACTTCTAGTATGATTATGGTTTAGGGATAATTCTCTTTAGTGTTCTTATTAGAACTACAGAGAGTGAAATGAGTAACTAAATGAGTTTCTCAAATGTCCATGTCAATGAAAGTAGGTGAAAAAGAAAACTGAGAAATACCCAAATAATGTGTTCATGTTGAAAAAATAATTAAGATCAAGAGCAAATAGTGCAGGGGGGGAGGTTTGCTGCAGGAAGCAGTGTAGGGAGAGGTGGTAGGAGAAATGGGGAAGAAAAATTAATGTTTGCCACCCAGAGGTGGCAAATTTCAGAAAGAGCCAGGAGAGATGCATACCCAGAAGGAGAGGGTACCAATCTGAGTGAGAGTTGCTAGGAACAGGGCTGAAAACCAACAAGCCAACAGCCCTGGAGAATGTGAAGAATGAAGGGATAGAGAGTGACCAGAGCCTCAGAAGTGGCAGGTCTCAAAGTGCCGGGAATACACATTCTAAAAAGTGAAGGATTCACCTGGGAAGACAAGGGCCTTGGTGGAAGATGCATATGAATGAAGCTGAGGATCATGGAACTGGTAGTAGAACTCTTGAACATCTTTAGGTCCAGAGAGGCAGGGAAAATTCAACTACACAATTATGGCACATTCAATGGAAACTTTTCTGTCCTTGTAAAACAAAGGCGGGAGAACCTTGAGTTGAGGAAATCTTTGAGGAAGGTCATTACTGTTCCACATTGCCCAAAGAGTCTTCAGAAAATGACAGGTCTAGGGAAATCCAACTCTTTCAAACGTGAATGGTAAGCAATGAAGATACTGCTTATAGTTTTCCAATGTATTGCCTGAAAAATGTAAAAAAATAGCTGAGAAAAAAAATTTAAAGATAAATTAAACTCATTGGAAAAGTTTGCTATGAAACAGATAAGATTTGCAACAGAAGCAAAATTAAACAAATGGGATTATATCAAGCTGAAATCTTCTGCACAGCAAAGGAAATCATCAAACAAATGAAAAGACAATCTTCTGAATAGAAGAATAGGAGAAAATATTTACAAAACATATATCTGATAAGGGGCTAACATCTAAAATATTTAAAGAGGGTGGCTGGATTATGGACATTGAGGACGGTATGTGTTATGGTGAGTGCTGTGAATTGTGTAAGACTGATGATTCACAGACCTGTACCCCTGAAGCAAATAATACATTGTATGTTAATAAAACTAAACTAAACTAAACTAAACTAAACTAAAATATATAAAGGAACACCTGGCTGGCTCAGCTGGTTAAGTGTCTAATTCTCTATTTCAGCTCAGGTCATGATCAGGTTATGAGATTGAACCCCACAAGGTTATGAGATTGAACTGTGTTCAGTGCAGAGTCTGCTTGAGATTCTCTCTCTTTATCTTCCCCTACCTTCTCCCTTTCAAGTAAATCTCTCTCTCTCTCTCTCTCTCTCTCTCTCTCTCTATATATATATATATATATATATATAATCACTCCTATAACTCAACAGTAAAAAAACAATCTCATCAAAAAATGGGCAGAAGATATGAATAGATATAGAGATGGCCAACTGGTACCTGAAAAACTGTTCAATAATCAAGGAAATGCAAATCAGTCCTATAATAGAGCTATCACCTCACACCTATTAGAATGACTACATCAAAAAGATAAGAAATAACAAGTGTTGGTGAGGATGTGGAACAAAAAGAATACTTGTGCACTGCTGGTGGGAATGTAAATTGGTATAGACCCTATGGAAAACACTGTGGAGATTCCTCAATAAACTAAAAATAGAATCACCATTTGATCCAGAAATTCCACTATTGGGTACTTATGCAAGAAAATGAAAACACTAACTCAAAAAGATATAGGTGCCTTCATGCTCATGGCAGCATTATTTACAATAGTCAAAACATGGAAACAGTCTAAGTGTCCATTGATGGATGAATGCATAAAGAAATTTTGAATGGATATCATATCGGGGGGGAAAAAAGCAAGCTTTCATAGGTATCATAGATACAGAAAACAGATTAGTGGTTGCCAGACATGGAGACTTGGGGGTGAGAGAAATGGGTGAAGGAGGTCAAAAGGTTTAAAAAAAAAAAAAAAGGAATTGAAACAGAGGAAAATGAGGACAAGAAGAGAAGGAAAGAAAGAACAAGGAGTCAAGGCAAAAATTGTCAAGGGTGAAGAGAAGACACAAGGGCAAGGAAAGGAATGGAAGGAGAAGGAAGGAAAGAGAAGGGAAGTAAACAAGTATGGAAAAAGAAAAAAATTGATATTCTTCTTTGTAGTAAAAATAAGTGACCTGAAATCATTCCTGGGAAGACTGAGTAGATAGAGTTTTGCCTATTCTTCTTGCTAAGTACAACAACAACAACAACAACAAAACCCCGGAATGTTATATATAAAATAAATATAAAAAGATGGAGATAGGGCTCAACAAGCTAGGAAATTTGAGACCTCATGAATGATATTGTGGTGAGTTCCCTGGGTTTTCTTTTTGTCTTATATACCCCAGACTTAGAGCTATAGAAGTTAACTCAAATATCAGTGGGCACAGATATAAACGAATGAATGGATGAATGATGATAAAGCTTGCCCTCTCAAGCCAAAAGACTAGAAAAGGAGAGCTTAGTAAAACAGAAAACTTACATAATAATTGTACTACTCTAGCTTAACAACACAAAATAAAGTGTGACTTCATCCCCACCCAGGCCAACAAAGACTGAGTGGATGGCCAAATTTCCTTCCTTGGTCTGGCTGTAAGAAGGTATCCCAATCTCCCCTTATGGGATGATTTCAGAGAAAGCTGAGTGGGGATTCTGTACTTCTACTCTCACCTGGCAATAATGAAATACCCTTACATGCCCAATTGGGTTAATGTCAAAGGAGTCCCAGTGGAGAGTCAGATATTTAGTATTACCCCACTGTAACAAGACCATAGTCCTTGGGGTGTTGGCCACTCTTACCCCAGCTAGTCAGAGAAATATTATTGGGTGCCTAATGGGGAGTGGAAACTCCCACCCTACCCAGCATTAACAAGATCCCCACTCCTTGGTGGTCAAGAAAGGCCAAGAAGGAGTCTGGATTTCTACTCCTATTTGGCAGTAATGACACAGTGCCTCTCCTTCCCTGATGAAGTGTTGACAAAGAAAGCCAGCTAAAATATAAGGTTTATATAAGATCCTGAGTCTCATAAAATACTTGTCCAAATGTCCTAGGTTTAGTAAAAATCACTTTCACAACAACAATCAGGAAGATCTCAAAATGAATGGAAAATAGACAAAAATAAATGTGACAGGGAGTTTAGAATTATTTAAAAAAAGATTTTAAAAACAGTCATCATAAAAAGTTTTGACAGACAATAGCAAACATGCTTATAACAAATGGAAAAATAGAAAGCCTTAGCAATGAAAGGGAAGTCTCTGAACAGAAATGGAAGACATAAAGAAGAAACAAATGGAAAATTTAGTACTTAAAAATATAATAAAAGTAAGAAACTAAATTTGCAATTATTCTAAAATCTAGCAATTTCATTCCTGGACATTTTTCTCAGTGATTATGAGCTTTATATGATATAAGGTTTATATAAGAGACTTACTCAAAAAAACATGTATGCAAATATTAATGACAACTTTATTTGCAATAGCCAAAAGCTGGAAAATAATGGATATTCTTCAATAGGTAAATAATTTAATGTGATATATTCATGGCATGAAATACTACTCCTAAATAAAAAGGAATGAATTATTGATACACATAACATAAATGTATCTCTAGATAATTACAGAGTAAAAAAAATCAAGTCCCAAAAGATTACATATCGCATGATTCCATTTATATAACACTTTGAAAAGATGAAATTTTATGAAGAAGTTTATTCTAAAGTCTAAATGAATTTCTCTTAAAAAATCATAGTGATGGCGGGGTGCCTGGGTAGCTCAGCCAACTGGTTAAGTGTTCAATTCTTGATTTTGGCTCAGGTCATGATCTCAGGGTAATGGGATCAAGCCCTACTTTGGTCTCCACACTTAGCAGGAAGTCTACTTGAGATTCTCTCTCTTTCTCTTTCGCTCTGTCCCTTCCCCTACTTCTGTGCTCTTTCTCTCTAAAATAAATAAATAAATCTTTAAAAAAATCATAGTGATGGTGATAGAATAATAGAACTCACTTAGGAAAGGGAAAGCTATAAGAATGAGAAAAGGGAACTGGAAGAATTTAAGATAGAATAGGAAAAAAAGTGTGTTATAGAAACATTTCTGTGAAACAGGAGGAATACACAATTAGGTGTTCTAGGAGAATAGACACAGCAGAAAGCACAGTACGGGACAGAGAAAATAAAACTAGGATGCAAATAAAAAGAAACAAATATAAAAGAAAAGATAAAGAGGATTACAGTAAAGATAATAGAAATAAAAGGTAGGCCGAGGGAATCCAACACATGTCTAATATACATAATTGGAATGTCCCCCTCCCCACAAAGGATCCAATATAATACAATAGAACAAGTAATTAAAAATATAGTCCAGGAATACTTGGTGGGTATTAAGGAGGGCATATATTGCATGGAGCACTGGGTGTGATGCATAAACAATGAATCTTGAAACACTGAAAAAAATAAAATTAAGATGTTAAAATTAAAAAATTAAAAATATTAAAAAATATATATAGTCCAGAAATACTTTCCTAAATTGAAAGAAGACTTACACCAACATAAAGAAAGGATGCCCTGGATAAAATCAAAGGTTTCATCAAGTGGAAATGAGGAGAACTGTAAAAAGACATAATCAGAAATATAATAAAAATGGGAGACTTTAATTCCCCTCTCTAAGGAAACTCAGATCTGGTAGCCAACAATTAAGTAAGGGTATAGAAGAGCTGAATGAAATAGTAAGTGAGCTATATATTAATAGCTGACAATGCTTAACAATATGAAAACAAAAATTCACCATTACTTAAAAGTTTAAAACAGATAACACTTGGAACAGAATTGGAAATATGAACCAAAATTTTGCAATAAATAAAATTCTTTGAAAAAAAACAAAGAATCACAAGTTAATCAAATCAAGAAAAGGGATGAACAAATCTACAAAATACCCCAAAACATAGAAATAGCCCAACCACATATTATAGTTAATAACAGTTCTAAAATTATTATTTTTTTTAGTTCTAAAATTATTAAAGGAATGTGATATTATACAAAATTAGCCACATAGACAAAAATTAGAATAGTGAGTTGAGAAATAGATCCAAAACATTTGGGAATTTACGATATGATAGACTGATATCACAAATTAGTAGAATAAAAAGAGACTTTAAAAATGGTGTTGAAAGTGCATAACCATGAGGAAAATATCATCCTGGATCTATAGTTCATTTAATGTACAATAATAAACTTTAAGTAGATTATTAATTTAAATATAAAAATACAGTTTTAAAAGTGGCAGAAGAAACCATATTAATATAAATATTTTTAAAACTTTGGAGTAAGAATGATCCATCTTTGATCCAAATACAGACGTACCTTGGAGATACTGTGGGTTTGGTTCCAGACCACTCTGATAAAGCACATATTTCAATACAGTGAGTCAATTGAATTTTTTGATTTCCCAGTGCATATAAAGTTATGTTTAAATTATACTGTAATCTATTAAGTGTGCAATAACATCGTGCCTAAAAAACAACGTACAGACCTTCATTAAAATGTACTTTATTGCTAAAAAGAAAAGCTAACCATCCTCTGAGCTTTCGGTGATTTGTCATCTGTTTGCTGGTGGAATGTTTGCCTCAATATTGATGGCTGCTGATTATCCAGGGTGGTGGTTGTTGAAGGCTGGAGTGCCCGTGGCAATTTTTTAAAATAAGACAACAGTGAAGTTTGCCATATGGGTTGACTGTTCCTTTCACAAACAATTTCTCTGTAGTATGCAGTGCTCTTTGATTTTACCCACATTTTACCCACAGTAGAACTTCTTTAAAAACTGGAGTCAGTCATCTCAAACCCTGCTGCTTTAACAACTGAGTTTATATAAAATCCTTTGTTGTCATTTCAGTAATCTTCACAGCATCTTCACCAGGAGGAGATTCCATATTAAGAAACCAGGTTCTTTGCTCATTCGTAAGAAACACCTCATTTGTTGAGATTGCAGGGATTCAGTCACATTTTCCAGGCTCCACATGTAATTCCTAGTTCTCTTGCTATTTTTGCCACATCTGCAGTTACTTCCTCCATAGAAGTCTTGAACCTCTCCATGTCACCCATGAAGGTTGGAATCAACTTCTTCCAAAGTCCTGTCATTTGATATTCTGACTTTCTTCATAGCATCTAGAATTGTGAATCCTTTCCAGGTTTTCAATTAACTTTGCCCAGACCTGTCAAAGGAATCACTACCAATGGCCCCCGTAGCCTTACCAAATGTATTTCTTAAATAATAAGACTTGAAGTCAAAATTACTCCTTGATCTTTGAGCTGTAGAGTGGACATCGTGTGAACTTGCTGGGTAACTTGCTGCAGCTTCTATGTCAGCACTTGCTGCTTCACCTTCTACTTTGATGTTACAGAGATGGCTTCTTTATTTAAACCTCATGAACCAACCGCTGCGAGTTTCAAACTGTTCTTCCGTAGCTTCCTCGTTGCTCTCAGCCTTCCTAAAATTGAAGAAATTTAGGGCTTTGTTATGGAGTAGCTTTTGTCTTAAGGAAATGTTGTGGCTAGTTTGATCTGCTTACCAGTCCACTAAGACTTTTTTCGTATCAGTAATAAGGCTGTTTTACTTTATCATTCGTGTGTTCACTGGAATAGCTCTTTTAATTTCCTTCAAGAACTTTTCCCTTGCTTTTACAATTTGGCTTTTTGGTGCAGAAGGCCTAGCTTTCAGCCTGTTTCAGCTTTCTACATGCCTTCCTCACTAAGCTTAATTGTTTCTAGCTTTTGATCTAAAATGAGAGATGTGTGACTCTTCTTTTCACTTGAACAATTAGAGGCCACTGTAGGGCTATTAAATGGCCTAATTTCAATATTATTGCATCTCAGGGAATGGGGAGGCCTGAGGAGAGGGAAAGAGATGGGGGAACATGTGATCAGTAGAACAGTCAGAACACATGTTTATCACTTAACTTCACTGTCTTAGAGGGGCATAGGTTTTCGGGAGGGGGATTGTCAAATTACAATAGTAACATTAAAGATCACTGATCACAGATCACTGTAACAAATATAATAATAATGAAAAAGTTTGAAATACTGTGAGAATTACCAAAATGTGACATAGAGACAGAAAATGAGGAACTGCTGTTGGAAAAATGGCGCCACTAGACTTGCCCGAGGCAGCATTGCCACCAACCTTCAATTTGTAAAAACCACAATCTCTGAAAGCACAATAAAGTAAAGCATAATGAAATAGGATATGACTTACTAAAAGCTATACAATAAAATATTGAAATTTTAACATAAAACTAAACCTCCTATGTATGTATGAACAGACACACGCAGGCACACTTGAGAAATGTCCAAAACTGGGCAACAAGCAATTTGCAACTTATATGACAAACAATGAACTAGTATTCCTAGCACATAAAGAACTTGTAGGAAACAGAAAGAAAAAGCCAACAACAAAAGAGAAATTTGGGCAAAGGACATAAACAGTTTTCAGATAAATACAGATGGCTCTAATGTATATGGAAAGATGTACTTAGTCATTCCCACTGACAAAAATGTAAATTAAAATTGTTGGTGACAGTTTACTTTTCCTCCCCAACAGTGAACAACTAATTTTTTCCCATACACTTTGTTGTTGCTCTGGGGGAAAGAAAGATTTTTTGCATATATTACTGGGGGAGTACAAAATGCAGTAATATTTACAGAAGGCAATGTGGCAAAATCTACTAAATGATATTGTACAGATAATTCTGCTTATGTTCAAAATAAGGCATTATAAGGCTATTCATTATTACTTTGTAAAAAGCAGAAGATTCAAGATGATGCAAATTCCATAAATAGGGACCTGATTAAGTAACGGTTGTCGCATGTGCGTGATAGAATACCGTATGGTACGCAAAAAGAATGAGGGGGCTTGCTAAGTACTCATATGGAAAGATCCCTAAAATGTCCTGCTAAATTTTTTAAAAGACAAGGAACAAAACAATGTAGTTTTGTTTGTTTGTTTGTTTTGTTTTAAGAAGGAGGAAACAATAAGAATTCATTGCGTCAGCTTCTGTAAGTGTATACACTGGGAGGATGCAGTAGCAAGTGAGGTCACCTCTGGCAGATTTGAATGTGGATATGGAATGGTGTGGACAAGGGCAATGATGAGAGGGAGACTTTTCACTACGTATGTTTTATACTGTTTGGATTTTTGAACCTTATGAAAGTATAATCCCTCTAAAATTTGATGGTACTATTATAGTCAGAAATTGATCTGTTTAAACTTTGCAATCTAGGTCACTCTTGTCATATTTGTTGAGTTAGCTTATGCTCTTATTAAATATCTGTAACATGGCATGATTTTGTTAGCTCTTAATACTGCAGAAATTAGTTTACCATTTCCAGTGGGCTGGTAATCTTTAGTAACATCCTGTTTTCACATTTCCTAAAATATAGCTGTGACAAAGATCCTCAGACCACCGTCATTGAAAATGGCAGAAGCCAGCAGGGCCGATTTTCCTTTGAAGTGTTCCGATTTGTGAAACACAAGAATCAGAAAATGTCTACCGTCTTCCTGCACTGTGTTACCAAGCTCTGCAGAGCTGATGACTGCCCCTTCCTTATGCCTGTATGTTTTTAGCAACTTTCTTCTAAATTATCAAATTGATCTAAGCTGAAGTGTTATCCAGTGTTAGGGACTAATCTCTGTATAGAAAGTGAATATGGGTCAAGCCAAATAGTTTGAAGTAGAGTTTATTTATTTATGCAGTAAAGATCTATTGGATGCCTACTATTGTGCCAAGCATAATACTAGGAAAACAGACATGTGTGCATAAATTCTGAACTCATTTAGCTGATCTTTGAGGACCATGAGACTGTCATGGAAGAAAACAAAGACAGACACATGTATGGGTTATTGTAAGAGGCAATAATCACCACTATGAGAGTAGAACAGGAGAGACTGGGAGGTTTGATGGAAGACATGAAACCCGGGGTATGACTCTGAAGATGGATGAACCTCAAAGAAACAAAATCAAGAGTGTGAGAGACACCCCATCCCACAGGTTGACTGAATTCACAGACACATAAGACAGAGTAACCAGGGAACTACCAGACCTTCATGAGGTGATGGGACAGCGTAGAGGATGACTGGAAAACATAGGGAGGGGGCAAAGCTGACACTAGAAACGTACATTTGGATGGATGGCCCAGGAATCCCTTGGATTGCAAGTTAGAACTTATAAAATAGGCGTGGATCTGAATTGCATACAGCCATCATTAAAATATTGATCCATTTACTAGTGAATAAGAAAAGATAGCTATTGCTGACAGGTCCCTAAGGCCACATCAATATTAACCTGAGAAAAATGAAGCCACATTTTAAAATTGGAAATAGCTTTAATACATTTTTATTTATGCTCTAATTCATGCATTTCCTTCACAATAATTGATTACTTTAGTCCTAACTAGCTGTATCAGATGGGGTTAAATGGTGAATCCACATTACCTTGACTCTATGCTGACCAACATTTCAGGAAAAGATTTATTAAAGGCTTGAGAGAAATAAAAGAAAAAAGTTTGATAAACACAGCTCTTTTTCAGGAGAACCATTGAGCTATGTAAATTAATGAGGCAAAGCGCAATTATAACAGGAGGAAATAAGAAATGTGGCCCAAGCCAGAATGAGAAACACTGTAGCAATCATATGCAAAGTAATTAAATAAACGCACAGAAGTAAATGAATAAAATTAAACATGTGGTATCTCTTCCAAAAGAATCTGCTTTCCAAATGGCCATAAAGAACCAATTTTGTGCTGGTGTGGAATTTCATTTGTTTTCATTAATACCTCAGATTTGCGGCCACAGAGAAAGAAGAGATGCGGGGAGGAGGACCACTTGGAGCCCCCAGAGCATGTCTGGAAACGCCGTCCTCTCTGCTGGTCCCATCATTACTCGGAGTGGTAGGAACATTTCTCCTTTTGTGTGTAGTAATAGATTGTTCCAAAATGGCTTATTACTTGGCTTTGAAGGAGAACTCAAAGTGGTTTCTCAATAACACTAATTAACTGTGAAACAAGATAAACTGCTAAGCAACTTTAATTTCACAGTAGTTTCCTGTTTACTCAACTTTCACACAAAGGGCAATATTGTCTTTTACAATATTTCCCTTTTTACAAATGCACACACTACACACACACACACAAGTGTACAAATATACCGTGCTGTACATGTTTCACTCGCCCTTTTCTCTATCCTGCTCTCTCCCCTGAAGATGGGGCCTGTGTGAACTGCACCATCCAGTGCTTTGCCATCCAGTGCTTGGCTGGGTTTGGCCAGTAGGTGGTGCTATCCGAGGATGAAAATGAAGTCCACAGAGTTCCTCCCCAACAACTCTCTCCACAGAACAGGAACCTTCCTATAGCCCAGGGAACTTGACTTTCTTTCGTGGATTCCCTGTATCTTTAAAATAGTCCTATTAAAATTTTCTTAAAATGCCCAGTTTGAGTACCATTTGTTTCTTGCCAGAATCCTGAATATTACATAGCCCTTCCAGCACACCCAACCACGGTCACGAATCTAACAGATACAACGGCATATCTGCACATATTCTCATATATACAAATATTTGTGCATGCATGTACATCCACACACACTCTCCAAAGGTATATTGTTTTCTATCAGTGTGAGCCCAGAGACATTCAGAATCAACTGGAGAAAACAGACATGCAGGGTAAACAACCCAAACTTAAGTCAGAAAAACTGATTCTAGCTCCAGCTCGTGTCCAAACAAGCTATATGACATGGGATTTTATGTCATCTCATTGGGAAAATATCTTAAAACAAGGGGTTTGAAGAAGTTGCTTTAAGATTCTTACCCTATAGATCTAAATTTGTCTTTAAAAAAGTAGAGTTCTGGTTTGGATTGTATTCTAATAATTTTTTCTCACTTTTATCTTAGCTATAAGGTTATTATTGTGTTTCAATGAGATTATCTTTACTTTTTCTCCCATGCCCTCTGTTCCACAGTGAAAAGAAAGTTTTGCCTGAAATAGGTAATTAAGCAAAAAATGATTTGGCCTAGAAAGTTTAGACAGTTGCTTAAATTATTCACTCCTCTGTGTTTGTTTAGACATACCATTATTTAAAAACAAGCTAATGGGTTTTTTTTTAAATAATGCAGAAATTTATTAAATATGAAATTTCAAACTTACTCTGCATTCCCTGAGGTTTGTTATGCATTTTGAATGGTTTGAAAATGACTGGCTTGTGGTTTGTGAAAGGCCCAATTCTTATCTCTTGTCCGGCTGTCAGAAATAACTCATAGAATTACACTGTATGGAAACTCAACCCTCATTGCCAATAACTAGGAATGGTTTGGGGTAGACACAATAAAAATATTTTTATTTCTATGGACCATATCTAGCATCAGTTTTGTGTAAGAGAAAAAAACCCTTGAAAGGGGCATCTCTCTGCCCATGTTGAGTAGATGGCTTTTCCTCCTTATTAACCTGCTTGCTTCCTTCTTACATGCACCAAATCAAATTTAAATGGTACACATTTTAATTAATTTGTTAGCATAAGATACTTTTTTACAATGACCAACATTTTTAAGATCCCGAACTCTCAGTAAATATTAACCAAGTAGAAGTTTCTTATCTTTTCTTTTCTTCTTTTTTTTTTTTTTAATTTTATTTATTTATTTGTCAGAGAGAGAGAAAGAAAGAGTGGCAGGCAGAGCAAGAAGTTGACTACTCTGAGCAGGGAACCCGATACAGGACTCCGGGATCATGACCTGAGCTGAATGCTGACACTTAACTGATTGAGTCACACAGACATCCCCCAAGTAGAAGTTTCTGATTCTACCATAGCCACCCAGCCATGCAAGTTTACAGGTTTCACCTATACCATAGTCACTCGCCCCAAGTGTCTTGGCTTAAACCTCAGGCAGCTCATGCCTCGATCACAATGTCACTGATATCATGCCTGAATATCTTCCTTTCCAATTTCAACCTATTTTCACCTCAAGGATAACATTCATTTTCCAACACAGTAGTGTTGTTTTAGTAACCTCAGTCTCCTCACTGGCAAAGCCCCCAAAGAATCATGTTTAAAAGTTCCAGATGCCCTTCATTCCTCTCTTACTCTCTGTGGTTTTATTTGTTATAATTTTGATAAATAGCTCTAGGATGGTGCTCATTTCTGGACAATCATGGTGACTCATGGTGTAGAGGGCCGTATATAACAATTTGTACTTTATGTTACTACAGTATCATAATTTAAAAATTATTATTTTAAATTTTACATACATATAGAACTCAGAAATCAAGCCATATCCTTCAATAGGAAAATCCTATGTAAACATAATGTCTAGCTTAATGACCAGGGCTACCTTCTTTTCTCAGTTTCACTTCATTTTTACTTTAGATCAACTAGAATTTATCTCTCCAGGTCCTGTGGCCAATTTTTTATAGACAAGTCCAATTTCAGGCTTGATTTGTTCTCTTCAAAGCTCTCTGGTACTTGGAATTTTTGCTCTGTTTACTCATTGAACCACTCCTTTCCCTTAGACATCTGACTTAGGTCAAGTTTAATAAGTTGTTAAAGCTCAGTACTTTTCTTTTCTTTCTTTTTTTTTTTTTTTTAAGATTTTATTTATTTATTTGACAGATAGAGATCACAAGTAAGCAGAGAGGCAGGCAGAGAGAGGAGGAAGCAGGCTCCCTGCTGAGCAGAGAGCCCGATGTGGGGCTCGATCCCAGGACCCTGGAATCATGACCTGAGCCGAAGGCAGAGGCTTTAACCCACTGAGCCACCCAGGCGCCCCTCCTTTTGTTTTAATACAATCAAAGACATTCTGATCATTTTGCCCAACACTGTAAATCCTTTTGTTGATTGATTTAGGAAAATATTCCTATCTTCAATATTTCAAATCCTCAAAATTCCTGAAGTGTTCTTATTTCACACCTCCACATGCTAAAACTATTCAGTAGGGAAATGCTTATCATGGGGTATAATTCTAGAAATTCACAATTGCAAGTACTGGAAACCAATAGTACCTAATTGTTTTATTTACATAAATTCTGATGGGAGGAAGTCCTAGTCAAACTATTCAATGCATATCATTGAATTTTATGGGGAGTTAATAATTCATACAAACCTCCACATGGCACAAGCATTCTGTTCAGAACTGGGAATACACTAGAGAACAGGCCACAGTCTTTGCTCTCAGGAATCTTAGTCTTCAAAGGTAGACATGGATTATTAACAAAAATAACATAATGGAGGATAAAGAGTTAGGAAATCCTCAAGGTCCCTCAGTCAGTTGGGCTTCCAACTCTTGATTTCAGCTCTGGTCATGATCTCAGGGTTATGATATCAAGCCCTGGCTCAGCTCTGTGCTTGCTGTGGAGAGAAGGCCAAGATACTTTCTCTTGGGCACCTGGGTGGCTCAGTTTGTTGAGCTTCCAAACCTTGCTTTAGGCCCAGGTCATGATCTTAGGATCCTGGGAATTGAGCCCCAAGTCAAACTCTGTACTCAGTGGGGAGTCTGCTTGATGATTCTCTCCCTCTCCCTCTGGCCTCCCACCCCCCACTCTCTTTCAAGTAGAATAAATACATCTTTAAGAAAACATTCTCTCTTTCCCTGTCTCTTGGCCTCTTTTGCCCTCATCTCAAATAAATAAATAAATAAATAAATAATAAATTTGGAAGCTCTGAATTTGAAATATGTGGTCCATTTTACCATATAGGTAGATAATAGAAGATTAAAGAAAATAGTTTGCTTGTGCTAAGAAAGGAAAAATATTTATTCTGTATATATCCTTGCACCAATGTTTACTTTGTCCGTTTATTTCTGCTACTTATATGAAAGAAAAGCAGAGAAAAAATGCTTATCAGGTGCTTCTGGGTTTCCAACAGCCATGATTTTGCTGCTGTCACTTTCCTCCTCTGGGTCCTCAACTAGCTGCATGCATTTTGAAGAGCCCACCAAGTTTAGTATTCCCATATGTTCTAACTCCAGAAGGTGTCTTTTAGCATATATGTATATGGTAAGACCAAGTGTGTGTAAGAGAAAAATAACAAGAGTGTGTGGTGAAAAAAAAAATCTCCTAGAAAATATCTACCTTCCCTTTGGGGCTAAACCAAATTGCAGGATACTATAAATGGAAGGAAACCAGAAACAGCAACTAGATAAAGTGATTCGCTCTATGTTTATCCACTATCAAATGCAGTTCCAAATGGTACTCAAATAGTACATACATGCTTTGATTTTAACCATCTGCTGCCATCAGAGATAGGACGCTTGTACTTTTTCAGTCCTGGAACCTGTGGCTGGTGTGGCTCATCTGACAGTTTGTCTCATGTAAAGATTTTGTCCCTAGCCCCATCCTTGTGAGGGACACCTGGGGTAGTGTTCTGACAGAAGTGTTGCTGCTAATGTGGGAGAGAAGGGGACTTTCTGACTTCTTTAATTAACTTCAGGATACAGAAAATAGCATGCGCAGCCAGTCTTAGCACTTTCACCTAATTTGGGACACATTAGAAGGAGCTTTCTAGTCTTAAAAATAAATAAATAAATGAAAATAAATGTTATTTATAAACAAAGAATAACTTTGAAAAAGGAGTTTTAGAGCCTTACATATTCTCCTCCATGTTCCAGTGAGGCATTTTGTCTTGGAAATCTTTTGGGAGAATTGATCACAGTTCATTCATTCCATCCAGTTCCATGAGAAACAAGTGTCTTTATAAAATAGTGTTGGTCAGAGGTTAGGATTTTCCTAAGGGTGTCCTGTAATGAAAATTTGTGCTTTTTTCCCCTCCTTTTGTCCTATAGTGGTGCACTGCTATAGAATATAGAATATAGAATACTATAAGTGAGCACTCCATTAATTTGGAGCATCGTACTTCCGGCTCAAAGAGCAGAATCATCATTTCCGGCAAGACTCATATGTCTTAAAAGAAATGGCATCAGATGGCTTCTAAATATCACGCCAGGTTCTCCCAATCAATCATTTCAAATACTAACCCTGGGGTTTCATAGCTTGAGATAGTCATCTTTATAACTAAAAATTTTTTCCATACTTGGCTAGTCTATATTATTTTAGAAAAAGGATTCTGAAGCCGAGCTGTTATTTAAACATATGTTTACTTCATCATGGAGGCTGTGACAGATGGAAGTTTCTTCATCTATAAAATGGGGGTAGCAATAATGATAAAACCATATGGCTGTTACGAGGACAAATGTGATGACACATGAAGCAGCACTTTGTAAACTGTATGGCATGACACACATGTTAATTGTAATAATATTTACACTTCCAAACAGTCAACGGCACACATTTTATGGTTCAGATAACAGACACCCACAGGTACATACACACCCACATATTTAAGACCAAAAATGATATCCACTCATTGTACAAGATCAGGGGTTAATGGCTATATGATTACCAAATGCATAACACAAGCTGGGATACCAGGTGAATGCATTCACTGCATCCATTATGAGGTTTGCCAGGGACAAGTAAAAAATTACCAACTTTGGGGGAGCCTGGGTGGCTCAGTGGGTTAAGCCGCTGCCTTCAGCTCGGGTCATGGTCTCAGGGTCCTGGGATCGAGTCCCGCATCAGGCTCTCTGCTCGGCAGGGAGCCTGCTTCCTCCTCTCTCTCTCTCTGCCTGCCTCTCTGCCTACTTGTGATTTCTCTCTGACAAATAAATAAATAAATAATCTTTAAAAAAAAAATTACCAACTTTAATCTTTTACTTAACAGATGGAAAAAATCGGGGCACCTGGGTGGCTCAGTGGGTTAAGCCACTGCCTTCGGCTCAGGTCATGATCTCAGGGTCCTGGGATCCAGCCCCCGCATCAGGGTCTCTGCTCAGCGGGGAGCCTGCTTCCTCCTCTCTCTCTCTGCCTGTCTCTCTGCCTACTTGTGATCTCTCTCTGTCAAATAAATAAATAAATTCTTTAAAAACAAACAAACAAACAAACAAAAACAGATGCAAAAAATCCTGCAACGCAAGATTAGGAGTCATGTTTTCCTTTCATTTAGTTACTAAGTGTGAATTTATCTTTTAGGAACTTAAAATGATGTTTTTGCAAATTATGATGGGCAAATTTGCAACACTTAAAATAGAGCAGCACTAAATAATGAATACTTCTCTAGAACACAATAACAAATGGCAGGTTATAGGGCTATAAAAAATGTAATAGCTGTTAACAATTACTGCTCCCACTAACCTGACTAGAGAGAGAATGACAAAGAAAGGTTGGCAGGAAAGAATATCATAGAGTATATTTTGTGATTATATCTGTATGTCTAGGGAAACTGGCAGGGTGTGGGCTTATGAGAGAGACAGAAAAAATCTCAGACACATGGAACAGAAAATGGGAAAGCAGAATGGTTAGGAAGATTTTCATAATTCCCTCACCCATGGAGATTGTGGATGAAACACATATAGGTAAAAAGTAATCACAGAATTATAATAAACATAAGTAAATATTTAGAGATACAATATTGCTTTTCTTTTTCTTTTCTCTCTCAGATGAGACTCCAACCAACAATTCGCAGCTTGGTAAGCTAATGAACATATATTGAAAATAAAAGTACGATTTTTAAAAATTTTAAGTGTTTTTTGACTATCAGTTGCAACTAAATATGATTAATTCTGATTTTATAAGTTTGTTACATTTTACATAACATCTGAACTCATATGAGACCTGGTGGTCAATTTTTATAGCATTTTACAGATGATTTTTTTTTGGAAGCCCAGGGAATATTAGTCTTCTAAACTGTATAATCCTTTGGTTATTGGATTGAATTATAGTCAAATAGATTATAGCATTTATCATGTCATGCTGTTAATTCACAAGATACTAATGACAGATGTTTTGCAGGTATAAACTGGGATAAGGTGAGATAAATCCAATTTTGGACCTTTCCACTATGTGTATTTTATTGCTTACAGGTTCTCCAAGTGACCCTCCTTTCCAGCTGAACACCGTTACCAGTGCACTGATATCAGGAATGGTCATTCTGGGAGTCATGAGCTTTTCCCTTCTCTTGTGCTCACTGGCCCTTCTACACAGGAAGACACCCACCAATTTAGTGTTGAATGGCATAAGAAACCCAGTCTTTGACTGACTGTAACAGTTCCCTCCTTTTGGGAAAAGGATTCACTGACCATACCATGGGTGACTTGTCAGTGTTTCATCCAAATTGAATGCCAGCCAGCATTTGGTATTTATAGGTTTGATAGATTTCACAGTGTAGCTCATTAGCATGATGATAGTGAAAGAATTTTGATGCTATTGTTCTTGTCATTTATGTTTCTGGTCAGCCCTATTTGTATGGCACCAATGGGTATAATGACAATAAGCAAACAATATTCAGGACTTAGATCTCACAGGATCAGTCACATTTCATTTTATTTCAATTTTCTTTTGATTATTGGTTGTTACAGAGATGAAAGGTGAATGTAGAAAAAAATACATTTGTTGCATTTCCCCCCCCTGGTAAGTGTTAAAACCTGATGTAATAGCATTTAGAGTTGTATATGTGGTCCTAAAATGAAAGTCACTCTTTTGTTTTATTCCAGATAATTCCAGCTTGGGGATATGTTTTAATTGGACTGGCCAATTTGGACACTTGAGATTTAATTACTTATTCTATGACCTGTGTTTTTGGCTGATTTCCATGTCTGATGACATTCATTAAAAAAACAAAACAAAACAACAAACTCTTGGGAAATGTATCTTAACCTGGACCATCTACTTGTGTAGCAAATAGTAAAAATAGTCATTAACCTCTGAAAGATACTAAGTGACCCTAGATCATTATTCATTTGTATAGAAATGACTGTGATCAGTTTTCTCCTGGTTCAAGTGAGAACATCAGCACATGTTGACTCTCCTCCCAGGTAAACCGCTCAGCTGCTTTTGCAAAAGCCAAAGCACTACTATTTCCAGTAGTGAGGCAACTGCAAAGATCTTTCTTCATTCAAGAGCCATTACATATGAGAACAAACCATAGTTATGGGAGAGGACATTGTCCCCACACATACGTGTAGTATTCCCATAGGGGTTTTTAACAACCTAGTTTCCCCTTTTTTCCTATGACAAAGAGGAAACAGGCTAAGTGTGTTTTGCAGAACGTTGTTGCTGTCTCTATGAAAAAATGTCCTTTTCCCACAAATTTCTGATGCTGGCTAAACAAAGAATCTGGAGGAGTCTAACTTGTTAGGATGTCTTCTTGAAAGTATCATGTTCACCATGGAATAAACAGTATTTTCCTATATAGTAAGCTGCAAGAAGTATGTGGTCTTTTATCAGTTTTGCAAAAAGTTTTTAAAAGCCAAGTTTTAAGCAGACTGTTCTTACAAAAAAAAAAATTATCCTTCCTTTTCTTCAGCCTATCTACACAACTGAATAGAACAATTCAGTAACAAACATCAAAATCTAGCACATGGCTACTAGATGTGCTATGTTACCTGTAACAACTGCTGTAGAGACTAATTTATATTCAACATTTGTGATCCATTATTCAGAACTTAATTTAGTATCCTATATGCAAATCGCTATGCAATTTTAAATTTGTTTCAAATGAAGTAGCTATGCTCTGAAGTTAATAATTAAATCAATCATCAAATGAAAAACACCTTTTCTCCAATTTGCCTGAACAGATTAGAAGAAAGTGTTTATATTATAATAATTAGCTATATGATTGCCTCAACTTTCTCTTTCAATGTTTAGATACAGTCAAAGTGAAATAGGTCCAGAAAGTCTTTGGATAATTTATTCAATATTAAAAAGTCTAACCCTTAGAAAGCCAACTTCCTCTTCCCTGTGTTACTTCAAAATCCCTTTGAAGTGACCATTCTGAGCTTTATCTGTATTAAGAATTTATTTTCTACTTTAAAGGGAAAAATCCTACAGAAAAGAAAAAGTACGGACCATGTGTGCTACTTATGTGATCTTATATGCACATGGGTAATTAAAATAGTCTAGTAGATCTATTTCAGATACTTTAAGTGAATTGCCATTAATCTGAGGATTAAGTCCTATGAATAGGACGTTATCATTGAAACCAGTTGGTCAGTTTGACTTTGTGTTTTTGAGAACTGTTTCAGGTCAGTGACCTTTTACATTCTATATACCACTTTTTAAAATTGAATAATGGACACATCATTTTGTAAACAACTTACATCTCACATTATTGTTTTTTTTGCCTTCCTGATACTATAAATGGGAGAATCAGAGCTATAATGAGACAAACCATGTTTGTTTTATATAGTTTTGTTCTTATCAACCTGCAGTTATGTGTAGTATTTAGTTGCACTGAATATTTTGGTTACTATAGTGTGAAAGCCTTACAAAATATGTGCAAATGTTCCTTCAGTTTTAATACCTCAAACTGTTTTTGTTTTGTTTTGTTTTGGCACTTCAGGGGTTAGTTAGGTTTGATGACATGTAAAAGATGATTGTTTAATAAAATAATTGTAAATGAGTATCTTTAAAATAGTCATTTGTTTTTGTTTTGTTTTTTTTAAGATATTTCTCCTTCCTAATCTCAACATTCTCTTCCTAGTTTCACAAATGTTAAGAATGACTGAACTTAAAGTAAGCTCCTTCATGCAACAGGGAAGGGCAGTGATCTCTGAAACTAGATGAAGCTTGTTCTCTCCATATTGAGCTTCCTGGTTACAGCTCTGTTTCAGGAGACCTAGTCAGGAGATCAGCTGACGATAAAGAAATGTGCTTTACCTTGAGTTTGAGCACTAACTCTGAACCTATAATTTTTAAAACTTTGAGGGGAAAATCAGAACTGGAAAGACAAGAAGCTCAGCCTCTGCCTAGAGTTTCACAGGCTCTCATGACAGTTCCCAGGGTCAGCCTATCATCTCTTGTTTTGAGAAGTGACAGAGTTGAGGAAAAAATCTTTTCCTGACTCAGGGAGAATCTAATCTTAAAGAAATGAGTAAACCTCTGGGTCTCCATGTGATGGCACGTAGGTTTGGGAGAATCACAGAAATGATGGTTCAGGAAGGGACATGGTCAGCTGTGGGAAATGTAAGGTAGTAAACGTCTAGAAGTGAGAAAAGAGCAGGAGAAGAAGTTCATGGGAGACACTTATTTTTGAACACATATGAGGCATAATTTGAAGGATTTCCAGAGCACTTGGCAGGAAAGAATTATAACAGGATGGAGAGCCTTCTATTATGACTGTGGAGGCTATTAGGCTAGCACACATTGGCTTTCATTCCATATTTATAAGGGAAAAAGTAAGTCGATCACAGACCAGTTGCTTTTGAGAATGAGGTTTCTCAATTATTTACAAGTGGGGAGACATTTAATATAAAACAATTCAAATTTGCAATTTAGAAAAAAAAAATGTAGTTGAGTAGTAAACAGAACAGATGCCAGGACTACCTGTTGTATTACTCAGGGTTCTCCAGGAAAAGAGAAGTAATGAAATATATGTACTGGATATAAAGAGGTTTATTTTAAGGAATTAGTTTACATAATTATGGAGATTGACAAGTCACAAGATCTGCAGTCAGCAAGGCCCAGGAGGGCTGGTGGTGGAGTTCTAGCCTGGGTCCAAAGGTCTGAGAACCAGGAGAGCTGATGGTGTATTTCCAGTCTGAAAGCCAGCAGGCTTAAGACCAAAAAAGAGCTATCATTTCCATTCAATTCCAAAGACAGGAATAAACCAGTGTCCCAGGTTGAAAAGCAGTCAGGTGGAAATGATTCTCTCCTAGTCACAGGATGTTTAGCCCTTTTGTTCTAGCCAGACTTTCAAATGACTAAATGGGGCCCACCCACATTAGGTAGGGCAATCTGATTTGCTAATTTATTCAAATATTAGTGTCATCCAAAAACATGTCACAGACACACCCAGAATAAGGTTTGACCAAATGTCTGGAGACCTGTGATCTAGTCAAGTTGATATAAAATGGACATCACAGCTGGTAAACTGGCAAACCCACCATCTATTTGTCTGGCACTTCTGAAAACCAGAAGTCCTAATCAGTCCAGTAATACTAAGGGAATAAATAAATTAAAATGTTACAAAATTTGGCAGTGTATGATTACAATGATTGTGAAACACTTAATATCTAAATGTAGGGACTTATGAGCAGAGGGTCCTCTTTTATGTTAGCTAATAATATGGATCAAATAGAGAAAAGAGAGGGCCACGAGTAGGTGGGCAGCGATGAGCTCCAAAGTCATGCCAAATTACCCTGCAGCATCAGGAGAAACAGGACAGAAAGAGGCTTGGCATCAAAGTACCAATGGGTCCCCATTCCACAGGGCTGGCCCTGGAGCATAGTGAGTGATGACATCAGCAATGACAGTAGGCCAGAGCAATAAAGAACATAAGACAACAAAGCAGAGATATTGGGGGCAAATGCAGCAAAGGAAGTGCTGGAGGCTGAGAGAAGAGGCACCTTCTTAGTGGGAATGAGTTCACTAGTGGGAGACAAAAGAAGAATATCTGGTAGCTGTTACCCATATTTATCCTGATGGTGGCCAATCTCCTCCAGAGGCTCCAAAGAAGTGGAAACTGGATAAATATGTCACATTTTCATGTTTGTGAGAATATCTTGCCTGATTGCTTGTTGGTAAACAGCATCAGCCTCTGCAAATCTGAACACAGGAGAACTGAAAAATAACCTTAGTTAATGCCACTTTTTTGCTAAGATAGCAGAGAGAGAATTGGGTTGGGACCTTCTACTCACAGGTACTAGATACAAGATTTGGGAATCTCTACTCAGTAAACTTCATTTGTAAAATGCTTTGTATTCTTGAAAAAGTGAAATCGAGAGCTCAGATTGTTATCTCTGTATAGTTTAAAGCTCCAGTTCCTTTTGCCTCAAGTATCTGGGTATTTTCTGTTTTACTTAAATTGCCAACATAATTACCTCAATTTTCCCCTACATTTTCCATGTTGAAAAGTGAAGTGCTATCATTATATGGAGGTTTAGTGAAAGTCAATGTGCCCCCAATTTTGAGGTTACTTTTCATCAAGAGTAGAACTCTATTAGCATTGCCCAAAGTGGAATCCATTACTGAGTAGTCCTGCTGGTTTGGCTAATCAACCAGCACCGGAAGATCCTGGGAGAGTTGTGGTTTGACAATTTCATGCAACTTTGCCTCAAAGTTATACAGGTCCTTAAGCTATTTCTCCTCTTGTATGTAGTTTGTAACTTTTTCTTTTTTTATAACAGTGAACAATTGACTAAAATGAAAAATTACTTGAGAGGAAATGTAGTACTTTTACGAAATTATTTACCACTTGGGAATTGGAAATGATTTGCTTTTTAAAAGTTGTTGTTAAAATGAGGGGGGCAGAGAATAATGCAGAGACCCAGGGTTACCAGAGGATCTGACTTAAGCCTATGTCACCATTTACTCACGACCTTAGAATGTTAAATATATTGATTTCTGTACAAGGATTTTTATCACTGTATTACTTTAAATCAAAAAGTGTTAGATGCCACTTATAAGTTTCCAGATGCAGAATTCTTAGACATACTATAGTACGTTTTTGGGATATAAGAATATGTAGACACTGAAAATCAGTTATCAAAAACCTTTACCAAATAAGAATATGCTGGACTATGAAAAGAAAAAAAGAACCCTGAACTATATACATAATATAAGCTCCCAGAGAAAAAAGACAGGAAGGAAACTGATAGAAATGTTAACAATGGTCAGTAAGGAAAAATAATTGTATGGCTCTCTAGGATGTTTCCTTTTTTGGGAAACTATCCAAGTCATTTAAACAGAAAGTAATTTTAGTTTTCTAATAATTTAGAAGTTGAAGAAAATGTTTTATATATATTATTGAGATAATTGCCTCAATTTTAAACTTTATTTCATTTCAGCTACTGAGAAAATTATTTGTGCCTATTTTAAAAAGCATACACCTGAAAGAAAAATACCAAACCTTTCTGGGAGATAGAATGTAACTGCTTTGTTTATTCCCAACATTTTTCTCAATTGTTAATTTTAATACTTTAGTCAATATGCAAATGGCCTGCAATGCTTCAGATTATACAATGGCGGATACCAGATACTAAGCGGATTTGGGGGAACTCTGGCTTCTATTGACAGCAATGAATGAGCTATCAGATTCATTGTTTTTCATTTGTGCATTTGTTTTTCCCACATCACTGACATTCGTTATGGTTAGCTGGGCTCGCACTGAAAATGGGTTTATGCTCTGGGAAAAGGTTGAAAAGCATCATCATCTTCATTATATCAACAATGAAAATAATTCTGTCCATGCTCTCTAGAGTTGATGGCTGGAATGTTTGAAAACGACACCCAGACATTTTCCCTCTCACCCTGAGGGGGAAAAAAAATCCATGCCAGCATTATGTTTTTATTTTACAAATAATCTGTTTTCCCCTTGCCCTTTAGATCTGAGAAAAAGCTGCATGTAATGAATGCTATTTGAACATAGAGGCAATTTCCAGAATGAGTATAATGCCACTGCCTGCCGATTCTTGAGAGAGCGGCATATGAAAAAGATACAGAAATTCTCCAGATTACCTCCTCGGTTGAACACTACCCATATTCTAAAGTAAACAAATAACTATGTTCACTGCGTTTTCACCTCACCCTATCTCCACCTTCAGAACAATGATAATTGCTTTGTTGGTGTTTCACATTTCTTCCATTACCTATTAAGTATTCCTGAGAATAAGTGGACAGAAATTCATTACAAATATAAGATCCGAATTCCTGCAGGTCTGAGAAAAAAGGCTGCGGCAGCTTTCCTCTGTTAACTTATTCATTCTTGGGGTTAAATTTTTTTCTCAACAATGGATCTTTCCTCAAATGGCAACCAGTGAAAGTAACTTTATGCATACCCAGAGGGGTTGAAATAATGCCTTAAAAACTGTGTGGTTTTTCCTAAATTGTCAACTGTGCCGTTCAAAAGATATCACGTTTTGCCTCAGCTTAAAATCAACATTTTTTCTCTCTTCAGATGGGATTAAGGGAATAACAGAGCCAAGGATAACGCATAAATGTGTATCTTTTGCTCTTCAGTCTAAATTACTTCTCCCAGTATCTAAACTCTGTGCTAACTCTAAATGGAAGGCAAGAAGTAAAGAATAATGTGCTGTCTTAAATGTAGATGGAAGATAAGATGTAGAGACTAAATTTTAAAAAACCACACCAAGATATATTCATTCCACTCTCACATTTAAATAATGCTCATATTAAATAATTGTTCCAAAGAAACTGTCAAAATGAAACAGTCATAGCTTTCCTTAGCTGAGCTCTGACAACTATAAAAGTCTAATGCTCACAGTGAAGCTATGAAAATTATTTTTTAAAAAAATCATCTGCAAAACATGAGCAAAAACTCACTTCTATCTGATTATTGGCAGAAAAAATGAGCAAGTTCAAAAATATGCATAAGGTGAAACTTTCCAGATTATATTGATTATCAGGGCTGACCCAAGGAATCTAAACCATGTAGGACAAAATTGAGTTTCAAGGACCTATGTGTAAATTGCAAAGGTATAATAAGCACTATTGTTTTTAACTTTTGTCTTAGTTGTCATCTATATCCGTGCTTTCTGTGTTCAGGGAAAATGTGGAACTTACTATGAAATGCATAAGCTCTGAAAATCAGCACTTACAGGTTCCTGGGGACCTTAGAGTCAAGGAATTGAACACTTTGCTTTTATTTTTTATTTTTTTAATATTTTCTTATCTGTGTATTTACTTTTTATTAACAGATAAAGTATTATTTGCTTCAGGGGTACAGGTCTGTGAATCCTCAGTCTTACACAATTCACAGCACTCACCACAGCACATACCCTCCCCAGTGTCTATCACCCAGACACTCTATCCCTAGCCCCTGACTCCCAGCAACCCTCATTTTGTTTCTTGAGATTAAGAATCTCTCATTGTTTGTCTCCCTCCTGATCCCATCTTTTTTCATTTTCTTCCCTCCATACCCACCATGACTCCCCACCCTGCCTCTCAAATTACTGATATCAGAGAGATCATATGATAATTGTCTTTCTCTGGTTGACTTATTTCACTTAGCTTAATACCCACTAGTTCCATCCTGGTCATTGCAAATGGAAAGATTCTGGGGTTTTTGATGGCTACATAGTATTCCATCATATATATATATATATATATATATATATGGACATTGGGGCTTTGCTGCTATAAACATTTGGGTGCACATGCCCTTTTGGATCCCTACATTTCTATTTTTAGAGCAAAATAACCAGTAATGTGATAGCTGGGTCAGAGGGTTGCTCTATTTTCAAATTTTTGAGGATCTTTCATACTGTTTTCCAGAGTGGCTGCACCAGCTTGCATTCCCACCAACAGTGTAGGAGGGTTCCCCTTTCTCAACATCCTCGCCAACATCTGTCGTTTCCTGACTTGTTAATATTAGCCATTCTGACTGGTGAGAGGTGGTATCTCACCGTGGTTTTGAATTGTATTTCCCTGATGCCGAATGATGTTGAGCACTTTTTCATGTGTCTGTTGTTCAGTTGGATGTCTTCTTTGCAGAAATATCTGTTACTGTCTTCTGCCCATTTCTTGATTGGATTATTTGTCCTTTGGGTGATGAGTTTGATAAGTTCTTTATGGATTTTGGATACAAGCCCTTTATCTGATATATCATTTGCAAATATCTTCTCCCATTCTGTTGGTTGTCTTTTGGTTTTGTTGACTGTTTCCTTTGCTGTGCAAAAGCTTTTGATCTTGATGAAGTTCCAATAGTTCAATTTTGCCCTTGCTTTCCTTGCCTTTGTTGATGTTTCTAGGAAGAAATTGCAGTGGTGGATTTCAAAGAGATTGCTGCCTGTGTTCTCCTCTAGGATTTTGATGAATTCCTGTCACACATTGAGGTCTTTCATCCATTTCAAGTCTATTTTTGTGTGTGGTGTAAGGAAATGGTCCAGTTTCATCCTTCTGCATGTGACTGTCCAATTTTCCCAACACCATTTGTTGAAGACACTGTCTTTATTTCCCTTGAACATCTTTCCTGCTTTGTTGAAGATTAGTTGACCTTAGAGTTGAGGGTCCATTTATGGGCTCTCTATTCTGTTCCATTGATCCATATGTCTGTTTTTGTGCCAGTACCATACTGTCTTGATGATTACAGCTTTGTAATAGAGCTTGAAGTCTGGAATTGTGATGCCTCCCACTTTGGTTTTCTTTTTCAACATTCCTCTGGCTATTCAGGTCTTTTCTGTGTCCATATAAATTTTAGGATTATTTTTTCCATTTCTCTGAAAAAAATTGATGGTATTTTGATAGGGATTGCATTAAATGTGTAGATTGATTTAGGTAGCATAGATGTTTTCACAATATTTGTTCTTCCAATCCATGAGCATGGACTATTTTTCTATTTCCTTTTGTCTTCCTTAATTTCTTTCATGACTGCTTTATAGTTATCTGAGTACAGATTCTTTGCCTCTTTGGTTAGATTTATTCCTAGGTATCTTATGGTTTTGGGTGCAATTGTAAATGGGATTGACTTATTAATTTCTATTTCTTCTGTCTTGTTGTTGGTGTATAGAAATGCAACTGATTTCTATGCATTGATTTTATAACCTGACACCTTACTAAATTCTTGTATAAGTTCTAGCAGTTTTGGAGTGGAGTCTTTTGGGTTTTCCACATAAAGTATCATATCATCTGCAAAAAGTGAGAGTTAACCTTCTTCTTTGATGATTCAAATGCTCTTTATTTCTTTTTGTTGTCTGATTGCTGAGGCTAGGACTTCTAGTATGATGTTGAATAGCAGTGGTGACAGTGGACAGACCTGCCATGTGTCTGAGCTTAGAGGAAAAGCTCTCAGTTTTTACCCATTCAGAATAATATTCACTGTGGGTTTTTCATAGATGCCTTTTATGATATTGGGGTATGTACCTTCTATCCCTACACTGTGAAGAGTTTTGATCAAGAAAGGATGCTGTATCTTCTTCAAAGAATACATACAAATGTCCAGACACATGAAAAAATGTTAATCATTAGACATCAGAGAGAGTCAAATCAAAACCACATTGAGATACCACTTTACACCAGTCAGAATGGCCAAAATCAACAAGACAGTAAACAACAAGTATTGGAGAGGATGTGGAGAAAGGGGAAGTCTCTTACACTGTTGGTGGGAAAGCAGGTTGGTGCAGCCACTTTGGAAAACAGTGTGGAGAATCCTTAAGAAATTAAAAATAGAGCTACCCTATGACCCTGCAATTGTACTACTGGGTATTTACCCCAAAGATACAGATGTAGAGAACAGAAGGGCCATCTGTACCCCAATGTTCATAGCAGCAATGGCCACAGTCACTAAACTATTGAAAGAGTCAAAATGCCCTTCAACAGATGAATGGATAAAGAAGATGTGGTCCCTATATACAATGAAGTATTATGCCTCCATCAGAAAGGATGAATACCCAACTTTTGTATCAACATGGACAGGACAGGAGGAAATTATGCTGAGTGAAGTAAGTCAAGCAGAGAGAGTCAATTATCATAGGATTTCACTTACTTGTGGAACATAAGGAATGACATGGAGGACATTGGGAAATGGAGAGGAGTGAGCTGGGGGAAATTGGAGGGAGAGACAAACCATGAGAGACTGTGGACTCTGAGAAAAAAACTGATGGTTTTGGAGGGGAGGGGGATGGGGGATTGGTTGAGCCTGGTGGTTGGTATTAAGGGGGGAAAGTATTACATGGAGCACTGGGTGTGGTGCATAAGCAATGAATTTTGGAACACTGAAAAAAAGTAAATTAAATAAAAAAAAAAGAAAGAAAAGATGCTGTACTTGTCAAATGCTTTTTCAGCATCTATTGAAAGTATCATACGGTTCTTGTTCTTCCTTTTATTAATGTATTTATATCACATTGATTGATTTGTGGATGTTGAACCAACCTTGCAGCCCTGGAATAAATCCCACTTGGTCATTGTGAATAATTCTTTAAATGTACTGTTAGATCTCATTGACTAGTATTTTGGTGAGAATTTTTGCATCTGTGTTCATCAAGGATATTGGTCTATAGTTTTCTTT
Source organism: Neogale vison (assembly GCF_020171115.1). Classification (NCBI taxonomy): domain Eukaryota; kingdom Metazoa; phylum Chordata; class Mammalia; order Carnivora; family Mustelidae; genus Neogale; species Neogale vison. Next base: position 50,431,385 of record NC_058096.1, read on the forward strand.
TTTAAGAGGTTTTTGTCTTGTTTTGGGATCAAGGTAATTCTGGCCTCATAAAATGAGTTTAGCAGTTACCCTTCCATTTCTATTTTTTGGAACAGTTTCAGAAGAATAGTAATTAATTAATTCTTCTTCAAATATTTGGTAGAATTCCCCTGGGAAGCCTTCTGGCCCTGGGCTTTTGTTTGTTGGGAGATTTTTGATGACTGCTTCAATCCTTACTGGTTATGGTTCTGTTCAGGTTTTCTATTTCTTCCTGGTTCAGTTTTGGTAGTTTATAGGTCTCTAGGAATGCATCCATTTCTGCCAAATTGTCAAATTTGCTGGTGTATAGTTGCTTATAATATGTTCTTATAATTGTTTGTATTTCTTTGGTGTTGGTTGTGATCTCTCTCCTCTTTCATTCATGATTTTATTAATTTAGGTTCTTTCTTTTTTCTTTTGATAAGTCTGGCCAGGGGTTTATCAATCTTATTAATTTTTTCAAAGAACCAGCTCCTAGTTTTGTTTTTTTTTTCTACTGGTGTTTTTTGATTTCTATTTCATTTATTTCTGCTCTGATCTTTATTATTTCTCTTCTCCTACTGGGTTTTGGCTTTTTTTTTTCCCTGTTCTTTCTCCAGCTCCTTTAGGTGTAGGGTTAGGTTGTGTACTTGAGACCTTTCTTGTTTCTTGAGAAAGGCTTGTATCATTATACACTTTCCTCTGAGGATGGCCTTTGCTGTGTCCCACAGATTTTGAACAGTTGTGTTTTCATTATCATTTGTTTCCATGAAGTTTTTCAATTCTCCTTTAATTTCCTGGTTGACCCATTCGTTCTTTAGTAGGATGCTCTTTAGCCTCCATATATTTAAGTTCTTCCCAACTTTCCTCTTGTGATTGAGTTCTAGTTTCAGAGCATTGTGGTATAAACATATGCAGGGAATGATCCCAATCTTTTGGTACCAGTTGAGACCTGATTTGTGACCCAGGATGTGATCTATTCTGGAGAATGTTCCATGTGCACTAGAGAAGAATGTGTATTCTGTTGCTTTCGGATGGAATGTTCTGAATATTTGTGTGATGTCCATCTGGTCCAGTGTGTCATTTAAGGTCTTTATTTCCTTATTGATCTTTTGCTTGGATGATCTGTCCATTTCAGTGAAGGGGGTGTTAAAGTCCCCTAATATTTTTGTATTATTGTCAATGTGTTTCTTTGATATTGTTATTAATTGGTTTATATAGTTGGCTGCTCCCATGTTAGGGGCATAGATATTTAAAATTACTAGATCTTGTTGGACAGATCCTTTAAGTATGATGTAGTATCCTTCTTTATCTCTTATTATACTCTTTGGCTTAAAATCTAATTTATCTGGTATAAGGATTGCCACCCCAGCTTACTTTTGATGTTCATTAGCATGGTAAATTGTTTTCCACCCCTCCACCACCACTTTAAATCTGGAATTGTCTTTGGGTCTAAAATGAGTTTCTTACAGACAGCATATCAATGGGTCTTATTTTTTTAATCCATTATAATTCCCTGTGCCTTTTGATTGGGGCATTTAGCCCATTTATATTCAGGGTAACTATTGAAAGATATTAATTTAGTGCCATTTTATTGCCTGTGAGGTGACTGTACTGTATATTGTCTCTGTTCCTTCTGGTCTACTAGAGCAGAAGAGGCTCTCTCTTTGCTTAGAGGACCCTTTTCAATATTTCCTGTAGAGCTGGTTTGGTGTTTACAAATTCTTTTAATTTTTGTTTTTCCTAGAAGCTTTTTATCTCTCTTTCTATTTTCAGTTATAGCCTAGCTGGATATAGTATTCTTGGCTGCATTTTTTTCTCACTTAGTGCTCTGAATATATCATGCCCTTCTTTCTGGCCTGCCAGGGCTCTGTGGATAAGTATGTTGCCAATCTAATATTTCTACCATTGTGTGTTACAGACTTCTTGTCCCTAGCTGCTTTCAGGATTTTCTCTTTGTCACTAAGACTTGTAAGTTTAACTAGTGCATGACAGGGTGTGGACCTATTTATATTGATTTTGAGGGGGGTTCTCTGTGCCTCCTTGATATTGATGCATTTTTTCTTTGTCATATTAGGGAAATTCTCTATGATAATTCGCTCCAATATACCTCCCCCCCCCCCGTTTTCTTCTTCTGGAATCCCAATTATTCTAATCTTTTTTCATCTTATGGTATCACTTATCTCAAATTCTCCCCCCATGGTCTAGTAGTTGTTTGTCTCTCTTTTGCTCACTTTCTTTATTCTCCCTCATTTGTTCTTCTATATTGCTAATTCTCTCCTCTGTCTCACTTATCCTAGCAGTAAGAGCCTCCATTTTTTATTGTACCTCATTAATAGCTTTTTCGATTTCAGATTGGTTAGATTTTATTTCTTTTATTTCTCCAGAAAAGGGTTTTATTTCTCCAGACAGGGTTTTTCTAATATCTTCCATGCCTTTTTTGAGCCCAGCTAGCACTTTGAGAATCATCATTCTGAACTCTAGATCTGACATATTACCAATGTCTGTCTTGATTAGGTCCCTAGCCTTTGGTACTGCCTCTTGTTCTTTTTTTTTGTGGTGAGTTTTTCTGCCTTGTCATTTTATCCAGATTAGAATATATAAATGAGAGAATAAAATCCTAAAAGGGTGGCAAAGACCCCAGAAAAAGTATGCTAACCAAATCAGAAGAGACCCCAAATCAGGGGGAGAAGAAAGGGGATAAAAAGAAATTTTAAAAAATTAATATATATATATTTATTTATATATATATATTTGACTGGAGATTAGAACAGAGCCACCCACTTGATTTTGGGTGTATTTTGGTCTCTTAGAAGAAACTATGTCCTAAAATTTTAAAGAAAGATATATATATATATACACACACACAAGGTTAAACACAATGAAGGGATGGAATATAACTGTAATTATGATGAAATTAAATTAAATTAGATGAAATTAAAGTAGATGACATTTTAAAAAATTATAAAAAAGGAATTGATAAGTTGGTTGGAAAAAGAAAGTGAAGAGAATTTGCTCAGGCTGGAGACTAGAACAAAGCCCTGTTCCGTTGGGAAGGCACCATTTTCATTCATTCTGCTGTTCTCTTTGATCAGTGAGCTTGATCTTGGCTCATTGTTCTCTCAGTCTTCTGGGGGAGGGACCTGTTTTAGTGATTCTCAAATATCTTTGCCTGAGGTGGAATTGTGCTGCCCTTGCCAGGGGTTGGGCTAAGTAATTTGCTCTCAGGAAATTACTCTCTGAGTTTGCTCTCTGAGTTTGCTCTCAGGAGCTTTTGTTCCCTGAACACTTTCTGTAGAGCTCTGAAGGTTGGGAATGAAAATGGTGGCTTCCCAATATCCAGCCCAGAGGAGCCAAGAGCTTAAGGCCCCACTCCTCAGAAAAAAGCAGTCAATCACTCTTGTCTCCCTGGTCTCTGGCCAGGCTCCAAGCTGACCCGGCCTGTGACTGAGCGTTTCTGTCTCTGGCACATGACCCCATTTGGAGTCTCCAAACCTAGCAGATTTCTGCTGCACAGCTCTTCTAGCAGAGGAAGTTGCGTCTCCCCAGATCTGCCACTTGTAGGGTCTCTGCTCAAAGAACTGTGGTCCAACTGTGCCACGGATCACAGTTTAAGGTAACCCCAAGGTGAGCTCACTCCTCAACTCTGTCTCTGTAGTCGGCTTCCCGCTCTGATACCTGCAAGCTCTGCTATACTCAGACACCTCTGATCATTCAGTGACCCTGCGGGACCTGAGACCACACTGTCCCTGTGAGGTCTCCACCCCCACTTAGCCTCTGGAGCGATGTCCCTCAGTGGAGCAGATTTCTGAAAGTTCAGATTTTGTGCTCCATTGCTCCACTGCTTGCTGGGAGCCAGCTCCTCCCTCTGTGGTCTATCTTCCCATTGCTTTGGATTCACTTCTCCACATGTCCTATCTTTCAGAAAGTGGTCGATTTTCTGTTTCTAGAATTGCTGCTCTTCTTCTCTTTGATCTCCTGTTGGGTTTGTAGGTGTTTGGAATGGTTTGATAACTATCTAGCTGAACTCCTGCGACTTGATGTCTTCTCAGTCTGCTACTCCTCTGCCATCTTGACTCTCCCAGAATAAGTTTTAAGACATGGATTTACATTTACTGCTTACTGCTTCTCCAAGTTAGTTTTCTCATCTGTAGAATGGGGATAATAATAATCTCCTCTGTAGCTATGCTAAAGTGTTTCAAATAAAGTGAGGTAATAAATAGGATTCCAAAAACTGAAATGAAAAGCTTCAAACCCATATGCATATAATCAAGCCATAAACACCCCCTAGATAGCATAGCATCAAGGCAAAGGAGTACAGATATTGTTCCTTCTTTCCAAAAGTATCCCCCAGCTTCCTATTTGTATTTTCTTTGGCAGCCTTAGTGCTCTTGTTAGAATGAGATGAGGGAGAAGAGCAAACAGTTTAACAAGTAAGAAATAAATGAACAAAAAGACCAAATTCACAAGGTTTGGCTCTTCTTCAGAAGCTTAAATTAAACTCTAGATAGTACTTTAAATATATTATATATTACCAAGGTAATTTGTTGAAAAGAATGTTTATCTACCACTGAGACTCTGGAAATAAGAACTCGATTTATGAGCATCAGATTAGGGTCACTGAATGACATTTGAATGCCTGTGTGTTGGTCAAAGTGTAGGTGTTTCCTTGCTCTAAGCTGAGGAAATGCAGGTTATTTTAGATGCAGACTAGAGCCAAGGAAGACAACAATGGCGGTATTAAGGGTCTCTTCTCCATCATGGGTGATGATAGGGTCGTAAGTTTGTCTTGCTTCTTCTAAGACCTATTGTCATTGGATCTCTTGGCATTTTCTGGTCATCTGTGTGTCCATGAGGATGCACTCTTTGCTGATACTTGTCACCTTTTTTGACTGGACATTAGTCCTAATACCCAACTGTGCTCCCTGAAAGTTTTCTACTTTTCTGACAAACTTCAGAGCACTTTTCTCTACCACTATTCCTATCAACTGCCACCTAGGTCCTGTCCTGCAAGAATAATGAGCTGCAGAGCTCCTTGACAAAAACCCCAGTATTAGAAAGTTCTTCTTTGGGTCTTCTCTATCACTTCTCCCTTTGAAGTTTTGTACTGGCTGAGATCATGTCTAAGTCTCCTGAGGCTTGATTTTGAATTTTAGATGGTTAGCAAACCCTGGGAGATCCCTTTTATGTGGATTTTTATTTATGCTTATTCTCAGCTTACTTCTCTTATTCTGTAGTCTGCTGATCAGTCTCAGAATCTCTTACAGCCTGGATCATGCAGGTCAAGACAGGGCATCTTTCGAAGAGAGAAACTTCCCTAGGCAGCAATTTCAGAGACCATTCAGGCCATTCAAATTATAACATTTCTAAGAAGGCAAGCAAAAATACTGCTAATTAAATGTTTAATTTTTATTATAACTAGCATATTAATTTTAAGTAGCTTTAATTTATAGTTTAGCATGATTTTATTTATGTGCAGCATGTATACTTTATAACACTGAGTGCCCTCTTGTATAATCAATGTGTATAGGATATTTATGTTCATTTTATTGGACTCTGAGCATAATTTTACTATTAAATATATGGAAGAATTTTATGCTTGTTTTTATGACATCGTTGGGTTAAGCTAGGCTTACTTTTATGCCAAGTCTCTTGTCAAGAACACAGTTCTCAATTTCGACATTGTTTCTATGGGAAAATACATAAATACATTGCCTTTCATGAACCTCTGCTTGCCTATAATTTCAATAAAGCTAACTGAGCAAGACCCAGGTTTTCTTACTTCTACTGAAACATTTTCCCTCCCTGTGTTTCCCTCTCCTTCTTGGGATAATAATTCCTCTTGAGGTTATGTAGTTATGTTATATGGTGGCCAAGTCTTTTACTATGAATGAAGCACTCATTTTCTTGAGATGCAACATTCTCAGGAAACAAAAGTTTTTAAAAAACACACATGTGTGTGTACCTACATGGAAGGTGTTATATTACAACCAACAAAACCCTTAATTTGAAAAAAGATTTCAAATAAGTGTTTTTATTGTTAGTGCTTTAACTATTTTTCTATCAGGTATTTTGCTTCATAGCTTTGTTCAGAGATCTAGATTTTACTGGCCAGTGAGGCCTGAAAACCCTTTCCTTGTTATTTGGAACAAGATGGAGTCTGATAGATGTCATGTGGTGGTATTATGAGTAATCTGTGGTGGTCAGTAATAAAAGTAAAATGTACCCAGGGTTTGAGGTAGCATTCAAAGTGGGAGGAATTAATGGTATTTTGGAAGGAATTTTGAGTAAAAAGGTGGGATGCTTACATTTACTTTGCCAAATCATAGTCTTTCTAAATTTCCATTAGATTCCTTATCATTGTGCTTTAGTAATTTCCTGTAAGAAATGCAAAAACCACACCTCTTCTACTTCATATGTCAAACTACTTCATTATATTAACAAATTAAAAACAGTAGTATAATTACATGTGGAAACATATGCATTGGCACTTTAAGTTTTCCACACTTGAAGAGAGAATATCTGTTAAGCCTAACCATGTAGCCTTAGGTTAAACCAACAATAAATGTAATTTGATAATTTGCAATTCCTATCTTAAGACTTTATATAATAAAGTATACATACTAGAATAATAAGATCTCATAAACCCAAATACCTAATCATCTTTTGTTTGTTATTGAAAGCTTTTAATTTCATGCCAGTTGTTCTTTGTCATTATATATTGTAAGATGCAAATCCTCACAACCATCTTTTTATACTAATGAAAAGTCATATAAATTTAGAAAGTATTTCATTTCATCCATGCAATATGCATTTCAATCCAGAGTAAGCAAATATTTCACATGCACACAGTGAATCTCGTATAGTCCCATTTTAAGCTTGTCAAGTACTCTGATTTCAAACCTATTTGACCAATTTAAATTGCAATTTAAATGGTTAGATTCTACCATTAGATTTTAATTACCTTCAATTCTATCAGAGTGGGTTCCAACCTTTTGTAGCAAATTCATTTCCTGCTTAACCAAAGACACAATACACTTTAAATAGATAATCTCCCCCTGCCAGTGCTTTCTCTGGAAAAAGTTTTCATACAGACTGTTGTTTATTTCCTCTCTTACTATGGGAAAAAATTATGAACAAAATAAGTGACACACCTAAACAAGGGAAGGGCAAGATGAGGAACATGATAATATTTACTTTATGGAAAGAGATACTCACCATTTCTTTAATATTTTGTGACTGCGTGGCTTTATCTTGTTAACTAGAGCTCCTAAACACTCATAATTGTATGACTCTGCACCTTTAAGCCTTTCTTTGCATAGGTCTTTCAAATACAGCCTCTCTCTAGAGAATGTAATTGACTAATTAAATAAATTACATAGAGAAAAAGAAACCTTCATAGCAGCCTGTGATTTTAAGCATAGCATAGATAAAAATCATAGAGAATCCATCTGATCTGTACACATTTACACTTTTGTAAAAAATACATTGTAGAAGATATAGCAATAGAAAGCCTCATTCTTATTCTTGATTTAATTTAAAACCAAGCATTTCTGGACAAGTCATTGTTTCATGCCGCCAAGGGCCCACTTAGTGCTCTGAAGCAGTAACTTCTAAGTGGTCCCACTGGCCACAAAGATTTAAGTTGGGCTCCAGAAGAAACCCATAATAATTTATACAAGAGTGCTGAAAGGCAGGCATGTTGGAAAGGACTTTGTGACTACATATGGTGATGTTGGGAATGTAAATATTGTCATATGTGAGTAGGTGGTAAAAGGAAAATTATTTTCTTCACTCAAGGCTTGAGGATTTTTGATCGTGGTGGTGTCTGAGAGTAAAGGTGACTCTATCATGATACTACAGCATCTTGGCAGACAAACTTCCCCTTACTGGTACACCATTTGAATCCAAATCCAGTGTGGCAAGAGATTGCCAGGTTTCTTTAAATGGGATCTCTTGCCATTATAATAGAACCTGGCAGGCTCCTGGCTCATACTTTAAATGAAAGTACCATTTATCCTTGAGTCAAATAATGAATAACCTGAGAAAAATTCAAGTTAAACTTTTAATAAGATCTGGATTTTTTTTTATAAAACATGCAGGTGCGGAGTTTGTTTTCTAAGCTTGTCACTGACCAGTATTTTGACCTCTTTAGATTCAAGCAAGTCTTGGCTTTGCCACTTGCTACCTATCTGATCTTGGACAAAGTTTTTAATATACCTATACCTTGGTTTTCTAACCTGTGACATAGGGTGAGCACATACAGTTATTGTGAAGATTAAATGAGATCATTTAATATAAATTCTTAGCACAGGGCCTAACACCTAGTTTGTCCTCAACATGTTGTTGCCAGTAATGATGATGGGGAGCTCGCAACTCAGAACTGAAGTCCTTGGCCAGTTTTCTCACTGTCCATTCTGGTAGTGGTCAGAGTCCTCAATTCAGTCTTCACAATAGCTTATATCTGTGCTTCATATTCAGTACTGTCCTTTTACCTTATATCAGGGTGTATTCAAATGAGAAAATGTCTGTGAGATAACTTTGTAAATTTTAACACACTGAAGAATTATTAGTTAGTTTAAAAACATGTTATTGAAATTTACCAACACTCTAGCAATTAATTAATTGGTATCTTTGCCACTCCACATTCTAATCCGTTCTTAACAGAGGTACATGGGGTGCCTGGGTGGCTCAGTGGGTTAAAGCCTCTGCCTTCGGCTCAGGTCATGGTCTCAGGGTCCTGGGATCGAGCCCCACATCGGGCTCTCTGCTCAGCGGGGAACCTGCTTCCTCCTCTCTCTCTGCCTGCCTCTCTGCCTACTTGTGATCTCTGTCTGTCAAATAAATAAATAAAATCTTAAAAAAAAAATTAAAGTATATCTTTTTAGATTGCTCTCTTCTTCGGGTACTTTCCATGGCCCCTCAGCATGGTGGACAACAGTCCATCAAAGTGGGTCATCATCTCTCTTCATAACTTTTTATCTAGTATTTCCCCTCACATCCCACCAATGCCCTGCTCTTCAGCACATCAGAAAAGATGTTCTCTTCTAAATTTTTTCTAATGTTGTCTCATTTAAGTAGTTAACTGTTTAATTGGATAAATACGGATTGCAAATTTTTTTCTTATAGTTTCTTTTTGTACCAAATTGTCAATTTCCCTTTCCACTGTTTAAATTTCTGTTCTCCAAGTCTCTACTTAAAATTTTATTTTTTTCTGTTTATCCTTTCCAAAAAGGCTGGTAGGAATCTGCCTTGTAGGAATCAAGCTCTCCTTTCCCACTCTCCATTTCCCAGATTATATCCATATTCATTTTTCTTTCTATCTCATATTGTCATTTATAATATAGTCTGATAAATCTGAAGGGTAAGGACTGGGTCACCATTTTCCCTCCAACTCTATAATGCTCAGTGGAACATCCTTCACAAGGAAGGTGCTAGATCAGAAGAAGAGATATTAAGTCTTTTTATTTATGACTGTCTTTGTTAATAATGAGCTATGGTTTTAAAAAAAAATAGAGGAACCAAAGATAGAGCATTGGCTGGATTTGGGGGGGGGGGGGAAGAAAAGAAAAAGCCTGAAACTCAGAGGGGACAGAGGTTGACTTTGATGTTCTCTTCTACTTCTTCTTCTCCTCCTCCTCCTCCTTCTTCTTTTCTTATGTACTATTCTTAAACTATACCTTCTTTTGATATTTATTTTAACCAGAATTCACTAGGATAAAATGTTAGGTGAAGGTCATAGATGAAAGACAGAGAAAGAAACTGCTGAAAGTGTCACTGTGGACCCAAGTCTTTGTTCTGAAGTGTTTTTACTATGACCTGTGAAAAATCCCCACTGTCAGATAGCAACAATAAAAAAGTACATCCATAATTCCCTGAATTTTGTTTGCCATCTGATGACAACATGTATTAGCCTGATCTGGTCAACTTGGTATTCAGAATAAGGTGAAATTCATTACAGAATAAAATGGCATTTTATCAATGGCCATTTTCCTCATTTTCTGTATTACTTGTCTACCCTAATATTTTATGGTTCTCTTTAGCTTTAAATTGCCTTTCTGGGTGAGATGCTTAAGATTGAAAAGCAAAGTTAGGAAATACTTTCTTGGCCCTAACCACTACCAAGGTTTAGGATTACCAGTGTTTACCACATCTATTAATAAGGTAACATTGCGAGGATACCTTCAGGCTTCTCCAATCTTCTTTCACTCTTCATATAAATCACAGGAAGCTACCATTAACTATGTGTAAAATGTAATGAGAGGGTTACTTGGGGGCCACAGTATTGATGGCTGTGGGCAAGGTACAGTTATAAGTTTTGCCATACCTTTAATGGGGTAATTAACTGGATAAATAGCATCGTCCCTTTACAGATTTTTAAATCCAGCCAGAGCCACCCATATTTCAAAAAATAAAAAAAATAAAAAAACGAGTGAAATTGGTCAGCAGCTACAGTTGCATCTTATCCAGCCCCGTGCTCAATGAAAACGAGTGATCTTCTACTGTGAGGAAGGTATGGTCTTCACCCCAACTGTTCTGAATACCATTTAAGCATAAGAATGGATAGACTAAAGGAAAAAGTAAGTGTACTCATCCTCAAATTAGCAATTATGTTGGGCAAAACAAGTAAGTTTGCTGTTGGCTCATTTCCTGACTGGCATACTAAATCAGAGTGGAGAAAGCATTGCCTTATTTTTTTCCATGTGTCAAAATGTTGTTTTGGGCTCCTTGGTTCCTCAAATGGCCCACAATAATGGCTTTCATTCTTCTGACATCCCATGAGTTTTACTTTGCATCAGATCAGGGTGAGGGATGTATTGAGTGCTTTTGTTTCTGTGATCAACTCCTCTCCTTTCATTTAAAGGTGCATTAAACACGGTTTACAAGGATATTCAAATCACACAGGTTTTCCTTTTAAAGTTTTCCACTTCATAGAACAGAGCAACCATATCATAGCTACACTGCTATTTGTACAGAATTCACTGTTTCAGAAAGATATTGCCTTCTAAACTGCTGCTAGCTATAAAATGAATAAAATATCAATGCTGAGCTACAAGGTACACACCAGATGTAACCATGCTTTTCTGGAAACTATGCCCACCAACAGGAGCTACGTGAGAAATTGGCCCTGAGCATTTTCAGCCTCATAAACAGGACTCTAATTAGTACACTGATACATACTTCAACAACTAGCAGACAGAGTAAGCATTCTGTGGTCTAATTTATACAATTCTTTTGACATTCTCTGGTAAAGAATGATAAGCCATACTGCTGATACCAGGGATTCATGAAAGCAATAATAACATTAACCCAACTCTATTTACAAAATAATTTCATTATACCTCAATCTTGAATATCTCTGTAAATGATGAATAGGAATAGCAGGGATAAATTCAACTTATGGATATTTATTTCATAAAAACTCTTGGCTTTTAGTTTTAGATTCCTTTACCTCTTATTCTCTTACTAAAACTCTCTGCTGAAAATGTAAATGTAGACCAATGTTGACTGTCACTGCCTTCTGCTAACCTTGCTGACATATTCTAGGTTTTTGCATATTCAGGAATAAACCCATTTTGGACCAGATACAACAAGTTGGTTTTATGGAAGCTTACCTACCTTGACTCCAGTTCAAAGTGAAGGTATGAAGTTTGGAAAAACAGAAAGGTATGCATCTTTTGGTCAGAATTCATACAGAGAGGTCAGGAACAAAGTCCAAGCAGCAGCTAATCAGACCTCATGGAGAACTGGAGCTCAGTAAAAATTCAAGCTGCTCTTGCTGTCTAACAACAATTCTAATGATGATTTAGTTCTCAACTCAATTTCTTTCTGTGATTTTTTTTCTCTACTTCTATTTCTGCTTTTAACTGAGATCAGGCTTTCCTCCAGGTTTTACTCATGGTTACTCCTGTCTCGTGGCTCCTGTTTATTGCAGACTCTCTATGTGTCTTCTTCTGTGCTACTATATCTTCTAATCTCTCTGTACTTTGTATTCAAGTTCCTCCAGAAAATGATCTAAGAAAGACAGATCATCATGGTCCTGCCCAGAGCATCTGCAATGAATAGATATTGAACTCTGGGCCATACATCGTAGATTGTATAAGCCTTTGCTTAGGGGTTCTTCAATCACAACAAACATGTTGGGGTGAAATGGTCCAAAACATGGTGACATAAGCATTGGAATCAAGCATCTTTGTGGAAAAGACACTCATTTCAATTGTGAGCATTGAATTGTAAGCAGACATTTCCAGGAAATTGATGAAAAGTGATATGAAAGAAATAGAATGTCTAAGAGGAGAAAGAGGAAAAAAAAGGCATGGAGAAAGTATGTAAAATGAATACTTGACACCCTTTTTAGGTTCCATTTGAAAATGATAATTGTAAATATTACTTACTAAGAAGAGGTCTTTTTTAGTTCCTGAAGGAACTTTGATATTAAAGAGATTATCAACCAAATTGTCCACCAAAAATACATTATGTAGTAGTCTGCCTGCCTCTCTGTCAGCCTGTGCTCGCTCTCTCTCCCTCTCTCTCTCACAAATAAATAAATAAAATCTTAAAACAAAACAAAACAAAACAAAATACATTATGTAGTTGTTAAAATTAGAGATTTGTTTGCATGAGATTGGGATAAACTTCAGCTCATTTGGTGGTCCTGCTACTTTAGAAGATGTCAGGAAGTACCTCACAATCCCTTACTTTAATAATTGTAAGGGAATAAAAGATCATCTTAACCAAACCTCTTATTTGACAGTTGAAGTTTAAGTCTAAGTGAATGGTCCAAGATCTCACAGCTAATCATTGTCTAGGTTCTGCACCACATTATAAGGGACACGTTCAGTGGTATAGGAAAACATTCCTTCAGATTCTGTGTTTTAGCTAGACCACTTCTGGATGCATCTAAGGGAATCCTAACAGTTTCAAATAATTACTCCATGACTTAAAACTGTCAATCAACAGGCCAAAGAAAGACCCCATATTTCATTTGAGTTCCTGACAAATGGCTGAAATAGCTATTTTTCTCCAGATTTAAAAATCCAAATTCATTTAATTTCCCATTTGTTTATAAAACACTAAAGAAACTTTAAATTATTATGCCATTTTTCATTTTTCAAAGATGTGATATTATTATTTATCATAGCATCAATACTACTCATAATCACTCTTTGTTTCTAGTTTATATCACAGGCCGCATTTGAAGTTTTACAAAAATACATGTAAGGCCTTAAGGCCAGGAATGAGCAGCATTGGGTGAGGATTTCACATCTTTTGATTATCCTTTATTATAGACATTGTTATTTATAGACTCCCAATTACAATCTTGTACTTTTAGCATAGGGAATATGTCACACTAAGTCAGCCATTTAGAGCACAAGATATTAAATCAATCAGAGAAATTCTGGGTTAAAAATTATGTTTATCTAGACACTTTCTAGGTGCCCAGCTTAAGTGATAGATGTCTTATTCCCTCAGGTTCATTCTTCCTCATCCCTATGGCAGCTCACCTTTTTATGAGATTCTTGGTCCTTGGGAAAACAAAGTCAGACTTTCTGCTTCATTTTTAGGGCATGTTTCTGGAATGAAGATAAAATCATTTTCCATATCACTTCCTAACACCCCAAGATGGGCAGAGGAGAACAGGGCTTCGAGGGTAGAAAAGCAATAGTGGAGTGTTGTTGCCAAGGAAGGAAAAACACATAAACCTGTTGGAAAATAAAATAAAAACCTCTCACCCATCAAATGACCACTGTAGCCAGCAATAGATTTTGAAGTGCTTCATAGAGCCATACTAAGTTGGCAACAGTAAATTACTGGAGCCAATGTATTGTTGGTATTCAGAGTCTCAGAACAATCCCCCAGTCTCAGCTTTGCTCCACTTATGCTCATATTTTCAGTAAGTTATGGACAACAATCACCTAATATGTTTTGACTGTCAAACTTTTATGCAATTGGTAATGATCCTTCCAAAATGGTTTCTGTGGCCAATGAAGCCTTCACCCATAAACCATAGACTCAGGAAGGAAACAGGGAATGACCAAGGCATTTTGTGTTTGCATTTGTATTCATTTGTATATAGACACATAATTCCTAATGGTGCATCCGTTCATTCTCTAAATGTCACTGTTAAATGCTATAGAAATGCATATGGTTTTAAATAACACCAAGCATTAAAAAATAAAACTCTTGTCCTTGTCATATCTTGGAAGATGATTACACCAACTGTCTCTGGTTAAGAACAAAGACATAGGTTTAGAAAGTCCCAAACTTGGGCACTACCCTTATTCTTAACCTATGGCAAGAAGACTAGTATTCAGCTGCGTTCATCAGCGTGTAGTTCAGTAAAACAGTTCTTAGCAGAAAAGTTGAAGATGTGATAATGGTTAGGTGGACCCCAGTTATGGGGAATCTGGACTGCAGGAGGGTAAGGATTCACCATTGATCACTTAGATCATTGGTAAGAAGGGATTGCATATAAGCCAGGATTCATGGACAGGAATCCGACTTCAGGAAGATGTAGCTTAGCAGGCAGGATTTTTCAAAGTGGCTGGGGGCTGTAGAGAGGCTTGGAATAGTGGTTAATGTAGTCATGACACCTGCAACAATGAGAGCTCGTATATTTAAAGCTCTTACTACGTACCAAGTATTTTGCTACACACTCTTCCATGAAGTAGTTCATTTAATTATTACTATAATTCTGTAGCTCTTGTTATTCCCATTCTAAAAATTAAAACCTGAGGCTAGAGAAGGAAGTTGACCAAAGTCCCACTGCTTGTTTGCATTTTAATGTATTGTTTCAGATATTCCTTATTCCCTTGGATTCTCTTCCACCTTGCTCTTTAAGAAGCTGATGAGAGGGGGTGAGAGGAGATTGGAGAGAAAAAAACAGGAAATTTAGGTCAAAGTATTTATTCTCCTAGGTCCCAAACCATAGGGTCATGTCAGGCTGTCCGTGCCCCTTGTCTCTCAAGAGTATTTAATACAGGAGCTCGTGATTGAGAGTGGTCTCTAGGCAACCTGAGATGCCCAGTTGTCATATTCCAGTAGGAATTCAGAGAGAGCTAAACAACAAAGGATGCAGAAACCCAGAATGTGGGGCAAGAACTTAGATCTTCTTCACCTGGGATCACAGGCCTGCAGATATACACTGCAGGTGGGGTCAACTGGCTTCATCTTCAGGGTCAGGAGTGTATAAAGACTCCAGCAAGGCTCAATGGCAGTTATACTTCTTTTGACATTGTGAGAGTCTGCCTAACTCTTTACTCAGTAAAGGCCACTGGGAAACATTTTTTTATGTTAATTGTTCTTTTATTCAATTGCTGTTAGGACTTCATGATATAGTGGGGCTTCCCTCAGGAACTTCGAAATGAGAAAAATCTGATAGCCTTACTTGTTCAAAGAGTAAAGTTTTGATGTCAACAGAGCTGAGAAATGCACAAAATTGCCAAAGAGGCAGACTAGCTCCTAAGCCTGCAAGACTTGATGGTAACCCAGTAAGTATATTTATATATATATTCACACTGGCTTTCTTTTTTTTTTTTTTTTTTAATGAGTGAATCTATCACAAGGGAGCACTAACAGCCTCCAGGACAAAGAAAATGGAGAGTTAGAGAGTTAAGTGGGTAAATGCAGGCATAATCTGGTGGGTGGACAAAGACCTGAGGCCAAAGAATTAGCTTCTCTCTGTCCTTTTGTTAAGATGTTGGCTTTTTATGGTTATCCAAGTTTTCAGCTATTTTCTCATTTAGGAAACTGGATTACAATCGGACTTTTCATATATTATGTCAGCCAAATTAAGAAATGGAATCAAGCAGATTTTATACTAAGATAAATCTGTGGTCACTCTAGTTTTATTTACTGGTTTTGTGAGTTAAGTTAATGTGAGTCTGCGTCTGAGAGAAAGATCATTTTCTGTGTGTTGACAAATAAGTCTTCATCCTCTTCAAAATTAAGGACCAGATGCTGTACCATGAGAAAGTCATTAAGCTGATCTCATCCTACAGAACATTTTGGGAGAACGAGTTGGCTGATCACAGAGGACCCCTTCTCCTCTATAATAATCTGGAGTTTGGGTTATTTATTCATTTATTTCCAAAGTTGTTAATTTTCTCTGTATTAGATGTTCTGGGACCTTGTATGAATAAGTTAAAACAGAAGGGACATCTCTTGATTCAATAAAAAAGTCTTCATTGAAAAGTTTCTGTTATGACTACAGTATCTACAGTTCTGTAAGATCCAGTATTCACCCTTGCCTGCTCCCGTAGATTTGAATTTTTTTAAATTTTTTTAATTTTTATTTTTTTTAAAATTTATTTATTTATTTGTCAGAGAGAGAGGGAGAGCGAGCGAGCACAGGCAGACAGAGAGGCAGGCAGAGGCAGAGGGAGAAGCAGGCTCCCTGCCAAGCAAGGAGCCCAACGTGGGACTCGATCCCAGGACGCTGGGATCATGACCCGAGCCGAAGGCAGCTGCTTAACCAACTGAGCCACCCAGTTTTCAGAACTTGCCAGATTCCTGGCAGTACTCACCTGAACCTGGGACTTTGTTCCCACCTTACTCTTTGTCACAGCTGAGCATTAGCCCTGTCTTCTCCTATACTTGTGCTAGAGTAGATCCACAGATACTTCTTTTCCAGGAGCGGAGGCCAGATAATATTTTAAGCATACTATCAACTATTACCCATACTACCCAACTATTACTGTTGTTATGTGGGAAAAAAAAATTAAGATTTAATTATTTATTTTAGAGAAAGAGAGCATGAGCAGTGGTGGGAGGAAAGAGAAGAAGGCCCCTCTCCCCCCTCCCTGTTGATCATGGAGCCCAACATGGGACTCCATCTCAAAACAAGTTCATGAACTGAACTGAAATCAAGAGGGACACTCAACCCACTGAGCCACCCAGGCACCCCATTATGGGAAAAAAATTTAAAAATAATAATTTCCCTTAGTTAATGAATCCATCCATTAATTCATCCATTTGTTCAATCACTGTTCTTTGAACAAGTGTTATATGCAGGCTTACTAGTCATTTCCCTTTACTGCTCTGCTCTAGAGAAAGAAGCCACATATTTAAAATTAAATGCAAGATATTCACACATTCCTTATGGGAACATTGGGACATTAGGGGCTTTGTGGAGGAGGGGGTATTGAGGCAAATCTTGAAGGAAAGAATATGCTTTTACTGACAGAGACTCAAGGATTCAGAAAAAGTCAACTGGAATAAGGGTGAAGAGAAAAGAATGCTGTTTTTGAAATCTGAAATATTTTCTATCCCAGTTATTATACATGTGACCTTGGAAAAGCCAATTTATCCTTTTTAAAGTTCCATTTTCCTCATGTGCAAAATGGGATAAAAATACCCACTTCTCAGGGTAATGGGGATTATGTAAAATAATATATGCTAAGGTTTCCTGTAAACTCAAGTGTTATGTGATCATTGGATTCTATTCACACACAAGCTAACAAAAAGAGAACACAGAGGAGTCATGCAGTAAGTTCGAGAAATTACAAGTGTTTTGGCCATGTATTTTATTTAGGTATGTATGTCCTTTCTTATTTGAGTAACCTTAGATAAGTGACTTATTCTTTTTTTTCCTCAATTACTCAGCTGAAAAATGGGAATGTTATTTTCCACTGTGATGACTAAAATTAGAGTATATCATAAAATGCAACGAACATTTGAAAGTGAAGAGTTTATATAAATAATCTCAACTGAAAACCTGTTTCAGCAAAGAACTCTCACTCTGAAGAGGTATTTTTAATGTGGTACTATTCTGCTTTTATTGGGAAAACAGGAAATATTTGATAAAGCTCTTGAAATGGTGGAAGACTAAGTAAATTCATTAAAATTTGATCCATATTGTGATTGTCTCCTTTTAAAAATTAATTATTGGCTTGTTTTTTAAAAATTATAATATTCTGGTACAAGATTTTGGTTAATTACCATCAGAGTGATTTGGGGACTTGGGCATTAATTTCATTTTAATAAACAACATCAGTCTAATGTGAGAATGACTTTCATTTCAAAACTGAATTCCTAATGCAAATGTCTGAAAAAATCCTCTATAAAACCCTACAGCATACATGAGAGTTATGTCTTCATAATGTAAACACAGCCTAAAATTGCAATAAAGATATAAACACAAGAATTGTGGAACAGTCATTTATAAATGATTGCATAATTCCTGAAGCTTCATCCCTTTGTTTTCCAAACCCTGCCTTTAAACTGTTTAATCTATTTCTCTGACAGTTGGGGGTGTCGTGACACCTACAGAAGAAGTATTTTCTTCAATGTTGCTATTATGAGCAACATCTTAGTATATAAAAAATGCCATGAGCAATGCTAATTTGAATGGCTTCTGAGCCAACATCAACATTGCTGACACCATGGTGTTATGTATACCAAACCTAATCACTCTCATAATATGATGCCTCAGTAAATCTGTGAATATTAACATACAGTCGCATCCACTTAGCACTGCCTCATGCTGCAGTATGTTGGCACAGAAACACTCCGGTTAAGGAGCAGAGCAGTTCAAGCATAAATACATAGAATGTATTTGTGAGGTATTTATAATTTGTAAAGTGACTATCTATCAGTCATAAGCTCCACTAATAAGATGGCACTCTTTCTCAGTCTTAACCTATCCCAAAGACTTTGTAAGTGCTATTTCAAAGTCAGATATGCCCATTTTGAGAGAGGCAATTTATCTTCTTTATGACATGATAGACTTATTTTAGAAAATATTATCAATCCAGTTTCAAATTTACAAAACAAATGAACTAGCTGGTAATGACTTCCTTTCTAGAATGATTACTTTCATGCGGAAGTAAGTACCTGTAGGAACCAAGCTTCCTTTGGAGACAGGTATGAAATAAGACTGATTCATGTGTGTTGGGAAGCATAAAGACATTTACACCGGCAGTCTTCCAACCAGGGTGGTGTCAGTAAATGGCATGTAGTATACCTACCTAGAATTCCTATGTATCTAAAATAATTCATCTTTCTTGTTTTGCTCAAGCTGCTAATGGTTAAAAAGACCCACTTATACTAGTATAGAGACAGATGATTGCCATAACACAAAAGATGGCTAAGTCACAATTGTGGTGCAGGCAAAGGATTTGCTAATAGTGTTCTGGTCCTTGGATCAAAAGGGCAACCAAATAAAAACCAATAGAGCACATGTTTCTCTAGTCAACCTTCTTAAAGAGTCAAATGGGAGGGAGTCCACTAAGTGTATTTTGGGAACAGAGCTATCTTTTAAGGGATTTTTCTTTTATGTCTTACAATTGTCAGCTTTTACTAGTAAACCAATACTCTTTTTTATTTATTATTTTTTTAATTTATTTATTTTCAGAAAAACATTATTCATTATTTTTTTTCACCACACCCAGTGCTCCATGCAAGCCGTGCCCTCTATAATACCCACCACCTGGTACCCCAACCTCCCACCCCCCCCCCACCACTTCAAACCCCTCAGATTGTTTTTCAGAGTCCATAGTCTTTCATGGTCCACCTCCCCTTCCAATTTACCCAAATTCCCTTCTCCTCTCTAATGCCCCTTGTCCTCCATGCTATTTGTTATGCTCCACAAATAAGTGAAACCATATGATAATTGACTCTCTCTGCTTGACTTATTTCACTCAGCATAATCTCTTCCAGTCCCGTCCATGTTGCTACAAAAGTTGGGTATTCATCCTTTCTGATGGAGGCATAATACTCCATAGTGTATATGGACCACATCTTCCTTATCCATTCATCCATTGAAGGGCATCTTGGTTCTTTCCATAGTTTGGCGACCGTGGCCATTGCTGCTATAAACATTGGGGTACAGATGGCCCTTCTTTTCACGACATCTGTCTTTGGGGTAAATACCCAGGAGTGCAATTGCAGGGTCATAGGGAAGCTCTATTTTTAATTTCTTGAGGAATCTCCACACTGTTCTCCAAAGAGGCTGCACCAATTTGCATTCCCACCAACAGTGTAAGAGGGTTCCCCTTTCTCCACATCCTCTCCAACACATGCTGTTTCCTGTTTTGTTAATTTTGGCCATTCTAACTGGTGTAAGGTGATATCTCAATGTGGTTTTAATTTGAATCTCCCTGAGGGCTAATGATGATGAGCATTTTTTCATGTGTCTGATAGCCATTTGTATGTCTTGATTGGAGAAGTGTCTGTTCATATCTTCTGCCCATTTTTTGATGTGTTTGCCTGTTTCATGTGTGTTGAATTTGAGGAGTTCATTATAGATCCTGGGTATCAACCTTTTGTCTGTACTGTCATTTGCAAATATCTTCTCCCATTCCGTGGGTTGCCTCTTTGTTTTTTTGACTGTTTCCTTTGCTGTGCAGAAGCTTTTGATTTTGATGAAGTCCAAAAAGTTCATTTTTGCTTTTGTTTCCTTTGCCTTTGGAGACGTATCTTGAAAGAAGTTGCTGTGGCTGATATCGAAGAGATTACTGCCTATGTTCTCCTCTAAGATTCTGATGGATTCCTGTCTCACATTGAGGTGTTTTATCCATTTTGAGTTTATCTTTGTGTACGGTGTAAGAGAATGGTCTAGTTTCATTCTTCTACATATAGCTGTCCAGTTTTCCCAGCACCATTTATTGAAGAGACTGTCTTTTTTCCACTGTATATTTTTTCCTGTTTTGTCGAAGATTAATTGACCATAGAGTAGAGGGTCCATATCTGGGCTCTCTACTCTGTTCCACTGGTCTATGTGTCTGTTTTTATGCCAGTACCATGCTGTCTTGGTGATCACAGCTTTGTAATAAAGCTTGAAATCTGGTAACGTGATGCCGCCAGCTTTATTTTTGTTTTTCAACATTTCCTTAGCGATTCGGGGTCTCTTCTGATTCCATACAAATTTTAGGATTATTTGCTCCAGCTCTTTGAAGAATGCCGGTGGAATTTTGATCGGAATGGCATTAAAAGTATAGATTGCTCTAGGCAGCATAGACATTTTAACAATGTTTATTCTTCCGATCCAAGAGCATGGAATTGTCTTCCATCTATTTGTGTCTTCTTCAATTTCTTTCATGAGTGTCTATAATACTCTTTGATAGAAAAACATAGGTAGTTCAGGATTTGTCTTCTGTTTTTGGATAACCAGAGTGCTATTTTTGTCACTGAAGATTTGGTAATGAGTAATTTTTGGAGCAAAGGCTTGAAATGAATTTAACTTGAACTTTGCTTGCTTATTTAAAAACCACATGTACAATGCTTTATTAGGGACTGTTCTTCGGAACAAAATGTATGGTGCAGTGAGCAGAAAGGAGTCTCCAAAGGTTTAATCTGGACAAAAAGGCAACAAGGACACCTGGGAGCTCTTTTCCTTCTTCTAGTGGGAAGGGCTGCCTCTGAACTTAGTTTTCCATGGGACCAGTGGCTTCTTTACTCTGACAGCATCCAATAGGCCAGAAGGTTTCCAAGTGTTGGATAGCTAGCTTTCTCAGACAACTTCTGTAAACAGCTTCCATACAAATCCTAACTCCTGGTACAAAACAATGGTGTATTCCCATTCTGACAAGGCTACTTTCTCATTCTTAACCTACAAGAGGGGAGATGCTCCTCCATAAGAGAGCAATTCCACATTGTAACATGGGTTCGATTATAGAATGTGCCCTTATGCTGGGCACAACAATTAGCAGCCTTGAAGGAATCCTTTTGGCATGCCATAATGCATTTGGTTAAGTCCCTAGGTGGTGTTATTTACACAACACTTGCATCAGGATCCATAGAGTCCCAGAACATTCAATTTTGCTATAAAAGATACAACCACCACCATATTATACTGGTTGCTGATTAAGAAACTTTGGTGATTAAATACTGGGGGGAGGGGGGGACCACACACTTTACTATAGCAACTTATAATTAGGTAACCTTATAATCAGGCCAGTAGTAAGGAACTCTCAAATGGAGACAAAGACCAGGGATGGAGAGGGCTTTCTCATATGCCCAGCAAGCCCCCTGCAGTCACAAACCACCTATGATTCCAGCTTTAGTAGCTAATAGAATGAGGGACAGATTAAAGGGGAGAAGAAGACATTCATAATGATCGGCAACAGAAAAGATTGGCTCAACAGTGCACAAGAACCCTTCAGCACTCAATGTGGTGCTTTTTATCATCATGGCAAAGGACAGATTTCAGATTCTGGTAGTTTGTCATTTTAAAAAACATGCTCTGGGGCAAAATTCTCTTCTAAAATACAGGCATGAGTACCACTGACATTCTCTTGCAATATGTTCCCTCCAGTTAGGAAGTTCTTCTGAAGTAATGGGCAGTATAATCCAGTTAGAGAGAAGAAAAAAACTACAGTATGATGTACGCAGTAATAGGCCAATGCATCTTTGTTTTATTTGCAACTTAGAATTCAAGGACTCTAAGAGTTGAGTCCTTTTCTCTGTAGGTCATTACTGCCACTCTTACTGCTTGAATAATTACATTAATGATGACTCATCTCCTTTATGTGATGATTATAAAGTTGGAGCAAACCAGGAGACACAATTCAAAGATCTGTCGATTTCAACAGTATATAAATAATTTTACATACAATAGACTCTATATATTGTACTTTTTTTTCTCCTTACTCCATGTTTTTCTGTTTATAAAGGAAAAAGTAAAATAATGGGAAGAGTGAATACTGAATCAAATTTGACCAATGAAAAATTAAATCGCTCAAAGTAGAGGTGCATGTGGGTGGCTCAGTCGTTAAGTGTCAGCCTTTGGCTAAGGTCATGGTCCCAGGGTCCTGGGACTGAGCCCCTCAGTGGGCTCCCTGCTCAGCAGGAGGCTGCTTCTCCCTTTCCCTCTCTCCCTGCTTGTTTTCCTCTCTCTGTCAAAAAAGTAAATAAAATCTTTAAAAAAAATAAATAAATCGCTCGAAGTGTAGAATAAAGATGAAAATGTTTGAGGCTTTTTCTTATATATTTGGTGAAATTGTGCAAATAGAGAGGGAATTCCTGCCTGATTGAAAGGGTATGGGTTATACTGGAGGATTTACAATCATCTGAAATTGCTTTGTAGACATTTAGCATAGTTCAGACTAAAGCATCTACCTTTATCTCTCATGAACAATAAATGCTAAATGGTCTACAGTCCAAATTGGTCTTTTTCACAATCCAAATTCACCAAAATATCTAATTACCAAAGCTTAATTTTGTGTTGGCGGGAGAAAGAAGAGGAAGATGAAGCTCTTCAGAACAAAAATCCATCTGTTACCAATAATAGCCTTTGTATTTAAAAAGCAGTTGGTGGTAACATGACTTTTCCTTCTCTGTCCTATTTTTGTTTTTCAGTCCTTTGGGAAGAAGGGCATTTTAAAAATTGACAGACTATCAAAAAAGGATACAGTGAAAATTAACATTGCATGGACTTTTTCAGGAAACAAAGGAAATATGTAATTTGTTCAAAGTAGAGCCTCCAAATCTTGAGCACATCTTGTGTGTCAAATGGGAATGAATGAATTTTGGTGATACTTAGCTTTGTAGTAATGACAACTAGAAATGTTAGCGTCAACATCAGTAACTTATTACAGCATAAACCACATTTGAAAAAAAAGTCTCTTTGAGACAATATTACTTTGGCCGTTATTCAAATGAGCAGGAACAAATGAGGCATTTATACATTTTTTTCTTACTCAAATCAAGCAAAATCTCATTAAGAGATGAATCAACCAAAAAGAGCTTTTGCAATTAAAAATAACTTATATGAGTGATAATCTATTTTACAAAAATACATTCTATTTGCACTTATTTATTGAATAAAACAAAAATCGATTTTCTGTTAAAGATCCTTCATTCATAATTGAAGAGGGTTAGAGCTAATTAATGGAAACATTTTTTTTCCTACCAGGAAGTTCTATCTTCAAACAAGGAAGTAGACTAGAGAAACCTAAGTCCATATGATTTTAAAAAACGACTCCTCTTTTTATGATGCTTATTCCATGTATGTATCTTTTAGAAGAAATAGAACATGGGGGGCAGCTGGGTGGCTCAGTCAGTTAAGTGTCCTGGGATCCAGCCCCATGTGGGGCTTCCTGCTCAACAGGGAGTCGGCTTCTCCTTCCCCCTGCTCTGGCACTCCTGTGTGTGCTCTCTTTCTCTCTCCCTCTTAAATAAATAAATTCTTGGGCGCCTGGGTGGCTCAGTGGGTTAAGCCACTGCCTTCAGCTCAGGTCATGATCTCAGGGTCCTGGGATCGAGTCCCGCATCGGGCTCTCTGCTTGGCAGGGAGCCTGCTTCCTCCTCTCTCTCTCTGCCTGCCTCTCTGCCTACTTGTGATCTCTCTCTGTCAAATAAATAAATAAAATCTTTAAAAAAAAATAAAAAAATAAATAAATTCTTTAAAATATGTATGTATGTATATAACTGCAACTTAGCTGCCATTTTTTCACACATCAATTAGGAAAACCTTAATATGCTACTTTAAATCAAATACAGGGACTAGAGTTACTCAGTGCATTAAATCAAGTACAGGAAGTTGGACAATGGCAGAACTAAGCTCACCTTTGCACAATTACCTGTGACCTCTTGGCAGTCACATCGGTCCTTAAGGCAGAATATGTGGTCCGTGAGAAGGAATCCTTTACGTTCCATCTCCAGGTGCCACTGCTTGGAAAATGATGAATATCTTTTTCTGAAAAGAGTATCTTAACTTTATGAGATTATGTTGGCTCCTTTGTTGAAATAAATTGATTTATATATTTTGGTCTATTTTGGGACTCTATACTCTTGTCTATCAATCTACATGCTTACCTTTATACTAATACCATAGTCTTGATCTCTGTAGCTTTAAGGGAAATCCAGTAAGTCATCTCACTGTCCTTTTCCAAAGTTGTCTTGTTTATTCTAAGTCTTCTATATAAATTTCTTCTATATAAATTTTAGAATCAACTTGTCAGTGTCTGCAAAAATGGATGTTTGGATGGTATTAGGGATTGTGTTAGGGGTTCAACATAGATTGAATCTACAGTTCAGTTAGAGAAAATGGACATTCCAACAATTTTGAGTTGACTAGTTCATGAATGTTATTTCTCTTATCTAGTTCAGAGCTTCTTTACATTCCCTTAGCGATGTTTTGAGGTTTTCACTGTGGAGGTTTTAAATGTCTTTCATTAGGGGCACCTGGGTTGCTCAGTGGGTTGAACCTCTTGCCTTTGGCTCAGATCATGATTTCAGGGTCCTGGGATCAATCTCCACATCGGACTCTCTGCTGAGTGGGGAGCCTGCTTCCCCCATCTCTCTGCCAGCCTCTCTGCCTGCTTGCGATCTCTCTCTCTGTTAAATGAATAATTTTTTTAAAAAGTCTTTCATTAAACTGATCCCAAATATTTCACGTTTTTGATGATTTAGTTTTTTAACTTTTAAGTTCCAGGGGTTTTTGCTGGTCCACAGAATGCAATGTTTTTTATATTGACCTTTTATACTGCAAGCTTTCTAAAATTGTGTGAATGCAGTATTTAAAAAATATTTTAAAAATAATTTTCCATGTGGCAAATTACATTGTCTACAAATAGAACTTTTTTTTTCCCTCTTGGTTTTTAGTATCCATGCCTTCTTTGAAAAGGCATATACAGGCATATAAGGAATGCATATACAGCTTGCCACCTAGCTAGGACCGTCAATACAATGAAAGTGATGCTGTTAGACTTTGTTCCTCATCTAAAGGGAAAACATTTAGTCTTCCACCATTACTATGATGTTAATTAGTTGATGGTTTTTTGGAAGATTATCTTTATTAGGTGAGAAAATTTGTTTCTATTTTTAGGTTTTGAGGCTTATTAACAGTGGGTTTTGGAATTTACCAAATATTTTCTTTAATTTTTAGAATGGTCATATGATATATGTTCTTTATTCTGTAAGTGTGGTAGTTGACATTGATTGATATTTTTAATGTGAAACGAACCTTGCATTCCTTGTCACTTTCTTTTGTCTTCATATCATCCTTCATGTACATCACTGATTTTGATTTCCTAATTTTTTTTTAAAGATTTTATTTATTTATTTGACAGCGAGAGATCACAAGTAGGCAGAGAGGCAGGCAGAGAGAGAGGAAGGGAAGCAGGCTCCCTGCTGAGCAGAGAGCCTGATATGGGACTCCATCCCAGGACCCTGAGATTATGACCTGAGCAGAAGGCAGCGGCTTAACCCACTGAGCCACCCAGGTGCCCAATTTCCTAATATTTTTGAAGATTTTTCTGTCTATGTCATGAAGGATATTGGGAGTAGTTTTCTTTTTTTTGTAATATCTCTCTGGCCTTGGTATCAAGATTACACGCTGGCTCCACAGAATGAGTTGGGATTTTTTTTTTTCTCTACTTCTCTTTTTAAGCAAAAATTTGGATTAGTTGGTATTATTTTTTCTTTAAATGTTTGATAAAATTTACCAGTGAAACCAACTAGGTCTGACATTTTACTTGGGGAAAGCTTTATTTTATTACAAATTTCATTTGTAAAAAAAAATTTTTAAATAATTTAAGGTTATTCAGATTCATTCTTTTTTTTTGTTTCAATTTTGGTAAATTGTGTCTTTCAAGTAATTTTCTATTTAATCTAAATGATCAAATTTATTGTCATAATATTGTTCATAATATTCACATAGCTGTTTAATGCCTGTAATACCTAAAGTGATATCCTTATTCTTGATATTGATAATTTTTGTTTCTTTTTTCCTTATTAATGTTATAAAAAGTTTATAAATTTTATTACTATTTGCTAAAAGCTAAATTTTTATTCATTACATTTTCCTTTTGTTTGTTTGTTTCCCACTTATTTGAGTTCTGTTCTTTACATCTTTCATCTCATTTAATTTATTTCAATTCTACTTGGTTTTTTAGCTTTTTTAATGTGAACTATTAGATTATTTTACATCTTTCTTTTCTAATAGAGGCATTTAAAACTATGTATTTCCTTCTCAATGTTTCTTCAGTTGATATGTAATATTTTCATTTTCCTTCAATTTGAAATTTTCTTTAATTTCCCTTGTGACCTCTGCTTTGATTAATGTGTTATTTAGAAGCATACTAATTAAGGGGCGCCTGGGTGGCTCAGTGGGTTAAAACCTCTGCTTTTGGTTCAGGTCATGATCCCAGGGTCCTGGAATCAGCCCCTCATTGGTCTCTCTGCTCAGCAGGGAGCCTGCTTCCTCCTCTCTCTCCTTGCCTGCCTCTCTGCCTACTTGTGATCTGTGTCTGTCAAATAAATAAACAAAATCTTAAAAAAAAAAAAAAGAAGCATACTAATTAAGTTCCAAATAAATTGGGGGTAGTTTTCTATGTATTTCATTGTTTTGATTATAATGGTCAGAGAAAATACTTAAGTTGTATATTTTGAAATATATTGAGACTAATTTTATTGCCCAGTTGAGTCTTGGTCTTTATCCAGACTGACACCTCCACCTCTTAACTGGAGTGTTTAGTCAATTTACTCTTAATGTGGTTGGGATTATGTCTATCAATTTGCCATTTTGTCTCCATTTTCTCCTTTTTTTTTTTCCCCCCCTTCCTTTATTCCCTTCCCACCTTCTTTGAGGTTATTTCAATACTTTTTAGTATTAAATTTTATTGTATCTATTCTTATTCTTTTTTAACTGTACTCTTTAATTTTGTGGTTGTTTTTATCTCTCCAGACCTAACAAATTGCAGCTTGACTTATCAAAGTCTGTGCAAAGTTAACATCACATGACTTTCTACTTCCCACATTTTACTTCATCCCTGACACTTCCTACTTCCCATTTCCCACTCGATAAATGTAATAAACTTTTAACAGTACAATTCCATTTACCCATCACTCCATTTCTGTACTATTATTGTCACATGGTTTTTTTCAGCAAATGTTATAAACACCACCTTATAATGTTATTATTTCTGCCTTGTAGTCAGTTGTCTTTTAAGGAATTTATGACAAGGAAAAAAAGTATTTTATATTTACTCCATTTCCTCCATTTCCAGTGCTCTGTGTTCCTTTCAATAGATTTAGTTTCACCTGCCATTATTTTCCTGCATTCTAAAGTGCATCCTTTTATACATTTCTTGTAGTAAAGTCCTGCTGATAATGAATTCCATCAGATTTTATTTATTTAAACATATCTTTATTTTATTCTTGTTTCTGAAACATATTTCCACTGGTTACATAATTTGGGGTTGACAATTTTTTTTTTCTTTCAGCACTTCAAAAATTTTCTTCAATTATCTTCCAGTTTCTATTATTTCTCCTGAGTAATCAGGTATAATTTATGTCATTATCAGCTGTCAGTTCATTGTTTTCCCCCCTGCACGTAATGTGCCTCTTTTCTCTACTTTTCAAAAGTTTCTGTTTATATTTGCTTTTTAGAAACTCAGCCCTAGCGTACTTAGATATTTTCTTTGTATTTATCTTATTTGGCATTTTCTGAGCTTATGGGTTTATAAGTCAATGTTTTTCATCAAAATTGAGAAAAATTTGGCTATTATTTCCTCATATACTTCTTTGCTACATTTACAATGTCTTCAACTTCTAGGACATACATATTAAGACCATTTTCCCGTCATCTAACAGGTCACTATTGCTCTCTTTCGTTTTCTTCAATTTTCTTGCTATTCTTGAGATTGGATAATTTCTATTGACCAACATCAAATTTACTGAGTTCTTCTTCAATGATCCCCAATCTGCTGAAAGTCCTTTCAGTGATTTTCTTTTTCATTTCACTTACTTTCCAGTTTTAGAATTTCCATTCAGTACTTTACTATTATAAATTTCCATTTTTCTGCTAAGGGTCCTTTTCAGCTTGCTCACCAATGCCATATTTAATTTTTCTCTCCCTTCTTTCCTTTGAGTTCTACAATAGTTCCTTTAACAACTTTTTTGCTAAAGATGACATTCAGCCTATCACATGGTTGGTTTCTTATTGGCCGCTTTCCTGGATGAGTATGGATCACATTTTCCTATTTCTTTGCACATCTTATAATTTATTCTTGCATTCTAGACAATTTAGATAATACAAGTAAAGAATATAGATTGTTATCTTCTAAGTGTTTTGATTTTTGTTCTAGTAAAAAAAAGTAATTATTCATGAAATACCTTGAACTTGTATACGCATGGTTTCTACTTGCTCAGTATAGATCAACAAAAGCATATGGTGTTTGCCAAGATGCTCCAAACTGCCCAAATAAAAACTTCCAAATTTTATGTTCTCTGAGGCTCTTGTCAGGGCTTGGTTCTCGGTTTCACTGGACAATCTAGAGCAGTTCACACTAAAACTTATGATGTCTTCAGTGGATTCCTGGGATATTCACAGTATTTAAAATATCTTTTCTTTCTGCTTGGGAACAGATTCCAACTTCCAGTACTGTGCAACTTCTAATGTTAATCACTAAATGCTACCTAGCCATTTTCTGGTAAATCTGATGAAGTCTCGCCTTGCACTGTGCAGCCCAACCTTTAATGAAGGACTTGCCTTGATTCCCCAAACAGAGTTCTGTCTGTTCCCTGCACAGCTTCTTCCTGTCTGATGCCCTGGCCCTTGGGTTCCAGCTGCTTCCGCTACCTTAAACCCTGATGTCTACCTTCTCAGTTCAGTAGTATCTCCATATTCTCTCTGAATTTCAGATTACTGTGTCAAGGTCAAGAAATATCTACCAGCTGAAAACTGGAGTGATCATGGGATTCATCCTATGAACTTTCCCTTCTCTCAAGGTTTATAGTTTTGTGCTCCCTGTTACCTAAATTCTGAAATTTCCCATACATTTTTGTCCAGTTTTATAATTACTTGTGATGGACCGGAGTGATTAATATTAGTTACTTCATCATATATGGAAGAAAAATTCCCCTTTACTTAGATTACAATACTTCTGCACAGGTCTCCAAAGATGTATTTTTTAAATCCTGTTTTCCTTGCTCTATTAACTGTTCTTAACTCAGGTCACATTATTCTTTTTCTTGAATGTGTTTTACTGTTTCATGGCATTGGTGTTTCTGAAATGTATGGTGATTCTTTTTGTTTTTTTTTTTTTTTTTAAGATTTATTTATTTATTTACTTGACACAGAGAGAGAAATCACAAGTAGTCATAGCGGCAGGCGGAGACAGAGGGGAAAGCAGCCTCCCTCTGAGCAGAGAGTCCATTGCAGGGCTCCATCCCAGAACCCTGAGATCATGACCTGAGCTGAAGGCAGAGGCTGAACTCACTGAGCCACTCAGGCACACCTGTATGGTGATTCTTGATTGCTTGTTTATATCAGTCAAGGTCACAGTAGGAAGCCTATAGCACAGTTGAAATAGGACAATGAGAGGTGATTTACAAAGGGGTAGGCATAGGGGAACCTCAGGAATTTTTAGTGTTATGTAGAATAAGTCAATCTCTATAATGGTACTTGTAAGATATTTAAACATAGGAATCGTGGATGCCTAGATTTTCTGTCATATACAGGGAGGAAGAAGAATAATTAAGCCAGCATTATAAACATGGGGAGAGAGAGGGGAAAATGGACAGGAAGAGAGAGCGAAATTCCTTATTGTGGTCAATGATCTGACTGTAACTGTTCTTGCATCTGTATATTTCAGTGGTCTGTTGGTTAAGTGCCACTCCTGGAGCTGACCAGCAAACACTCCTTGAGTTAGTTTAATCTGGTTCTATCACTTTCCACAAGGAATCCTAATACGGACAATAAAGGAATAAAGGTTGAGAGAAATGAAGACCGATTTAAGAGAATTTCTTCAGTATGAATATGGCAACATAAATTTTTGTAGTTAATTTTTTTTTTTTAAGGAATTTAGACCCTGGTACCTGTTGTTTTGCTTAAGATAAAATGATTAAGCAAGTGTACTTTAAAATTTTTTTTCATTCTTTCCCATATCCATGAAAAAGGAAAGTTATCTGAAAGTTTGTATAACATAGGCCCACCTTTTTGCTTTTGTTTACTTCAAATTTCTCAGTATAGTTAATCAACTAAATAGGAATGAGGTATATCTTTAAGTGTGCTGGTTCATCAACTAAGATTTCATCAATATTTCATATCCTATGCATTGTGGTCCAGAGGTATGCTTGATTAAAATCCTAACTACTTCACATATTTTAAATGCTTATCCTGAAAACAATTTCACTCATAGTCTTAGGCAAGATGTCTTTGTCTTAGCTCTTAAAAGAATAATAATTTTATCATTGTTTATAGAACAAAAAGTTAAGGTGCTGAATGTATCACTACTAAGGAACAAAGCACTTGCCATTTCCTATCCAGGAGTTGAAGGTGGATCATTATTACATTACCTATCTTCACACAGAATAATTAGAACTTAAGATAGAAGCTGTCACATAAACTATTTACTACTTGCACAAAATTTTAAAAGAAATTATGTTTGCAAACATAAGCAAGGCATAGTATATTCATTTAGTACTTATTAATTGGCTATGTTTAAGTAAAAACTTACACAAGTTTAAGCCATGAATATAGTGCTCCTTTCTTTTTAAATTTTTATTTATACTGTTTATATGAACAGGATATGGTAATGAGATGAGGGGATGCATTAAACAAGACAGAGCCAAATTTTATAGCTTGGTTGGAAAAGGAAAACAGTAGAGCTTTTAAAATAAGACTTACAGTGAATGTTTATGGAAGTAGATTCAGGCAAGGCTATTAAGTAACTGTATGCCTTTGACTCACCAAAGGGAAATAAATAATTTTATCCCTCATGGTGAAAAACTAGCCGATCCAAATGTATATTCAAATTATTTATTACTCATGAATTTAATCAGAAAATCAGTATATATTGAGGATTCTGGCATCTAATTTATGTGTCGGTTTGGTGGGTATGAAGGGAATTGGAGAGTATGTCAGGCAGAAAACCAGTATGGTTTCTGTTGAGGTCTGGGGTATGCAAGATGTGCAAATGATCCACCCACATTTTCTAGCATTATGTCTTCATCCTGTAAGCCATTTTTATATCTTCCTGTCTTTCCCTTTTTTATTGAACAATGAGAACAAAAGCATCTGTCTGAAAATACACATTTTGGAAAAGTCTACAGAAGGCAAGTTCATCAAAGCATACTGTGTTATTTGCTTCTAAGACATTTTTTTTTCTATTTTGTTTTGATTATCTTGTCTTAGCTTGCCATCAGTCTCAGTGCTAGATTTTTGGTTGCCTTGTGCAAATCTTAGTGTGTGTTCAAGTGTGTGTGTGTGTATGTATGTGATGGGGCATGGGGAAGGGTAAAGTTGAAGAGTGGTTACAGGATGATAAATTACTTTTTATTGAGGAAGTACAGGATGTGAAATCGTAGGGTAATTCCATAGTTCCCAGCCCTTTGTCCAACAAAGCTATGTCTAACCAAAACCAGAAAATTTTCCTCCTGAAAATACTCTGTCTCACACTCACATAACCCTAAACTGTCTCACCATTTACCATACTCACTGGTGCCTGGACCCCATCCCTCTTTACCTGAGTGTGGGTGGACTAGGTCTGCAAATCCTCCTTTTACAGTTGTCCTTCTTCAGGAACCACCTCTGGGAATAGGCTTCAGTTTAAACCTCGGATCCTCACAGTGTGAGTCAGATGCAGGTGGGCTCTTCGTCTCCAACCTTCTTCCACTGTTAGAATTTGGCTTCCAATAAATAGTGTTCTTTTAGGGGCATTGAAAGGTTGAGTGATTTTTTTTTTTTTGTGGAGTAATCCTATTAATGAGTACTGGATGGACTTCCATCCCTATCAGGAGTTGGAAGAAATAAAGAAACCATCATTAAATGACTTAATGAACCACTGACTTTGAGCTCAAATGGCTCGACTATGACATTTGCCAGAAAGAAGAGGTGAATACCAGACGTAGACCAATATTTTAAAACTTTAAAGTACAATGCATGGCAAGGACGGAAAAAGACCCAAATAGAGGAAAATGCTCAAAAACTTTAAATCACATAAGATCTGAATTATATTACTAGTGTTCTTGAAAAAGAGCCCTCTGCTGTTCTTACACTTCTTTACCAGGAATCTATTATGGGATGATCTGTTTAGTAAAACATAATTGTGCATTTTTCTTCCTCGGTTGTCCTTCCTGTCTGCATTCCAACAACCAAGCTACGGCCACTCTTCCCTGATTGTGTTCACGTTGTTTACATGAGAGTTATCTACAAGACCAGACTACACTTTAATTCTCCATACAACATGAGGTTAGATAGAATCATTTTCCCTGGGCTCTGCAGCCCTTACCTCAAGAAAGTTTTGAATATACCTCAATTTAACAGCTTCTCTCTCTAAAGCATAGTTAATTATAATTGCCTACAGCACTATTAAGCTCTCCTATGTGCCCGGCCCTAGGCTATGGCATGAGGAAATATCATGAGAAAGATGCAGGGACTTTTCACCGTTATTCTGACCACTTAAGCTGCTTCCTCACCGGTAAAGTCAATCTGTCCGAGGCATTCACAAAAGAACATCCTATCCTTCATTCTACCTTCATACTTCTACAAGCTCTTATCTGACTCATTAAAACACTGATTCTTTGTCTGACTTTCAATATCCATGGCTGACACCCCAATTCTGTTCACCCATATTTTCCAACTTCCTCTTCTGCCCTATAAACCATGCTCTGCAAACTCCTTTGATTGTGGCATTACTGATAATTCCTAGGTAAAGTAATCTACAGCAATCTCCCCTGGAGGGGAGAGAAAATCAAGAGTGACTCAGGAGAAATAGAAGGAATTAATATTTGCAATTGTTGTGTGTCAAACACAGGCATAAATACCTCACTTATATTATTTAATTTAGCAGCAGAAATGTATGCAATATACTGTGCCAAGTGAAAGAAGTACAAATAGCACAAAGGGATAACATAATAGAGAGAGTGATTTACCCTACTGAGCATTAAGGGCATGGCTGGATATTTTTCATACATGAGATGAATATTGTGGTGACACAAGAAGATAATGCTGGCCAAGTTCTTGGTAGTCTTGGCATGCCAATTCTCCTTCTAGCTTCTCCTATTTCTGTTCTCTGGTTCATTCCATACACAGCAGCCAGAAAGTATAAACCTACTAGAGTGATTTCCCTTTGGAATGGACTCTTAAATCTCTTCAGTGGTGAATGGTGATACAGATCTGCCCTCACCCTCCAAATTCATCTCTATTACTCTCCCTTCACTCACTTCACTCCAGCCACATTGACCTTGTGTGCTCTTAAAAGTATCAGGTATTCACTTATTTGTGGAGCATAACAAATAGCATGGAGGACAAGGGGCATTAGAGAGGAGTAGGGAATTTGGGTAAATTGGAAGGGGAGGTGAACCATGAGAGACTATAGACTCTGAAAAACAATCTGAGGGGTTTGAAGTGGCAGGGGGTGGGAGGTTGGGGGAGCCAGGTGGTGGGTATTATAGAGGGCACGGCTTGCATGGAGCACTGGGTGTGGTACAAAAATAATGAATAATGTTTTTCTGAAAATAAATAAATTAGAAAAAAAAAAGTGTCAGGTATTTTTCAGCCTGGAAGACTTTTTACCTCCCTCTGTGTGGCAGGTCCTCCCCGACTCTTCCTCAAAAAATAGATGCACCCTTGGACTAGAGCTTGTGTATTCAGCTGATTACCAGACTGGATGCATTTCAAACAAGTTTTGTTCTTCAAACACAAGATATTCTTATCTGACAACATGGCTTGGCAAGCAATTTCATTTCCTAAATGAAATGAAATTGTTAAATTGAGACCTTCTGTTTCCCTGGGAAGTGTTAGCAAGTGAGAGGGTTGAGTTTACCTACGAAGTGGGCTTACTTATGGTTGTGGATACTGGTTTTGGTCTTTAGCTTATCTTTGGTACTTAGACCTGAAAGTTTACTTCTCACGTTATGAATATTGTACTTTTAACTGGTATGGACTTTGATTTTCACGTCTCTGGTGACTATTGCCATATTTTACGTAATTATTAGCTCTTATCAAACAAATATACAATGAGTTAATCATATTTTTAAAAAGATTTTATTTATTTGACAAAAAGAGAGACACATCAAGAGAGGGAACACAGCAGGGGGAGTGGGAGAGGGAGAAGCTGGCTTCCCGCTGGGCAGAGAGCCTGATGCAGGACTTGATCCCAGGACCCTGGGACCATGACCTGAGACGGAGGCAAATGCCTAATGACTGAGATACCCAGGCACCTCAAGTTAATCACATTTGCTATAACAGAAATTAATATAGGGCTATCACCTGTCTGTTTCCCTGGATGGCTTGAATTTTGGAGATCATTTTACTCTTGGAAAACTCTTAAGCTGTCTGGGAGGATTTGGGTTAGTTGTGGCTACTTCTCATGTGTTGTGTACTTTTTTTCTACTCCTGATTGAAAACACCATTGGCTGTTATTTGGCAAATGCCCGTCTTGGGATGGAGGTTGGGATGGAAAGGGGATGATTAACATAGCAGGTGATTTTAACAGAGAGGAAGAAATCTAATGGACAAAGGGAATGTTGGTTACCTGGTGACTTTTGTAGGAGTTTGGTATGGTCAGGGCTGATATCGGGGGCTCAGTGATGGTAAGAACAGGTGGGCTGGGCCATATGATCAAACAGAAACAGAAAATCCTGTAGGGCAGGCTGGGTGGGAACGTAGAGCTGAATTAATGGAAACATCTTAGGATCCACAACCTTTCATTATAAACTCTCACTTCTCTTTCTCTCTCTTTTGTCCCAATGAAATATTAAAAGCAATCAGAAGCTCATCAAAGAAGAAAGAAGACTTTCAAAGATTTAGGGCTTTGTTTGTGCATTGGGGTGGGGAGTGAGTTAAGGGTGAGAAAGGAGGGTCTTATTCTTTTGCAAGACATCATAAAACAAGACACCTGTTATTGAAATAGTGTGCAATGATATCTTCTAATAAGATCAGGAAAGGATATTATCTGATAATCAGGGAAGATACTTGAGTCCATTGTGCATAATTTTTAGAAAGATTGCATTGTATTTAAAAGAAAGGCTGAGATAAGCAATCTTCACTAAGTGATTTGTGAATAGGGAAGATGGACTAATAGAAAATGCAAAATTTATGACATCCTTATGAAATGGATTGGGAAAAAAAAATTCTCATATAGACCAGAAATGAGCTTTGGTAGAAAGTAATATACCAAAAATATTGTTGTCCAGTAAGACTAGATCTTAAGAAAATAAAGTCATCATGAGTTGAATTCATTTCTCACAATGTTCAGCTCCACATCCATATTTCTTATTTGTCAAGAAATCCCTTCCACGTTGGTGCAGCTGATAGAAATACAAACTACTTAGAATCAACTTGTACAAATTTATACTCACTCAGTGGAGACCAGCAGTACTGACCCATCACCTCAGAAGCATGCAAACAGAGTGGATCTATAGCAGAGAGTGAGTATTTTGAATGGATGTTAAATTAAGGAATAGTAGGCCATTTAACTACTGCATTGGCCAGAAATCAACAATTTGAATTTTCTGTTTGAACTTAAGCTATGAATGGCAAAAGGAGATCAAGGAAGGAAGTAACTGAGAAAGGAACTAGTATGGATATTTGTCAAATACAAATGACATGGGGCCTCTTTTTTGGTTGACTAAAGGCATCTACTTTGTATAGAACTTTCCAAATAATTTTAATCATTAAAAAAATGTCAGATGGCTTTACACAAGTCTTAAATCTAATTCTTTTTTTTTTTTTTATTAAAGGAAACTTCTTTTTGGTAACTCTGGCTTTGTACTATGAAGTCATGGCTCTCAGAATCTTAAGATATGAGGTTATGAAAGAATCTTAGAAATTATCTAAAATAATCTAAGATAATTGTCTCCTAGTTCTTAAACTTGACTTGTTATAAATCCATATGCTAAGTCTACTGAATTAGGCTCTGGGAGTGAAACAATGCCAGATATTTTTAAACATGTCTCAAGGTGATTTTGATTCAAACAGTGAAAATCATTGACCATTTTACAGAGAGATACCACAGTTCTAGAGATGTTTAATAACCTAGCCAAGGTCACAGAGTTGTTTTGGATGAGTGTGAACTAAAACTGAAACTTTGGACTCTCAGGTCAGTGAGTGTTCTTCCTAAAACATCAACAAGCTAGACAATTTAAAATATGAATTTGTGATCATTGTGAATGTTCTAAATTCCACTGACTTTTATACTTTAAAGTGGTTAGTTTTATGTTAGGTGAATTTCATCTAATAAAAATAATATTAAAAAGTACCAATTTTATTTTATCAGCACATAAGCAAGTTAATGAAGTTTCTAAATATCCCCGAGAAAGGGAACCACCCGTTGTATCTGGCTAGTTCTACAGCTAACAGGGAACTGTTGATATGCACCATTCGAGTTACTAAATCAGCTTTGTGGTCTGTAAAATGAGGGAATGGGGATGATAATGTCTTTGTTGTTGAATTAATGGAAAGCTTTGCAAGAGGCTGTATGTAGTGTGCCTGGCACATAGTAGGTGGTCATAGCTAGACAGGCGTTAGGTTAGACAGCATGCCGCATGCTCTTGAAATTTTCTCATCTTGCCTGCCACAGTGTCTTATACATAGTAGGTAATTAATAATTTATTTATTGGCTCATTGATTAATAGACACAGAAATCACTACAGCCTCTTGCTGGGTGAAAATAACTGTCTTTGAAATCTCACTTTGAGGGAGAGAGCTCAGCAAATTCCATGTACTCCATATGTGAATGTTCTGCTTTCCTGAGTCTGATTAGGTTACATGTTGTAAGGGCAGGGCTCATTTTGGGGTAATTACAGCATTAAATGCACCCAGAAGGCTATTATACACTGGCCATATCCAATGCATATAATAAATAATTAATTGGACAAATAAATAAATAAAAATTACAGCTCATAAAAGTGCCTCATTAACTTGCCCAATACTAGTCTGGCTCTTGCAATTAATTTTAAACTCTCTTGTTTCTCCTTTATTAAGTAAGCTGAAATAAAATAGGAATGATATAATTGTTTTTGCTTTCTCATTTGGAGAAATACTCATGTAGGCTTAGTTCTCACAGCACACAGAAAATGAGACTAGATGAACCCCATCCAACACACAAATAACAGAATTCTGAACAATAATGGAATCACCCTTATTTGGAATAAAGGTGGAAAATAAGGGTGATTCCATTATTGTTTTATTGTTATATATGTGTACATATATACATATATATGTATATACATATATATATTTTTTCCAACGTAGAGGACATGATTCCCATGAATTTAGGAAAATAAAAAACACTTATTCTGTCATTACTGAATCATTCCAGGGAAAAAATTAGAATTCACCTATTTTTTGTGACTATTGTTTTATGAGGTTTCCATGTTATTAAGTCCATTTCCTTCCTTTTAGTGGGGAAAATGCACATGGGCACACATGCTATATATTCATCTTTTGGCTTGTTTCCTTCATCCCCGAATTCCTGGTGTTACATAGTCAGACAAGAGATTATGAGAACCCAAAGATGAAGTTTGTTAGTACATCTTCCAGGAAAATTATTGAGTGAATGATTTTGTTTTATGAAAACCAGCTGATAGCATCTTTAGAAAAATAGACACGATGTGATTTGTGTGGGTGAATTTTACAGAGATAATAAGGGTGTGGGGTGGTGGAAGAGGACTGTGTTTGAGAGAGACCTAGTTTTATAAACTCTACTCTAGGAAGTTATGGGTACTCAGGCAGAGGAAACACTCTACCCCCAACCCTGACACTGTTGATAGAACAGTGATTATCTGTGAGGAATGACTCTTTCAAGCACATCATTTTGGGCTCCTCAGAGCTTCAGATACAATTCAATAATTATTATTTTTCTAATACAAATATCAGTACAGTGAATAATGTCCCACATGACTCATCCCAAGGGATCTTGACTTGATTAAATTGAACCAGCTAGCCTTATACAAATGCCTTGCATGTAATTTCATTTTGAATTGGCAATGTGGCACAGTGCAAAGAGAATTGGACTGGAAATCAGGAGAGCTGGTCAAGTCTGGAATCTTTTCCAATGAGCTGTGTGTAAAGTTTAACATGTCACCTTGACTGGGCCACAGGGTGCCCAGGCATTTGTGAAACGTTATTCTTAGTGTGTCAGCAAGGGTGTTTTTGAAAAAGACTAGTATCTAAATGAGTAGACATAGTAAAATGGGCAGCCCCATCCAATCAGTTGAAGGCCTGACTCGAACAAAATGCTGAACCTACTTCAAATAGGAGGGAATTTCCTCCTTCCTGAGCAGCGGCCAGGACATTGTTTTCCCCCTGCCTTCAGTCTTGAGCAGAAACATCAGCTCTTCTTGGCTCTAGAGCCAACCAGCATTCACACTGGAAATACACCCTTTGCTGTCCTGGTCTCCAGCTTTCTAACTACAGATCTTGGGACTTATCGGGCTCCTTAATGGTGTGTGCCAATTACCAATATTAAACCTCTCTCTTTCTGTAGCTCTATCTCCCTTATAATAATAAGTATTTCTATCTACCTATCATTTATCTATATATTCTGTTGGTTCTGTTTTCCTAGAGAACCCTGAATAATACAGTCTGACCTTGAACAAATTCACACAGCTTTCTGAACCCCAGTTTTCTTTATTTGTGTAGTGAGAGAATTGGTCAGAATAGGTCCATTATAGCCCTGAGGTCCAATCTAGCTTTTAAATTTGTAATTTATATGACATTTCTGGGCTCCCTCAGAAGAGATTATTTTTGCCTCATTATCTCTGGGAAGAAAACAGGATACTTTTTTTTCCCCCATTTCCTCATTTGTCAGAGGCTTTAAAAAAAATCTTGTCTCCTTGATGTTCTGTTCTAATCTAGGCCACCCTGTGGACAATGACATTATCAGTCAGGGAACCGTGACTGGGTATAATCACCTTCTCTCACCTTCTTGCTAATGGAAAGGGTTTCTTGCAAATAGAATAGCTAGTGATAGGTTAGGTATAGTGGAAAAAGCAGCAAGTTTATACAAATATTGTGGTACTCAGTGAAGGAAGCACTGTGCTGTGGGTGGGTAAATTTTTCAATATTACTTGCATGGCTATGCACAAACTCTCCCTGGTGGGGACGGCTCCGGCCAACCTGACGGTGTGTCTTCTCATGCTTGGCAGTAGTAGACTGCAGTGGAACAATCAGCTCCTTGGTTATCCTCCAAGGTGACCAAGGTCAGTTTTAAACAGCTTTGCTGTCAGGCAGCTTCATATTTTACTCTGGTCTCCTGACCTCACAAATCTTGAGGCTGGCACTGAAGTCAATGAGTCCTCTGCAGCCCAATTCCCCACAGCTGCTTCTCCC
The DNA here is from genome assembly GCF_020171115.1 of Neogale vison. Taxonomy (NCBI): domain Eukaryota; kingdom Metazoa; phylum Chordata; class Mammalia; order Carnivora; family Mustelidae; genus Neogale; species Neogale vison. Next base: position 50,471,604 of record NC_058096.1, read on the forward strand.
CTCTTACAAACAATGCCTCATCATGGCTCTGCCAACTCACACAGGTTTTTAGGAGCAAAATTGCAATTAGTCAGTGTAGCCATTATTCAACTGTAATACAGTATTTGCTTTTACCAAGTGTCCTTTTTTTGCAGTCTAAAATTAAGCACCCACTAAAGGAAAATAGCCCTTGAAGGTTTGGCCCTTCATATCAAATCAGAGAGCATGGACTTTGAGCTTTGTCAAATGGTTGTTGTAGGAGAATGTGAGATTACACAGTCATTTGCTTATTAGCATTTCACAGAAAACATTACCATATCGAATTGACTTAATTCTCCTCAGGGTATAAATATTTACATTTTCCAAACTCATTTTATATTTCTTGCCCTCATTTTATGCTTCCCACTAGAAAAAAAAAATGAATGTGATCCACAAAAGTGTTAATCTTACTTAAATGAAGGGGAAGGCTGAAAAGAAATGGTTCATGAGATGACAGACATCCTTAAAAAGAAATATGTACATTATAAGACAATTCAACCTCCTGTTTTCTTTTTTTTTTTAACTTTTAATTTTTTTTTCCAATTTATTTATTTTCAGAAAAACAGTATTCATTATTTTTTCACCACACCCAGTGCTCCATGCAAGCTGTGCCCTCTATAATACCCACCACCTGGTACCCCAACCTCCCACCCCGCCGCCACTTCAAACCCCTCAGATTGTTTTTCAGAGGGAGATCAACCTCCTGTTTTCTTAAGTAACAGTGATGGTCCCAACTATAATTATATCCAGCATTTTGTTTCAAGTAGATGAGCTAAATAACTATGATGTTTGCAGATAGATGCCTACTAGTGTGTAATAGGTTACTTGCAGACATTTACTATCAGGGCATAACTCTTTTGGGGGCCCCTGTTGAGTAGATCTTAATTTACTCCCTACCTGTAACTGACATCCTTGGGTCACCAAGGATGGAAACAATCCTGGAAACAATCCTGGGAAAGGAGTGGAAAGATCTGCTTTCTACTTCTCCATCTTGAATCATGGACCAGCATAGCTCTAAGGGACCTGTCTGGACGGATGGAACATTTCATGGACCAGCTTAGAAGATTAACTGATGGTGGATGTTCTTTGAATTTAGTTAGTGGCCAGAGCTTGGACCAGAAGGATGAGGATAAGCAATTTACCCATCCCGTTCTTAGTGGCCTGGCCAGTATGTCCATCCTGCCTCCGTACTGCTTAGAAGCAACTAAATGTTAAAGATTTATGAAGAAAGCACTTTATAGCCGATGAAATATTTTATAAATTCTTAGATGAAGCTGGAAATGCTCCATATTGAATGTTCTGTGTTGTTTACCTATTTCCCTTTTGCATGCAGCAACCATATAATAAGTAGAATTGAGTCCCAAGCAATTATGAATATAGCAATGCTTGTCTTTGGTTGCCCTGACAGAAAAGAATGTAGAGACATATGTTATTGTGCTGTATTAAAATTTACCTGTGCACTAATGAATGGGAAGAGAGCTGCCCTAGGAAATCTCTTAATTTTTCCAGGCCTCAGTGTCCTCATGGAGGAGGTAGGGATTATAATAAGTAGCTTATAATGTACTTATTTTTATTAATGCATTCTCACTGCCACTTTGCTGGCCCCAAACTTTCCTCTCCTGGAGCCTAAAATTATCTCCTTGCTTTTCTATCTGGTTTCTGGGCTTATCTGGTTCCTTTTCTAATGACTCCCACTCTCATTGCCAGGCTAATCTTCCACAAACCATGCTTTGACTGTGTTGCTCTGGTACTTCCAGAAATGCCATCTGTTTACTGCCCTATCAAATCTAATATTAGTGAATAAATCATATGAACTTGTAGTGGTAGCATTATCTGGGTTATCACTGCTGGGCCAGTAGGATGGTATTTTCTCAGCATAACTAAAAGTACCAAGGGAAGGAGGAAGCTTCTCATTGTCTCCGGTTCCCAAATGAGGTATTTCCCACGTTGGCCCTAGATATTAGAAAGTAATAGGAGCTAATAGTGTTTTTATGTTTTTTAGCTGCTTATAAAAGCACGTTCACTGATATTTACTTATTGAGATTTTATAAGGTCGTCCAGAATTGCTATGTACTTTGGGGTTGGAGGTGGATGCATAGGATAAGCAGAGGGAGTACAGGAGAGGAATTTAGACTGAAAAAAAAAAAAATTTGATGGTGAATTGTTTTTTATTGGCCATAAGGAGACCTATCTCTTGAAGTGTTGAGAAATATATAGAGAGAATGAGTTTACTTCTCTAATATCTCAGCAAGAAAGAGAATTCTACATGTACAGATATATCAGGAATAAACATGAATGTTAGCCCTCAGGAACTGGCGGTAGCAACACCTGTATTCAGAGGATACCACGGAAGGATTTTGAACTTTTCTTCCTCAAGCCAGTTTGTATGGTTTAATGGCTTTTCAGATGACACAAAATTTCAGTGAAAGACGGCAAAACTGAAAGCATAGAAGTTAACAATGGAAATGAAAAAAGCGTCAGCCAGAAGATGGAGAGCTGCAATTTTTGCACCAGCACGTGAATGCTTATTTCTAAGATTATATCGCCACCTAGTAAATCAGCGTAGAAGTGCACGCACAGCCGAGGGCAGCGGCAGCCAGGCGGGGAGCTCGAAGCTTCTGGTTACAGTTCCCACGGCCACCTTTCTCCCAGCATCTGGACGCACAAGGCAAGCAAGCCACCTCTCCCAGCCTCCCTGGAGTCCCAGCTCACATTCTCCTGTTCCTCTAGTGCTGTGTAATTAATGCAGGAGAGGGCAGCACCCATTTTAAATAAGAAGATGTGTTGAGAATTTCTCTCCATCTCTGTTATTTACCCTTGGAAAATGTTTAGTTGAAACTACGCATATTATCATTTGTCTGCTCTAAATAATTTAACTCTGAGCTGTTCATTACTGGTAATATTTTGCATTTTCTCCTTTTATTTCTGTCTGGTAAGATAGGTGGTCTGGTCACCGTCCAGGAACCCTGAATTAGAAGCTGAAATCCTGGAATTAGAAACCCTAACCTGATAAACACTAACGTTTCTTTCTTTCTTTCTTTCTTTTTTAAGCCACATCTTTAGTTTTTCTGTTATTTTAAACTCTTATTTCTTCTGCAGTGGTTGTTTGCATGGAATGCTTGATCACCTGCTCTGTTTTTTGTTTGTTTTGTTTTTCATAAAGGGATTGCTAGCTTAATAAAAATATTACACAGACTTTTAAGGCTTGGTGTCTACAGGCAGTAGATTACATGAGCTGGTATCCTGGCTATATATACCACTTGCTAGTCCCCATTTTTTAAAATCTATGAGGTGGGGACAACAACAGCATATATATCACTAGAATTTTAGGAGAGAGAAGTTAAGCAGAAGTGCTAAAGATGTTAGCTATTATTATTATTTACAATAAAAATATAAAACAAATGCCATATGATAGAGATTATTTAAGAAATGGTAAAACAAAAAAATAGAAACTAATTTCATCTTGCCACTCAAAAATAGATCAAAATGCTTTAGCCAAATAAGTAGATGCAGAGAGAGGACTCATATATTCCCAGACCAGGAAACCATCTATCTTTAAAACTTCAAGTGACTGTGTTTCTTAAAATTATTAAATTTTAATAATTACAAAAATGATTAAATTCAAGTGCTTACCAAACCTTGAAAATGCACCTGCATTCTTTTTTGTATGGCTTCTTCCTTCCTTTTAGAAACCTATCCTCACTTCAACCCTTCAGATAATACCTCCGTTTCATTTTAAGAACTGCTTAGACTATCTTGGCTGAAGGAATTAACTGAGTTTAGAGTGAAAAGTAGGGAAGGGGAGATTTTTGTTGTGGGAGCCTTGTCTATAGGGACTGTCAATCATTAATTATCAGTTTCACTTCAACCAGACAGGGCAGAGCCTGCCATTTGGCCTCTAATAGTCATACTTCTTTCTTTCTTTCTTTCTTTTTTCTTAAAGGCAATTGAACTTTTGGCTAACACATAACTACATGGCTAAATAGGTCCTAGTTGACTCATGAAGTAAGTGTCCTTCAGATTTATGATTTGTGTCACGTCTGGTCATATCCTTTTGGAGAACACGTGTGCCATCCTTCCCTGGCTTTTTCTCCTTTTCTGCTGGCTGAGACGTAGATATGATGGTGGGAAGAGAGCAGCCATCATGGGCTGAGAGGTGGAAGCTACGTTTTAAAGAGGAGCAGAACAAAAGATCAAAGCAGCCTGCTCCCCCAGCTCCATTGCTGTTCCCTAACAACCATGAAACGCCTAAGCAGACCTACAGATGAAAGGGAAAACAATTCCTATCTTACTTAAGCTGATACAGTTTTGAAGCTCTTTGTTGTAGCCATCTAAGTTGTGTTACATGAATTCTAACAGTCTCAAAGAGGAAAGAGCCCTAAAATATGAATGTAAATTACAGATTTTAAGTATGAAGAATGTGCCTACAAGTCATGATTTCCCAAAGATGGGTCCTTTAAGGATGTTAAAAAAGAAAAGATTTTTTATGTATGCCGAGAAGAGAGTTCTCTTCTTAATAGTAGGAGAATTCTCCTGTGTGGTGCTGGGGAGGGGAGGTCCTGCTTTCTTAAAAAGAAACAAACAGTGAGTAAATTAACTCAGGATAGAAGGGTGGTTTGGCTGGCAAACCTGCAGATTTTATGCAGAATGAAGAAACAACTCTCCATAAAAAAGAGAACAGAGCAAGGTCTATATCAGAAAACTGTGCAGAAACAATCATGGAAAAAGCCATGGTGGACCAATCAAAGAGGGCCTTTAGGAGATAATAAAATACGAATCAAGGTTTATTAAGATATTTGATGCCTGGATTACAGCATAATTACCTATATCCTCTATAGGGTCAGGAGGTCCACAGCGTGGTCTTGATTTGGTATGTATTTGATTAAGTAGCTGTGAGCAAGTCATTGCAGATTTCTGGGCTTCGGTTTCTTGATGTAGGAATATGGTGGCCTTGGACTTGAAGAGATGATTAATGCCATCTGAGCTTAAGAACTAGGCTTATACTTGGAAGAGCAAAAGCAGAGATCCGTGTATGAAAAAGCTAAGTAGGTTTATGTTTAAGTAGAAAGGGAAAAAGTAGAACCAGGGAGATTCTGTAATGAGAGTCGTAAGCATTTGAGCACTGGTGTAAAAGAATATATATGGCAGATGTCCCATAAATATCTCGATTCTGCATTTAGACTTCATAATCATGGAAAGTCACTGATTTCCATGTTACTCAGACCTCACCACATTTTCCATCATTATCTTTCTCCAACTTGTGCCTCAGGACATCCAACCAGTTATTTAATATTAATCTTGTTCACATAGTACCTTGTTAATATTTTTATAAAGGAGTGACGCAAACAAAATTGACAGTGATCCTTGGCCAGATATATAAGGTAGAGGGGGATATTCTAGGCAGAGGAAGTAGCAAGTGCAAAGGCTTGAAAGTAAGACAAGGTGAAGTAGGTTCAGTAATCTGTGAGTAATGCACTGTCTGAGTTCATGGGATTGTAGGTATGGGGGTTTATGAAGAGGAAGAACCACAGAGAGACGTGGCTGGAAATACAAGTTGGATCTGGGTAGTTGATTTTATTCAGTTTGGCATTAAGAATGCATCTCCCTCCATAGATTCAAGTTTTAGATCCATTTAAGTAGGAATTTCCAACAATTAAACACAAAATAAAATTTCCTTCTGATGAGATTTCATGACTTTTTACTTCTTTTTCAGAAAAATTAAGATAGAAGCACAGTTAACTTCTCGGTTTTGTTCCAATAAAATAACCCAATCATCACAATGCTGTGATGGGATAGATCATGATTTTTCAGATGTATGTTTATTCACATAGAAATAATTTATTTTCCTTCTATAATATGATAATTTCTGTAAGTTCCTCATGTTGTGGGCTGTCTTATAGATGTCCCTGATAAGGTTCTTTTGGATCTTTTGTAACTAATTTCATCTCTGAGTGGGACCAGAATGAAAGAGATTTGTGTATTAGGTATAATGGATGTTACTGCTGGGGACCACTGATTAAAACAGATCTAGTGAATACAGAGGAAACCTTGACTTATACAACACAGAACACACTCCTCCACCTTCTCTGAGCTACCAGTCCAGTCATTCATCCCCAACCACTCCTCCTTACCACACGGTCCCTCTTGTCTACTCTCTTGTGTCTCTGGATGCCCAACTGCTCCCTGAATATCCTTACCTTTTCATGTTAAGTTTTTGAACATGCTCTTTCCTCTCCCTGGTCCAGTTAGAGACTCACCTTTGGCTGTTATAATAATGTTTTGATATGTTTTAAATAATTTGGCATCAATTCCTTACTGTCACTTAGGTCAGCTGTAACAGCTATTATTAAGGGAAACAAATTGAAGGTTGTGGAAGGAAGTGGGTGGGGGTTGGTGTATCTGGGCACATGAGCACGGAGTGTTATATGCAACTAATGAATCACTACATCAAAAACTAATGATGTACTATATGTTGGCTAATTGAACTTAATAAAAAGATCTTGTTAAATTGATGGAGAAAGAGGCATTGGTGAAAAGAAAAGAAATTGAGGGTATTGAGAAAGAGACTCTTCCTTCAACTTTTCTGTTCACAGACAACTTCTGTAGTCCACATTAATAGGTAGCAGGTTAGAGGAGAAATATCCCTCATTGAGATCCACTTGTGGGGAAAGAAAGAAGGAAGGAAGGGACGGAAAGAGAAGTGGGGGCAAAGACGCAAGGAGAAAATAATCTATTTTATTCCAGGTGCTCTTCTTCCTAAAGAAGCACACACAATTTTATTTTAGTTAATCCTCATAGGTTCACAGCCCAGTGAGGTTGGAATCACTATTTCCATTTCACTTTGAAGCACAGAAGACTCAAAAATAAATAATACTTCTGAGGTTTTGTGGCTAATAATATAAGGGAGCTGGACTTTGAATCTAGGTTTTCAAGATTTAATGTTTACCTCTTTTTCCATTTCAGTGACTACCAGCTCTGCTTCATGCTTTCTTACATGTAGGAAGTTCTGAGGTGGTAATTTTGGTCTCTTGACTTACAGCCCAGTATTATAGACTTATTCCATTGGAACCACAGTGTTTTGGATGGAAAGATACATCTGCCCTTTACATTTTGGTTGTGGACATCAGCATTAACCATTGACTGAATGGCCATCTGTTGGATGAATTTAGTACATGGCATCACTTGTGTTTTTTTCTTAGAAATGATTGGAAAGGTTAAATAATACTTGACTACTAGGTATAGACCAAACATCATGCATTGCATATCATTGAGTAATTCTGGAATTTAAAATTATTCTTGGTTCCATGCCTTACTCTTTAGAATATGTTGAACTAAACACGGGCTGAGCTAGATGTTAGAGTAATAATTTAATAAGCTGTATTCTAAAAGACATTGAGGCTCTGGGTTTTTGGCTATAATATTTAGAATTACCGTGATAATATGTTAAAAAATAAGGATAATGGGGAGGGACAAAATTTTGAGTTGTCTTCAAGTACAGTGTTGAGTTGGCTTCAAGTACAGTGAGGAGTAAGAATAAGCTTGGTTGTCCTATGGCATCAGGCAATGGCAGTATAAAAAAAGAACACTGTAGTAGCAACACTTTAAATGAGAAAATAGTTTTGCTTTATCTCACCCTGGCCAATATAAGCTGTTTTATCTTTCCAACTGACTGGATGTATAAGTTCTTAATAGAGTCCTCAATAACAACAGCAGTGGTAAAAATAGAAATAAGTATGATTTAATGCTTTCAGATCCACTGAACTTCAAGTGGGTATGTGAAATGGAAGGGTTAAATTCTGGCCTTTAAATTTTCTAATAAACTTGGTAACAAGCTGTTAAAAGTTTATTAGCTTGATGTTGGTTAATCATCCTTATTGTTTCTGTTCCGAACCACAGTAAAGGCACACAAACCAAATTAACCAGCACACGAGCTCTATATAAGAAACTCTTTAAAATAATTTATTTAGCTAATTCACTCCCACATTTTTGAGTTCTCTGAATTATAGAATTCCTCAAATGAACCAGTACCCCAAGTTGTTTGCCAAAATATAAAGATGAAAAGAAAAATGAGCTCTCTGAAAATACCCTCTGGGACTAATTACCCTGATCTGACTAGACTGGTTGTTAGATCTGAATTATAGTCATGAATAAGTTAGATCTTAATTAAAGTCATGTATGGGGTCCAAAAGGCAATGTCATACAGGCAAAAAAGCTGTTTTGTAATAAGTGGAAATTAGTACCATAATGCTTTATGAGAAATTGAGCTCCTGGTTAGAAACCTATCTGCTGAGATGTGTCAGAAATTTCACGCTTAAAAAACTTAACCCATCTTCTTTCACCGTATATGGATCTTTTTCTAAATTTTCAGTTCTAAGCCCTTTTAATTGTTGGGTTTCCAGTAACACAAATTAAATAATGTATTTTCAAATTAGCCTTATTTTTCATTTTTTTTTAACCTGCAAATGTTTTGTAGCTTTTTTAAAGTTTTTAAATTTTCCTAATAGTTCTCAACATCTTATATGGGTGGGAGACAGGAAGCAAGGAAGATTCTCCTTAGGCTAGACAATAGAGGAGAGAATTTCCTGGTAGTAGAAGGTATTCCACGTTAGAAAGTAGTCCTAGAGTACATAATGGCATTTTCTTCTCTAGAGGCCTTTAAATTTAAGGAAGTTCCCTTTGAAAGGCAAGGAGATGAACTGCCTCTCTGTTTCTTTTCTGTTCCTTTCTCTGAACAATGAAAATGTTCTGAATTTGTCACCAGCCATGGGAAGGAAATAAGTTTTCAACTGTGTACACATAAACCCACCATCAGGGCTACCCCCTTGTTAGGCATAAGCTGAGGACTTGTGCACAGGACACACACTCAAAGGAAACCCATATTGAGTGCTGGTTTACATTTTTTCTGAGTTTTCATTTAAGTCGAGTTTCTAATATTTCCTGGGAGAATTTCCTGGGGGAGGGGTGCGCAGTAGTTTCAATTTTCAATTTTCCTCCCATTTGAATAGGACTTAGGATTGTGTTTACGAGATGCTCTCACATCTACAGTTGAATAGAAATGGTTATTCCCATTTTATAACTGAAGAAAATTAAGACCTGGAGAAATTCAATGACTAGCTTAAGGCTGTAGACCTGGAAAATGGCAGAGATAGATCTCAAATGCAAGTGTCCTAACTTCATTAGTGTTTTTCATATGTCTTAACATTTTCTAAATGGGTTCAGAGTCCCACTTTGCTGGGGACTGAGGTGGTGAAGGAAGCTCAATAATTTTCTTTCTTAAGGGAAATTCTAAAAATTGTCAGAGTAAGGCTTTTTGCTGTTGATTTGGAGAGTTAAGGTCTCAATTTCAACTATCCCATCTGCAAAGCCCAGCATGCAATGCTACTTTGATACACATTTGAAAGTACTTGTATAGAATGGGTCACAGGCTCTCATGTTCTTTTTCAATACATTGGTTCATAAATTCATATACCATTAGGGTCAGATAGGATCTTAAATATTTAATCTACTGTTTTGATTTACACAGGACGAAACTGGAATAAAAGGGCTAATTCTATGCTTGTTAGATATAAATAACAAATGAGAAATCTCAGTGAAAGTGTTTTTTTTTTTAAAGAAAAATTCCCAAATAGAATAAAAGCCACAAAAGCCCTGACCAATGTTCTTTAATAAGAGTTGAGAAGGAAATGAGTATCTTCTTCATTAACCAGATTGTAACATTAAGTTTGTGTAAAGGAGCCTTAGTATCATTATGACACATCCATGAACTGTCCCACAATGGAGTAAGAGATGATGGACACAGATGATCTGGGGTCTGAGAATGACTAACCCGTAAAAACACAACAATTGCCTCATTAGCAGATTTCCTGATTTTTGTAGTATTATCATCAAGACTTAGTCATCTTAGAATATAGCAATTTGGAGATGAGTCTGCATTTCCATATAAATCTCTAGGCTGTGTGCAAAGGGAAGCAGTGAATTTAAAAATATTTGCGCTTGTCTTCTGCTGCCTTTTTCTGAGTCATCCATATATTTGCGTTTAGCCTACAGCATGCTTGTTTCTTATCTTAATCCATCCTTAAACAAAGTCATCTGCTAATAATGAATGTTCATTAATGCCTTGAATGACTTACATATGCAGTCAAATTGCACTTTTCTCAGAGATTGGATAATAAAATAAGAGCATAAAGTGAAAATCATAGGTAGTCAGAGTTGCTCTTGAAATGTCCCCTAAGGTGTAGTATCAGAGTAACCCAAATTATTTTTTTTTAAAGATTTTATGTATTTATTTGAGAGAGAGTGTAAGAGAGCACAGCAAGGGGAAGGAGCAGAGGAAGAGGGAGAGGAAGAAGGCTGTGAGCCCTGCCACTCAATCCGAGAATCCTGACCTAAACTGAAGGCAGACACTTGACTGAGCCATCCAGGCACCCACAACCAGAATTCATTTTATACATGTCATTTTCCTTCTTGTTTCTTGAAGTGAGCTACTGATGAAGCATCTGGCTTATTTTTAGGGACCATATGATTCAAAACAAACAAACAAAAACATATAGCAGCTTTAAACACTAGAACCTGAAGAGGCACAGAGCACCTGTGCTTGATGTGGGCTTATGGAACTCAGACCCAGTAGGATAGAGTAGGTCCCCCTGATCTCATGATCACACTAGGCTATTCACAACTGAGTAAACTGATGACAAGATTCACCTGCATTATTTAAATTGCTGTTTTTCCTTCCATCTTTCCTTTCTATGTGTATGGAATTGAATTATTTAAGTTAAATGGATATATTTTTTTTTAACATTGCCCTCCCAACTCTTTATGTCAACACGTACTAAGTGTACCATAAATAGGAATACTGACTAGGTATGATATTTGATGGCAACTGCTATGGTTGCATCCCCCTCAAACACATATATTGAAATCCTAACCCCCATAGGTGATGTTTTTAGGAGGTGAGACAGGGAGGGCCTTGGTGGAGCCTTCTTGAATGGGATTGGTGCCCTTATAAAAGACGCTCCTCAGAGCTGTTTAGACTTCCGCAGTGTGAGTACACAACCTCCAGTCTACGGCCAGGAAGAGTCCTCATCGGACCGCGCTGACACACCAGCATCAGACTTCAGAACAGTGAGAAATAAATTTCTGTTGCCTGTAAGTCACCCATCTGTGCTATTTTGATATAACAACCTGAACAGGCTAAGAGTTTGGGCTATAGAATGTCGCTTTCTAACCCCAATCCATCCTTAAACAAAATCTTCTGAGTAATTTGGTGAATTGGCTATGACTTCACTGAATAGCACAGTTGATCTAAAAAATATTTAGGCTGAGTGAAATAAGTCAAGCAGAGAGAGTCAATTATCATATGGTTTCACTTATTTGTGGAGCATAACAAATAGCATGGAGGACAAGGGGCGTTAGAGAGGAGAAGGGAATTTGGGTAAATTGGAAGGGGAGGTGAACCATGAGAGACTATGGACTCTGAAAAACAGTCTGAGGGGTTTGAAGTGGCGGGGGGGTGGGAGGTTGGGGTACCAGGTGGTGGGTATTATAGAGGGCACGGCTTGCATGGAGCACTGGGTGTGGTGAAAAAATAATGAATAATGTTTTTCTGAAAATAAATAAATTGGAAAAAAAAAAGAAATGAAAAAAATATTTTTGCATTCTGGATATTCAACAGCCTTATCACAAAACATATTTACTCTCATGGTAGGTGGTTCTTCAAATGGAATTAACTCAAGCATGATAGGGGAATTTCATGCAAATGATAACAGACATACTTTGTGGATTTAAGCACTTAAAGACTCCTCCCTGGAAGTATGTACACTTACATCAGGATTCTCAGCTTGAGCCTAAGCAATATCCAAGGCTGGGATTTGGGCAGGTCTGGGCAGAGCCTACTAGCTCTGAGGAGACAGGTCTGTGCAAAAGAAGCAGCCAGGTCTGTGAAGCTAAAACATTCCTTTTCTTTCTTTCTTTCTTTCTTTCTTTTTTTTCCCTCATCTCAAACCAAAACATCTCTGAAAACAAAGATTTTTTTTTTCCTAAGTTTTATGCAAAGATAGTTGATGGGAAAACCTGAAGTGAACTGATGCATATATCCTGAGCCTCTATTCGACCCTATTTGAATATTCCTAAATTTCACTGCAGATCGTTGGAGTGTTTGATTACGGGTACTGTGCCACAACGTGCTGGGGGGTTTATGAAATACATGGTGTGGACACTGTGCTATCTTTTTCAAATTGGAAAAATTTTGAATTCTAAAACTCATTTGGCTTTGAGGGAAGGGAATCATGGACTTGCGATATTTTGCTCTGCAGTTTTTACATTTTTGTATTAACTTACTTTCCTTTAGGCCCCAGGTTTGCAAGTTTTGAGCCTGCTTCCTGTGATCTCTGATGTGACTTCTTCATTTATGCTAAACTCTATGATTAGTGAGAAGGCTAAGTGAGGGTATTCATCCTTCAGATTTCTCCTCTCTATATAAAACTCTAGCTAGATAGATTTTTGATTAAAGAACATTTCTGGTTACTGTTTCTGGCATCCTTTGTTAACTTAACTTTGAGAAAGCAATAAAAGTGACCCATTCGGTCAGAAAAAGCAAAACAATAAGAGTGATGGGTACGTCTGGAGAGCTCAGTGGCACTTCAGGTGTGGAATCATCATAGAGTGCATGAGGCTAATGGCCTCTCTGTCACTGAGATTGTCGTCATGGGTGTAACTCACTGCGAACCAACAAGAAATACCCTCTGCTGTCCAGTATTTCAAAGCTCTTTATTGCTTTATTTGTTCAGAGGTGCATCAGGTAAATGGAGTGCTTATAATTGTAGGTGTAGTACCAGCCATTAAAGCAAATATATTTACAGCCCCCATAATTATATTTTGGTAAAAGTTGTTCTGGATGGCTCGGCAGGACTCCTCCCTGGGTAATATGTTTACTTCGATATTTTCTCCAATGATGCAGAACAGCTTATAGTCCAAATATTTTCTCCTGATGATGCTTTTATTTCTGGCATGACCTTCTTCTCTTTCAAGTCTGAAAGGAAAAAAAAAAACAATTTATAGAAACATATAGAGTGAGAGATAGATGTTATGCACTCCAGGAACTTATTGATTTATTGACCAATAGTCACATTAAAAAAAATCTATAATCCAGAGGCTAATGAAAGAAGGAAGGCAGAGTAAGCATGATGTTAAATAAGGTCTATGTTGAGGCATGATATTTGACTTCCTCCCTTGAAATCCTTATTCTTAGATATTCTTACACAGATTTTTTGTACTGCTAAAGCAAGTATGTAGAAAAACAGGGCAATAGATACTGTTTAACAGAAATACTGTATCACAGCTTTCTATTCAGCAGCAACACGAACCTTCTCATGGGAGTGTTTTAAAACCTACTTAATTAGGTCACCTTTGGGCAAACTGGGTTTCAGGCAAATTGAAAGGTATCTAAATTCTTTAAGATCACCTTGGTACCATTTAGTGTCCTGGTGTGTTAATTTGCCAAATGGAACCCCAGGGAAGAGAAATAATTAAGTCAATAAATAAAGGAAATAAGTAAATGCTTACTTATACATAAGAGCTATCCTGTATTTGTAATAAGATCTTTGACTTGTTTTGTGGAGTCTGATATAAAATATGTGATGAAAGGAGTTTTCATTATAATTTTTTAACTATTTTTTCTTTCTTCAAAATGCATTTTCATAGTTTTTTTTTCTCCCATAACAGCTTTATAGGTTATAAGGTCACTGGAAGAATTATTTTCTCTTTCTTTTATAACTTTGTAATGCTTAATATGGTGCTTTGAATAAATGGTGGTTATGTATAGTATGTTAGAATTGTCTATTCTTATAAAACCCAGGATTCTGGAGTCAAGTGAGAAAAACTATAAATTAGGATGTCTCATGGAAATTTTTGGCCATTTTTAGAGTGGTGAAATCTGAGTTTTGACCTTTCCAATACCTTTTTTCTAATGGGAGATGGCCCTATGTTTTAAGCATGCAACATGTCTGTTAATCAGTGTCTCATCCAATTCTTGACAACAGGAATTATGCCCTAGGCTCCTCTACATATGGAAATTCTTTTCCTGTCAATAGTACAATGGACACCTGTTTTTAACCGGGTCAATAATAACCTTTCCATGATATTTTATACATAGATGTTAAGAGAGAGAAACACTTCCTTCTAGATTGTAAGCTGTCAAAATAAATTATCAAGCATCTATCTTTCCGTACAGAGAGTCAGTTTGCTGAAATGGAGAATGAGGCCAATATGCAAAGAACAGCAAGAAATGGAGCCAAAATATGGAAAGAGGGTCATTGAACTCCTTCATCTATTCATACCTTAGTTTCACTTTTGGGCTTCCTAGTTACATGGCTCAATTTCCCTTTACTTAAGCTGGTATCAGCTAGGTTTAACTCATATGTAACTTAAAATATTCTGACTAATACATTTTGCACCTTTGGAAATGAAAAATGGATCAATAGAAATACCTTTTTTGCCCCTAGCAGTCTTGTCTGCTTTTTCAGAAAGCAGAAAAGCTGGGGGAAAAAAAACAAAAAACAAAAAAAACAGAAAGCTGCTTTTTTCAGAAGCTGACGTTAGGTAAAGGCTGACACTTTAGATGTCGACATATAGATTACTTAATATAACTGAAAAGTGAACTTAAATGTTTTAGTTATGCTTATTAAAAGCACAGCTAGCAAAATAACAGTAGATAATGTATTCATTTACAGCGATGAACAGAAGGATTCCGCATGAAGTGCATTTTAAAATAATAGCTAAATACAACGATAACATATATCCCCACTGAATCAGTTATTATCAATAATTGCTTAGCTAAATATTGACTTTTATTCTTACCCATAGGAATAATTTTTACCCCTCTCACCTACTTAATTTGATGTCTGCACAAAATGCCACTTGCTTCTTCCTTTTGCTTCTCATCCTTTGCAATGAATCTTGCTACAGGTGCTGTGGCTACTTCAGGGTAGACTCAAAACTTTTAAAGCGATTTGTTTAGGTTCTGAGGGATGGTTTTGATTTGCTTTTACTTCTAGAAATACCTTGCAAGGGAAAACCAGGCTGCTGCCTGTGGTTTGTTCTGTTCCATCTCTTGGAGAGACACAAACTCCCTCTGTCCTTCCCTTCCTTCATTCCTTCTTAGCTTCTTCCTCCCTCCCTCCCACCCTTTCCTCCTCTTCTCTCTTTCTCTCCCCACTTTTCTTGCCCCCATGCATAGTCAAAGCAAAATGAAAAATGAGCTTCATTGTGGAAGGGTTGTCGAACCCTGTGAGTGTTTTCTCTGGTAAAGAAAAGATTATTTCTCCAGTCATCCCAGTCACTCCATTTCCTTCCTTCCCAATTTATATTAACACGCATTTTTAAATAAACATGCACAATTGAGAAAAAAAGGTACACATTGATTTTTCATATATAGCAGGTTAGGTAAGTATTTGTGAACAAAGGGTTTATAAATTGCAAGGTTACTTTTAAGGTCCTAAGTTTCTTTACTATTGTTATCAATCACCGTATTATCATAATTTCATAAATTTCCCCAATAGAATTAGCTTTGATGAATGCAGTATGATTCTAAATACTGTCAACACATAGTCATTTGACAGTTGTTGTTGCTTTTTTTTTTAAGATTTTATTTGTTTATTTGACAGAAAGAGATCACAAGTAGACAGAGAAGCAGGCAGAGAGAGAGAGAGAGGGAAGTAGGCTCCCAGATGAGCGGAGATCCCAGGACCCTGAGATCATGACCTGAGCCGAAGGCAGCGGCTTAACCCACTGAGCCACCCAGGCACCCTGTTGTTGCTTTTTTAAACACTGGCAAGCCTGCAGCAAATTTTAAGATATATTAAAAGGTGTTTATCATACCTAGTATCTAATAGATGTAATCACACAAAGGTTTTCAAGCCAGTTCAAAAGATTCATTT
This sequence comes from Neogale vison, assembly GCF_020171115.1. NCBI lineage: Eukaryota > Metazoa > Chordata > Mammalia > Carnivora > Mustelidae > Neogale > Neogale vison. Next base: position 50,487,554 of record NC_058096.1, read on the forward strand.
TATAGGCACAAGATTATGGTAATTTATCATTAATGTTATCTTCTGGATGCTGTAGTTTGGGTTAAGGTAAAGATTTGCAGTTGCACATCTCCCTGTCCATGGTCAGTGTTCATCTAATAGCTAGCATCCTACCTAAGATTAGATTTATGCATTTGTTTTTGGTTCAAGGTTCCTTGCTCCCGCTGGCAAACACAGATGCTCCTTAACTCCTCTCCACCTGAATGTGCACAGAATATAATTATGACGGGAACTAACATTATCTGAAATACATTTCTGTTTATGCTTGTAGACCAAGGTCAGAACAATTAATCTGAAAGACCGTACCACCGCAGATTATGCCAAACAATATTTCCCACAGGAATGTGATACCATATATCACAAATAGGCAAAATATTCATGCGAATCCTCTGCTGGCCTCTCTGTCAACCCAGGTTTACTGTCACTAAATATGAAGTTTACAAAATAGACTGCAGGGAATGCAGATGTTTCTGCTGGTATGTGTTTCATGCACATGTTGAAATAATATTGTGATGATTAATCTTCCACCTTTATTGAGATATAATTAATATATAACATTATGTAAATTTAAAGTGTACGATGTGATGATTTGATATACATATGTTGTGAAATGATTACCACCATAAGATTTGTTGACACATTGTTATGGTTATTTTTTTGTGTGTTGACTTTGACTGCACTGTGGGTATCCAAATATTTGGTCAAACATTATTCCATGTGTTTTGGGATGAGATTCAACCAGTAGACTGAGAAAAGCAGATTACCCTTCCTAATGCAGCTGGACCCCATCCAATCAGTCAAAGGCCTGAATAGAACAAAACCATGACCCCACCCCCTACCCTAAAGTGAAAGAGGATTCCCGCTACCTGATTGCCTTTTAACTAGAATATCATCTTTTTCCTGCCTTTGGGCCCAAACTGAAACATCCGTTCTTCCTGGGCCTCAAGCATGTCCCGTTTAGGTTTGGAAGTACACCATTGGCTCTCTTGCTTCTCAGGTCTTCGGGCTTGGACTAAAACTAAACCATCAGCTACCCCAGGTCTCCGTACTCATTCATTTTCTCATTTGCTTTCTTCCTTTCTTTCTGTCTGTCTCTGTCTCACTTATCTATATCTGTATAAATAGATGTATCCTATGGGTTCTGTTTGCTGGAGAACCCTAATACTATGATTGATCAACTGTAAAATGGAGATAGTCCTCTTTTTCTGCCTATCTGACAGAGAGTCTGGGGAAGTCTCAAGTCCATTGCAAACACCCAGATGACTGGTATGATGATGTTGAATAATATCAGGTTTAATGTTCCCTCCCTTCAGTTGTCTAGAGCAATTTGTGGCATTGCGATAACACCGTTGATCTAGGTAAACTCTCACCTTTTGGATTGGTGGAGGCATAACAGCTTAAGTCCCTAGGGTCCTGACACCAGATTTTTGCAACTAAATCAATAATAGAAAAACAGTTTTCCTGTAACCTTGAGCTTTCTGGGAACCAGTTAGAACAACAAAACTGTGGAAAAGAAAAACAACAACAAAAATGAAAACAACACAACAACAAAACTGTGGCAAAGACCTGGTAGTTGGGGATTTACTGACATGTTTCACAGATCCTATGGCTGAAAAGCCACTGCTGCTCTGGTTGGAGAAGAGGCCAGTTTGGGAGTCTCTGCCACCTCTGACAGTCATCTCTTCTCACTAAGAAAAATAGTCCATCGTTGGCCCTCTTCTGTTATGGGAAGCTGCGATTAACCTTTGCATTACAGTCCTCTATAACCTCTCAACTGGCTATAATTTGGGACTAAAACCAACTGATAAATCAAGTTAGCAATTGATAGAATTGGAAGCTAATTCTTTAAACTGTCTTTGATTTGAAGAAATCATAGAATCAATCAGTGCCCCAAAAAAGGCCAGTCTTGTTACACCATGACCCTTTCATTATTGCCATTCCCTATCATTCTTGGCATCACTTACTTTAGCTCACAGGGCATAGAAGTCAGAGTTGTAGAGAAGTAGACAGCAAAGTCTGGGGACCTACTGACTTGGCTTTGACAGCAGACTGAAACTGTATTTTTAAAACTAATCAGGCTGATATAAATTTTCCTGCTCTATAGATATGATCTAAAACACACAAAATATTCTGGGGCTTGAAAACACTTTATATCAGTCTAAATGCCATGGTCCTTTAAATTGATTTTAAAAGCTATGGTCTTTTGATTCCATACAAATTTTAGGATTATTTGCTCCAGCTCTTTGAAGAATGCCGGTGGAATTTTGATCGGAATGGCATTAAAAGTATAGATTGCTCTAGGCAGTATAGACATTTTAACAATGTTTATTCTTCCGATCCAAGAGCATGGAATGGTCTTCCATCTTTTTGTGTCTTCTTCAATTTCTTTCATGAGTGTTCTATAGTTCCTCAAGTACAGATCCTTTACCTCTTTAGTTAGGTTTATTCCAAGGTAAGGAAATGTTGAAAAACAAAAATAAAGCTGGCGGCATCACCTTACCTGATTTCAAGCTTTATTACAAAGCTGTGATCACCAAGACAGCATGGTACTGGGATAAAAACAGACACATAGACCAGTGGAACAGAGTAGAGAGCCCTGATATGGACCCTCAACTCTATGGTCAATTAATCTTCGACAAAACAGGAAAAAATATACAGTGGAAAAAAGACAGTCTCTTCAATAAATGGTGCTGGGAAAACTGGACAGCTATATGTAGAAGAATGAAACTCGACCATTCTCTTACACCGTACACAAAGATCAACTCAAAATAGATAAAAGACCTCAACGTGAGACAGGAATCCATCAGAATCCTAGAGGAGAACATGGGCAGTAATCTCTTTGCTATCAGCCACAGCAACTTCTTTCAAGATATGCCTCCAAAGGCAAAGGAAACAAAAGTGAAAATAAACTTTTGGGACTTCATCAAAATCAAAAGCTTCTGCACAGCAAAGGAAACAGTCAAAAAAACAAAGAGGCAACCCACGGAATGGGAGAAGATATTTGCAAATGACAGTACAGACAAAAGGTTGATATCCAGGATCTATAATGAACTCCTCAAACTCAACACACACAAAACCCAGGCAAACACATCAAAAAATGGGCAGAAGATATGAACGGACACTTCTCCAATCAAGACATACAAATGGCTATCAGACACATGAAAAAATGTTCATCATCATTAGCCCTCAGGGAGATTCAAATTAAAACCACATTGAGATATCACCTTACACCAGTTAGAATGGCCAAAATTAACAAAACAGGAAACAACATGTGTTGGAGAGGATGTGGAGAAAGGGGAACCCTCTTACACTGTTGGTGGGAATGCAAGTTGGTGCAACCTCTTTGGAGAACAGTGTGGAGATTCTTCAAGAAATTAAAAATAGAGCTTCCCTACGACCCTGCAATTGCACTCCTGGGTATTTACCCCAAAGATACAGATGTCGTGAAAAGAAGGGCCATCTGTACCCCAATGTTTATAGCAGCAATGGCCACGGTCGCCAAACTATGGAAAGAACCAAGATGCCCTTCAACGGATGAATGGATAAGGAAGATGTGGTCCATATACACTATGGAGTATTATGCCTCCATCAGAAAGGATGAATACCCAACTTTTGTAGCAGCATGGACGGGACTGGAAGAGATTATGCTGAGTGAAATAAGTCAAGCAGAGAGAGTCAATTATCATATGGTTTCACTTATTTGTGGAGCATAACAAATAGCATGGAGGACAAGGGGCGTTAGAGAGGAGAAGGGAATTTGGGTAAATTGGAAGGGGAGGTGAACCATGAGAGATTATGGACTCTGAAAAACAGTCTGAGGGGTTTGAAGTGGCGGGGGGGGGGTTGGGGTACCAGGTGGTGGGTATTATAGAGGGCACGTCTTGCATGGAGCACTGGGTGTGGTGAAAAAATAATGAATACTGTTTTTCTGAAAATAAATAAATTGGAAAAAAAATTAAAAGCTATGGTCTTATGTAGATTGCATTCTGGGATTTGAGTCTTATATTCAACTTTAAATCTTTATTTAAAAACAGGGGTATCTTCTCCTCTCTCTCTCTGCCTTCCTCTCTGCCTACTTGTGATTTCGCTCGGTCAAATAAATAAATAAAATCTTAAAAAAAGTTGGGGGGGCACCTGGCTGGCTCAGTGGGTTAAGCCTCTGCCTTCGGCCCAGGTTATGATCTCAGGGTCCTGGGATGGAGTCCCACATTGGGCTCTCTGCTTGGCAGGGAGCCTGCTTTCTCCTCTCTCTCTCTCTGCCTGCCTCTCTGCCTACTTGTGATTTCGCTCTGTCAAATAAATAAATAAAATCTTAAAAAACAAAAACAAAAAACAGGGGTATCATCAGAAAAAAAAAGTGGGAACCTAAGAGCAAAGGAAAATTTGATCCTGTGAGTGATTGCTGCTAAGGGACCATTTCATGCAAATTAATCTGTAAACATTTAGCAGCTAGATACCTGATGGGAGGGTGGGGGAGAAGAGAGGAGAAAATTAGTCAGTTGGAGAGCAAGAAAATTACTCCCATCTGATTAGAAAAAGATAATCATGGTGTTTTCATGCAGACCAGCACCATCATGATGTTTCTTTAATTTCTCTTTCATTTTTGCTTGCCTTGGGGTGAGGATAAAAAATCCTGAGGAATTTGGGAGGGATGCCTGGTTCTCAAAAGGTTACCTGGAAAAGTAAGGCAACTGAGTACATTTTACGGTAAGACGGCTATTCAGGTATCTCATTAAAGAAAAGATCAAAAGCTAGAGATACACTTGTCAGTTTTCCCCCAAAGCTCATTGGAGTTTTCAGAGTTGCTGACAAATTCTGGTTGAATTAGAAAGATGTATTTTACTGACATTTGAGGGAAACCAAGAGCTACTTATAGCCATGTTTGGTATTGCTTGGATCTTATCTATAAAAGACAGGAAAGCACTAGGAAACTCAATTTTTTCTTTTAAATCTTAGTGATAAAAAATCTAAAGTTAAAAAACAATGGCAAAGTGATGGTTATGCTTTATATCTTGCCTCTGGTGATGGTTACAAGAGTCTGCACATATGATAAATTTTGTGCACATACACAAACACAAGAATGGATTTAAAATCAGCAAAATCAGAATAAACTCAAAAGATTGTATTAATGTCAATTTCCTGATTGTGATATGACACTGTAGTTACAAAAGATGTTACTATTGGGGGAAACTGGCAAAGGGCTTAATGGAGCTCCCTATATTACTTCGTATAACTGCATGTGAATCTATAATTATTAATTTAATTAATAATTAAAAGTTATAACAATTGTGACTATCATAAAATACATTATTTTTACTCACTTTCTTGAAAATTGATATTTAAACATTTTAAAAGCTCACATACTGAAATTACTCTGAAAAGCTATGGAAGAATTCAGAACCTACTATTTTTCTACAGAGCAGAAAGCAATAGGCTTTCACTTATAGACCAAAAGAAAAATTCTGAATTATTGTTAATCTCATGCACTGTACTCATAAAATTGGCAGCATGTAACAAGTTTAACTTGCTTTAATCCAATAGGTCAGAGTGGCAAATACAGTGTAGTTTACATAAAGACCTATTTACTATGTGTATAGGAAATTATTTCTTTTCATCATGTGACCTTGTGGATGAGTTAGTTTGAGCAGGTAAAGTAAAAATTTTAGAGCACATTGAAGTATATTTTTCAAAAATACAGAGGAAATTTTAAAAATAACATTCATTTACATTTTTTACACTCAATATCTGCTGATTATGTGCAATATTACATACTGAGACAACTAAGCAACTTAAAAAACTTCTTAAAGATCATTACAAAATATGCACCTCTTATTTATTAACTGGGCTGTGACATATAATATATAATAGTAAATACGAAAAATGAGCTTTAAAGGTATCTTCTGTCTCCTGAGAACTTAATACCATTACTGCACTAATAATAATGCTATTATATTGATAATACAGTAACACTGATGTTGACTAGTAGTGTCAGATATGGTGCTAATCTCTCTTCATATTTCCTTAATATTCACTATAAAACTTTAAGTGGATTCTAGGAGGATGGTGATAGAATGAACGTAAGTGATAGAATGAACTAGAGCTTAGAAGAACTCAAGGTTCTGATAAATACCATTGGTAAATTACAAAAAGAAAAAGCAATAAAACTCTTATTTGAACTGTACAGGAGACACCTAGAAGCCCAAGGTATTGACGTATACAGAAGGAGATGTAATGTTTCTATACTGCTTGATGTTTCAGGAAAAAATAGCTACAGAGTCATATGAATAGAAACAGTTTCTTAGTACTCAACTTTTAAATACAGTAACAGATAAATTATACAAAAATATTTTAAATAATTATGAGAGAAAAAGTAAGTGCCAGTGTAAAGTTATGGTTGATGGAAGAAGGGAGGTGGAAGGGAATGAGAGAAGATATCAGATTGAACAGAGAAGGGTATCAAGAGACACTTTCTATAATTGATGAACAAAAGAATTTAAAGATGTTGTTTGAGGTTGTAGAGATCACTGTACTAAGGTGGAGGAAGAGGGGGGTGGAAGGAGGTGGAAGGAGAGAGAGTTCAAGGCTCCTCTACCATAATGAGAAGTTAGTAGGCAAGATCCAAAGGTAAAAAGCTGAAAGTTAACATGTTAATAGTACAGTTTTTGAGGAGGGGAAAAGATAGCCAGAAGTGGCTAAACACGATTGGCTTTTGAAATGGGGAAGGTGTAGGGATGAATATGAAAATTTCTTTTCACCACACACTCTAACACACCATTTGATTACTTTAAAAAAATAAGCCACAATAGGATATCACCTCACACCTGTTAGAATGACTAAAATCAAGAAGACAAGAAACAACAAGTGTTGGTGAGGATGTGGAGGAAATACCCTATGATTTTTTCACTCATTTGGAATTTAAGAAACAAAACAAATGAACAAAGGAAAAAAAGAGAAACCAGAAAACACACTCTTAACTATAGAGAGCAGACAGGTGGCTATCAGATATGAGATGGATGGAGGGGGCGGGTGAAATAGGTAATCAGGAGTAATATTTGGAATTACTGAGTAATATTTGGAATTGCTGAATCATTATATTGTATACCTGAAACTAATTAAACACAATGTTAACTATGCCAGAAGTAAAATAAAATAAAATAATAATAAAATTAAACAAAAAATAAAAATAAAGCAAGTTTTTTGTTTTATGCAGGAGAGTAAGTTCCCCAATGAAGAAAAATTTGAATTTCAGGATGCCTGGATGGCTCAGTCATCAGTTAAGCATCCTTCTCTTGATCTCAGCTCAGGTCTTGACCTTAATAAGGTCAAGAAGCCTTGAGAAACCTCACTGCCAGAATGCTTTCCGGTGACATTTATGGGGAAGTGCAAGGATTTAGCAATTAAGTTGGCAAAAGTGGAAAAACACCTGGGGTCATAACTCAGATTGTCTCAGTTTCAGTTTCATGGGTTCAAGTCCCATGTTGCACTCCATGCTGGGTGTGGAGCCTACTTAAAACAAACAAAACTTGAGTTTCAGTTCTTCACTCACGTGACAAACCATTCACTGGGCATGTACTTTATGTAAGGGTAGATTCAATAAAGAAGATGATGATTTATATTTAACTAAAATTAATTTCTATTAAAAAAATTAAGATTTGGATGTTTGTGACTATATATTCAGGGTCTTGGCTAAGTGTTAACAAAATCTGACCCTGAAACTCTCAATCCTTTCCTCTGTTAAGGGAACATACTTACTTACTGTGTAAAACCCTAACTAAGTAAAGATAGTAATTTGTGAGTATTTTACTTGCTACGCAAATATCTGAAGCATTCTGGTGAGGTAGCAGTGCAATGTCTGTATAGAAAAAAGTTTCCACCGGCATTCTTCAAAGAGCTGGAGCAAATAATCCTGAAATTTGTATGGAATCAGAAGAGACCCCGAATCGCTAAGGAAATGTTGAAAAACAAAAATAAAGCTGGCGGCATCACATTACCTGATTTCAAGCTTTATTACAAAGCTGTGATCACCAAGACAGCATGGTACTGGCATAAAAACAGACACATAGACCAGTGGAACAGAATAGAGAGCCCAGATATGGACCCTCACTCTGGTCAATTAATCTTCGACAAAACAGGAAAAAATATACAGTGGAAAAAAGATAGTCTCTTCAATAAATGGTGCTGGGAAAACTGGACAGCTATATGTAGAAGAATGAAACTTGACCATTCTCTTACTCCGTACACAAAGATAAACTCAAAATAGATAAAAGACCTCAACGTGAGACAGGAATCCATCAGAATCCTAGAGGAGAACATGGGCAGTAATCTCTTTGCTATCAGCCACAGCAACTTCTTTCAAGATATGTCTCCAAAGGCAAAGGAAACAAAAGTGAAAATAAACTTTTGGGACTTCATCAAAATCAAAAGCTTCTGCACAGCAAAGGAAACAGTCAAAAAAACAAAGAGGCAACCCACGGAATGGGAGAAGATATTTGCAAATGACAGTACAGACAAAAGGTTGATATCCAGGATCTATAATGAACTCCTCAAACTCAACACACACAAAACCCAGGCAAACACATCAAAAAATGGGCAGAAGATATGAACGGACACTTCTCCAATCAAGACATACAAATGGCTATCAGACACATGAAAAAATGTTCATCATCATTAGCCCTCAGGGAGATTCAAATTAAAACCACATTGAGATATCACCTTACACCAGTTAGAATGGCCAAAATTAACAAAACAGGAAACAACATGTGTTGGAGAGGATGTGGAGAAAGGGGAACCCTCTTACACTGTTGGTGGGAATGCAAGTTGGTGCAGCCTCTTTGGAGAACAGTGTGGAGATTCCTCAAGAAATTAAAAATAGAGCTTCCCTATGACCCTGCAATTGCACTCCTGGGTATTTACCCCAAAGACACAGATGTCGTGAAAAGAAGGGCCATCTGTACCCCAATGTTTATAGCAGCAATGGCCACGGTCGCCAAACTATGGAAAGAACCAAGATGCCCTTCAACGGATGAATGGATAAGGAAGATGTGGTCCATATACACTATGGAGTATTATGCCTCCATCAGAAAGGATGAATACCCAACTTTTGTAGCAGCATGGACGGGACTGGAAGAGATTATGCTGAGTGAAATAACTCAAGCAGAGAGTCAATTATCATATGGTTTCACTTATTTGTGGAGCATAACAAATAGCATGGAGGACAAGGGGCATTAGAGAGGAGAAGGGAATTTGGGTAAATTGGAAGGGGAGGTGAACCATGAGAGATTATGGACTCTGAAAAACAGTCTGAGGGGTTTGAAGTGGCGGGGGTGTGGGAGGTTGGGGTATCAGGTGGTGGGTATTATAGAGGGCACGTCTTGCATGGAGCACTGGGTGTGGTGAAAAAATAATGAATACTGTTTTTCTGAAAATAAATAAATTGGGAAAAAAATAAAATTAAATTAAATTAAAAAAGTTTCCCAATTTAAGACCTGTTCAAATCTTGGGAAATTATTGAAAATAATGGTTGATCTGAAGTAATTTGTTTTAAATGATTAGGCTTTCAATATAAAACACATTATTTCTGCATTTGTTATCGACATTATTATTTGCTTAAAAGCATACCAGTCTTGCCAAATAAAGCAGACACTTGAAAGGCAAAGTTTAAGAGATAATAATGGCAAGAATTTTGTTAGAACAGCTATTTTGGATGAGAAGCCTCACTGCCAGAATGTGCTTTCCTGTGACATTTATGGGGAAGTGCAAGGATTTAGCAATTAAGTTGGCAAAAGTGGAAAAACACCTGGGGTCATAACTCAGATTGTCTCAGTTTCAGTCTATTCATCTGCAAAATGAAGAAGGTCTACAGATCTCCCTTGATTTACTATGGGGTTACCTCTCAGTAAACCCATTAAAAATTGAAAATATAAGTAAAGAATGCATTTAATACACCTAAACTGCCCAACGTCATGGCTTAACCTAGCTTCCTTAAACATGCTCAGAACGCTTATATTAGCCTACCATTGGGAAAAATCATCTCACACAAAGCCTATTGTATAATAATATCTCATGGAATCATGAAATTTATGGAAAACTGTACTGAAGGTTGAATGGTTGTCTGAGTACAGAGTAGTATAAGTGTATTAGTTGTTTACCCTCATGATCATGTCACAGAGAGTGAGCTGTAGCTTCTCAGCGTTGTGAATGTTGTGCAGCATAGCACTAGTGTGGGAAAAGATCCATGTTTAAAATTCAAATAATGGTTTCTACTGAATGTGTATTGTTTTTATAGCATTGTAAAGTTGAAAAATCATCTGTTGAATCGTAAGTCAGAGACTGTTGGTATTATCATTCACTGAATTACTAACAATGTGGAATACCCAGTAATAATAGCTAGTAGGTACTGGGTACTTCCTGTCCCACAGTTTCTATATTGAGTGCTTATACATGAATCTGATTTGACTCTCCCAACTATGGGAATCCACATTTTAAACATCAAGAGTCACAGAAGTCCTAATTCTTACAGAGTAAGTAATGGAAAAGAAACTGAAACCTATGTCTCTGATTCCAAAGCTCTTATATTTAAAACACTACAGTAAATTGCCCACTTTATAGATTCTCACAGTTCAAATAGTCTGTTAGTAGCTCCAATTCCTTGACCCTGGACTCTGAGAGTGAGGGATGGGGAGGTCCACAGCTGCTGTAAGACTTTCACAGTCTACATGTATCAAAAAGCAGAATTTGTAGACTGAATAGTGTTATACACATGCATTATGATATTTCAAGAGTAAATAAATACCAATGCGATTAGTAAAAAGTGCAGCTAATTTATTATAGACATGTTTATTTTTTCCTAAACAGTGATTTCTAAAAGTACAATTTTTATCCTTATGGGAAGTGAAAGAAGTTTTAGGGTTAAACAGACATCATCAGATCCCAGGTCACTGTACAACTCCAGGGGTGCCATTTCCTGGACCCCTATGTGAATAAGGTCCCATGGAGTTTTGTAATGCATAAGTTGTACTACTGTATGTGTCCAAATTCAAAATCTGAATTTTATTGAAATGAGTATTGAAAAATGAAACATCCTCCATTGTATTGCATGTGTTTATACCATTAAAAATGTGCCTTTGGAGATATAGTTAAGATGGTCTGATTATGAGTACCAGAAAAAAAGATAAACACCAAAAAGAACGGTGACAAGAAAGACAAGTTTATTTCTAGGACCCTTAGGTCACTTCATGGCATCAAGGACCATGTTTCTTTCTTGTTGCTCTGCCATTCTCTGCAAGCTGCATTCTACCAAATACTGCTGAATCTCCAGATCATGTCCACATTCCAGACTGCAAGAAAGTGGAAAGGGTTGAAAGGGTATGCTTCTCTTTCTTTTTCTTTTTTTAATTTTTTATTAACATATAATGTATTATTAGCCCCAGGGCTACAGATCTGTGAATCATCAGGTTTACACACTTCACAGTACTCACCATTGCACATACCTTCCCCAATGTCCATAACCCAACCACCCTCTCCCTACCCACCTCTCCCTGGAAACCCTCAGTTTGTTTTGTGAGATTAAGAGTCTCTTATGGTTTGTCTCCCTCCTGATCCCATCTTGTTTCATTTTTTTTCCTTCCCTATCCCCCAAAGCCCCACTTTGCCTCCCAACTTCCTCATATCAGGGATCTCATATGATAATTGTCTTTCTCTGATTGACTTATTTCACTCAGCATAACTCCCTCTAGTTCCATTCATGTCATTGTAAATGGCAAGATTACATTTATTTTGATGGCTGCATAGTATTCCATTGTGCGTGTGTGTGTGTGTGTGTGTACACACACCACATCTTCTTTATCCATTCATCTGTTGATGGACATCGAGCTTCTTTCCATAGTTTGGCTATTGTGGACATTGCTGCTATAAACATTCAGGTGCACATGCCCCTTCGGATCACTACATTTGTATTTTTGGGGTAAATACCCAGTAGTGTGATTGCTGGGTTGTAGGGTACCTCTATTTTCAACTTTCTGAGGAAACTCCATGTTGTTTTCCAGAGTGGCTGCACCAGCTTGTGAATCTCTCTTTAAGGACACATCTTGGAAGACCTTTTGCATGTATTATTGGTCAAAACTTAACCACATGATACAAGGCAGACTATGTGTTCTAGCAAAAACTTATTTGAGTTAGTACTTGCGAAAGGAAGTAGGGGAGAATGGATATTGGAAAAAAGTTAGCAGTCTTTCCTAAACATACTGGTTTCTCATTATATCTCTCTTTTATTTTTTAAACTAAGGCTAGGAATCCTCTCCTAGGACTTCATATAGTACATTTTTAAGATTTGCTCATCTTTACTAGTGGTTAGCCCTAAGGATTAGGCAATAAAATAGAGTCTTTTAACATTAAACCCAATAATAAGTCTGGGCACACATTTATATACCTTCAAACTTGGTTTCCAGGGTATGGCAATATCTTACAGATGTAAGAAAAGGCAGGTAATCTGTGAATGTCTGGTTGGGAGAATATTTCCCTTCCTTCTCTCTCAATTATTCAGAAAAGGACCATAGATCTTTATGTTGCCTGTATTCATGTTTGCTAGGGCTGCCATAAGAAAGTACCCAAGACTAGGTAGTTTAAACAACAGAAATTTATTTTCTCATAATTCTAGAGGCTAAAAGCCCAAGATCCAGGTGTTGGCAGGCTGGTTTCTTCTGAGGTCTCTCTCCTTATTGTACAGATGGTTGTCTTCAAATATAGTCACGTTCTGAGGTGCAGGGGTTAGGACTTTTAACAAATGATTTTTTGGGGGGGGCACAATTCAGCTCCTTACAAGTGTTCCACAGAGAATTCTTTCACAGATAATTGCATGTTCACACTCATCCATTTCAAAACTTTGTAGTTTCCTGCTTTGCTGGCTACTTCCTCAGCTTTTCCTTCCCAGGCATGTGCTAACTCTACTTCTTTTTGTCCTCTGCTCTTCTCTGTGTAATCTTACCATTTATGGACAATTTCATTCAACCTCCCCCTAGAGCTTCAGAATCCAGTGATTCTAACGTGCAGGGCAAACTCAACGTGCCAGAGTGGGTTCCCTGATGCTTCTCTCTCGATCCCTCTTTCTCGGTCTCAGCGACAGTACTACCAACTACTCCTGCGGTTGTTCTGAACCACAGCTTTGGAGTCATCCTGTCATACTTCCTATTTCCTTGCACGTGCATTCAGTACAGAAAAAAAGAAAAAGCCTATTGGCTCTACCTTGAAATGTAAATTGCAGTTTCCAGCTTTCCGTTGCTCAGCACTTCAAGGATTTACCATCCTAGTTTAATCGGCCATGATCTCTTTTACATAAACTATAGTTATTTCTTCCTAACTAGTCTCCATCTTCTTTTCTTTTGCTTTAATTTCCCTGTCACTCCGCACAGTCACCTTTTAAACGTATAATTCTGACTGGTGGTTACATGGTGTCTATTTTTATAAGAAGCCATTGATCTGTGTACTTCAGATGTTCTCATTTTGCTTTATGTAAATTTTTAATTCAATTTCAAGGAAATCAGAAGAAACAAGCATGGTTCACTTCATGCCTCATCCTTGCTCAGAGCTCTTCAGTGGCTGAACATTACGCTCTGAATGCTTTACAAGTTCTGTATTTTATGTCCCTCCAACTTCATTTGTTGCTCCCTGTCACTTCGTCTTGTTCACGCTGGCCCTCTTGGTATTTTTTAAATACACCAATTTAATTTTTGTCTGTGCCTCAAACGCTCTTCTTTTTCAAACACCGTGTCTTCTTAAATGTCACTTCCCTACAGAAGGGCCTACCTGGGAGTACTGTATACAGTAGCATCTGCCAGCCCCCAGCCCCTGCCACGTCATCATTCTCTACCTTCTTTCACTGCTTTCCTCACCTTCATGGAAAGCATCATTTCTGGTTATTATATCATATTTTTATTCTTTTGGTTTCTACTGTTTTCTCCACTAATAGAAAAAAATGCATTGCTTAGGGCACTGTTAGTATTCAAGAAGTCTTTGTTGAATCACTTAACAAAATATTTACATGAATACAAAACTTAAAAATCACTTTAACCACAATTTTGAGGTAAATTTTGGTAAAATTTCCAAGAAAAATTCAGTATTTAAAATGTTCTCTCTTGTGCTCCAATTCTCCATTTTGTTTTGTATGTATAACCCTGGCTTAACTAGAAACTATTTTCAATTTTTTTATAATTTAGATCTAAATTTGATCAAAATTTACTCTTGTAAATTTTGTAAATTTACAAAATTACTCATTCTCGTAAACAGTGAGGCAGATGCAGTTGAAGTTCATATGGCATACCCATGCTTTTTCCCTAATTATTTGTAAATAGAACTTTATTACTTAAAAGACATTTTCAAATAGAACTGTGCAAACACGAATGTCCTTATTTCTGTTAACATGTGTCTCAAAATGTAGCCTATAATAAGTTTTGGGAAGCTTTAATATATTAGTCTCCCTAAATTTAAAAACAACACTCTGGAGGCCTTTATAAATCAAAGTAAATTTTTATTAAGTGAATAGTTGGTCTCTATACTTCACTACTTTGATAATCTTTGGAAATCTTAATTTTTTTGACCCTTCTTTTTATATGTTAAAAAAGGAATGGTTCTAAGAATAATGGTAATAACAATGAAATGATCACAGAGTAATTATATCACAAGGTAATTGTAGGTAAAGTAAAATAGTTATGAGAGAATGTACTGTAAAGTGCAATGCTTTATAAATGCTAGAAATTTTATTTCAAATAAAAACAAGAAATATTTGTAGGTCTATCATTTGAAGCACAGTAGCCAAACAAAGAAAAATCATTATTTTAGCTCTAAAATGAGTAAACCTTGTTGAAACCGAGAGTTACAAAAAAGTTTTCAGCTGGGAGTTGAGAGTCTTGATAAGCATAATAAGTAATTGTGACAATAAAAGTCAATTTTATAGTCACCTTTAATTTTTTTTTTTAAGTCTTAAAATTGGTTCAACTGATTTTCTACAAACTTACCTTTGGGATCATGTTCTCAAGAGCTGTCTGATTCTCAAGAGCTGTCTTTCAAAGTGTTGATGATGTACAAAATCTAACCAACTAGAAATCAATCAAAAATACCTTAATTATTTATCTGTATTTCTCACTTACCCCTGTTCTCTCCCATATATGACTACAAATCAAGTTATACTTCTTTATTTACTCAGATCATAATAACATAAGGCCCTATGCACTGTCTTGTCAGAAATTACTCCCCAGGGAGTAATCCCCCAGGGATTTTATGGATTTCTGGGAAGTTTTCCAAGATAATAACACCAGAACAAGATCCTCAGATTCTTCAACTCATGGCCTCTTTCTTGCCACCAGCCTGCTATGCCTGCTGCTGAAGATGCTTGTGAATTATGAAGTCTGCTGGACAAAGCTATCTGTGCACTGATGTCACCTCTTCCCCCATTCCCATTCTAGATGGGGCACTACTCACTAACCTGTCCAAAGTTCAATTTGGACTGCTCTTACTGGCTGCTCCAGATGGTGGCTGCTCTGGAAGCTAGGCCCTGTCTGCTCTGTGGTGATTGCCAAGGGCAATGTCCCTGCTATCCTGCTGCTGGCAAAGAGTAGAAGCTCGCTGCCTCCACTCCTTCCCACACGGCCTCCACATGGCCAGGAGAATGTCACCTATGGAAAGAACCTAGATGTCCATCAACAGATGAATGGATCAAGAAGATGTGGTATATATACACAATGGAATACTATACAGCCATCAAAAGAAACGAAATCTTGCCATTTGCGACAACATGGATGGAACTAGAGCGTATCATGCTTAGCGAAATAAGTCAAGCGGAGAAAGACAACTATCATATGATCTCCCTGATATGAGGGAGTGGTGATGCAACATGGGGGCTTAAGTGGGTAGGAGAAGAATCCATGAAACAAGATGGGATAGGGAGGGAGAGAAACCATAAGTGACTCTTAATCTCACGAAACAAACTGTGGGTTGCTGGGGGGAGGGGGGTTGGGAGAAGGGGGGTAGGGTTATGGACATTGGGGAGGGTATGTGCTTTTGGGTAAATTGGAAGGGGAGATGAACCATGAGAGACTATGGACTCTGAAAAACAATCTGAGGGGTTTGAAGTGGCGGGGGGGTGGGAGGTTGGGGTACCAGGTGGTGGGTATTATAGAGGGCACAGCTTGCATGGAGCACTGGGTTTGGTGACAAAATAATGAATACTGTTTTTCTGAAAATAAATAAATTGGAAAAAAAAAAAAAAAAAAAAAAAAAAAAAGAATGTCACCCCACTCCAGGAATCACTCCAGACCTTTTCACCCTTTGAAGTCTGTGATGGTGTTAACTTGACTAAGGGATGCCCAGATAGCTGGTAAAACTATAATTTCAGGTATGTTTCTGGGAGAGATTAATCAGTAGACTGAGTAAAGAAGATTCACCCTTACGAATGTAGGCAGGCATCACCCTGTTGAGAACTCCATAGAACAAAGCTGTGGAAGGAGAGCAATTTTTCTCTTCTTGGGTTGAGGCATCCATCTTTCCCTGTCCTTGGACACTGGAGCTCTTAGTTCTTAGATCTGAGGATCTTGGGACTTACATCAGTTGCACTCTGGCCCACATCCCAGCTCCTTCTCAGGACTTTGGCCTCAATCTGAGAGTTAGACAAGTGGCTTTCCTAGTTCACAGGCCTTTGGACTCAGACTAAATTTTAACACCAGCTGTCTTGGCTCTTCAGTTTGCAGAGGGCAAACCATGGAACTGCTCAGCCTCCTAGAATTAAGCTTCTCGTGTGTGTGTGTGTGTGTGTGTGTGTGTGTGTTCCTATTAGTTCTGCTTCCCTAGGGGACCCCGGTTAATTAAGAGCCCTTTGGTTCCAAGTCCCAGGAAAAAGTCTCTTTTCCAACATCAGTTCAAATTCTTGCCTAATAATCTATCCCAGAATTAATTCTACCTGGCAAGATTGATAGTGAGTATATTCCTATCCTTCAGAGAGAATTCCATCTTTAGCCACCAGGTCATAGATTTGAACTATGGTTCTGATAAGGCCATTAAAAATTAATGTGAGCTTGGTAAATTTCCTGAAATCTAACTTCAGGTTTTTTTTTTTTGTTTGTTTGTTTTGTTTTTTTAATGATCATTTTGTTACCTATATTAAAACCAGACTGGCACTAAACATTTTGAAAGCTTTTAAAGTTTGAGCTGAATGACTGTCCAGGCTGAATGGAGTTAATAAATCTCAGCAATGGAGTTCATTTTGTTAAGGGCTATCTGCAACTAAGTACATAACATTTTGTAGTGTACATACAATTCTTTATAATTTACCCATAGACAATAACTTCCTCATGTGCTCATTTCCAGGTTTTTTACTGATTGTCAGAACATACTGGTTATAACTTAGTGATTGCATCAAACATATTTTCAATAGCAATGAACTTTAACTTGCAGATTCCTTAAGTGAAAGATATACTATAAGCATACATATTCAGAATTATTGGAGTTTATTTGATAGATGAGTGTGTATATAATGTATGATCATTTTCTTTATAGGTTACTACCTTTTAATAGGAGAAAATGGTCTCAACTGTAAACAAATCTTGGATTGAAGTGCTCCTCATTCTTACTGCTTTGCTATTCAATAATTGTCTAAGATGTGGGAACTATCTAAATGAGAATATTATATAATAAAAATTTCTGGACTTAATTTTGTTCTCAGATGTTCAAATTCATATTGACTTTAACTCTCTGACTCAGAACATCTTTTGTATGTGACCATTCATGTACAAATGAGGCTAATTAATTATGCAGAATATTAGCATATTTGTACACAGTGATGTGAAGTGGATTCCAGATAACCCTCTGAGCTTTTTACAAAAAAAGTGCAAAGAAACTGATATCCATTCATATACCACAAGGGAGGCTTTTATCTAAGAGCTATTTCTTCAAGCAAACTTTAGGATCATAATGTTCAGATGTAAATAAAGACAGGGAAAGTTATAAATCCCCATACTTCACAAAGTCCTTTTGTATCTAGGGGTCTGTCAGTTCAGAGTGAAAGTTCAATTTTAAGTTCTGTTTGGAGCTACGCAACACATCCTGTTATCTAGTTCAAGTTTCACGTGTTTATTTGTAAAAGAATTTGAGAACCCTAGTAAATAACTTGTCCACACTTAAGGAGCAGAACTACATTTGAGTATCTGATGATCTTGGCGGTGAGGGGGGGAGCAGATAATGTAAACTCTAAGGAGTGCACAAGATCCTTGAGAGATTTGCTAAGGGACAAGGAGTCTCACCTACCACATTTGGTGACCTGGCCTGAAGTACAGGGGGTCAGTGATTGTAAGTGATGGTAAATACAGAGGTAGGATGCATTTGAACTCACTCTGCCCAGGTCCCCTTGCAGTTCCTATGTAGAGGTCAGAAGAAATTAATATTTCTTCTACAAAAGAAATTTTCTTTTTTAAAGAAAATCTTTTTTAAGATACAAAAGAAATTTTGTAGAACCTTTGCAGAAGAGGTCTGAATATTGAAAACCAGGATTCTCAACAGGGTGAAATTATAATTTGTTATCCCTAAGACGACAATGTTGAGCATCAAAGGAAGTGTTACTTATAATTACTCTGGGACAAAATGTATATTCCTCACTACTCCAGTTAAATTTGGATATGCTGTTACCAAACCCAATTAATATCACTGTGGGTCCTTCCTAAAAGAATAAAATTTAAGAAAAAAAAATGCTTTCCTTCTGCTAGAAGAAGAAACATGATCAAAGAGTAAGGGATGGACTCAGGTAAAAATCTCCAAGAGCCATGTGAAAGGGACCCATGGGCATAGACCCAAAGACAGGTCATGAAGCCAAAGGTTTTCAAGCCATGTCTGCTGGTACAGCAGAGTGGGCTGCAGCCCATGGAGTGGTCTGTGTGAAAAACTATAGGCTGGCAGCAGTGGTACGGAGCAGCAGCCTGGGAAAGGCCACGTGGTGGTACTGGATGGCTATGATAGCAGTCCTTAACAGCTGTAGGGCCCAGGGGAGGTCAAAGCAGAGCAGTCCTACAGCATGGCTGGCAGTGTAAGATATATCACTAGGGTGACCAAATGTCCTGGCAGCTTGAAATGGTCCTGGCATAATCCTTAATGCTCCTAGAGTAGGTGGCTGACAAAATAAATGCAAAGTATGTTTTCTTTAGTTCAAGAGGGAGGCAATTTTATAGAGCAATTTATGCCTCAGTGTTTCCTGTGGATCTCACCAGGACCAGGCTGTGACCACTTGCTTAGTTCTTTCCCCTTTTCCTATTCTACCTGCCTCACTTCCTTTCAGTTTTACCCTGGAAAGCTTTCCCTCAGTAAGTCACGTACATAAATCTTTGTCTTGTGTGGGTTCTTCTGGCGACTTGACCTAAGGGAATGTCATTTTACTCTCAATAGTGTCCAGTGTGCTTGATAAATTCACCCTAGACAGTAACGTCGATGCAGGCACTATGAGCAGAGACCAGCAGGGTAAAGTTGAGAAAAGACAGTGAGATTGAAGAGAAGCAGAGGAAGGCAGACAGAAACGGGAAGCAAGTATGTCGCAGACCATATGTGATGGCCCCACTCTAAGGATTTTCACAGCTGTCCTGCACAGAAGAGGGATTAGGTCCTGTGACAGTGTGTGAGAGCTATTAATGTAAGGGGCTTCAGGTCTAACTCTCAAAGTGAGTTTATTCTGTGTGATCCTAGGGGATATGCCTATAGATATTAATGTGACCTTGGTGTTAGTTGAAGTCATGCTATCATTTTTGGTAAGATGAAATTAGCATAGTTTTATTATCTTACATTTTAGATAGTCTCATGTGCCATCCTAAAACTTGTGTGAGTTTTGGGTACTTATAGTCAATGTTGGACTCTGGATTCTGCTTTTGCTGGCCTAGGTGTCATTCACTTGGCTATATGAAAGTCACTAATGACATTAATTGAGAGCTGATTCAGTGGAGTCCTATGTGTGTGTGTGGGGGGGTGGGGCTTATTGGGAAGAGTGGGAGGTGATGAAGTGAGGAAGTAAGGAAATGTTAACTTTGAAGGGTTCACTAGAAAAAAGATTGGTGAAATGGGGCTGGGGCCTTGTGTCTAAACAGGATTTTTTTTCAAATATGGAAAATATTGAGGTATGTTTTATGTTAATAATAAAAAATAGCTCATACTTATGTAACTTACCATGTGCTTGAAACTGAGTTCTCCCCAAATATCAACTTCCTTAATTCTCAATTTTTATATGAACCTACCACCTTACAGATGAAATGAACTTACAAAAGGGGTTGATGGTGCAGCTACTACAGGCTGGGGCCAGGATTCCAATCTCAGCACTCCATATTTCCAGAGCCCATGCTTTTTAGAGTAGAGATCACTGCCTCTTACAAAAATGGGAGTGATCCTGGGGGGAAGGGAGAGGTGATGGCGAGAGAGGGAGGAATATTGCAGTCCTGAAGGATGATAAGAGGTTTGGGATCAGGGACAGGTGGAAGGATCCATAGAAATTGGAACAGTCTATCTGATGGATTGCAGATGGAGGGAAGTTGTTAGTCTTCCTCTTTACTCTCTTCTGATGTTGTTTCTCATATTTCCTCCGTGTAATGTGAGTTAGGAGGGAAGTAGAAAGGACTGTATTGAACATTTCAGAGGAGAGAAGATGTGAAACATATAAGTAATAATGACCTCGTCTCTCTCATGTCCCACCATAGATCTGGAAGAGGATACCTGATGCCTGTTAAATTTACACCCCTGGCTATTTCTTACCATCAAGCTAGGCTGAAATCCATCTCTGTGCCATGCCTACTTACTTAGTCATCCAGGAACTCTCTTCTGTGTGAGGCCTGAGCTCCTTGACATGGCCAAATTTCGTGAAAACGAAGGAATGTCTGTTTTCCAAGAATCCTATTAAGGACATATGGGAATTAAAATAAGGTTTTAAGATGCCAAGGGCTAAACTGAAGCGTTTCATGTGCCTCGTTAAAACAAAATACCAAATACCACAATTGAAAAAGAACGAACCTTTAAAACCAATTGTCTGAGACCTCACCCCAGGAAGTTTTATTTTCCTACAGATTAAACATGCCTTTTCATTTTATTGGAAAGATATCTGCTTGTAAATGTGTTTTATGTACAGTTGAAGTGCCATTAGTGTGTCACAGGAAAATGTGCATTGCTTTGTGAGTGTTCTCTGTATCTTTCTTTCTTGCTTCCTGTCAAGATACATCTTCAGGTCCTGGTCCATTAATGCCCGAGATGTTCAAATGTAGAAACACATGCCCTGTGACTTTGTTTAAAATTTGGCAAATAATACACAAATTCCTTCCTCTACTCCTATTTTCAGTTGTAGGTAAGCATCTTTGACCTAGGCTCTTCTACATATTCTTCTGAATTCCAGAACATTTTTTATGCCATTTCTAAACCTAAACTTACAACTATTTTGGGAGGGACATAAAAGATACTGAAGATTTGCTCACTTGTCTAAATGATATTTAACCTGTGACAAGCTTTCTCAGAGGTATTCTAAAAGCCATTTAACTCTTCTGTGTCCAGTGGGAACTTTGAGTGAAAATTCAGTGAATCAGTGCATACTTGCAAACCTACCCTTAAAAATGATCAGTCCGCATCTAATAACTTCCCTCCTTGGATCCACTGTAAGAGTCACCACCACATCTGCTCACTGCCACAGAGGGGATATAGAATCAGATAGTTAATAGAATGTTTAAGAGAGGCACATACCCCAAAGTAGAAGGCTTTCTCAAAGCAGTGACATCATGGAAAGGAAGAATTACTTTGGGCAGAAGGGGTTCCAATTCCATGGGCCAGAATTCAAAGCCAGGGGATAATAGGACTGGTTTCCTCTTCTATCTGCAATCCAACCTGCTGTGAACTTGAACTTCTAATTCTACTTGAAACATCCCAGTTTCTTCCATTCATTTCTAGTAGTCTGTGTGATGGAGACATTAATTTCTCCCTGTCTTTTAGGAGCTATGGAAAAATTATAGTAATTTTTGATAAAGAACCCTGAAAACTCATTTGTAAAATCTCCTTTGGGAAAGGAATGATTAATCCTTGAATAAATAACTTTATATGCCAAGAATTTTAAAAAAGGCAAGTATTAGAAAGAAAGTTAATCTATAAATCCCAGACTCTGTCTTTTATTGGCCACTTATTAGGCTTTTCTTAAAAAAGCAAATTATTTTTTATTTCAGATTGAAACCTTTGAGTGAAAAGGAGATAGAGAAGCACAGCTGATTTCTGAATGCACTGAGATAGCATTTAATGGTTTAATTAATATGCAGATTAAGTGGTAGATATAAAACCTTACTATTCTGAGTCTAACCAGGGAATTAAGAATATTGTGTTTTCATTTTGAGCAAACAAATGCAAACAAAGGAAATAATATGTGATAAAGAGAGATATTGCTAGATTGACAAATTACCTGCAATATATATGATGATCTTCTTATAATGTCAGAATGTTTTTTTGTAGTTCATATCTAATGTGCTTTTTGGTGTCTTTTATAGTATCAGATATAATAAAATGGAATAAACTTTAGGGACTTTCCTTTGACTTTCTTTTTAAGATTTGTTCTTAAAGATTTGTCTAGAGAGAGAGGGAGAGAGAGCGAGAGCAGGGGGAGGGACAGAAGGAGAGAGAATCCTGAAGCAGATTCTCCACTGAGTGGGGGGTCGATAAGGGGCTCGATCTCAGGACCCTGAGCTCATGACCTGAACTGAAACCAAGAGTCAACTGCTTAGCTGGCTGAGCCACCCAGGCACCCCATGACTTTCCTTTGATTTTAATTATGTACAAATTATTTTAGTCATAGAGATGCTAAAATAGCCCCTGACCCTTTAAAAAAAATTGGTGATGAAATACACATAATATAGAAGTTACCATCTTAAACATTTTTAAGTGTGTAGTTCAGTGATATTAAATATATTCACATTGTGCAACCATCACTATCATCCATCTCCAGAACTTTCTACGTCTTGTAAAACTGAACTTCTATACCCATTAAACAATCAGTTCCCATTCCCTGTGCTCCTCAGCCCCTTGACTTTTAAATAGAATGTGTTCTAAATGACTTTTAAATGTTGAAACTACAGTTAATTATAGAAGCAACCAAGCTAGTGATGATTGAATTTCCAACTATTCCACAAAAGCCTATTGACAGACTAGCTCACAAGACCTAGTAAGTTGATTAAAAATAGACAAATTAATAGACTTAGAAGTCATAATAAACAGTGGTCTGAAATTTGCAGTCAATAAAATGTATCCGTACATAGATATTGCTTTACTGGGTATAAGATAATCATGGTAAGCAAAATTTGGAAATGAGCAAAGTTTCTGTCTGGTATGACTTTTCTTGCATTTATCTTCTTTATTCTGGTGCTTTTCTCTCCAACTCTCAAGCTCTTACTTCCCTGATACTATCTTAATCCTAAACCTTGTGTCCCGCACATGTCTGTGTCATTCCTTGAGTCCCACACTTTCAAAGTACTTACTTCTTTGCACATTTTGACTGGAGATTTTCAAAAGAAAGATGGGGGTGTTTTATATTGAAACAGGCTTGAAGGATCCCTGCAAACATCTACAAGTCACTTTTCACATTCTTAGAGCTCATGAGAATTCACAGGTAGTAGTACATCACCAGATAAAAGTGTAGTGAACAGATTCCATCACACCATGCGGAATAGTGAACTAGGAACATTCACAAGCACTGGTGATGGGATTCATTATAGCTCGTGCTCATCATCAGCCATTTTTCAGATGCCAGCTTTGTGGTGTACAGAGAAGCTGCCCTGTTATTTTTTTTTATTATTTAAAAATTTTTTTTTATTAAATCATTTTTTTATTAATTTTTTAAAAAGATTTTATTTATTTGACAGAGAGAGATCACAAGTAGGCAGAGAGGCAGGCAGAGAGAGAGAGAGAGAGAGAGAGAGAGGAAAGCAGGCTCCCTGCTGAGTGAAGAGCCCGATGTCGGACTCGATCCCAGGACCCTGAGATCATGACCTGAGCCGAAGGCAGCGGCTTAACCCACTGAGCCACCCAGGCGCCCTAGATGCCCTGTTATTAAACATAAGAAAAATATTAGACTAGACTTGCTAGTTGGATCATAGATATTGAACTTTATAAATTCCCTCTAGTCAGTATCTCAATTTGCATTCTCTGTCTGTTTCGCTTTCCATATTTTATGCTCCTAGGGAAACTAACCTGAGATGAGGCCAGAAGTGGGGCAGTGTGAAAATTTACAGTGTAAATTTTGGACGAGGAAGGGTTGCCTGCAAATCCCTAGGCCAGAGATTAATCTTTTAAGCTTCGGTGGGTGGGTCCTACATTTAATAGTCTTATTTTACTGGAAACTATTACTGTTAGGAAAAGAAGGAGAGTTGCTTTGTAGGACAATAATCACCCAAATGATCCTTCCTATCTTAAGGTATCGTGTTCATCATTTCCTGGGAGACTTTTCAAACTTTTTAGTGGTCTCACCTGCCTCTGCTTAGACAATCTCTAACCCATGAAATCTGTTCTGCTAGAAAACAGAAAACCATTTAATTTTTCCTTTTGGCGAAGTTTGCATTGTGATAGTTGGCCTTGGGATCTCTGTGGGCATGTAAACTTTTTTTGGAAGGGATGTAGGAAAGGGAAAGATTCCTTCTGATATTTAAATGTTGGAAAGCTGTGTAATTCCCTAGTGTTTCTTCACAGTGCACCTGGCGATAAGGGTTGGGATAGACTCAGAAGAAAAGAAAAAGCTTTTCTGATTCAATTATTCCATCCAAGGCATTCAGTCTGGTCCAGTTTGCCTGTGTAGAGCTCTTCTGTAACAGGGGGACCATTGCTTACATCTGGTGAATGAAAGTCAGCCCTTGCTGGAAGGCCATCCTTTTTTTTTTTTTTTTTAATTTATTTATTTGACAGACACAGATCACAAGTAGGCAGAGAGGCAGGCAGAGAGAGAGAGAAGAAAAGAAGCAGGCTTCCCGCTGAGCAGAGAGCCCAATGCGGGGCTTGATCCCAGGACTCTGGGATCATGACCTGAGCCGAAGGCAGAGGCTTTAACCCACTGAGCCACCCAGGTGCCCCTGGAAGGCCATCCTTTAGCTGAATGTTACCATTTCTTGCTGGCTAGGACGTTTCAGCGAATATCTTTGTTCTAGAAAAAAATCATGCAACTGTTTTTACGGCATACTTCTGTAATTAAAATAACCACAAGTGTTGTGGTCACAAAGCTGTACCATTTATTACAGTATACTATTTTAATATTTCAATTCTCAAAGATTATTCATATACTTACTAGTATGCTGGGAGAATAGTATCCATTAAGGTTTAGATGCTTGAAAGGTGATTTTTTTAATAACACTAACTCTTTTCTTCTCATTCTTTTATGTTAATCATTGCTGCACTTGGTTTAAAACTATGCACATCTTCACATCAGTAATTCTTACAGGTATAATGCCAAGTAAAGTTACCCTTTTCAGCTCAAAACATCGCCGTGGGATAAAACTAAATCAGGGTTAAGGAAACAATATAAAAGTAAATCAGAACAGACATTTATAAGGAGGAAATAATATTTTTATTGAATGGCCTACAGCAGCTGTAATGTTCAGAAATGGGAAAATGCCATCTTAAGGAAAATAGACAAATAATAGGAGACGCAGTTTGAAGGACCAAAAACTTGTAATTTATAAATTTTCTCAATGTTATAAAACTTTTTTTATCAAAAGGAGAGGCTATTTCTGTTTACACTGGTCTACATAAACAAAAGAAAGTGGAGTTATTGTAATGAAGCTGACCAGCTTAAGGAACTGATCTAGATTAGTCTTATATATCTTTATCGTCTCTATATTTAGATTCTCTTCATATTTGGTTATAGATAATTCTCTATAGAATTATCTGTTATTTATCTCAATTAATGGTGGGTATGTACAAAATCTTTGGTTTTAGATTATGACTATATCTACCAAGGTCTAGTAATAAAAGCTGTTCTTTTCTGATCATTCAGTCATGCTATTCTAATAGAGTCACCCAGGGACTTATATATAGGGGAGACGGGTTGACTGAAGGAATAGAAACCATAAAGTACTCCCTTGCTCCTATGCCCTATTTCTGTTAATGGGATTATTAGAGTAAGAGTTATTTGACACAGTTATGAAACATTCTATGAATGGTCTGGAATATTTAAGCAAAGCCTACAAAACCCTTGGCCCCCAATTTTTACATTTATACCTGTGTCTGGCTTTATGTATTATTTGCATTCACCTGACAATTCACTGATTATTAATTTTATAAACTTTGGTGTGTGCCCTGCAACGACTGGAATGGTTGTGGGCTCACCTTATCACCAGAAATAAGCCGGTAATTATTCACAGTCAGTTGCAGAAGGTAAGGCACAAGGCAAGGCATTTATTTGCCAATGGGTGCCTGAAGGCCTCTTCCTTTATTTTCTACTCCCTTCTCTTCCTTTAGCTTACCAGCTTTCTTGGACTCTACTTGTGCCCCAATCCCACAAGTTCCAGTTATTCTCTGAGACCAAGGTTCCAAAATGTTTTTGCTCCAGAATTTCACAATCTTATTTATTACAAGATAAAACTCTCTATATAATACTTGTTTGCCTTCTAAAGGTGTATTATGGGGTGGGGTGGGGCAAGGCAGAGTAAGTGAAGTGTCCAAGGATCTGTGGCCAGCTCATCTTCCTTGGTGCATGTGGAGATGACCTTAGAGAGCAACCTGCAGTTTTCAGACTGTTTTTTCTTATTAAATAAGGCAGAAAAGAGAGGACACTAGGACTGTGTACTAGAAGATAACATCAATTTGTTTGTAGTTATCCTATGTTACCCTTTACTTATAAGGTACATTTTTAAAGATTACACTGTTAATAGGCAACATTTTTCTCTAACTTTTTTATATACTTTTACATGCTATATCATGCACGAAACTGAATTTACGATATCCAATATTGACTTTAGCAAGAGAAGTGCCTTACTTTTCCAAAGTTTAGAAATGGAAAAACAATCTTCTTTTCACTTCTGATTTTTCAATTTAAATGTGTATGAGCAAGAATGTCCTTTTATGAACATCTCACCAACAGGATTTTCTACTTGCAAATGGAATTTTTAAAATTTGCTAATGTGATATATGGGTAGTATACTGGTTCTTGACAAAATATGACTTCTTTCCTACTGTTTTGAGACTGCATCAGTAATTTTTGTTGATGGGAGTCACAATGTGGCACTGAAAGAAATAAGTTTAAATCATTCAGAAGAATGCTGAGAGGTTTGAAGCTGAGTTTGGAAGGGCATATAATTAGCTGGACTGTATGTTTCAGTCACTTTTGGGGTATTGGTGGAAGATTGCACTATCTAAAAACAGCATTTCACTGACTTTCAAAGAGAAAAAAGATCTAAGATGGGAGAAATAAACTATGCATCACAAATGCACCTGATGGAGAATGTGAGATTATAGAAGGAATGTTGCAAAAGGGTAACACAGTAGTGCCGATGTGACAGTTCTAAGATCTTGGTTATTAGCAAATAACTAAGAATTGGTCCTTTGAATTGGTTACTGAATACAAATCTGTAATTACTATTAGCGCATCACTGCTTTTGAAAATGCTCTTCAGGCATTTCTTAAAGCATCCTTATTACCACATGGGAGGTATCAAAGATTAGAAAGGGCCCAGGCATTAAAATTTGCCATATGCAGGGCGCCTGGGTGGCTCAGTGGGTTAAGCCTCTGCCTTCCGCGCAGGTCATGATCCTAGGGTCCTGGGATCAAGCCCTGCATCGGGCTTTCTGCTCAGCAGAGAGCCTGCTTCCTTCTCTCTCTCTCTCTGCCTGCCTCTCTGCCTGCTTGTGATCTCTCTCTGTCAAATAAATAAATAAAATCTTTAAAAATAAATAAATAAAACCCGGCACCTCCTTTAAAAAAAAAAAATTGCCATATGCTTTTGAAAAGTCAGCAAAAGATATCCTGGTTCTTTTTTAAATTTTTACAGTTCTCAAGAATTGTAGTTCTTTATGGTGATGAATTATAGGCAAAAATCACATACACACACACGCACACAATATACCCTGTGTCTTCTAGAAAGATTCTAGATAAAATGCCCAAAACTTATTAGCTGTGTAGAAGAACAAGGATAAACATATTTCAGAGATATACCAGGCCTACAAGAGTATAGACCACAGATAAATGTACAAGTTTTACTTTTGAATATTCATTTGATCCTTAGTTATTGAGCATCTACTATATGCTAGATACTCTGCTGGATCTTAGGGATATGAAGATTTCTGACTTCAGTGAGTTTACTCTCTATAAAAGAAAATACAAATAAAGAAGCAAACAAAAAAGTACAAGTTGTGATGAGAACTATAAAGAAAATACATGTGTTTAGAATAGAAACAGCATGTGAAAATAATTGTTGTAGAGAGCATGGTCAATATATTCCTAAGATTACACTTAGGCGGACATGAGAGATAAGAAGAAACCATTCTAGTGGGAAAAAAAAATCCAAAAAACCTGATATGGGAGAATGTTTGAAGTACTAAAAGAATCCAAAGGTTACCACTGGGGTTGGAATAGTGTAGACACTTAAGTTGATTTTGGTAATGGTGGGTTAGGGATATCGCTAAGTGTTTCCACTTGCAGTAGAAGAGTTCAGGAGATAAGGCTTAATGTATTTGGCTATCAAACTAGGTATAATTTTGTAAGTTCAGTCTTCTGCAAAGACAGAGCTGGTCTCTACCGGCCAAGAAACAGAACTTAGAAGGGAAGAAGCATATAGCTCTTCCTTTCTACTCTTGGAAAAGTGAGGTTTCTTTATGTTTAGTACAGATAATTTCTTATCAATCAGTGGGATCCTCTGATGAGTCCATCCAGGTCATAGCTTAGAGACCTCTTTAAGACACATTACTCATGTGATCATTTATACTTGGGAAAACTCAGGGATTCTAGTAGCCAGGAAATTTTTTTCATTCTAGAATTTCTGAGAGTTTGAAATCCTATGCTTCCCCCCCCCCCAACTTGGGAATTTTGCTCTGAATTTGAGTCTTATTCTTTTGTACTCTCTTTCTACATACATACTTAAGATGTGTATTTTTGGTTTCAAATCTATGCATTCATCTAAATGCCAGCAATACTGTGGATCTTGAATTCACCTCTGAGCTTGTAACTTGGGTCATTTCCCTTTAAATATTTTAGAAAATTTTTCTCACCAAAAAATATCTTTCTCAGTTAATACTTCTAAAAATAGTTTCTAACTCGGGAATTTAAAAGCCTGAGAGATATTTGTATCGCCCTTTCACAGAACCACTGGCTAGGGAACACTCACAACTTTTAGGGTCTTCCTAGGTTCTTTACGGGAAGTTATTCGTGTTTGACACAAACACTGAATATAGTACAGGGGGTTAAGCAAGATTTCTGAGCTCAAATAAATAACTTAGTAGTCGCATGGATTAGGAGAGTGTTCTTATGTTTGTTTTTAATCAAGAGAAGACCAAAATCATCAGTAATAGCTTTTGTTGGGGGAAAGCATTTGTCCTGGGTAGGAGGGGTTTGAGGGTGTAAGTGGAACAGATTAGTAAATAGCTTTTCTCCAGTCTCTGACCAGACCCAAACATGACATTTCGATAGGTGATGCAGGGATATTTTGATGGTACAGAAGGCCTGGGGAGCTTTAGCTGTTAAGAACAGCAACACCAACTATGATATTCTGGCCTAATAGTTAAGAGAGGTGGCTTCTAGTCCTGACTCTGCCATTAACTTGCTATGCTTTCTGGAACAAGTCGCTTAGCCTGTCTTGGCCTCAGTTTATTCATCTGTTAAATACACGATTTGCATTTGATTCTTTTCAGAGCGCCTGTATTATTTCATGTGCCAAATATTTAGTGAGCATCCACCATATTGAGTATTGTGATGAATGCTGGATAGTAAACTTAAAACTAAAGACACTGGGGGCACCTGGGTGGCTCAGTGGGTTAAAGCCTCTGCCTTCGGCTCAGGTCATGATCCCAGGGTCCTGGGATCGAGCCCGGAGTCGGACTCTCTGCTCAGCGGGGAGCCTTCTTCCCCCACCTCTCTCTGCCTACCTCTCTGCCTGCTTGTGCTCTCTCTCTCTGTCAGATAAATAAAATCTTTAAGAAAACAAAAACAAAAACAAACAAACAAAAAAACTAAAGACACTGGACAATTATTTTTCCAAGGCCCTGTTTTTTCATGTATAAAACAAATGTTACAGATAACCCCTATCTCACGGGGTTTTAAGAATAACATATATACAGTGCATAATCTAGAAAGAAGCATGGCACAAATGTTGTACTCAAGATAAAGTAGTTATTGCTATGACTAATAGGACTGGAGACTGTAGTCCTTGGCCTCATGGAGCCACTGAGAGAATCAGACAATTACAATACTGTGATAAGTGCTAAGGTAAGGGAAGGTGGCCTTGCTTTGGTTCTGAGAGCTGTTCCTAAAACCCCCAGTGCATCAGCTGCCTGACAGCAGCCTGTGATTTTGAACTCTGAGCCTCAGGGTCTCGTTTTTCTCTACCTTTTATAGCCATAGTCATGATATGGTCTGTTCTGCTATAGAGTTGGTGAAATTTAGTCTCCAAAGTCATCTTTGGAGACTATCATCTTATACTGGCCAAATTTTCCTGATATAAAAACCCTTGATTAATGTCAATGTTGCAGATCTCATTTTGTATTAGTTTCATCTTAGTATTTATTGATTGATTGTGAAAATATGTAATAAGAAATACCACCACATAGAAATATATTTACAACCAATTTATGCATTTAAACCTTAATAGTATTTACATACATTGAAAAAGAGTATTGTACCACTTGGAGCTCTTCAGAGAAAATGAAGCAGTATTATGCCACATATGGCTTACATGGGTATGGGGCTGTTAAGTCCAAAATTTGCAGATCAGGCTGGTGACTCCTGAAGAAGAGCTGATGTTGGGTTCTTGAGGTAGATTTCTTCAGAGAAACTCAGTCTTACTTTAAAGCCTTTCATTTGATTGAATGAGGCCCAACTACATTATGGGGAACTAATCTCCTTTATATAAAGCCAACTTATTAGGGATGTTATAATTAGCTACAAAATAGCTTCACAAAAACACCTACATTAGTGTTTGATCAAATAGCTGGGTACGGTAGCCTAGCCAAGTCAACACATAAAACTATCACAAGTACACATTTCTAAAAGATATTTGATTTATTCATCTTGCAAAAAGCATTTTGACATGCATATAGATTGAAGAGACTGTCTTTGGTTTTCTAGAGGTCAAGGATCACAGATTGAATTCCATAAACTTAGATCAATGGGAAGATGGCATGATTTTTTAGGACCACAATCTTTCTATACTAAGGGCACAACAAGAACGTTGGGCAAGTGTCCAGCTGCTTTTTCCAGGGAAAACTCGGATTTTGCTTATATCAAAGTTGTTGGCTATGCTTGGCTCACACTGTGACACTACTCTGCAGAACAAGTGGGCTTCTGAGAACACTGCACTCATGATTTGTGATTCCTGTTTTGTTGTTGAGTACGTTTCCTAAAAACCCAGCTAGCAAGATATGACTGCTCCAACTGGCCAATAAAGGCAACACAGAGAGGATTATGAATTATTACTAAAGCATATTGATTTTTTGAAATGCTGGTGAGATTTAAAAGGAAGCAAAAAAGCCAAATCCTTGATTGGGGAGGGCTGGCCCTCATACAGGTAGAGGAACATCTTAATATAAATTTCTAGGAAAGATATACACTTTTACAAAAATAAGTCTCTCCATTCTAAATGTAATCTCTCATCTCCTTCTCTAGTTGCTTTCTATCTTCCTCCTTTTCAATTCCTCTGGTCAAAGATTTTACAAAACAATGTGCATTTTATAAGCTTTAGTCCAAGCAGATTGAAAGCAGCTAAAAATTATTGCTTAACAAGTATTTACCTAATCTGATCAATTCCATATTACATAACCATAGTTATTAAAGTTGACATGATTTTGTCACTACAAGAAGTTTGAGAATGAGGAATCTTCTAATTCTAGCCTAGACTTAGTACTGACCAACTATATTGCCTCTCATGTTAATTATTTTAAAAAAGAATCCAAACCAAGGAAGTAAAAATGATTATACAAATCAAAAAAAGTCATGGGGCGCCTGGGTGGCTCAGTGGATTAAAGCCTCTCCCTTCGGCTCAGGTCATGATCCCAGGGTCCTGGGATCTAGCCCCGCATCAGGCTCTCAGCTTGGCAGGGAGCCTGCTTCCCCTCCTCTCTCTCTGCCTGCCTTTCTGCCTACCTGTGATCTCTGTCTGTCAAATAAATAAATAAATAAATAACTTAGAAAACAATCAAAAAGTCATTTGAGAAGTGAGTTGGGGGAAATTGGAAGGTAAGACAAACCATAAGAGACTGTGAATACTGAGAAACAAATTGAGGGTTTTGGAGGGGAGGTGGGTAGGACATTGGGTGAGCCTGGTGGTAGGTATCAAGGAGGGCACATATAGCATGGAGCACTGGGTGTAATGCATAAACTATGAATCTTGGAACACTGGGGAAAAAAAAAAGGAAAATGAATGAATCATTCAAAAAAAAAGAAAGAAAAAAAATCATTTGAGAAAAAGTTAACCTCTAGTGAGAAGAACCCTAAGGGCAAACTTGATTATTGTCTTTGAGCATCTGTAGGACATTTTTTCAGGGAATGTTGATCAGTTATACTCTGTCCACAAGGAAATGGTCAAGAGAAAACAATCTTAAATCAATGGCAAGAGAGAGCTCTGTTGGACATGGGAGGTACTTCTTGATCATCCAGGTGATAAAACACTAAAATTGCCTGCAGAGGAAAGCATTGCTGTCTTTATCCCTAGACATCTGATATACTTGATAATAGTCATAGTTGAGTGAGAAATTTCTCTGAGATAGGAGGCTGGACCACATGTACCTTCAAACTCCCATGCAACTCATTATATTGGGCTGACCCTTTTATGTACAGGGCAAGCATTTATTGAATATCTACTATATTAGTTTCCTGTGCTGCCATAACAAATGACCACAAGCTTAGTGGCTTAAAATAACAAATTTGTTACCTTACAGTTCTATTGGTCAGAAATCCGGAGGTATCTCACTTATTGGTAGACTATGTTCTTTTCCAAGGTTCTAGGAGAGGCTCTGTTTCCTTTGTCTCCTGAGATTTTGGTAGACTTGGATTCCTTGTGCCTGTCATCTGAGGGCTATTCCCACCTATTTTCTTTCCTCCATCTCCAAAACCATCTACACAGGATTGAGTTCTCCTCGCATTTTCTCTCTCTGACATTCCTCTGCTTTCTTCTACTTCTAAGACCTCCTTTGATGAGATTGGACCAACCTTAATAGTCCAGAATAATTTCCCTATTTTAAAGTAATTGAGGTATTAGATACAAGGTTAATTATGGAAGTAAGGTAATAGGACCTTAATTCTATTTGTAAACTTAATTCTCTTTTCCCATGTAACCTAACATATTTACAAGGTATAGGGATTAGAACATGGACATCATCTTTTACTCTGCATATCACAACTACTATGATATCAGCACTGACTGGTTTTTGCATTGGAGAAGAATGAACCTTTAAGAAGTTATCCTACCATACTTGGAGTTTACAAATAATTAATTCAAAATATTGATGAGTACCGAGCATGCCAGACACTGTTTTAGGGGATGCTGTCCTTGCCCTAAAGATAATATAGGCACTAGAGATATCTACTATATAAAGAAATGAATGTAACACTTAATGAGCACTATAATAGAGTATAATAGAGTGGTGAAGCAATCAACTATTTTTTATAGTTGAAGTCTGGGAAAGCACAGAGATGTTTAAATTAAATCATTTAGGATGAATAGAGGAAAGTATTCTAAACCAAGGGAAAAACATGGAGAAGGGAAGTGCATGGCATAGCCAGGACTATAAATATAGAGGGCATGTGTGAGTGTAGCAGGAAATTCTAGAGCAATTTGAGGAACTTGGAGTTTATACTCTTGGCACTGGGAAAAATTTGAAAAGTTCTAAACTAGGATGTGATGATCTGACTTTCATTCCAGAGACATCATTGAAGTAACACAAGTTATAGCAGTAGAGATAAGAATATCTGTCCCTCTTACATAACTAATCTTCACTTATTTTACTTCCTAATCATTTATGTACATGCCCTAGCTTCCTTATAGATTGAAAATCCTTTCAGGCAAAAATATGCATTTGATTCATCTTTGCATTCACTCAATGCTCATAAAATTATCTTTAAGAAGAAATGTAGATAAATGTTTGATAAATAATGCCAACCATATAATGAATGACTGTAACCTCTCATAAAGTATTTCAATAATTATAATAAATAAATAAAACATTCTTCTAAGACAAATACTATCATAATATTTGATTAGGATAAAGGCCAACATTCATATTCAGGAAGACACTATGCTAAGTGATGAATCGTCAATGAGGTACAGAGCAAAGTTCCTTTAATCTAGGAGGTTTTAGATATACCTGGATGAATAAGACATGCACATAAATTACCTCACAGTAGTCAGGAATATATGCTAAACCACAACAGAACGTCATACTTAATGAGCGTTTCTAGAAGTAAATTTTTGGACAATTGTCATGAGATGTTTATAGGTTAGGGACATAGACTTTCCCTTTAGACGGATCTGGGTTTGAGCTTTGACTCTGCCTAGTTCTGTGACCTTGGGAAAATTATTTAATTTGTCTGTTACTTAATTTTCTGATCTGTGAATTAAGATAATTAAGATACTTCTTACTTCACCGTGGCGTTGTGAAGATTAAACAAGATGTATATGTATGTTATATCTAATAATATATATTTATATACAATATACATCTTATATCTAATATATCTATTATACACACACAAATATATATATAAATATATATATGTAAGTTAAAATATTTATTTCTTTAAGATCTTATTTAATTTGTCAGAGAGAGAGAGAGAGAAAGAGCATGAAAACACAAGCAGGGGGAGTGGCAGGCAGAGGGAAAAGCAGGTTCCCAGATGAGCAAAGAGCCCAGTGCGGGGTTGGATCTCAGGGATCATGACCTGAGCTGAAGGCAGATGTTATAAGATTGAGCCACCCAGGCATACTTAAGTTAAAATACTTATATACAATAAATGTATTTACTAAAACATAAATAAGATTATGATCTTATTTAATTAAAGATTATCTATCTACTGATTTACCTTTAAAGAATAGTATTTGGCTCATAGTAAGATCATATAAAATTTTATCATTATTTGTGTACAAAGAAGATCGGAAACTCTTCCTGGAGAAGATGAGATTTGGGTTGAACAATGGAGAATAAGGGAGACTTTTGTGGGAAGGGAAAGGCAGGGAGAGGAGAGGAACTGAATTATAAAAGTAGAAATTCAGCCTTCAGTGCTCTTCTTTCTTTCTTTCTTCCTGATAACCTTCAAAAAGTAAAGTGCTTTTAGTTCAGGAAGGCTAAGGAAATGTAAGAGAATACCTGAAATTATTCTTCTAATATGACTGGTAATGTATTTAAGGATGGCTTTAGCTGTGTCATAGGACTTTTAACAAGAGCAATAGCCATCAGAAAATGGATATCAATAGAATTAGAAAGTCTTTTTTTAGAAGAAATCCATAGCGTATAAAGAGCATTCGGATCTTGTAGGTTGACCCATTCTGAAATAAAGTGCTGAGGTTGAGTCACGGTAGAACGCCAGGTGACTTAGCTAACCTGTCATTTCTGGCTCTACACTCAGAGACTTTAATAAGTTCTATGTCCTGTTTCAGGAGAGGAGCCTATGGAGAAACATGAATTTTCCCCTTATTACCTGGAACCACCTGGGCAAATGAAAACCCCCTTCAGCTCTGAGAAGTAGTGCAGAGAAAGCTGGGTGGAGGGAAGCACATCTTGCTGCCACATTTCTTAGGAGAAAATGGAAGGATAACTTCCATTCTATGAATGCAAAGTGAAACTTCTGACAAATACCTAGGGCTATGAGGTCAGAGATGTAGTGTGCTACAGCATTACAAAGCACACGCTTTGCACCAGTCATGAGTGAATCAAATCATGTCATGCCTTACCACCTAAATGACAATGATTGAAATGGAAGTTATGGACTGAAGTCATTTAAAAACCATCTATATATCATATTGCTTGGATTAAAAAACTGGGATAGTATTAGCAAATTGGTGTAGTTGGTAACCATAAAGCCCTAGCCGTGTGATCTTGATACAATTGTTATTTTGTGCTGAGTTTCCCCTTCTATAAAATGTAAATTATAATGTTGCTCACCTTTTAGGCTTGCTGTATAATATTTTTTACCAGAGCCCAGGACATAGTAAAGCACTAATAATTATCAACTAGGTGCATGGGTTAGTTTCCAATGACTGCTGAAACAAATTACCACACACAAGGTGGCTTAAAACAGTAAGCAAAGGTTAGGGTGGACAGGAAGTCCAAAATGAATTTTATTGGGCTGAAATCAAGTTATTGGCAGGGATACACTGCCTTTGGAGGTTCTTCCAGCTTGTAGTAGCCACTGGCATTCCTTGTCTTGTGACTACATCACTCTTATCTCTGCCTGGCCTGTATATCATATCGTATCTATGTGGCATAGCCTCTCTCTGCCTTTCTTATAAGGACACTTGTGATTGCATCAAGGGCCAATCTGGATAATGAGAGACACAATCTCCTCATTTTAAGATTCCTAACCACATATGCAAAGAAGTTCTTTCCAGATAAGGTAAGGTTTAAAGGTTCTTGGGATTAAGACCTTCTGATAATTTTGTGGGCCAGTATTTAGCCTACAACACTGTATTATTATTAACTTTCTGACCTTCATCACTTTTTTTTTTTGTAAAATAGGCCCAAATATCTGCCTCACAGTCTTGTAGCAGTGACCAAAGGAGGTAAGAGCTGAGCACATAGTAGGTGCTCACTACAGATTAAGTTTTTTTTCCTTATTCCTTTTTCCAGTGGGTGGCTGAAAACAACTTTACTGCCTCACAGTTTTGGAGACTAAATGTCTGAAATTAATGTGTCAGCAGGACCACACTTCCTTTGAAAACATCAGGAAGAATCGTTTCTTAACCCTTCTACCTTCTGGTGTTTACTCGCACTCCTTGCTGTTCCTTGTTTGTAAATGCATTACTGCAGTCTCTGTCTCCGTCCTCATATGGCCACCTTCTCTGTGTGACTGTGTCCAGATTTCACTCCT
Source organism: Neogale vison (assembly GCF_020171115.1). Lineage (NCBI taxonomy): Eukaryota > Metazoa > Chordata > Mammalia > Carnivora > Mustelidae > Neogale > Neogale vison. The sequence goes on from NC_058096.1 coordinate 50,524,814, forward strand.
ATTATGAAGACACGAGTCATGTTGAATTAGGATCCACCCCAATGACCTCGTTTTAATTTGGTCACATCTTTAAAAAGCTTATTTCCATTTAAGGTTGCATTCACGGGTTCTGGGGGCTAAAGCTTCAACAAATTTTGGGGGGAGACACAACGTATGTTTGTGGGTAGACAATATACATTTTGGGGGGAGAAACCAAATATAATCTCTTGATTTTCTTTGGAGGAACCATTATACTCTCAGTTCTCAGGCCTGGGTTTTGAACAGGATTGAACTGACCAAGTCTCAGTTTCAAGGAAGAACTATAACTGGTTTAGGCAGAGAATCCTGCCTCATCTTTCTGGTCCCTCTACTTGGTTCTGGGTGTGTTTATCTTTCATTCATAACTGTTGAGACACTAGGAGACATTTGCTAGCATTCTTGGAAAAGAAAGGGGCTTGTTTCTTTGTTTAATTTTTGGAGACTAAGTACGATATAAGGATTCGAAGTCCACTAAAGCCATCTCACTACAATTAGGGGCATTAAAAATCAGATAAAGCCAACCTTCAGAAGGAAGGATACCAAGAGATAAAGAGAGGTGTGCCCTGATGACATTGTGTCTCAGCCAATCAGTACCTGAAACCATTCCATTGTTAGAATTTTCTAAGAGGAAAGAAAAAACAAACAAGCAAAAAACAACTTTGTTTCTTTTCATCTAAATTAGTATGTTGGAGTTTCTATTCTTGCAGCAAAAGTATCCTAACTCTATTGTGCTGAGATTAGAGAGAGAGCCCTTCTATTTATGGCAGGAATTTGAACAATAATAATAGTTAAGATAACAGATTTGAATGATTACTGTGTAATCATACAAAGAGCCAGCTTGGCTCTTTGTATAGCTTAGGTCATTTAATAGCTACAATGACCCTAGGAACTTTTATTATCTTCATTTTATAAATGAGGAAGCTGAGACACAAATACATTAATTTTCTTATTTGAGCTCAGTGATTAAGGGGCAAAATAAGAATTTAAACTTTACAGCTTGACTCCAGGGTCCATTCTCTTAGCCACTTTGATACTGCCTTCTCTTTGCTATCAGGGTCTGTGCAAAGGCAGCTTAGACAAACCCCAAATATTTCATATAAATAAAACAGGGAGCTCATTAACACTGTAGAAGTTCCCAATCATTCTCCCCCTACTCTGTATTAGTTTGCTATTGCTGTGTAGCAATATTAATACAAAATTAATACAAACTTAGCAACTTAAAACAGTGTCCATTTATTATCTTCTGAGTAAAGAGTCCCGGCTGGGATCTCAGGGTCTCACGAGGTTAAAAGCAAGATGTTAGCTGAGCTGTGTTCCTTTCTGGAGCTTGAGATTCTCTGCTGAATTTGTGTGAGTATGTCAGAATTCAGTTCCTTGCAATTGTAGGCTGAGGCCCTCAGCTCCTAGAGATCATCCAGCTTTTCCTGCCTTGTAACCTTCTCCCCAACATGCCATCTTGGCTCTTTAAGTCCAGCAGGAGTGACAGTCCCAGCACTTACTCAAGGGAGAAATGGTGTCATCATATTCGCAGGCATCATTGGCACTCAAGTGGAAAGAATTACACAAGGTATGTACACTTTAAGGTGGAAATCTTAGAAGTCACTTAGAATTCATGCTTCTATAACCCCTGCCTTCATCTATACTGCAAAGAGCCATACACAGAGTAGCCACAAGAGTTACCACATGTGCTTTTTGCCTTAGGCTTATAAATGGTCTTCCAAAGAGAATAGAACACAAATTTCCTATTCCTCATTGACATGTTGTAGGTAAACATGACAATCACCTAGAGCCTTATGAGATTAGAAGACCTGGAAAATGATTGAGTGTTTTTAAAATGAAAGAAGACTTTTCAGGGTCACCTTTCTGAAAAGTATTACCTCCATGAATGTGGTTAAATTGGGCAGAAACTACCTTGCAAAATGGTTATTACACTTTGTTGCAGTTCATTAGGACTCTTCTGTGAGTAACTCTATTAGTGTTTCTGAATCCCCATTGCTTGTGGGGTCTGTCCGACTAAATCTGCCCCACCACAATAACACATCTTTCAGTAAAAATCTGTTTGGACTACCACTGCTTAGAATCAACCTGATTTATTAGACTGAATTCAAAGAGGATTCTTAATATGAAATCTGTTTTAAATGAATATTAGTTAAAATGGTTTATTTTTCATTAAGAGAACATTTCCATGAAAGACTAACCTTAAATTACCATTCTTATTTAGCTAGAGTCTGCCTAAGAGAATTGGAGGTAAATAAACATATTGGGTTATTGAGCAATTTTTATCTTTTGTTTATATTAACTAGGCGCAGAAAGACTATCATTACTGCAAAGAAAACTGCGTTATTCTATTGCTCGCTTTTAAGCTTTGAAAGAGAAACTAATGTAAGTTTTTAAGCTATGATATTCAAACATACATTTCCAAAGAAAATTGATTGGTCAGTTAGGGTTTTTTCAATCACTAACTATGGTAATTTTTCCCCCCTGTTTTGATTTTCTTTCATCTCTTCTGTATGGAATGAAGCCTCTAGGAGTTGTGTGAAGTTGATCTTTGAAAAAGTCTTAAAATTACTATTGATCATTTTCAGTGGACTTAATTTATTTAAATGTAATTTCAGATATCCAGTTATCTTATATGCATATTATGCTGACTTTCTTTTGATGTTGATTACATTGCTATAGATTAAAAACTGAGTGCCTACCTCCCTCCTTCTGCCTTCTTCACTTCCCGTTCTACCTCTGCTAAGGCTCTGATTTTCTCACCCATTCTAGTTGACTATAGTTGCTTGCACTGAGAACCCTGTTTGTAGCTTCTTCAAGCTTCCCTGACATCACATAGGAAGGAATTGTTATCATAGCAATGATTCTGGCTCCAGGAATCACTGGGGGGAGAGGCATTATGGTAATGAAAATGGCCTTTGCTTTTACTTCCCTATACACCCTCAACAACATCTTGTGAGTTTCTGAGGACCACCCCCTTTTTTGTGGCAGATGCTCAGAATTCTTTTCATTTGTCGCTGACCATTTTTGTCCCAATCCAAACCTTTCAAATATTTTTGCCTGTATAATTCAAACGTTAAACCTCTTTCTGGCAATCTTTGATTCAATGATCCTTTTCGATCAGCTCTCTTTAAAGACTGATTTGCTTTACTCCTCAGAGTCCTAACAAGCTGGCTGCCTCAGAGGAACCCACTAATTTGGTTCCATGGGGCCAACCTACTGTAACAGGAAAGGTTAGCCATAATCCCTGAAAGAAGGGAGAACAGATGCCAGAAACCAAGAGAGATGATTCAGGAGATACCACTAGCTGGCATAATGCAAGTGTTCACCCACCTAGTCCTGATGGAAGACAATTTCTTAGGGACTAAAGTCATTCTTTGAGGGCACTTAGTAAAAACAGTTCTGACACTGGAAGGATTATACTCAGTGATAACTACATTAATGGCTACAATAAGTTTTCTCACGAAATTCTACAGGATCATTTGATTCTTGTAGTTACAGTCTAAGTATTTTCCGATTTGGGGGATTTAGTTATATTCTACTGCTAGCTCAGGTCCAGGCTGAGCCCAGTTATCTCATGACTTAGATTAGATTCCCTGGAGACAGTCCCAGAATCTGAGAATGTTATGCCCGAGTTTTCAAGTCTGAGAGACCACCAACGAGCCAAGCACCGATGCAATCAAACGAGGGTTTATTTGACAAGCTTAAGCATGGGCCCAAGTATACCCGACACAGCAGAGTAGGGTCTTGGACCCCGAGCCAGATTACAGTCAGAGTTTTTAAAGGCAGAGTAGGGGTGGACTCAGTGGTGGGTGAGGACAAAGGGGGTTATGGATGATGTAAGTCTCTAAGGAATTTTGGAAGTGAGGTCTCCAGGACCTTGAGGGGCTAGCTGGTGTCTGAGGAAAAGGTTATTAATTATCAATAATAAAAGTCTTCTTGTGAGACCCTTTAGATGTGTATCAGTGGGTCATATACTTGGGGATGATTCTGACACTATCTTAGAGGTTTAGAGATAAAGTTTCCTAAAGGAATTGTTAAAGTAGACTTACAGGATTCTGGTCAGACTTGTCAGGGTAGGGGGTCAGTCAGGCTAGGATTGTCCTTAGCAAAATCTCAAGGTGAGGGCAGTTAAGTCCCCAGAGGAGAGCCACTCTGTTTCAAGGCTTGTCAAGAGGTGAGGAATTTTAATGATTTTCTTCTCCCTCTGTTTCCCACATCAGCTAAACTTGAGGTGGGACGGCCTTAATTTTCTTGGCCTCCACAAGAATTGCATCATATTTATTTGGGGCTGCTCTCAGGAGATATACCTGCAAGACTGGGCAGAAAGAAAACCTGACCCATAATGAAGTAACTAATGAGACATTAGCCAGCCAATTTGTGGCAAGCTCTGGAATGGGGATGGTCCTTAGAGTCATCCTAAATGGAGGCAAAGGGCAAGGACTTCTTACCTCTGTGTAATTTAATCATTCACATCTTTGAGTGCAGCAGCACAGTATCCACTATAGTACATTGTTACGTAAAGAAACAGTGCACAGTTAACTGATATAGCAGTATTTGACTTATAGTTAAGCAACATGCTTGCAAATATCACCTATCCTTAAGTATCATTAAGTGCACACACTGTTAGCACTTATTGCCAGTGTCTTGGAAAAAGACAGCTCATCATTTGAACCATCTAGAGTGACTTCTGTCTATTAGAGTAGCACTTCAAAGATGTAGGTGGGTCAGGGGATGTATAGGGATAATGGGGCACACAGAGACTAACAACAGTAGAGTGCTATTAATTCCCCTGAAGTTGAAAGGACAAGAGAGGTAAAGAGACATATAGAAACCCAGTGAAAGTTGGAGAGACAGAGGAAGGTCTACACTAGAAAGAGCCCTAATCCTGGAGATACACAACTACTAACACAGAGGTGGTGCTTGAAGCCTTTAATTACACATTGGTGACTTCCTATTGGCCAATCCATCTGGAAGTCACCTAACAAGTAAGTCTCAGAAATGCAGTGCACAAAGGGTAGTCTCCTGTGGCAAAGAATGGGATAAGAAGAGCAAAGAATGGTAAGAACCCGCAAATGGAGAATAGTCAGCACAATTTCCAAATAAAACAGATTGCTTTTCTATCCAAAAAGCAAGCCATTTTCTCTAACATATTTGACAAGTAATCCCTAGGTAAAGCACTTAATAAAAAGACTCTTTGGGCTGAAATTCCTAAGTCTAAAGATAGATCTTCATCTACTCATTTTATTTTTTCCTCTTTAGAAGAAGCCCTCAGTAATGAAATGTTGAAAGAAATTTCTGTTGTAACCACCAGTCCATTTTACTTGTTGGGCAGATGCCATACAACAAATGCTGTTTTTGAGAATGTGGCAATTATAGATACTGAGAAGCCACCAGGAGAATAACTAAGAGAAATAATTATTACTGAATGCTCACTGTGGTATATGTGGCTTTTGCAGTACAACGCCCATTAAGTGAGAGTCACATGGTTCAACCTTATACATATTTTTTCCCCAAATTTACCCCCTAAGGGGCAAATTACCAGCACAGTTCTGAATAACATTATTGTAGCTGTTAGTCTTTGTGTGCATAATTCCCAATCCATGATGTTTACAATTTTCTCCTCAGTGTTGCTTTGAAAAGTGGTACAATTACAATACTCTCATTATACTATAGTTTACAGAGATAATTAAACAAATAAATATGCTCTTACACAATTCATTTTAAACATTCCCAGTCCTTATAAAAACCCTCATTTTGAAAGAATAAAGACATTAGAGTATGTTTGATTTTTATTTTCTTTTAAAAAGACATCACCTGAAAATTTAATAAAACTCATCAACTTAAGGTCAAACCTTAACTCTCCTTATAATCAGAAACTAAACTAGTGTAAAATAGTAACCACCTTACAGCTTTTGCATGAGAATAGTAAGAATAGTATATTTCCATGTTGAAGAGATTAAAAATGTATTTCTTACAACTCATTGACTTTATCATTGAGGTAGTGGTTCAGTAAATTATGTGTTTAGTACATTTACTAAGATAAATTAAAATCTTGAAATTTGGGGTTTTTAACATATACCATTTTTTGAAGAGCTAAATCTAATAAAAAATGGTACTTAGCTACAGTAAACAAACTTTCCAAAAAAAATCTAGACCTTATTTTCCAAGTAATAGAATTTAGAGTAATTTAGATAAATGGGCTTATTTTGCGAATAAAGAAATCAAGTTTCAGAAATATTAAATGACTTTCCAAGGTCTCACAGCTGGTTACTGCCAGAGGCAGAATTATAAGAGGCAGTCTCCTCAGTAAGACCACTGTGTCTTTTCTCCTGTTCAGCATGTTCCTTCCAAAGTTCTTTATAGTTTCTCTTTCAATAAACATTTATGGGCCTTTACTCTAAGCCAAGTCCCACTTGTGATGTCAGAGACTGGCAGGTGAATAAGACATGGTTCCAGCCCTTATAGAAACTCACAAATTAGTGAGGGAGACAGGTAAGTAGATGCATAATTCTTGTATCTCTATCATAATTATTGTAACTCTGCATTGTAATACGTGTTTTGACATCACATAGGAAGGAGTGTTTAGTTCTATCTTAACCTGGCTTTGAGAGTTGATTTGTTGGCTTCAATTGATACAGTCCCAGAATCTTTGAACACATCAAGTTCTTAACAGGCATGGTCCTAGTTTCTTGCACGCTGCTTCTGTTGGCCTTTGTGTCTTCCTGCCGTTCTCACTGTCCTTCCTTCTGATTTATTACCTCATTCAATAGTTGCTGCTTTTGTGCTACTGTTTCTGATTTTGAAAGTTTGAAACCATCTGCAGCAGATGGTTTCCTGAAGAAAACCATCTTCTGCTCTCCTGAAGAAAAGAGAATATTCACAGTGATTTCTACTTCTTCATTTTGCTTCTTGAATGCTTGCCTTGTTCTTTGTATTTCTTCTTTTCCCCCAACCTCTAGTACCTCTTACCCCCAAACTGGAGAATGGACTTTCAGTGACACGGAATGAGCGTTATATCCTAATTGACTCACTGCACTTGACTGGTGATATTCATAAGCATGACATGCCCCTTGGTTGTACCAAGGAGTGTGTACCCCAAACACACAAGGCATATACTTTTTTTTTTTCTTTTTCACATTCATAGGAAAGCCCATGGGGGAAAAAAGGAATGAGACTGTTGTAAAAGAAATGAATACCTCTTAAATGTTGATGTAAAGTTATGAAGTCAACTATGAGCAAAACCACTGTTCTAAAACTTGCCTCTTCAGTAATAATTAGTATCCAGGACCAAGCCTAGGGCACTGAATGCTCTCTTCCTCAATAAGGTTTCTCCTTTCCAAAGTGACTTCATTTCTTCTCTCTCCTTCATAAGTCTATAATCCTAAGGCTGATCTTAGGAGGCTAAATCATTTTCCCAGTTTCTCCGGGAAAGCTCTCATATACCCAATCACTCAGTGGGGATCAAAAGGTAGGCATAGAAAGTAAGCTAGTCGCAGCATCCTGGCTATAAAGAGCTACTTTGCAAACTACTTTGCAATGTCTACATTACCTGGCCAGGACATTAGGCTAGGTCCTACCTTCTGTGCTATTCCAAGAGGCACATATTGTCTTTGAGCAAGTATCCTATTGATCCTATAGCCCCATACTACTTGGTATATTGCCCAAATAAAGCTTAAATTGCCCACTATTACCAGCTAAGTACTTTCTGGTTAACTCCTAGTATGTGATTAAAATATGCCCTAAAAATTAACACTAATGTCCTTGAAAACTTTAAATTTTGCTTCTTTCAATTAATTATGGTTATGTACACTTTCACATAGTGATATTTACTGATGGCTATTGAAATATCTACCATGTGATTTCATGTTTGATTCATTAGAAGTATGTGAAAGAAATAAATGTTCATTTTTTTGGCAGAAAGGTGGAATTTTTAAGTATTATATGTGATTGTATAAGATTGTGAAATATGGGGTGCCTGGGTGGCTCAGTGGGTTAAAGCCTCTGCCTTCAGCTGAGGTCATGATCCTGGGGTCCTGGGATTGAGCCCCGCATCGGGCTCTCTGCTCAGTGGGGAGCCTGCTTCCTTTCCTCTCTCCCTACTTGTGATCTCTGTCAAATAAATAAATAAAATCTTAAAAAAAAAAAGATTGTGGAATATACACTTTAGAAAATTTATTATAAATAACTTCAATTCCAATTTTGAGCCTAAGGGAAAATGTTGTGTGTTTGAAATGACAGACATTGAGCTTCACTTGCGAAATCTCTGTGTCTTACTGCCATAGGTACATGCAATAGAAATTCTAAGATCTGTCTTATAGGTTCAATGCTCTCCTCACTGAGGATGGGATGTAAATCTATGCTAAATAAGTGATCTGTGGCTTTTCCTATTTCCTCGAAGCCCTTTTCTATTGATGGATGTCTTAGAAGAAGTCCCATCTGTGTCCTGACTTTCCTAATACCACCTCTAACTTCTACCAGCATGCTGCTATGCACCCAGTCCTATTTGCTCACTCAAGGGAGAATGCAGCAGCTTTTTGGTCATGCCTGAACTCCCTATGAAGATAATAGGATTTACATGTGCATACAGAAGGATATATCAGCCTTTTGTTAAACTGTTACGTAAACTGTTCTCTCATTTTCCCTGAAATTAAATTCTGTGATCATCCCCTCCAGTTCTGTGACTTTGCACTGTTGGCCTAATTTAACTATCTTTGCTTTTAGACAGAAATCCCCTATGATGCCTAAATGTAAAATAAATGTTTGATGACAGATACTTTGTGTTCATTTAATATGTGAATTATATTCCTCCTTACCTTTTTAATAGATGAGCTCTGTGCCATCTGGTGCATCTTCATTTCTAGTTTCACCCACTGATGTTCTCCTTTCTTCCTTCTTGGTCTCTTGCCTTCCTGATATTAGAAATACTTTGTGAAGTTGCATTTAGTATTATTTTATGTTTTTAGTGTCTTCCTCTGACATTAGTATTTTGGTTCTTCTTCTGAATATATCTCTTTACATAAGATTTTTTAAAAATTTAAGAAAGTTTCAAACTCATTTCCTTTTTAATTTCACGTTTCCCCTTTTTTCATCTATAAGCAGCTTTCATTATACACAGTAGAAAATTTAAATTAATTGCAATTCCATAATTATTTCCTTTGACATCTGAATCTACTCAATTTAAAATTTTTGTCTTAAGGCAGGACAGAAAAGGATAATCTTGATCTTTTAAAAAATGACTAATTCACAAATTATACTTAAGTGGCCTCATGCAGGGCGAATATTGGGTATCAGGAGACCCAATCTCAAGTCATAACTTTACTTCTAACAAGCAAGTATCTTTGGGCAAGTTACTTATACTCTGAGTTTGTCCTTTATATGGGCTGGGGTGGGGGAGGAGGGTGATAAATTGATTTTCAGTTCTTTTCAGCTTTTTAATTCTTTGTGAGAAAAGGCCTCTTTGGTTTTACTCTAATGTACCAACTGAGAAGGCAGGGAGAGAAAAAAGGTAAGAATTTTCTTGGATATAATATTGAATTTTAAGTCATATGAATGCTTTGATCAAGATGCCTTTTCCCTGAAGGTTGTGTTTGAGATAAAGAGAATAAATCTCCACGAGCTCTATCTAGCTCTTTCCTCTTTCACTTCATTCTCTGTTCTTCCAAGAGGAGTGAAAATCCATTACGTCATTTGAAAGGTCTGGGGTGAGGGTGAGGTGGGAAGATTAGCAAAGTCCTTTGCTGCATATTGGGAAGAAGGGATAACTAAATAATGGTGTATTTCTCCCATTAAAATTGCCTCCATAACCTTCAACAGAAATAGCATTTGAGACTGGAAGAGAATTAATGTTCAGTAATTTTTGGATCCTTATTTAAATGTGACTTTCAAACATCTTTCCCAAGAGGAGCACTTAAAAAGATCCATCAAAGCACTAGTAGTAATAATCGGCCATGCGACCTGGGCAGTAGGTTGAGAATAACCTCTCATTAATTAGGTGAAGGATTCACAAAATGTTAGGAGTGCACCTGAGCCCAGTATTCATTTTCAAAAGAGCGATCTATCCATGAGTGAAATTATATTGGAATTATCAAATATTTAAACAAAAGGGAGGAGAGGGGAGCAATATTTTTTTTTTAAATCTAGAAATCATAAATGTGAAGATGTGATGTTATTTTCCATGTAATTGGATTAAAAGGGTATTTGCAATGGAATCATTTTGGCATTCACTAGAAAGCAGAGAATGTCTTTGTGTTTAATTGTGTGTATGTGCATTGGAAATGGAAATCCAAGTGGGAGTAAGGGATCAGTTCCTGAGGAAACATGGTCCCTGCAGACCAGGACTTCCGTTTCCAGGCCTCACACCACCATTTCAGCTTTGCTCTGCAACACGCATGAGTCACCAATAAAATCTTCCAAAGTTACCTTGCAAAGGTGGTCCTCCAAGCAATTCAAGCACTTCAGGGAGGTAATGGGAGTTATTTAAGCCTATGGCTTAATCTATTGATTCATTCAATCACTTGTGAGGGTGGAGAGAAGGGGAGGGGTAGCATGGGGAGCAGCTAAAAACAATAGGACTCCTGTTCTTGGGCCCTAAGAAGTCAGGCCTTATCTTTTTCAGGATCAAAAGTATTTGCCAGAAACATAATCATCTTTCACAGTGAGCTGGAGCAAAATGATTTACTCACCATACCCAAACCCCAGAACTTTTGTTTTTGGTTATTCCATTACTGACAGATGCAGAGAAGAATAAATTCTGGCTTTGCAGAAATTACTCTTCGTAGACTCTGAAAAATACATAGGATAGAGTGAAGGGCTAAGTTCAACAACATTATTTTGAAAGATATTTATGAATAAGTCACCTATAAAACTTTGGTCATTAAAGAAAAGGTACGTAATGGAGACTGAATGCAATAAGAAATATAACAACCCAAACTGCATTTCTTCTCTGATGAATTCTAGAACCTAGGTGAGGTTCGGTGGGCTGAGGTCCAGAGCCGATGACCAAGAAAGAATTCTTGAGACATCTTTGGTGCAAAATGGTGGTTTATTAAAGCATTGGGACAGGACCCATGGGCAGAAAGAGCTGCTGCCCCAGGTTGTGAGGGATGGCAGGTTATGTACCCTGCGGTTCAACGGAGCTTTCATATGCTAAAAAAGGCCTACATGGTGCAGGGATACCAGAGTTCTTGTGGCTTGATCAATGTTGTCTTTTGGCAAGCCATTAACATCAATATAGTTGGGAGATTCCTGGTGGGATGTCACAATCCTGCTATCAAGCGTCTTTGTTAGTGAGATTTAGGTATAGGAGAAACTTAACTTTATTTACATTTTCTTCTACCCCAGCCTCCTTCAGTTTTGTTTATGGAGGGGAGGATGACATTAGGGCTTGAGGGACTGAGTTGTTCCTCTCTGGGAACTGGGCTATTGATAAAATAGCTTCTTTGTTTGTAGATCTCTAGGACATACGTAAACCAAGGGAGACTCCTGTCTTGCAGGATTGTGATCTCTGCACGTTAACTATTTGTTTTTCATTTATGGCAGTCAGGGGTGCCTGAGGAACGTCACATATATTACCGAGGGGAGGGGAGCAGGTGGAGAGTGGGTGCAAGGTGCCATCTTTTGCTTTATCCTCAGCCAGCCTCCTGCTCCCTCATCATTCTCCACTCTAAGAATTGTTCCACTTTGTTGAGTGCCTCCACTCTCCTTCCCAAATCCCCCTCCTCTTCACTGTGTCACCTCCAGTTACCTGAGACTCTTTAAATACACAAAGGACCTTTATTTTAGCAGGAATGAATGAAAGAATACATTAAGGTCATTTGGGTACTTTTAATGTTCCGTATGTTCTGTGGAGAGATCAGATCAGTGTGAAACTAGAAGATAAGAGTAACACAAGTGACACCGGTAACCACAACAAATAACCTCAATTATCTAACAAGACAGTGTGGCCATAATGATGGAGGTGTCTCTGAGTAGAAGTCAGCGGGTCTGCAGCAGTGGTTTCCTATGTCAATTTAAACTGGCTTGTGTTCATGCAAAATCAATTCACACTTCTCCCGAAGAACCAGCTTTTGTGGTGGTCTGTGATCTTAATTAGCAATCATAGGACCCTTCTACTTTTTGTCAAATACATCTAAAATAGGATTGTACTGACTCTAAGGATTTTTAAGTGAAGATGGCTTGGGAACCTTTACTTTCTTTTGTATTCCTAAAGCCAGAGTTGCCTGTTAACATTTTGAGACTGAGGCAGAAATGGACATGAGAATATATAAGAGGTTCATCACCTTGTTTATAAAAGATAAGAAATCTAACCTTGACCTCTCAAAACCCCAACAATCTCTTCTGTGTCAAGTCAGCAACACGACACCAGGAATCCAAGTTGAGCAATTCTTCTAGCCATATAATAGATCTTCACATAAAAATGACAATGTTGAATTTTCCCCAAACCCTGTGCTTCTGGTAAATAGTGAAGTTGATAGGAATCCCTACCCTTATCTGCAATGAAAAAAAAAAAAAATCCTCCCCCCCAAAAACCCAAAAAACCCATACAACAACTTACTGAAAAGAACCACTCTTCCCCATATTTACTTAGATATATTTAGATAAAGCTCTGAGATGCCTCCACCTCCCCTGTTTACCTATGACAAGTCCAGACCCTCCAAATTCCCCTTCCTTTCCTCATAAATAATTACCTGCCCTGCTTGTCCCCATAAGTCAGAACAAAGTGCTTCGTAACCAAATTTTGGTTAGAATTCTTTCCTTCCCTCAAGTCCCTGAACTCTGCCCCACCCTCAGCCTGATCCCACCTAGAATCCTTCCGAAGGACCCTCTGGGAACACAGGAAAATGGGCCGGCTAAGAAAGAAGCCAATGACACTTTCTCTGATCCACTAGCTGATCCACTTTTCACCCCACTTTCTCACATCTCATCCTCTATCTTGTCAAGTCCTCTCTACAAAAGAAAAGCCCTTTCTGCCTAATTCTTGAGACCCTCGCAGATTTTATGGTCCCAGATTATTCCTGTGGCAATACCTCCCCTTTCCTATTCTGATAGTCCCTCTCACAGCTTACAATTATCCTTTTGAATAAGGTCTATCCTTACCAAGGTCCAGAAGTGTTTTTTTTTGTTTTGTTTTTTTTTTTTTTGTTTTTTTTTGATGAAGGTTTACAGGTTTGTTCCAGAAATATTTATTATTATTATTATTTGTGGTTTGTAAGGGAGATTGCTTTCTCTATGGTCAAAGTGCCGTTGTAAATACCTATTTCATAGATCAATGAACTCTGTGTTGATGTTGAGAAAAGAGACCATGGCATAGGTCCCTCTGGGATTTGCCTGCTTCCTGTAATAAGAACTGCCTTCTGAAGTGACTGGGCAAGAGAAGGAGCACGTGTTCTTTAAAAGACTCTTCAGAGCTTTGGAAAACCAGACAAAGGCCTCGCTAAAAGTGAGCAGACTGCTCAATATATTTCTAAATCTTTTGAACACCAGACGTGACTTTGGGTTGAGAGATGATCTGTGATTACATTGCTGGATATGGGATACCATTCCCTCCTAAAGAAAGAGGAAGAAAACATTACTTATTTAGGTCATTCAGAACCAGGGATTTTGAGGAGAGAAAATGACATGGGAGTACTTCCTGAGACAGATGCCAAGTTTTGGTAAATTTTACAGTAGTGAGGTTTCATTTGTAACTGTTTTCATTAAACAGCAAGAGAGTCTTTGAGTCTTGGCTCGGAGTAATTTTAAGATAAAAGACTGAAGAGAACATGATATGTAAATGCAGAGTGGCTTGGCTCCTTAACTCAATCACCAAGTATCTTTTTTGCTGTTGAGTACAATTACTGCCTAGAAAAACCAGCATTCCCACCAAGTCGCAGTCCTTGAGTTTTTAGTCAACTTGTTAAATCCTATGATTGGCTGTTTTTACTGTTGGCCTCCCTACTGAGTCCCCAGAGAAACAGAAGTTGAGTGTCCAGCTATGCCTGGGGCAAGACGTTGATTACTGCACAGTCAGAAGCAAAATAAACTACCTGCAGATGGATCAGAGAACAAAAAGTCTGGCTTTGAAACAATGAGGAAAAATTGCAATTGGGTTTTTTTTCTTCCTTTTTCAAAGGTACACTTTGGCTTGCTTTATGTATTTTGTATCTTTGTCTATTGGCCTCTTGGCTAATCACAGTGCTTTCTACATTTTGATAGAGTGGTAATACAAGGACAAACTTATTTATTCCTTTTGTCTCTTAATTGAACGTCAATCATTTCCATTCGAAAAGAAATGACCTTCTTTGTAATTGAGAACCTCACTGATCTTTTCCTATTCTGCTCTAATATTTTAGTACATACATTTCCTTTTATTTTACTATTTATAAAGTCATTATAAATCAAACCAATTGCAGTATAACAGGAGATGGTTGGCATTTTCTATCTCAAAGACTCATTCATAATTTCCCAATTACATGTAGTTTAAATACATAGCATCCAATCTGCAGTCTTTGAAATGGTGCCAAATTCCATCTGCTTTCCTGCATATTGTTACGATTATTTCTGAGCATGACATGAGAAGGGGGCTTCTGAGAACTCTCACTTGAACACAAACTTCCCTCAATAGAACCTTACTGTTAATCTTGCAATTTTCTGTTCAATACCCTTCTCTTACATAAATGCATAGTTTTATTGATTTCCATATCCGGCCGCTTAATGACCTCCACTAGCAACCTATCAGCATTTCTTTTCCATTCAGACCAGGGGGAGCTGATACCTCTTCCAGCATTGCCTCAAATTCATAAAAGGTCGATTCTAATGGAATGCAAATAGAATTGCCATATGTAAACGCTGCCGGAAGGCTAGATTTTTTCCGATGCAATTCTTAGGCTTCATCTCCAAATACTATCCAAAAATTTAAAGAATTTAAATTACCCTTTGAGAGAGCAAGTTCAAAATTTTTTCTACATAGTGTCACTAATCAACTATCTTTTATTATTTTAGCTTTTCCTTAAGATTCCTTGTTTTCTTTCCTAGTGATACCATTTAGTTTCCTGAGTACTTGTGGCATTATACATAATGTATGCATAAGTTTTTAAAAATCGGCACATTGAGTTGACAGAATTTAACATTCCTCTGGAAAATTATAAATATCCCAGTGCTAAAGTCTGCTATCCCACAGGCACACTGAACAGCTGAAACAAATGGAAAAAAAAAATCTTGTTCTTTATGCATTAGGCTAACGTCATGATAGATTTATTACATAATCTCTAACACATTCTATCTTGGATTCCCAGCAAAAGTACTGTCATTCCTCTAAAAATTAGGCATGTTGTTGCAGAAGTACTTCAGTATTTTCTCATTCTTTTTTAAAAAATTTTGTTTACTTTGTACTAATTTTTATTAAAACACTAAAAGAAATATTAAATTTTGATAGCACATACTGCCTGTGTGATTATTTCCATTTTTAGATAACTCTCAAATGTTGGCTCGTTCAGTTGGGTTTCTGTTATTCTTCTGCTTGGATGAGTATTTTTATGGCTTCTATAAGTCGTTAGGACTTGCCAGAACATTTTCTGTCTCTCATTTCTCTAGCAATATCAAGATCTCTCCACTGCAGTGTTTTCTGTGGCAGACTGGAACTTTCTGTCCATCAGTGTTAGCAACAATTTTTATTTTTTTTTAAAATTTATTTATTTATTTGAGAGAGAGAGAAAGAGAGTGAGAGAGAACATGAGCAGAGGGAGGGGCAGAGTCAGACTTCCCTGCTGAGCAAAGAGCCCAATGTGGGACTCAGTCCCAGGAGCCTGGATCATGACCTGAGCCTAAAGCAAATGTTCAGCTGACTGAGCCACCCAGGCACCTATAGCAACAATTTTTAAATATGGTGTGAAAGTTTCTTGGTGTATTCCATACTGGTGAGAGAGGTTACATAGTAACAACTTTCCATTTCTTAGCTAGTCCCACGTAGATGTCAACCAGGTATAGACCGGAGGCCAGAAACGTAGATTTATAGGAAACACTGTATTTATCCATTTTCCGTGACTTAACATTATTTTGATGCCAAGCCCTCATCCTGAAGGCTGGTGAGATATTCAGGCCTTGCTATACTTTGGGCTTTCCTCCCTGCCAGGGGAGTATTTGATGCAGTGCCACTGATTCTTAGTGGAGTGTGAGGGGGCACCCTCTGGTAATGGTTGGGTGACTACACTAGTAACTACCAATATGTCCCCTGTACTTGTCTACACAGCCCACTCAGATCCCACTCCTCACCAGACAGAGTTATTTTCATGGGGCTGGGTACTCTGATGTCTGTGTTCTCTCTTTTTAGAAATACCACATAGATTCTTCTCTTGCTGTCTTCCAAGGCAGCTCCCTACTGATCTAGGATCTACAGTCCTCTTCCTTGCCATTCTAAAACCCCAGTCTCCACATCAGACTAAGATTTAAGAAATTAAGATTTAAAAATTTTAATTCTGGAAGTTCCGTTGACTATTTCTGCTGCCCACCTTGCCAAAAATTCCCTTGCTGGCACAGAGAAACAGTGGGCAGGTGGGGGCGGGGAAAAATCTGTATCTCAAAACCCACCCAAACCCACATTAAATATCTTCTGCTTCTGCTTCTGCAGTAAAGCTGTGCTGTAAGCCAGATCTGCCTCCGGCACTGAGAAACCTCTTCCAGTTACTGGGATTGCTTCCCACAAATAGTCCTCAGCTGTCTAATCTTTCTAGGAATTTGTCTTAGCTGAAAAGACCCATATTGCCCAAGGTCACACACCTTCCCAGGGTCAGTCTGCAGCCCAGATAGGGTCTCAGGCCTAGACTTTTTTGCTCCAACTCAGAGCAACTTTGAAGGGTCAGTCCATTTTAGAGGTGCTAGGGAATTGGCTGAGCCCTTTCTGTGACTGCATGGGGCCTTAGAGCTCCCTCTGCCCAGTCCTGTTTCCTTCCATTTCATGCAGATATTGATCCTTAAAAAATTCCCCATTAAACTTGCAGGAGGGAGATTTCTTCTCAACCTTCTTTCAAGGAACTACACTGAAAAAACATGGCCCCTTGCTGGATCAGTAGCCTGCCTATTACCTCCCATTAAAGGTATAGGGTATGAAAGCATAGAATGCCTGAGAGAGTGATTGCAGGTAATCTAAAGATTTATTACTCACTTAGACATAGACAAAATAAGGGAGGACCCCAGCTAAGTTAGTCCATTGGCAAAGAGTTTCTTAAAATCCACGTAGCAAGAGACAGAGAAAGAGATAGAAAGAGAGTGATTGGGAGGGCAGTGCAGGGAGAGAGAGAGGGATAAGGGGAAAGGGAGCTGGAAAGCACACAAGCCTCATTCTTGGAATAAATAATATAGATATAGGCGATACCAACCCATCTATATCTATATGTAAAATAGAGAAGCCAACTGGCAGGATTTTTTTTAAAAAATGAATTTATTTATTTATTTGAGAGAGAAAGATTGAGGGACTGAATGTGAGAGAGCACAAACCAGAGGGAGCAGCAGCAGAGGAAGAGGGAGAAGCAGACTCCCCACTGAGCAGAGAGCCAGATGCAGGGTTTGATGGCAGGGCTCTGAGATCATGACTTGAGCCAAAGGCAGATGCTGAACAGACTGAGCCACCTAGGCACCCTAGGATTTTTTTTTTTTTTTTTTTTTTAATGCAACAGGCAAATTTTGAATGACTAGTCTTGGTGGGAGGAATTAAAGGATAGGATAGGTTGCCTTGCATGTAGGGATTTATGGAGCAGAAGTGAGTAGAACAAGACATCTGATGGTTTCCTTCCTGGTGGGGCTTAAAAAGATTTAGTTAAATGGTGGGACTTAATTCTGGTTAACTTTATTTCTCTATGCAACTTCTCTTTCTCTTTTCAGACTTTTCAAAGTCTTGATACTTGAACCCTTTAAAGTTTTCGGCAATACAAGTTTTCAGCAAATAAAATAACATAAACAGGGCAGCTTATCAACAAGAAACATTTATTTGTTACAGTTCTGGAGGTAGAAATCCAAGATCATGGTGCCAGCATGGTTGGGTTCTGGTAAATTTCCTCTTCCAGGTTGCAGACAGCTCCATTTATTGAGCTCGCTCTCTGCTCTCTTCTTATAAGGGCACTAAACCTATTCATCAGAGTTTTTTCCCTGTGACCTAATTACCTCCCCAAGGCTCCATTTCAAATTCATGACATTGGGATTGGATTTCCAACATATGAATTTTGGGGGGAAAACAAACATTCAAGCCCATAACATACAAATACCTTTATTCCCTAATCCATTTTGAAGTCTCTAATTATTTCTGAAAAAAAGAGAGCTATTTTCCCCCCTCTACTTTAGTGCTTTTTACTTATTTTCAAGTCACCATACCTTACATGCCTATTCAATTGATGTCTTTTGTGTTCTCCCCCTTGGTTCTCCCTATCCTTCAGCAGTCTTTTCCTGGTCTTGGGCTCCTGTGGAACATTCACCATGGGTTTGTGTGTCTGGCGAGCAACATGGAGCAAATGAAATGAGGGTCTCATTCTTATGGAAATAGACTTGGCTGTTGAATTTGATGATAGAAGTATACCTAAGAAGGCAAGGTATGTCAATAAATTTCAAGGAACCTGGGGATCAGTTTGCCAAGATGAAATAAAACAAGAAATGAAACAGAAACCATGTCATAATGGAAAAAAAAAATGAGAGAAAGTCAGTTTCTCAAGCCTATGGGCATCTCTGAAACACACTGATCTGATACCTGATTACCTGATTATAAGTCTTAGGGTGACATCAGAATCTTCTTCAGAGTAGGGAAGTCCTGAGGTAGAAGCATGATCTATGTTTAAAGTCTGACTCATAGGGTAGTCTGAGAAATGTCTGTCAGATTTGGCTCAGGACTTAGGACATGACTTGTTTTCAGGAAGGAGATCATAGATTGTATTCTCCTAGTGGTAGAACAAGGGCCCCAAACCATATATATGGTTCATATGAAGACTGACACCAAATTCTTGAATTTATTCTCATTCTCTTCTTGTGTCAAGGAATATATTTGAGTTGACTGGTTCATGATGGTTTCCATATTGGTAGTCCAGTTGCTTAGAACAGAAGTTTATAAAATCAAAGACTAGTTGTAATTTCTTCTCAGTTTCAAATCCTCTAGCCCCACTTATGCCCCCATTCAGTCACAGAAGCATTCCAATAGCAAATTCTAGTTCTTACGTCCCTTCAGCTCTCTGATGTGTGCCAGTGTCTTAAGCACAACCTGTAATGTTCTTTTCCAGCTACTTCTAACTTAGATGACATTTGGTCTCCCTCTGTCTGCAGTTTCCTTCTAGATTTTTACGACCAATTCTATTTTTCTTTTTCCTGAGCATTGACTTCTTCCTCCAGTGAATTCATAGGATTATACTTCTCAAGTAATTTCACCTATTTAAGATAGTCTGCATTTTTGTACCAAAAAGTCAAATTTCTCTTATAAGACTGCAATTCCATTGTGGGAGAAAAATTTGAATGTGGCAAAATGGGGTGAGATTTCTTATAAAACAATCAGAAGTTCCTGGGGCTTTATAACAGTCTTTGCAGGTTACTGATTTACAGGAGACAAAAACTGGTAGGCAGATGAAGAATCATGAGAGGGAAAAGTTGGGGATTTTGCAAAACAAGATTTAGAACACCTTAGGGAAGTAGAACTTGGGAGAGTTGTTCGCCTTAAAGTATTCCTAAGGAATGATCACAGAATCCAAGACATAAGTCTTGATTAGTAAAATTTCAGGGTCTTTTGGGGAGAAACATGTAGGCATGGTGTTTCTTAATATCACCTAAATCAAAATCTACTCCCTATGTGCATGTGACTAACTCAGAAGAGCTACCGTAGTTAAAAATTTATTTGATTCAGTGTCTACTGTTCTTTAGTATTTATAAGGTACTTCATTCAATACCTGACCTTGCATACGTTATCAGCACAATAAATGGTAACTATTGCTTCACTTTTTTTATTCTCTTAGATGAATTTTAATATAATTTGATCACATTTGAAAAAAAAAGTCATTGCTGATATATTAAAATAAATTGCTGATTCAGCACATAAAGCAAGGTAAGTCTCTCAATCAAGCATGATAAAGAGGAGAAATAACTGGCCTGGAAACGAACAATGAGGAAAATAGAGACAAATAATATACTAAACTAGAAAACATTGTTTTTGAGGAAATCAATAGTATCATCATGTAGCCTTCCCACATGAAAAAATATCTGAAAGGAACCTCAAACTCCTTCATGCCCAGGTTTTAAGGGATGTTGATCTTACCTGTTCCTTGAAACTGTAGTCCCACGATTGTGGCAGACATGTAGGGTATTGTGGAGACATAAGGGAGAGATTTGGAGTAACACAATTTATCATTGCACAGTGAACATGTGCAGGATCACTTGTATGTGGATTTTTTTCAACAAATACAGAGCAGTCCTGTAAACGTATTTTTTCTTATGATTTTCTCAATGACATTTTCTTTTCTTTAGCCTACTTCATTGTAGGAATATAGTATGTAATACATACAACATACAAAATGTGTGTTAGTTATTTCTGTTGTTTTTTTTTTTTTTTTAAGATTTTGTTTATTTCACAGAGATCACAAGTAGGGTAGGCAGAGATGCAGGCAGAGAAAGAGGGAGGAAGCAGGCTCCCCGCTGAGCAGAGAGCCTGATGCGGGGCTCGATCCCAGGACCCTGGGATCATGACCCGAGCCAAAGGCAGAGGCTTTAACCCACTGAGCCACCCAGGCGCCCCAGATTTTTCTATTTTTGATAAAGCTTTCAGTCAATAGTAGGCTATTAGAAGTTTGTGGGGAGTCAAAAGTTATATGTGGATTTTTGGGTGCACAGGGTGGGGGAAATGAGTCTACACCCCCATGTTGTTTAAGGGTCCAGTATACCATTAGCTCTTCTTTTCAGACAGATTTGACAAATTAACATTCACAGATCAATTGACTCATTTGGACAAAACATGCTGGTTTTCTAATTCAAATGGAATAGAGGTGAATTACAGACTTGGCAGAGTTAGGTGAGAAACATTTTATAACTGACCATGGATACCAACTCCTGATTGTTTGTTTGTTTGTTTTGTTTCTTCTTTTAGTTCTTTTTTTTTAAATTAAATTAAATTAAATTTATTTATTTGACAGAGGTCACAAGTAGGCAGAGGCAGGCAGAGAGATAGAGAGAGAGGAAGAAGCAGGTTCTATCCTAGGACCCCGCGATCATGACCTGAGCCGAAGGCAGAGGCTTTAACCCATTGAGCCACCCAGGCGCCCCACTTCTTTAGTTCTGATCCAACATAATCCATTAGACTGTCACATTCACACTTGCTTGTTATTTATTTAGTGAGCTCTATTGAGTGCTTGAAGACTTGTGGGCAAAGCTTCTTTACTTGAAGAACTGTGCTACTAAGGGCAGAGGTGTTAATATAGATTTTGGCCCCTCAACCAGGAAAGCACTTAAAGAGAAGCCGCCACTAAATGATTCAATTAGTCTAACCTCTCACCTGGCCTTTCTAAGACGAGAGACTCTTCTGCCACAGCAATAGCCCAAGACCATCCCCTCTGTCATTACTCTGCAAGGAATGGAGTTGTTTTTCTAAGTCAAAAGCTTTTGTGGGACAGATCTAAGGATACAAGAAAGAATAAAGTGTTGTTGGTAATCTGAGGCCAGTATTTCATGAAATGACTTGAACTATCTGTTCCTACAGTACTAGTTTATAAAGTGTTAACTACAACAACAAAGCTGGCATGAGTATCGTGATTTGACAGCTTTCATGATAAGAAATGGGTTTACTAACAAATGGTGGATTTCTAGCCCTCTACACTGCACAGTAATTTCCAAGCATTTTAAAACCACTTCTGGCCTGCCCGCTCTACTTGAATGTACTGCTGATCTAAAAGCCTTCTTGATTCTCTTGTGTTTTTTACAGATTCTTTTGCCATTTGAAGAATCAATACTAAATGCACGCATAGAAAGATAGCATTTTATACTTGGTATTTGGAACAACAGTAGGGTGTCATTTATCAGTACTTTTTCAGGCACCAGAAAATTATAGGGCAAAATAAATTTATAGAATAAACAGTTTTCCAGTCATAGAGATTATGGCACATCAGTTTCTAATGAGATATCCATGCTCAGGTAGACATAGAAAGCCTTCATGGAAGTATAGAAACCCTTTGAAATGAATGAGCATTGTTAGTATTGTAAAACTGGAGAAAATATTTTGCCTGCTTTACTCAAAAACATTTAAAGAAACCTAGCAGCAAGAGATGCTTGAAAAGTAACACTATGGGATGCCATTTCCAAATTTTCTTGTTGAAAAGAAGAGTAGGATAGTGATTTACCCTCTTAAAGTTTTATGTTTGGGGCACATTTTGGGAAATTCACTTTCGTACTGAATATGAGACACTGATAAGACTTATAAAATGTTTCCATTTTTATACTCTCGATTCAAACAATATTTATCTATGCTTTCCATAACCTGTCACTCAGCAAGGCACTGGAAACACAAATGGTCTCATTAAAATACTCCTTTCAAAATGTTTTCCCTGAATAGAAGTTGGAAGAGGTTTCCAGCTGAACTGAAAAAAGAATAAAGAGATGGAATAACAAAACATTGAACTTGGAAATGTCTTATTGTAGTTTTAATTTTGGATTTACTGTATCCATTAGATGTCAATCAAATCTGCTTTCTGTGTGTTTCTAAATGTCTGTTAAGTATATCCTAAATGAAAAATTACTTTTTTAAAAACAATCATCTAGGTCTTGTTCTTGCACCTATATAGAGATTAAATTTAAGATGAAAGGATCTGAAATTGTATGTTTTATCCCCACTCTACACCAGTGTATTGTTTCATATTCCTTTGATCAAATGTTCTAAAAAATAGTTACAGATTTAAGAAGGGGAAACAGAAATGAGAATTTCGTAAAGTCATGCATGTACTAGGCCACATGTGACGTCCTTTCAGTATTTTATATTACTTAAATCTTCAGCCATGTGAATAAGTTTGAACTGCTCATTTTTCAGTGAGGACACTAAGGCCCAGAGTCATGAGGTAACCTGCTCCAGGTCCTACACTAAGAGATGAAGTAGATAGCCAAGACCAGGATTTTGATACTAAATACATCCTTGGATCCAAAATGCATTTTTGAGAAACAAGTTGTACTATGTCCTTTAGTGGATAGCCAACCAGGAAGATAAGCATCATTTATTCAGAAAGTGCACTTGTATTACAGGTTATTTTATAAATACAACTTAGCAAAAAACAGTGCCCATCTAATAAGTGCCTTGGTGTTGTTGGAACATCACACTGATTCTTTCAATCCAATCACTCTGTTTCCTCTACCATTGACCTTTCAAGTCTCTCTAGATAGCTTAGACAACATTTCACAAGATTTAGCTTTTTCAATGTGTTTCCTCAATTGCCTTGTGGGGTTAAAAGAAAAGTATTCTCATTCAAGGAAGATCAAATGACATCTTAGCAGGAGATGCTACTGTGAGCACTGAATAATACTTACACAATCAGCTCTAGAATTGCTGATTTACACTAAACTATACAAACATCTATTCCTAAAATCCCAGTAAACCAATTTTCTCTCCCATGTGATATGAATAATTTCTGTACTTAAACCTGTGCTTCATAACTAAATAAAGGTGAATACGATTTTACTTTAACCGTATACCAGGCATTAAAAATCTATGAAGACAACTATGACTACCCCTGCTAATTATTAACACATCATTACTTTACTACCGCTCTCAGTCTGAGGACTTAGCGTACAACAGATACTGTCGGAAAGACTCTACCTGACTCCATCTCATTGTGTCTTCATAATATCTTTAGGAAGAAATTAGGACCCTTATTTTATAAATGAAGCCAAGCCTTAGAAGGTTTGGAAAATGTGTCTCTGGTAAAGGAGGTATAATTGTCTACCCGTATATAAAATAGCTTGTCTCAAGAAAATTAACCAGGGGAAGCTTATTAATGATTTCAGTTCTGTATGGATCTTCTTATACTGGAATACCCCTTTTACTCTAGACTCTCCAAGGCATATTTAAATGTCAGAGATAATTCCTACTGCAAGGCCTCACCTGATTTTACTAATTCTATGCGAAATCTCAGCAAAACCTATAGTTACATTCCAATTACCCTTAGGGAGTGACCCTTACAGTAATTCTGTGGCAGTTACACTAAAATATTATTTTTATTTTAAAAGGAGAAGCATAATATAACCACATTTTTTATTATCCTGAAAAGTAGAATGTGAGAATGTTATCTATAATTTTTGTATTTTTACCCCATGTTTCCCCGAGTTTTACTTGTATCGTAATGAATCTGTAATTTTCCATTTGGCTCTTTCACTTAATATTATGTAAAAAATTTCAATTCATTATTTAGTTCTCTATATTTTACCTCCTAAATATATTTTGCCTGTGGTCCTTTCCTCTCCAGCTTTTCCGACACCATCCTAATCCAAGCTACCAGCTTCTCTCTCCTGGATTTCAATAATATCTTTCTTAGCAGTTCTACATTTTGGTTCACCTCCATTCTTCAGTTAAGATGTTCTCATAAAATGTGAATTTAATCATATTATCATTCTTAAAACATTTCACAAGTTTTTTTTAATTGATCTTGATATAAAGGCAAATCTTCTGCAGTGTGATGGCCATCTGCTCTTACAGCTTCATCCAGGACCAAATTCTACATCTTTCTATTGATTTTAGTCACATTGCTTGGGCTGCCATAATGAAATACAACAAATTAATGTCTTTTAAAAAAAAGAAATTTTGGACTTCTGGGTGGCTCAGTCTGGGTGGCCACAGACTCTTGATTTTGGCACAGATCATGATCTCAGGGTCATGGGATTGAGCCCCACATTGGGCTCTGCCCTCAGCTTGGAGTCTGCTTGAGATTCTTTTTCCCTCTCCTTCTCCCTCTGTCCTTCCCGCAGCACATGTGTGTGAGTGTGTATGCATGTATGCTCATGCACGCTGTCTCTCTAAATAAAATTTAAATAAAATCTTTAATTTTTTAAAAGAGTTTGTTTAAATTCTAGTTAGTTAACATATAGTGTGATATTAGTCAGGTGTATAATATAAGGATTCAACACTTGCATACAACACCCAGGGCTCATCACAGCAGGTATACTTATTCCCCATCACATATGTAACCCATGTCCCACCCACTTTCTCTTTGGTAATCATCTGTTTGTTATAGTTAAAAGTCTGTTTTAGAGTTTGTCTCTTTTTTTTCTTTCTTCATTTTTTTGTTTTTTAAAAATTCCACATATGAGTGAAATCAGGGCACCAGGGTGCCTCAGTCAGTTAAGCATCTGACTCTTGATTTGGGCTCAGGTGATGATTTCAGCATTGTGAGTTTGAGCCTTGCATTGAGCTTCAGGCTGAGCATGGAGCCTGCTGAAGATTCTCTCTCTCTCTTTTCCTTTGCCCCATGTGCTCATTCTCACTCTCCCAGTGTGTCTCTAAAAATAAAATAAAATCTTTAAAAAAATCATATGGTATTTGTCTTTCTCTTACCAACTTATTTCACTTAGCATTATACCCTCCATATTCATCCATGTTGCAAATGGCATGATTTTTTTTTTATGGCTGAGTAATAGTCCATTGCATATATATAGCACATTGTCTTTATCATTTATCTATGAATGGACACTTTGATTGTTTCCATATTTTGGCTATTACAAATAATGCTGCAAGAAACATAGGGGTGCATATATCTTTTTGAATTAGTGTTTCATAATCTTTGGGTAAATACCCAGGAGTGTGATTATTGGTAATTATATGGTAATTCTACTTTTAATTTTTTGAGGTGTTTCTATACTGTTTTCCATAGTGGCTACACAAGTTTGCCTATCAACAGTACATGAATGTTCCTTTTTTCTCCACATCCTTACCAATACTTCTTGTTTCTTGCATTTTTGATTTTAGCCATTCTGACAGGTGTGGGATGATATTTCACTGTAGCTTTAAATTACATGTCCCTGACTATAAGTGATGTTGGGCATCTTTTTATGAGTCTGTTGTTCATTTGCACATTTTCTTTGGAGAAATGTCTGTTCAATTCTTCTGTCCATTTTTAAATTGGATTATTTGTGGGTTTTGTGTTGAGTTATATAACTTCTTATATATTATCTTGAATGCTAACCCTTTATCCCGATATTTCACTGGCAAATATCTTCTCCCATTCAGTAGGTTGTCTATTTCTGTTGACTGTTTCATTTGCTGTGCAGAACCTTTTTATTTTGATGTGGTCCCAGTAGTTTATTTTTGCTTTTGTTCCTTTGCCTCAGGAGACATATCTAGAAAAATGTTGCCACGGTCAGTGACAAAAAAAAAAAATCATTGCCTGTGCTCTTTTCTAGGATTTTTATAGTTTCAGGTCTGACATTTAGGTCTTTAATCCATCTTGAGTTTATTTTTGTGCATGGGATGAGAATGTGCTCCAGGTTCATTCTTTTGCATGTAGCTGTCCAGTTTTCCCAACACCATTTTTTGAAGAGACTGCCTTTTTCCCATTGTGTATTCTTGCTACCTTTGTCAATGGTAAATTGACCATATAATTATGGGTTTATTTCTGGATTTTCTGTTCTGTTCCATTGACCTATGTGTCTATTTTTATGCCAGTACCATACTGTTTTGATCACTACAGCTTTGTAGTATAACTTGAAGTCTAGAATTATGATAGTGCCAGTTTTGTTTTTCTTTTTCAAGATAGCTTTGGCTATTTGGGGCCTTTTGTGGTTCCATACAAATTTTAAGATTATTCATTTTTGTTCTGTAAAAAAATACTGTTGGCATCTTGATAGCAATTGCATTAAATGTCTGGATTGTTTTAGGTAGGATAGACATTTTAACAATAATTGTTCTTCCAACCCATGAGCATGGAATGTCTTTCCATTTCTCTATGTCTTCTTTAATTTCTTTCATCAATATTTTATAGTTTTCAGAGTATAAGTCTTTCAATCTTTGGTTAGGTTTATTCTTAGACATTTTATTATTTTTAGGGTAATGGTAAATGGGATTGATTCCTTAATTTCTCCTTCTGCTGCTTCATTATAGGAGTTTGGAAATACAATAGATTTCTGTACATTGATTTTGTATTCTGCAAATTTTGTATTCTGCAAATTCTGTAAACTAAATTTGTTTACCAGTCGTAGCAGTCTTTTGATGAGGTCTTTTAGGTTTTCCATATACAGTATCGTATCGTCTTCAAATAGTGAAAATCTTACTTCATCCTTGCTGATTTAGATGCATTTGATTTTTTGTTGTTGTTGTCTGATTCCTATGGCTAGGACTTCCAATATTGTCTTGAATAAAAGTAATGAGAATGTCTTTCTCCTGACAGTAGAGTAAAGCTCTCAGTTTTACTCCATTTAGGATAATGTCAACTCTGGTTTTTTCATATACTGCTTTTATTAAGTTGAGGTATATTCCCTCTAAACCTAGTTTGTTCGAGGTTTTTAATGATCAATGGATATTGTACTTTGTCAAATGCTTTTTCTGTATCTGTTGAAATGAACATACAGTTTTTATCCTCTCTTTTATTAATGTGGTGTAGCACGTTGAATGATTTTTGTATATTGTACTACCCTTGCAACCCAGGAATGAATCCCATTTGATTGTGGTGAATGACTTTTTTAAATTTATTGTTTAGAATTAGGTAGCTTAGCTACTATTTTGTTGAGGATTTTTGCATCTATGTTTATCAGAGATATTAACCTATAGTTCTCTTTTATTGTGATGTCTTTATCTGGTTTTGGTATCAGGGTAATGCTGGGTTCATAGAATAAATTTGGAAGATTTCCTTCCTCTTCTATTTTTTGGGATAGTTTGAGAAGAATAGCTATTATCTCTTCTTTAAATATTTGGTAGAATTCACCTGTGAAGCTGTCTGACTGGACTTTTGTTTGTTGAGAGTTTTTTGATTAATGATTCAAATTCTTTGCTGGTGGCTGGTCTGTTCAAATTTTCTATTGCTTCCTGTTTCAGTTCTGGTGATTTATATATTTCTAGGAATTAATCTATTTCTTCTAGACTATCTAATTTGTTAGCATATAGTTTTTCATACTATTGTCCTATAATCCTTTACATTTGTGTTGTGTTGTCTGTTATTTCTCCTCATTTGTGATTTTCTTCATTTGGGTCATTTCCCCTTTTTTTTTTTTTTGATAAGATCTGGCTAGAAATTTATCAATTTTATTATTTTTTTCAAAGAACCAGCTCCTAGTTTAATTGATCCCTTCTACTGTTTTTTCAGTTACTCTATTACTTATTTCCTTTCTAATCTTTATTATTTCCTTCTTTCTGATGTTTTTACTTTTGTTTGCTGTTCTTTTCTAGATCCTTTAGGTGTAAGGTCAGGTTATTTATTGGAGGTTGTTCTTGCTTCTTGAGGTAGCCTTGTATTGATATATATTTCCCTCTTAAAACAACTTTTGCTGCATCCAAAAGGTTTTAGACACTTGGGTTTTCATTTTCATTTATTTCCATGAATTTTTAAATTTCTTCTTTGATTTCCTAACTCATTCACTCTTTAGTGTGATGTTCTTTAATCTTTATATACTTGGACTCTCTCCATATTTTTTTTGTGGTTGATTTCTAATTTCATAGTGTTATAGTCAGAAATGGTGCACAGTATGATTTCAGTCTTCTTGAATTTGCTGAGACCTATTTTGTGGCCTATCATGTGATCTATTTTCCAGAGGATATTCCATGTGCACTTGAAAAGAATGTATATTCTGCTGTTTTAGTTTGAAATATCCTGAATATATCTATTTAGTCTATCTGGTTCAGTGTGTCATTCAAAGCCATTTTTTTCTTTGGTGATTTTCTATTTAGATGATTAGTACATTGATGTAAGTGGGGTATTAAAGTCCCCTACTAGCATTGTATTTTTATCAACTAGTTCCTTTATGTTTGGTATTAATTGTTTTATGTATTTGGATGCTCCAATATTGGGTCCATAAATATTTACAATTATTATAACTTCTTGTTGGATTGTCCTCCTTATTATTATATAGTCCCCTTCTTTGTCTCTTGTTATAGTCTTTGTTTCAAAGTCTAATTTCTTTTCAAAACCATTTGCATGATAAATGTTTCTCCATCCCATCATTTTCAATCTATAGATGTCTTTAAGTCTAAAATGCATCTATTGTAGATAGCATATAGATGGGTTTTGTGTTTTTATCCATTCTGACACCCTTTGTCTTTTGATTGGAGAATTTAGTGCATTTACATTCAAAGTAATTATGGGTAGGCATATATTTATTGCCATTTTATTACCTTTTTGTAGTTGTTTCTGGAGGTTTCCTCTTATCCTTTCTTGTCTTTCTCTCTTTCATGTTTTGCTGATTTTCTTTAGTGATATATTTGGATTATTTTCTCTTCATTCTTTGCATGTTTATTAGTGGTTTTGATATATGATCACCATTACGTTTCTATATAACCTCCTCTTCATATAGCAGTCTCTATTAAGTTGATGGTCATTTAAATTCGAACCCATTCTTTCTCTTCTCTTCTTCATGATTTGGGTATATGTTATTTTATTTTATTTTTTTGTGTATGTGAGTTCTTTGACTTATTTTTTCACAGAAATATTTATTTTTACTGTTTTTGTGTTCTCTATCTTTATACCATCACTTTTTTTTCTCTCCTTTCCATTAAAAAAATCCCCTTAAATATTTCTTGCAGGTCTGGGCAGTGGTCATGAACTCCTTTAGTTTTTGTTTGTCTGGGAAACTGTTTATCTTCCCTGTTCTGAGTGATAGCCTTGCTGCATGGAATATTCTTGGTTGTACATTTTCCCTGTTCAGCACTTTGAATATGTCATACTACTCTCTTCTCGCTTGACAAATTGCTGCTGAAAAAAATCTACTAATCTTACAGGTTTTCCGTTGTTAGTTAATGACTCCTTTTGTCTTGTTGCTTTCAAGATTTTTTTTCTTTATCACCATATTTTGTGAATTTAATTGCAATATGTCTTGGTGTAGGCCTGCTTTTGTTGATTTTTTAAAAAGATTTTATTTATTTATTTGACAGACAGAGATCACAAGTATGCAGAGAGGCAGGAACGGGGCAGGGTGGGGGAAAAGCAGACTCCCTGCTGAGCAGAGAGCCCGATGTGGGGCTCAATCCCAGGACCCTGGAACCAAAACCTGAGCTGAAGGCAGAGGCTTTAACCCACCAAGCCACCCAGGTGCCCCTGCTTTTGTTGATTTTGATGTGAGTTCTTTGTGCCTTCTGGATTTGGATGTCTGTTTCTTTCCCCAGATTAAGGAAGTTTTAAGTTATTATTTCCTCAAATAAATTTCCTGTCCCCCTTTTCTCTCTTCTTCTGGGACTCTTATGATATGAATGTTACTAAATTTGATGGAGTCACTAATTTCTCTAAGTCTCTTCTCATTTAGCATTATTCTTCCTCTCTTTGGTTCACCTTCATTGCTTTCCATTGCTTTGTCTTCTAGTTGATTAATTCATTCCTCTGATTCTTCCAGCCTGCTGCTCATTGCATTGAGCATGTTTCTAATTTCATTCTTCATCTCTCTCCTTTTTTTTTAATGGATCAGTTATTTAATTAAGTTCTTTGTAGGAAATTCAGAACACCAATTTGTGAGGATAAACTCCATTTGTGAGAGAAAACACAGAAGTAGCCCTGAAACTGAGGAACAGCTTTGATTTGGGGCACTATTTGTGAGTCCATAGCTTTCTGACCAACCTTGCATTGCTCTATAATCTCATTTGTTAAAGATCTTCTCTTTGTTAAAGATCTCACCTTCCTGGTGTCTGGATTTAGTTTCTTCTTCTTGAAATAAGCATCAGTGAGATGTTTGGAGATTTTCACACTGCTGATATCAATTTTAGTGGAGGTGATAATGACAAATTTCTGGTTTGTTCTATGCAGAAGAACTCAGTTGAGGGCCAAACATCCAGTCACAAATAGTAAGCCCTTATCTTCAGTAGGATAATACCCAGGCATTTTGTGTAGTTTAACCACTCATGAACTACCTTCTTGTCAACACCAACTGGTTTTGTGACAGGGTGAGGCTTAATGTCATCAAGTTAGGCAGTCAGTGATCTTGTTGCACTGCTTCCTGGAGGTGGCTCTATGTTTATGCTAAGGAGCATGGGAGGGATATGGGGAAATAACACTGGCAAGCATTTTTGTTCCTGGAGAGGTTTCTCTGTGAATGCTGCCTCTTAGGAACATCCTCTGAGAAGAGCAAATAATGTCCTCACTTTGTGTCCCAGGTTCTCTTCAGATCACTATTTCCACACTGTCTGACCCTGGGTTGTTTGTCTTCTCTCTAAGAGCAGTGCTTTCCAGGCTGTGTCCCAGCCAATCCCACTGATCTTTAAAACTCCAGGTTTTAAACCTGCTAGTTGCAAGAACTCACAAAATTCAGCCCCTCTCATTTTCTAAGGGTATTTCATTTCTGGGGTATTTGGGGTGATTGATAGCTATCTGGTTGTATTTGTGGGATGAGGTGAGCCTTGGATTTTGCTACTCTACCACCATCTTCCTGTATCTCTTAATGACCATTACTTTAAATTCTCTCAGACGTATTACTTATTAACATTTCATTTAGGTCTCTTGATGTGATTTTGTCCTGTTGTTTATTTGGGACACATTTCTCTGCTTATTTTACCTTACTCCCTGCATCTATTTCGATGCATTAAGAAAGACAGCTTCATCTACTGCTTTTGAAAATAGTGGCCTTATGAAGAAGAGGTCCTATGGTGCCCTGCAATGCAATGTCTCCCATTCTCCAAAACCTGGTGCTTCAGTGATATCTCTTATGTGTGTTGCATGTGCCCTATTGTGGTGAAGCCACCTTTACCTTTAGTCCAGTCACCTTCAATGACTTTCTTTGCCTGCCTGTGGGCAAAGGGTTTGATCATTTCATTTTTAGTGGACCAGTCTGGGGCTGACTTAGGCTTCATTTCAGACTAGACTTTTGCCAGAGCTGCAGTAGAATAGAACTGCAGGGCACTTTCCTTGTGTTGTCTCCTGAGAAGCTTTTATTGGTGGGTAGGATCTGCAATCAGATCAGATGTCTGCCCCCGGCCCACTGCTGGGGCTGCACTTGGACTGGTATGTATGGTTATCTTTCCCTCTCCCCAGGGTAGGAGTCATTTTGGAGTGATGCTGGACACTATCTGGGCTGCTTGCATACTCTCAGGCCGGCAGCACCACTTTGGATGGGTTCTGGCCAAGGTTGTATTGGAGTAGGCCGGTCTGTGGGAGAATGTGGGGGTTGGGCACATGGTGTAGCAAGGTTTGTGCAGTTTTGCTGTGGGAGAGGATCTGGAACCAAGATCTGGAACCAGGCTGGAGGGGGCATGTCAATAGAACAAGGGGGCAGGGCATACTGCTAGCAAGCTGGGTGGAGAGTGTGGGCACTGAACTATTTTTCACAGGTTTCTGTATATCTAGGCAGGGGGTGGGAATGAAAGTGGTACCCTCCAACTCTTTTGTTCTTAAAGTCTCCCAAAGTTCCCTGTCCTTCAGCATACACTCTAAGATTATTAAATAAATCTCCTTCCCACATATCCCAGACATTTTTCAAACTACTGCTCCTATGCTGCACCTCCATGGAAGTGTTTGTTACACTGTCTTTTTAAGGGTGGAAGTTCAGTTTTCTGTCTCCCTCCCAGCTATCCTAGAGCAGAATCCTTTGTTTTTATAAAGTTTCACATGTTAAGCCTCACTGATTGTAAAAACTCCTAAAGCCAGTCCTCTCTGGCCTTCAAACCAAATGTTATGAGGATTTATCTTCCTAATGTGAGCCCCCAATGCATGGGGTGCCCCGCACAGGTCCCACTCCTCTCTCTCCACCCCAGTGTCCTGCCTCCTGTGGACAGTGCTGGGTATTTGTTTGGCTCCCAACTGTGTCTTTACCTTTCTTTTTTTTTTTTTTTTAAAGATTTTATTTATTTATTTATTTGACAGGCAGAGATTACAAGGAGGCAGAGAGGCAGGCAGAGAGAGAAAGAGGGAAGCAGGTTCCCCACCGAGCAGAGAACCCGATGCGGGACTCGATCCCAGGACCCCGAGATCATGACCTGAGCCGAAGGCAGCGGCTTAACCCACTGAGCCACTCAGGCGCCCTGTCTTTACCTTTCATACCCTTTTTATTTAATTCTACATTTAGCTGTAAAAAGTCTGTTCTTTCCATTTTCTGATTTATTTACACTAATGTAAGTGTTATCTGGTTGTATCCATGAAATAACATGAGCTCAGGATCCTCCAACTCTGCCATTTTCCCTGGAAGTCTTTGGTATCTTTTTTTCTTCTAATAAGATCTCTGCCCCTTTGTTTCTCTCTTCTTCTGGGAGCCCTGTAATGCAAATTTTAGTCCATTATTGCCATACATATTCCTTAAACTGTGTTCATGTTTATTTATTTATTTGTTTGTTTCTTTTTCTTTTCACCACTTTGATTGGGTGAGTCCCCCCCACCTTATCTTTAAGTTGACTTATCTTTTCTTTTGCATCATCTAGTTTGTTGTTGACACACTCCAGTGTATTTTCAGGCTAGTTATTGTATTCTTTAGCTCTGTGACTTCTATTTGATAGTTTCTTATATTTTCCATCTCTTTGTTGAAGCTCTTACCTTCTTCATTCATCTTCTCCCTAGTTGAGTGAGGATCTCTATGACCATTACTTTGAACTCTTTATTAGGTAAATTCATTTCATTATGGTTCTCCCTTCCTTCTCCCTGGAGTTTTTTCTTGTTCTTTCATTTGTACCATAGTCCTCTATTTCATTATTTTGCTTTATTCTCTATTGGTTTCTATACAATAGATAAAACAGCTATCTCTCCTAGTCTTGAAAGAGTAGACTTGTGTAGGAGATGGAACTTTCATTCAGCCCTGCCCCAGTTGCTGGTCATCTCTCAAACTTCTGTGCATGTCCAAGCAGTCGATTATATTTTGCATAGCTCCCAGTAGTTGAAGAGGTACCAATATCTGTCAGTGTTCCACAGAATCAGGGTGAGTAGAAACCAGGCCCTCAGGCAACAGCTTTTAAAAATATGCAGATATATGTAGTCCTGAGAGTCCACAAGCATAAGCCCTCCTGGCCCCTAGAGGTCAGCAGTCATGAGGGGTGCCTGGATGGCAGTTATACAAATTCAGGCTACAAATGAGTGTATAAGTTTCTGTCTAAGAGAAACCAGAAAGCTGGAGAAAAACCAAAAAGGGAAAGTACCAAGATGGTATCCATAGCCGATGTTCCTTGAGAGTAGCTCCATAGGCCACTAAGAGTGTACCAAACCTGAAGCTTGCCCCTCAGTCTGAAACCCCAAGACAAACAAAGTGGCTTACTTTAACAGAATGGCTGGGGAAGGGGTGTCTCAGATTACTGTCTTTGCAGTGATCTGGGGGTGCCAAGAACCATCCCTCCAATTGCCACAGTCCCATGGGGCCCAGAAATGCAAGACCCTCTGGACACCAGAGCCAGGTGACCAAGGATTATCCCCTGGGCTTTGGCTGCAAAAACCAGGCACTAGATGCATATAAAGTTTCCCTCCAGGAGACAATGGTACAGAAAATCTGAGCTCTAGGTCTGCTGTCTTTTTCTGTGCCCTGAGGGTAGTAGCTATTTAAGGATTCTTTCTCCATTGATTTTAGCCCTGTGGGACCTATGAGCAAAAGTTAGCCCCTATGGCCTCTAGAGCCAGGCAATGTAGAGGTGTACAATTACAGCAGTAAAAAAAAAAAAAAAAAAAAAAAAAAAAAAAAAAAAAAAAGAGAGAGAGAGAGAGCTATGAGCCCCTTCTAGGTGATACTCATTATAACAGTCTCATGTTACCAGGCATGTAGGCTTTATTTGCCTCTAGACCCAGGCAATCAAGAGGCACTCCCTGGTTATCAGATATTTGTAAAGGTTCCCTTCTGGGAGACAGTGGTACTTTGGACCACAACAGAGGGATAGTGGAAAGACAAGAGTCCACCAGTCTCCATCCCTGTAGAGGGATCTTGTAGGTTCCTAGGGGTGTGTGTGTGTGTGTGTGTTAAAATACGTGCCTGGGGTGGCCTGGGTGCTTAGTCGGTTAAGCATTGGACTCTTAATTTCAGCTCAGGTCATGATCTCATCGTCATGAGATCCAGCCTCATGTTAGACTCCTGAAGCCTGCTTAAGATTTTCTCTCTCTCTCTCCACCCACTCTTTCTCTTAAAAAAAAAAAAAAAAAGTGTTCTGCCCTCTGGCTGAGATTTTAATATAAGCAATATTAAAATTGTTTTTAATGGTCCCTGAAAGGGTGAGTCCAAGCACACAAGTCCTTTAAGAGGCATTTCTTTGAGTCTTGGGATGACAGCCTTATTGGTTTTCAAAATCAAATTTTGGGGGCTCATCTCTCAAATGCATGTCTTAAAAGTTGGTGTGCCCAATTTGGGGTTTGAACCCTTTCCTCCTCAGAGAGAAGCCCTGGGGTTTGAGTTTCCTCCCAGTTGTGAGTCACCACTACTGAGATTGTTTCCCAGCCTCTCCTACCCACTTTTTCTTCTTTACCCAACGTGTAGTCAACAGTTAGCCAGTCTTTAATTTTTTTTAACAGGAAATTGTTCCATATATAGTTGTAGACTCAGTGTGTCTGTGGGAGGAGGTGAATATATGTCACCATCTTTCTATGTCACCATCTGTCATACCTCAGAGGAAAGCTGGCCTCTCCATACTATACTTAATGCAAAGTTACTTAATTGCAGTTTCTGAAAGGAGTTGCTGTCCCTTCTTTTTTTGATGAAGTAATAATTTCCAATTCCATTAATTATAATTAGAGTATCTTATTTGCATTTCTATTTTCTTGAAAATTTTAAGGCCTTTTTGAACTAATATTGGACAGTTTTTCATAATTACATAATTACATGTGTGCATGGAAAATACTTCTTTTCGTAAAAAACAATTCAATTTATTTATCTATTAGGCTTACATATTATGTGTCTTTCTTAGATCTTCTATATCCTTATTGATAGTTTTGTCCTCTTGATCTATGTAGATCGGAGAAGTGTGTTAAACTCTCTTATTAGTGTTAGTGTACATCTCTGTTGGTTCTTCTATTTCTTATAGTTTTGCTTTATGAAAGTTGTTGCTATAAATTTGTTATGGAGATTTTAACAACATTATGAAGTGTCCTTCTTTGTTGCATTTAGTAATTTTGGTCTTCAATATTATCTTGTTTGACATTAAGACTACACTTTAACAGAATATGTTATTTGCATTTACATGACATATTTTTTCCCCAATTCTCTTCATATTTGCTTTGCAAATAAATTTGGTTTATGTGGGCCTTTGTAAACATAAAAATCCAACTCCATGGTTATGAACCAATATGGAAAGTCTCAGTTTCATCAGTAAATAATCCTTACTTCATCTTTTTTTTGTTTATTAACCTAAATTATATATTTTTATTTAGCTTCAGTTGTTTCATGTTTTTCTATATTATAAATAATGAATTTTTCACTACATGCCTTATTTTGCTGTTTTTGATTTGTTTTTGGAATGTAGGAAGATTTCTATTTCTTTATAGTCATATACTTCTATTAATATCTCCTCTTTGAACTCTTAGTTCCACCATAAGCAATAAAATAATTTTTCTTTACTCCTTCCTGTCTTCTGCTTTCCAATTTTATATTATTATTTTTTGTTTTAGTATAAATGATATTAACTGTACTTAATTTATTTTACTTGTTTGTTAGCTTCAAGTGACAACTTTTGCTCACAGATAATACCCATAAGCCTATCAGCATGCTTTATTGCCTATGGATTTTATTTTTTCCTTTTCCTCCCAATTTTATTACTAATATTATGTTCATACCCTGTGTCTTAATATTAGTTTGTCACAATTATCTACACCTTCTAGTATTGGTATTATAGCTAAATATATCTAGTGCTAAACTGCAAATCTTAGGTTGACTCTTCCGAAATTATTCTATAGCTATCTACAGCTTATTTTCTATTGTATTTCATAGGTAAGTCTCCTAAGAGCAACATTCTTAAGATTTTACATGTTAATAACTGTCTCTGGCCTTTACATTTGAAGGACAGGTTAGCTGGATATAAAATACTGACATACATTTTTCTTTCTTTAAAAATATTTTTGTTGAGAACTCTAATAGAAATCCAATTTTCTTTTCCTTATTAGTAAATTGAATTTTTATCTTATATATTTAAAGAACTTCTTTCTTTAGCTTAAAGTCCAACACTTTCACTAAGCTTCACCTTGGTGTTGTTCATTTGGGGTCCAAGTTCACAAGTATACAGTGTGTCCTTTCTATGGTAGCCTTTATTTCAGGATTTATTCCTCCAGCAACTTTTCAAACATGAACAAACATTTACATTATTACCTGATAATATAAGATAATGGAAAAAAAACAACAAATGACATCATTTAAGACATTTGTATCAGTTCATTGCTTGTTTGTTCCACATATCTAGTTATAGTAATGTTAAGATGGGTCTGCTAGTCAGTATCACGTACTATTATAATGCACAGACACTAGAGTTAAACTGCTTGTATTTAGATACTAGCCCTGATGTTTTATTAGCTGTGAAATCTTGGGCAATTTTCTTAAGCTTTTTTTCTGCTTCAATTTTGTTATTTATAAAATGGAGAAAACAGTGCATTTTCCTAACATTTTTGTGAAATTAAATGAGATAACACACAGTGCTTAAACATTAATAAACCTGATACCAAAATGTTAAAAGGGACTGAAGTATTCATTTTCATTTCAGATTTTAATGAGTGCCATAGGTTATAGTCATCAGATAATTTCATTCTTCCAATTGTTTTGTGTAATCACAAAACCCTTTGTATAAAAGATATAAGATAGTGAAAAGTAAATGAACCAGAGTAAATATGATTTCCAATCCCAGAGTTACTATGTGCTTAAATCCATCTATTGATTATTTTTCAAATGGGCATAATATTTGCACAGAGCTCTTGGCTCCATCTTTCCCAGGATCCTATGTTATTCTCTTTGCCTGGCTGCCATGTTCTTCTTATTAAAGAATGAGGCTGATTTCTACCTACTTTGCTGGGGTAGGGCCCTCTCAGTGTGCAGTAAGGGCTCACAGGACATCCTTACTAACTTCTAGTTTAATTATCATTGTATTCTCTGACAGTTTTCTGATTCCATGGATGTTCCCCCAGAAGCAACTTAAAGGCAAAGAGCATATTTCTATACTAGTTTTGATAACGCCTTAGTTTTTTTGGTTGAACAATATGTTTTTGTCAAATTTACATTCCCTAAAGAATGATTGTAAGGGTAAAATGGAAAAATATAAATGAAGTTTTCCTAGAAATGCATTAAGTGTAAATGTTTAACAATTATAAATAAATGGGATCTAGCTTTAGAGATTTAAATTGAAAGGATTATGCCATTCAAAAACTAAATAAATTCACCACAGTAAATAGGAAAACCAAGGGCATCCACTTTATTTTAATATGCCTTTTCAAACCAAACAACATTACTAGTATATTAAATAGCTTTAAAAGATGTGTTACCTTTTTAGAAGTAGGCATATCTTTAAGTGTTGGTTTATCATGTTTTCATTTGTTTGAGGAGCAAACAATAGGCTATTCATTTTACTTTCCTCTGTGATATGTATAAACACTCCTGAAAGCCTACAGCTTATCTCTGAGCTCCTCAGTGCTGTCCAATTATAAACACAGTTGTAAATATATCTGACCTGTTAACAAAAATGCAACACCATTTCTTATCCTATTAATGTAGGGTATAAAATTTCCATTAGTAATCTTATGCTTATGGTAAAAAGAGAAAAATATGAAAGCATTATGGATAAAGGTTAAAAGCTGTACAGATGGAAAGTATTTAGAAAATATTAGTGTCAAAAATGTGAAATTTATCATTAAAATTTCCACATCTCATTTAGGTATCTTGCCCATCTCTATCACATCTATAATCATCATTCTAGTGATGTCCTAGATTGAAGAGATGAGTCTTAGAGAACAATTAGGAGATTATAATAGTTTGATTTGCATCAGCTCCCACAATGGCTCCCTACTCCTTAATAAATAAAGCATAGGTTATTTAATAATTCAAGGATTATTTGCATACTTTGAAATTTTTTCTGCTGCATTATCCTTGCAAGCTCAATACTTATTAAATGTTTATCCATTCTTTATGATACAGGTCCATGATTCTTCCCCTTCACTTTTGGCTTATGATTTTCTAAAATTATTTCTGCCTTATCTCCTGTGTAACAACTGTGTAACAACTGTTACTCATTCATTCATTTATGAAACACATATTTATTGGGATTCCTATATGTAATGTACAGTGCTCTGTACTGGGGATTCTATTTGGTAAGTAGAAATACATAGTCCCTGATAACTGATGCGTTCTAGGGAAGTAGTAAGCAGTCAATAGAAGTTAGGATTTCTCCATTTCTGATTTTATATTAGACATGCAAAAAACTTTTACTCTTTACCACCTCTCTGTCTCCACTCTATCTTCTTAAAGAGTCTGCATTTACCCTTTTTGAAGAAGTCCACAACCAAAACAACTGCTAAGTAGACAGTGGACCAGTTGACTCCATAATGTAGCCATTGAACCAGACTTATAGTCTTGATCCAAGCTCAGACAACCCATTTTCTTTTCCATAATCTTGGAATTTGAAATATGAATTTATTTAGCCTTTTTTGGTACTTAAATTACAGATTGATAAACAGTAGGAAACCTATGTGGCTAGTCTCTGCTATGTTAATTGAAGAATCAAGGGGAAAAGTCATTGTTGAAAGAGAGGAGATGAGCAGAGGTTTGCAGAAAGAAATAGAGAATGGAAAGGTAATTTTGGCTCCCAAATGATTACATTGTTTGGGAGGCTTGGCTACATTTCTGGTATTCTGATACATTTTCCCATTTGCTTAAGTTAAGTGAATGTGTGTGCCTTGTTACCAAATGTAACTTGACAGAAATTTATCAGACAGAAAAAAGATGTGGAATATTAGTGACAGTGAAACTTTCTTCATTTAAAGCAAAGGAATCATTTTACTTATGGGTGGATGGTGAAACACTTAATAACACTTAATAAACTGTTTCCCATATTTTCTCGGCATACAATAAGACTGAATCATTTGGGAAAGGCAGTTTACCACCCTCAAAAAGAAGGCGATAGCACTAAAAATATTAAAATCTCTCATGAAAAACTCTGTCCTTCTGTAAATGATCCTAAATTCTGAAATTTGTATATTCAGAACAAGAAATCAATTGAATGGTATTTTGAATTGCAGCTGGTGAATTCTCTGCCCTGTTTTGGCCACATCTATCACTAAACTCCACAGTTCAGCAAAAAGCCAGGATTCTGACTTTTGGGATGATATGGGGGACAAAATGAAGATAACAGAAGACCCCAATTTTACTAGATTATTGGGGTTTTTTTTTTGTGGACATCTCATGCTAAATAAGGTTGATATGATTTCCCAAAATATGGTGTCTTCAATATTTTGAGCCTTGGGGGGAGTGGCATTCTTCACATATTATGAGAAAAAAATCATAGAACAGTACATTATTTTCCTGTCTCTGTTCACTGTATTCATTGACCTCTTCATTCATGAGTCTTTGCGGTATCTTGGTACTCTTCTGAACAAAGACCATGCAACAGTGAATAGAAAAAAGTTTCTCCCCAAAGGGCTTATATTCTAATGGGAGAGAAATTTCAGATACAATGAAGAAAATAAAATAATGGACTAGAAAGGAATTATGGAGAAGAGAACATATTATCTAGAGTAATCAGGGAACTTGTCTCTTACAATGGTATAATTGAGCTGAGACCCAGATAATAAGAAAAGGTCAACTA
Source organism: Neogale vison (assembly GCF_020171115.1). Classification (NCBI taxonomy): domain Eukaryota; kingdom Metazoa; phylum Chordata; class Mammalia; order Carnivora; family Mustelidae; genus Neogale; species Neogale vison. The sequence continues at coordinate 50,565,654 of NC_058096.1, forward strand.
TGCAAAATTTTGTGCAAGGAGTTTTCTTTTTTTGTTTTTGTTTTTTTTTTCAATAATTAAGTCCAATTTTCCTGTGTGGGTTTTTTTTGTTTTTGTTTTTGTTTTTTTTGATTATTTATTTATTTATTTGACAGAGAGTGAGAGAGATCACAAGTAGGCAGAGAGGCAGGCAGAGAGAGAGAGGGGGAAGCAGGCTCCTTGCTGAGCAGAGAGCCCGATGCGGGGTTTGATCCCAGGATCCTGAGATCATGACCTGAGCTGAAGACAGAGGCTTAGCACACTGAGCCACCCAGATGCCCCTGGGCAAGGAGCTTTCAAAGAAAAAGAAACTGCCAGTGAAGACCTTGAGACAGGAACATACTTTGTGTGTTCTAGAGGTAGAAAGAGGTTCAGAATAGCTAGAGCCCAGTAAAAGATGATGCATATTGTGAAAAGTTAGATGAAATATATTACCAAAGTCACATAAAATATAGCCTAATAGACCACATTAAGGCAGTTGTATTATATTGCAATTGTGATTGCCAAGGTATTAAAGAGTTGCAAACAGAAGGGTAATTTGAACTCATTTGAGTATAAAAAGGACAGGGTCTATACTTTGAGCAAGAAACATTGAAGTGGGTTGCCTTCTTTCACTATTATGTTTGTGAAATTTATCACTGTGGTGTAAAGCTGTAGTCCATTTTGATTGTTGCAAAGTATTCTATTGTATGAATACACTTAAGTTTTTGTATCTTAAAAAAAATTGTAGTGGAGAATGGGTAAAAGTAGGTTTTGTGATAATCTGAGAGACATAAGTATGGCTGGGCTGTAGTGAAGATGCTGACAAGTGACTAGCAGAACACATTGGATGTGGGGATGGTGAGCCGAGTGACTGATGACATTCAGGTCTGTGGTCTGAGCATTTGGGTCAATATGAAGCCAAAATTGAGATTGTAAAGGATGAAAGAAGACCAGATGGAAATCAAAAAGTGGATTTTAGTTGTGCAAGGCTTAGGCTGCCTATTCACAATCTGAGTGTAAAGGATTGAGGAGACAAGTGTATTTATGGATTGGGAGCTCATTGATGCATTTTGGGTCCAGCAATAAATAATGGAGTCATCAGAGTATAAATAATATTTAAAGCCAAGAGGAGGAAGTAATGATTGAGTGAATTTCAGGTGAGAGAGGATAGATAAAGGGGTCTAGGATTGTGCTCTTGGTCGCCGAAACATTTTAGTGTGGAAGAAAAGGAGAACCCAGCAAAAGACACTAGGATTAGGGAAAGCATATTACAAGAGTTGAGTGGTTAGTCATATCAAGTAATGCCAAGAGATTGAATAAGAAGAGTAGAATCACTCATATAGTTCCTCAAGATGAAGGCCATAGTGACTTGAACAGAGGTAAGCCCTACTTGAATGATCTTTAGGAGAGAATAGGAAGAGAGAAATGGTGATAGTAATTATAATAATTATAGTTAAGAAATCTTATGAGGAATTTTGTGCTGAAGAGTTACAGAGAAATACAGAGAAAAATCAAAAGAGGTTCTTATTTAAAAAAAAAAATAGAATAAAAAGGTAAACTTGTGTGCTAGCAAGAATGATCCAGGAATGAGAGGCCAGCTGATATCATTGGAAAGAGAGGGGAATGATGGCAGAGATGAAGACATTGGGTAGGTAAGTGGGGATAGGATATGGAGCAACAGAGTCCAATAAAAATATAATGTGAGCTATTATGTAATTTAAAAACGTTTTAGTAGTCACATTAAATTCCTAAAAAGATATAAGTGAAATTAATTAATTTTAATAACCCCAAATATCAAAATATTATTTCAATATGTATTAATATAAAATGATTGAGATATATTTAATTTAAAATTAAAAATATCTCAATCATTTTATTATCACATTAAGTCTGAAATTTAATGTGCATCTTATATTTGCTGCACATATCAATTTTGATTGGTCACAGGTTAAGTGCTCAATAGCTACATAAAACTAGGGGCTACTGTGGGACGCCTGGGTGGCTCAGTTGGTTAAGCAGCTGCCTTCGGCTCAGGTCATGATCCCAGTGTCTTGGGATCGAGTTCCACATCGGGCTCCTTGCTCGGCGGGGAGCCTGCTTCTCCCTCTGCCTCTGCCTCTGCCTGCCACTCTGTCTGCCTGTGCTCGCTCTCTCCCTCTCTCTCTCTGATAAATTAAAAAAAAAACAAAACCAAAAAAACTAGGGGCTACTGTATTGGACAGTGTAGATATATAGTATAGCTAGAGATTTTGCATGAGATAAATGTATGGAAGTTTCATCTATTGTAATATAAAGAAAGAATAGCTATGTTTGGTGGTGGGAATTACAAGTAGTTCTCATCTGATTGTATATATTTTTAAGTTATGTAGAAGAAGAGTTAAAAACCTTAAAAGAAGAGGACAAGGAGGGATTGTCAAATGATCATTTTAGAGAGTGGAAAGATGAGCCTGTTAAGATCATTAGCTCCAGAACACAGGAAATGGGTAAAGTCCTAGTTTAAGTTTTTGCTTAGCCCCACAAACCTCAGAGCAGTGGTCATATTTGACTGTTTTTTTCTATAGACAGCATGTTATGGAGCAGTAGAACCTAATTAGATCTCAAGCATTTGCATGTCAGTAATGGAAACTGCTGAGCAATATACTGTTTAAAAAAAAAAAAAAATCAGTATAATGAAGAGGGGCCAGCGCTTAAACTCAAGTCACCATAGCCTCTCTATTTATCCCGTGGGTCTAGTGTGAGGTGTAATGGAACCAATTGGAAAAGAACAGCAATTTTCCACTATGTGAACAGTAAAATGGAAGAACCTTCTTTGCAGAAAAAATGAATGAAGCACGTGTAGAAAAAAAGCAGAAATGAAAGACCAAAAACCCCGGAGAGATTTGAGAGAATAACTGTTCCAGTTACTAGTTCCAATTCCTTTTCAAGTTCACTGCTTTTCTTGGATTTGGGGTTCCAAGACATAGCACCCATCCTGCTACCATTCTGCTTTTATTATCCTAGTTTAGTGATTTCTGGGATTTGCAGTCCTGCCTCCCTCATATGTAGGGATAACGAAGTCTGAGTTTATATGGATTTAGTGGGTCAGTTGTAAAGAATTGTATCGTAAGGGACTGATTGAGCAGAGATTCCTGATGTGTGGTCATTGAACACAGAGAACTCTTGATGCCTACCATTTTATCTTATTTTTAAAAATATATACATATTTTTTATTGACAAATTGTATAGTTCAACATGCATCTCTTATAAAAAAGACAAAATGCCAAAGAAAAAGTAAGAAAAAGAGCCCACCTATAACTCTAATAAACGTAATTCACTACTGTCTTGTTTCATTTTTCATGTATTATCTACTGAATTGAATGCCAACATATCTGTAGTCATCATAATGGCTTTTTTCCCCCCTACAAATGGCAGAGAAGAGAAACTTCCAATTATCATAGAAATGCATCCCTATAAAGAACACTCCTCATTCTCTTTGCCTCCTTAACTCCACTTGACCTCTTTCTTTATTTCATTTCCATAGAGAATTGTTATTTAGCTTTTGCTCCTTGAAATTTCTTAATTGCAGCTCTTCACAATACCATGGAAATGCAGGCATGTTCTTGGAATCTCAGTGAGAACTTTCATTCAGGCTTTAGGTGGATCTTGCATGGAGATAGGGCAGCTGCTGTTGGGGAGATTTCTAGACTAATAGCGTTTTTAATTTCCTCAACATTGTGCAATGCTTCCTTGGGAGCTCTTCTAATGCCTCAGCTTAGAGACAGCCTATGGAACTGGAGGCTAGCTCAACAGAGCTGTCACTGCAATAGTAACAACCTACACAAAATCTTGGAAAAGAAGACAGAAAGCTGGTAGCATTTACACAGGGTTTCTGCAAAGGCTCTTCTTCTGGGTGAAGTAATTATTCTGGGGCATTACCTGTCAACAAAACAGCATCCCAAGACGCTGGAGTTAAATGCCAGAGACTTCTGAAAACAGAAGGAAGACTACCCTCAATTTCAAGGTTTTTGCTTTTGGCAGCTCCCTTGGTTATATAATGGGAGAAGGAATTTTCCTTAGACTTCACACTATGAGAAGCATGGACTATGAGATCCTTTTTGAATAAGTCAATTTTCTACTACTAAAATGAGCTAAATAGGCAGCCTATTCACCGGCCCAGAGAGGTATTTGATTTTGTTTTTATAATACTGAAAACTCTCTTGGTACTCACAGTGAGTCCGTAGGGGAGCAGTAACACAATGTGTATCTGCTTTTTCAATTTAGGAAATCTTGTTGAATATATGATGGGGCGACTGGGATGAGGTTTTACAGAAGCCACATAGACACATAAATCCAGGCATGTTTTTTTCACCTACCTCTTTCATTGGCTAGCTTTCTGACTCTGTCAAACACGTCTGTACTGTGTCAAAATAGTACAATTATGCCAAATTATCCACATTTGTTTTCAATTTAGTGAAGACCTACCTACATGCCGGTGGTAGTTTATAGCATATAATATTTTCTTTCCTATTACCCTGAGTTCATTTCTTATTCCTTTAACAAATAAAATACTTGTTGGAATTTATTGAGCATGTATGTATATATTATATTGCCTACTAGAATGTTTCATGAGGTCAAGGACCATCTCTGCTTGTTCACCCCTGAACCAACAACACTTGGGGCAGTAGTTAGCCTATGCTGTCTCATCAACAAAATTAAAGTGTTTATTGAATGAACAAATTGTCTATATTCACATGTTAAAACACCCTTGTAAAAATAGGTATTATTACTGCCTTAGTTTTATAAAAGGAGAAATGTCTCAGATAAGTTACCGCTTAAAATTCACACAATGAGTTAAGTAAGAAAATAGCTGGGATTCAAAGCCAGATTTGGTCTTCTCTATGATCCTTCCTCTTTACTTGGCCATGCTTCCTCAAACATAGCTTTGAAGTGAACATCTACCATTTTTCTGACAGGATCATTGTTAATTCCATGCTTTGTTGCCTTTAAGGAAGCTGAGCACAAAGTTTCTTCCAAAATGATTCAGAGTAAGTTACTTGCTGATTTTTCTCATTTTATTTCTCATGCAAAGTAAGTTTTATGTTAACATGTTAACTCAGTTGTTTTGAGTTCAGGTTTGCTTTAGAGACCGAGCTAGCTAATCTTTCCCCCCTGTTTTTCCAGTAAGCCTGTCTTGTTGCTGTACTTACCACATTCTATTCTAAAAACCCACTTTCTGGGGAATTATGTGAGTGGGAGACCTCTATATTATAACTATACCACATGATACCATATGGTAACAGGAATTGGTTGGCAGTCTATTATACAAGTTAATCTGAAAAAGTTTCATCTTTTAATAAGCAAAAGTTGGTCTGATTAAGCTTCTTTATTCACTTTAGTTTCATAAAGTGTTTGTCCTGAAAAGTAACAATAAGAATATACCAAGACACCTAGACAGAAGAGCCCTCCCCCACTTCCATTTAGTTACTACATTCATTTTTTTCTGTTCAATTCCTATATTGCTTGAATTTCAAATTCTGTTTCACTTTAGGCCATTTGAATTTCTCTAGTCTCACTTCTTTGTAGCCTCCTTTCTCAGTCCCACCTTAATGTCATTTGATAGTTTTTGATTTATTCATTTTTGCCACCTCCATTCTCTCTGCTTCTGTAATTTTTTGCTTCTATAAAAGACATATTGAGTTCTCTTTTCTTCTTTATATATTTACCTTACTGCTTCGAGAATATCTTTGGTAGGAAGAAAAGGCTGCTGGCTATCTATTCATTTACACTAGGAAAAAAAAAAAAACCCAAAACAACCACACTACCAACACACACACGCATACACACACACATACACACACACCCCAGTTTCAAGTGGAAAAGAGATCTGCGGACATGTATGTATAGTTTCTTAGGTGTCTTGTTTTTCTTCCATTTACATCCCCATTTTTGGCTACTGCATCACCCATCATGTCACTTCTTTTTTTTTTCCTTTTATCTTTTTTTTTTGGTAATGCTTTTATTGCTCTCATTCATTGCTCCCATGACACCTTAGACTATCCAAAGTGTATAGATCATATTAAAAGCATTAGAATTCTACTGCATTTTATTTCCTCAGGAGACAGGAAGAAAACTGCTTGCTATTCTGGTATTTTCATTAAGGTAAACACGCCAAACGGAGAGAGCAATATTAATGCCAATAATCTAGTTTCTATATGCCTGATGACATGTTCTGACTTTATCTCACCTTTCCTGATATCACTTTTTTGGCAAAGAGCATATGAGGGTACAGAGATTCTGAGGACTGGGAAAATTAAATAACTAATTTGCCCATTTGATGAGTGGTATGAATATCAGTGCTTCTCACTTTTGGCACTATGAATATTTTTGAATACCAGTCCAAATACATTCAGCTGTTGGGTATTAGCTATGTCTGCTCAGGAAGATTGCCAGTTGCAGAATGGAGCAAAAACTGTGAACTTGGGGTACATCATATTATTCTGATGGAAAAATCCGCTAGTCAGGGATTGATATAGTCATTAACATGGATCCAAAGATCTATTGAGAAGAGATTTAGGACATCTGGAGCTTCCCAAGTCCCTTCTTCAACTTTCCCTGAATCCCACTACATAGGAATACGTCCAGCAACTGGGCTCAGGTAGACCCTATTCTCATTACCTCTCATTTGGCACTTAGATTGCTATATATGCTTTAGATATATATGCATATGGGACAAAAATTTCATCTCTTTGAAATAGAAGAATGCAGTTCTTTATCTCTATCCAATATCTTACTCATAATTCATCCTCAACCATAATTTTTAATGATGATGGTCACTCAGTTTCCTCTTGTTTTACATTTAGGCTTAGGCTATGTGATCTCTTCTTGCCTACCTTTTAAACTATTTCCTAATTTTTTATCACTACTTTTTTTCTTTGTTCAAATCTTTGAAAGTGTGAATTTTAAATATGATTTTGAGGAGCTCAAGGGAAATTGATTCCAATATGAAAATGGCTAATTGTTCAGGAAAGTCTGAGGAATGATTTGTGAAAAAATAGTGATGAGCGTGAAGCTGAGGGCAGAAGAATTATGAAAAACAAAAATTAGATGGTTAAGTGAAGACACTTGACAAAGGCATCACTGTCATCCTAGTTTTGGAAACAGGAAACTAGAAATCATTCCTGCCTCTTCATAACTTTATTCCCATCTTTCTTTCTTTCTTTTTAAGATTTTATTTATGTATTTGTCAGAGAAAGCGAGAGAGTACAAGCTGGGGGAGTGGTAGATAGAGGGAGAAGCAGACTCCCTGCTGAGCAAGGAGCCTGATGTGGGACTCAGTCCCAGGTTGCTGGGATCATGACCCAATCCAAAGGCAGGCACCTAACTGACTGAGCCACCCAGGTGCCCCCATTCCCATCACTCTCAATGACTTGTCAATTTTACTTGTAAATATCTCTTGAATTTGTCCAATTATCTTTATGTCTGCTATCTCAACTCTTGTTAAAACCCCTACATTAACTTTGTGGGATTCTGTAATAACATCATTTTTATCATTCATTTATTCATTCATTTGTTTATTGTGTCATTAAAAATTATTGAATATCAGCAAAGAAATACAGTAATGCATAAAAGGTGCTTTCTCTACTTAAATGAATTATATAGTTTAGTAGGGGGAAAATCTCTTAAAAAAATAAGCCAAACAAAGTGACATAGAAAACATCAGGCTGGCTCTTTCTAGTTGTAACTTGTCTGTATCACATCCAGGGTGATTATCTTAAAATGCAGACATACATGTTATTCCTGTGATTAAAATGGGTCATCATTGCCCTTAAGATGAATGCAGAACTCTTTAATTTTGCCTCAGGACCTTCCATGTTCTGGTCTCTGCTTACTTCTCTTGCCTCTTCTCATCTCTCTACATATTTCCTTCAGGTTTTCTCTTATTTTACCATTTCTTACGTCAAGACTTTTTTAAATGCCCTCCTCTCTTCCTGAAAATCACCCCTCTAAACTCCTTTACTTCTCTTCTTAGATCTCAGTTTAGATTTTATATCCCCTGGAAAGCATTCCCTCATCTCCTTTGTGGGTTTGGAGACCCTATGCTTTGTTCCCATAGTAACCCCTGTTACCCATCATAGCACTTGCCTCTTACTGGAAAGCTTTGTTTTAAGTTTTGTCTTACCTGTTAGGCTATGTGTTCTATGTCTGTTCAAGTTGGCTGTATCCCTAGGAACAAATACAGTGCCTAAGTAAAGTACAAAATAAATAAATAATTCCATCCCATATAATGTAAGTGTTGTGTGGCCATTCTTCCTCCTGAACATTTCAAATTAGTCCCTTCCTTTCACTCTCTTCCCCATCTGGTGCAGGCTTTGATTATAACAAGACTCTCCAAAGCACTGATTTTACCTTTAGCTGGCATGACTCTATATTTCAGTGGGAGTGATCTTGCTAAGAGGCAATGATCATACTATTCCTTTGCCTAGGGGTTTCCTATTGCCTAGCATAGAGCCCCAAATTACTGAGTATCACAATAGCCCTCTAATATTTCCTTGGTGTTCTCTAATCCTGCTGTTTCAAACTGTTTCATACCTCATTACTATCACTCTGCAACTGTCTGGGAAATTTCTATTCATCTGAACTTTGTCAACCATATCCTTTTGTTCTGAGACCCTCCCCTAAAGCTAAAGAAATTTCCCCTCCTTTGTACTACCAGTGTGCATTGCATGTATCTCTATTAAAGTGTTTTGCATGTGCTGTTTCAAATATTCATATAGCTTTTACTTCTCTAGTACTGAGCTATTCTTTTATTCTTAGTGTTAAAAACAAGAGCAACAAAAGCAAAAATAAACTTTTGGGACTTCATCAAGATCAAAAGCTTCTGCACAGCAAAGGAAATAGTCAACAAAACAAAGACTCAACCCATGGAATGGAAGAAGATATTTGCAAATGACAGTACAGACAAAGGTTGATATCCAGGATCTATAAAGAACTTCTCAAACTCAATACACACATAACAGATGATCATGTCAAAAAATGGGCACAAGACATGAACAGACACTTCTCCAATGAAGACATACAAATGGCTATCAGACACATGAAAAAATGCTCATCATCACTAGCCATCAGGGAGATTCAAATCAAAACCACATTGAGATACCACCTTACACCAGTTAGAATGGCCAAAATTAGCAAGACAGGAAACAACGTGTGTTGAAGAGGATGTGGAGAAAGGGGAACCCTCTTACACTGTTGGTGGGAATGCAAGTTGGTGCAGCCACTTTGGAAAACAGTGTGGAGATTCCTCAAGAAATTAAAAATAGAGCTTCCCTATGACCCTGCAATTACACTATTGGGTATTTACCCCAAGGATACAGATGTAGTGAAAAGAAGGGCCATCTGTACCCCAATGTTTATAGCAGCAATGGCCATGGTCGCCAAACTGTGGAAAGAACCAAGATGCCCTTCAACGGATGGATGGATAAGGAAGATTGTGGTCCATATACACTATGGAGTATTATGCCTCCATCAGATAGGATGCATATCCAACTTTTGTATCAGCATGGCCAGGACTGGAAGAGATTATGCTGAGTGAAATAAGTCAAGCAGAGAGAGTCAATTATCATATGGTTTCACTTATTTGTGGAGCATAACAAATAGCATGGAGGACATGGGGAGATAGAGAGGAGAAGGGAATTGAGGGAAATTAGAAGGGGAGGTGAACCATGAGAGACTATGGACTCTGAAAAACAACCCGAGGGTTTTGAAGGGGCGGGGGGGTGGGAGCTTGGGGGATCCAGGTGGTAGGTGTTAAAGCGGGCACGTATTGCATGGAGCACTGGCTGTGGTGCAAAAACAATGAATACTGTTATGCTCAAAAGAAATTAAAAAAAAAAAAAGAGGGTTCTGATAGGGTTAGGGTTAAAATAATTCTGCCAAACATGCCAGCAGCCAGGCAGATTTTGAAATTGTTAGCTTGAGTCATTTTCTATCACCTTTAAAAGTTCGAAAGATTTGACTTAGTACAAGAACTGAGGAAATCTCAGATTGCCCCTTAGTGTAGTTCAAAAATCACTGAGGCTTCTCATCTTAGAAATTTCAGAACACTTTTCTTTCTAATGATGAAAAAAACAGAGATCATATATTAAAAAATCTCTCTTTCAGATGAACTTAGAGATACGCAAAGAATTTTAAAACTGGTAAGTTACACAACTACAACTAAATACATATATGTAACCAGATTTTCTGAATTGAACTATTTCTCCTATTCCTTAGACATAGTTGTATCACAAAAATAAATCATTAGTTAATATTAAGGGATTTTAAATAATTTAGATAAAGATTGAACTGTACTGTGTCTTGTTTAGAAAATCTTTCTTTATAAATAGAGAAATAGGCAGTTCTTATCTCCTATTTTTGGCTGAAACTATTGAAATATCCCAAATGTTTAAAGAAAGAAAACTTTACATGAATTCTGGAATTTAGTGATAATTGTTTTCCATATAGACAAATCATTTTACTTTATTACCTAATAAAAAGTTAGTTTTAAACTTTATTATACTTTAAAAATAAAACTATTGTTCTTCATATTATTCAGACTGCTAATAATTTTTTAACTCATGATTCTTTTTTCCCTAACTGGAAATATTTCATTGTACTCTAGATTCATAAAATCTTTTTACCCAAGGGCTTCCAAATATTCTATAAGCTTTGATCTCACCATGGCTTGGTTTAAAAACTAAACAAAACAAAAACAGTATGGTGCACTCAAATTTAGCACTTTCTTAGCAGTTAAATTTATGCTTCTTTGCCTAGTGCCATCCTCTATGAACATGGACATCTCACTGTATTCTTTTTACCTAGAAAATTGCATTTAGAAAATACCTTTACGTAGAGCTTCACATGTGGTTTCTTAAAAGGACACAAGGTTTTATAGGAAACAGTCTTTTTCTCAAAGAGCTAATAGTTTTTAAGAAGATAAGCCATGAATTAAAATTTAAAAATATACTAGGAAGTATGTGTTAGGTATGTGGGGGTAAATAAAGTATTATTAGGGGATCAAAGAGGACTTCATGGAATAAATGACTTTGGGTTTGAGCTTGGAAGGTGACATAGGTGGAGATCAAGAAGGGAGTATTATAGTGTAAGATATCCTATGTTAGAAGTATTGAAGATTAGAAAGTATAAGGTATGGCTAGTTCCATTTTGTGAAAAGGCAGTTGAGAGGAGGCACTTAAAAAAAAAAGTTTATGTATTTATTTTACAAAGAGAGAGAGAGAGAATATGAGCAGGAGAGGTAGAGGGAAAGAGAATCTCAAGCAGACCATGTGCTGAGCATGGAGTCTGACATGAAGCTCAATTTCATGACCCCCAAGGTCATGACTTGGGTTGAAACCAAGAATTGGACTCTTAACTAACTGTGCCACCAAGGCACCCCAAGATGAGGCACTTTTCTTTTTTTTTTCCAATTTATTTATTTTCAGAAAAACAGTATTCATTATTTTTTCACCACACCCAGTGCTCCATGCAAGCCGTGCCCTCTATAATACCCACCACCTGGTACCCCAACCTCCCACCCCCCTGCCACTTCAAACCCCTCAGATTGTTTTTCAGAGTCCATAGTCTCTCATGGTTCACCTCCACTTCCAATTTACCCAAAAGCACATACCCTCCCCACTGTCCATAACCCTACCCCTCTTCTCCCAACCGCCCCTCCCCCCAGCAACTCACAGTTTGTTTCGTGAGATTAAGAGTCACTTATGGTTTGTCTCCCTCCCTATCCCATCTTGTTTCATGGATTCTTCTCCTACCCACTTAAGCCCCCATGTTGCATCACCACTTCCACATATCAGGGAGATCATATGATAGTTGTCTTTCTCTGCTTGACTTATTTCGCTAAGCATGATACGCTCTAGTTCCATCCATGTTGTCGCAAATGGCAAGATTTCGTTTCTTTTGATGGCTGCATAGTATTCCATTGTGTATATATACCACATCTTCTTGATCCATTCATCCATAGTTTGGCTATTGTGGACATTGCTGCTATAAACATTCGGGTGCATGTGCCCCTTTGGATCACTACGTTTGTATCTTTAGGGTAAATACCCAGTAGTGCAATTGCTGGGTCATAGGGCAGTTCTATTTTCAACATTTTGAGGAACCTCCATGCTCTTTTCCAGAGTGGTTGCACCAGCTTGCATTCCCACCAACAGTGTAGGAGGGTTCCCCTTTCTCCGCATCCTCGCCAGCATCTGTCATATCCTGACCTGTTGATTTTAGCCATTCTGACTGCTGTGAGGTGATATCTCATTGTGGTTTTGATTTGTATTTCCCTGATGCCGAGTGATATGGAGCACTTTTTCATGTGTCTGTTGGCCATCTGGATGTCTTCTTTGCAGAAACGTCTGCTCATGTCCTCTGCCCATTTCTTGATTGGATTATTTGTTCTTTGGGTGTTGAGTTTGTTAAGTTCTTTATAGATTTTGGACACTAGTCCTTTATCTGATATGTCGTTTGCAAATATCTTCTCTCATTCTGTCAGTTGTCTTTTGATTTTGCTAACTGTTTCCTTTGCTGTGCAAAAGCTTTTGATCTTGATGAAATCCCAACAGTTCATTTTTGCCTTTGCTTCCCTTGCCTTTGGCGATGTTCCTAGGAAGATGTTGCTGCAGCTGAGGTCGAAGAGGTTGCTGCCTGTGTTCTCCTTAAGGATTTTGATGGATTCCTTTCTCACATTGATGTCCTTAATCCATTTTGAGTCTATTTTTGTGTGTGGTGTAAGGAAATGGTCCAATTTCATTTTTCTTCACGTGGCTGTCCAATTTTCCCAACACCATTTCTTAAAGAGGCTGTCTTTTTTCCATTGGACATTCTTTCCTGCTTTGTCAAAGATGAGTTGACCATAGAGTTGAGGGTCTATTTCTGGGCTCTCTATTCTGTTCCATTGATCTGTGTGTCTGTTTTTGTGCCAGTACCATGCTGTCTTGATGATGACAGCTTTGTAGTAGAGCTTGAAGTCTGGAATTGTGATGCCACCAAATTTGGCTTTCTTTTTTTTTTTTTTTTTTTTTTTTTAAAGATTTTTTATTTATTTGCCAGAGAGAGAGAGAGGGAGAGCGAGCGAGCACAGGCAGACAGAATGGCAGGCAGAGGCAGAAGCAGGCTCCCCGCTGAGCAAGGAGCCCGATGTGGGACTCGATCCCAGGACGCTGGGATCATGACCTGGGCCGAAGCAGCTGCTTAACCAACTGAGCCACCCAGGCTTTCTTTTTCAATATCCCTTTGGCTATTCGAGGTCTTTTCTGGTTCCATATAAATTTTAATATTATTTTTTCCATTTCTTTGAAAAAGATGGATGGTACTTTGATAGGAATTGCATTAAATGTGTAGATTGCTTTAGGTAGCATAGACATTTTCACAATATTTATTCTTCCAATCCAGGAGCATGGAACATTTTTCCATTTCTTTGTGTCTTCCTCAATTTCTTTCATGAGTACTTTATAGTTTTCTGAGTATAGATTCTTAGCCTCTTTGGTTAGGTTTATTCCTAGGTATCTTATGGTTTGGGGTGCAATTGTAAATGGGATTGACTCCTTAATTTCTCTTTCTTCTGTCTTGTTGTTGCTGTAGAGAAATGCAACTGATTTCTGTGCATTGATCTTATATCCTGACACTTTACTGAATTCCTGTACAAGTTCTAGCAGTTTTGGAGTGGAGTCTTTTGGGTTTTCCACATAGAGTATCATATCATCTGCGAAGAGTAATAATTTGACTTCTTCTTTGCCGATTTGGATGCCTTTAATTTCCTTTTGTTGTCTGATTGCTGAGGCTAGGACTTCTAGTACTATGTTGAATAGCAGTGGTGATAATGGACATCCCTGCCATGTTCCTGACCTTAGTGGAAAAGCTTTCAGTTTTTCTCCATTGAGAATGATATTTGCGGTGGGTTTTTCATAGATGGCTTTGATGATATTGAGGTATGTGCCCTCTATCCCTACACTTTGAAGAGTTTTGATCAGGAAGGGATGCTGTACTTTGTCAAATGCTTTTTCAGCATCTATTGAGAGTATCATATGGTTCTTGTTCTTTCTTTTATTGATGTGTTGTATCACATTGACTGATTTGCAGATGTTGAACCAACCTTGCAGCCCTGGGATAAATCCCACTTGGTCGTGGTGAATAATCCTTTGAATGTACTGTTGAATCCTATTGGCTAGTATTTTGGTGAGAATTTTCGCATCTGTGTTCATCAAGGATATTGGTCTATAGCTCTCTTTTTTGATGGGATCCTTGTCTGGTTTTGGGATCAAGGTGATGCTGGCCTCATAAAATGAGTTTGGAAGTTTTCCTTCCATTTCTATTTTTTGGAACAGTTTCAGGAGAATAGGAATTAGTTCTTCTTTAAATGTTTGGTAGAATTCCCCCGGGAAGCTGTCTGGTCCTGGGCTTTTGTTTGTTTGGAGATTTTTAATGACTGTTTCAATCCCCTTACTAGTTATGGATCTGTTCAGGCTTTCTATTTCTTCCTGGTTCAGTTGTGGTAGTTTACATGTTTCTAGGAATGCATCCATTTCTTCCAGATTGTCAAATTTGTTGGCGTAGAGTTGCTTATCGTATGTTCTTATAATAGTTTGTATTTCTTTGGTGTTGGTTGTGATCTCTCCTCTTTCACTCATGATTTTATTTATTTGGGTCCTTTCTCTTTGATAAGTCTGGCCAGGGGTTTATCAATTTTATTAATTCTTTCAAAGAACCAGCTCCTAGTTTCGTTGATTTGTTCTATTGTTTTTTTGGTTTCTATTTCATTGATTTCTGCTCTGATCTTTATGATTTCTCTTCTCCTGCTGGGCTTAGGGTTTCTTTCTTGTTCTTTCTCCAGCTCCTTTAGGTGTAGGGTTAGGTTGTGTACCTGAGACCTTTCTTGTTTCTTGAGAAAGGCTTGTACCGCTATATATTTTCCTCTCAGGACTGCCTTTGTTGTGTCCCACAGATTTTGAACCATTGTATTTTCATTATCATTTGTTTCCATGATTTTTTTCAATTCTTCTTTAATTTCCTGGTTGACCCATTCATTCTTTAGAAGGATGCTGTTTAGTCTCCATGTATTTGGGTTCTTTCCAAACTTCCTCTTGTGGTTGAGTTCTAGTTTCAGAGCATTGTGGTCTGAAAATATGCAGGGAATGATCCCAATCTTTTGATACCGGTTGAGTCCTGATTTAGGACCGAGGATGTGATCTATTCTGGAGAATGTTCCATGTGCACTAGAGAAGAATGTGTATTCTGTTGCTTTGGGATGAAATGTTCTGAATATATCTGTGATGTCCATCTCAGCCAGTGTATCATTTAAGGCCTTTATTTCCCTGTTGATCTTTTGCTTGGATGATCTGTCCATTTCAGTGAGGGGAGTGTTAAAGTCCCCTACTATTATTGTATTATTGTTGATGTGTTTCTTTGACTTTGTTATTAATTGGTTTATATAGTTGGCTGCTCCCACATTGGGGGCATAGATATTTAAAACTGTTAGATCTTCTTGTTGGACAGACCCTTTGAGTATGATATAGTGTCCTTCCTCATCTCTTATTATAGTCTTTGGCTTAAAATCTAATTGATCTGATATAAGGATTGCCACTCCTGCTTTTTTCTGATGTCCATTAGCATGGTAAATTCTTTTCCACCCCCTCACTTTAAATCTGGAGGTGTCTTCGGGCTTAAAATGAGTTTCTTGGAGGCAACATATAGATGGGTTTTGTTTTTTTATCCATTCTGATACCCTGTGTCTTTTGATTGGGGCATTTAGCCCATTAACATTCAGGGTAACTATTGAGAGATATGATTTTAGTGCCATTGTATTGCCTGTAAGGTGACTGTTATTGTATATTGTCTCTGTTCCTTTCTGATCTACCACTTGTAGGCTCTCTCTTTGCTTAGAGGACCCCTTTCAGTATTTCCTATAGAGCTGGTTTGGTGTTTGCAAATTCTTTCAGTTTTAGTTTGTCCTGGAAGCTTTTAATCTCTCCTTCTATTTTCAATGATAGCCTAGCTGGATATAGTATTCTTGGCTGCATGTTTTTCTCGTTTAGTGCTCTGAAAATATCATGCCAGCTCTTTCTGGCCTGCTAGGTCTCTGTGGATAAGTCAGCTGCCAATCTAATACTTTTACCATTGTATTTTACAGACTTCTTTTCCCGGGCTGCTTTAAGAATTTTCTCTTTGTCACTAAGGCTTGTGAATTTTACTATGAGGTGACGGGGTGTGGGCCTATTCTTATTGATTTTGAGGGGCGTTCTCTGAACCTCCTGAATTTTGATGCTCATTCCCTTTGCCATATTGGGGAAATTCTCCCCAATAATTCTCTCCAGTATACCTTCTGCTCCCCTCTCTCTTTCTTCTTCTTCTGGAATCCCAATTATTCTAATGTTGTTTCGTCTTATGGTGTCACTTATCTCTCGAATTCTCCAGATGAGGCACTTTTCAATCCCCAACCTAAGATCTAAGTAAGAGGTTTCCTGTGCTTTTTTTTCTAAAATGACAACTTAAGTGATTCACCGTTCACATGTTCTCCAATATATTTCAAGTTTGTCTTCTCTCTGGGTATTTATAAAATTCTGTAATTAAAGGGAATTCACTGTCCCATGAGGTAGAACCAAACCTCTCCCTCAATGAGAGTTTTCTAGCAAAAGGAACGGATAACACCACATCACTATAAAGCAGTGCTACTCAAAGTGTGTTCTGAACAATTTAAAAGTGTTGGAAGCCAATCCACTTAAGATAAGTATATAAATTGAGAGTAAGAATTTAGAGATTATTTTGGCAATATCAATATCATGTTGCCACAGCATCAAGCCCACGGCTGGTGGACTCGTTTTTTTGAGCAGGGTGTAGAACAGTTTGGAATATCGAACTCATGTGCTGATTCATGAGTGACACAAGCTGCATTTTGATCATATTCAGGGAACCATGTAACAGTCTGTGATGGGCTAGAAATGAAAAAAAAAAGTTTCTTCACTATAGAGAAGCACTACAATAAAGAGTTGAAGGGAACATATATTCACCTTTTCTCTTTGGCAAATATTTATCTTATGCCTACTACATGTTATTTTCTTTCTAAAGTAGTGTTTCACTCACAGGGTTTTCTGAGAAAATCATGTTCACTTTTTCCTCCCAAATTCAGCTACTTTTCTCCTGACCATGGAAACTAGGGATCAGGTGCTCTTCTTGTCCTAATAAGTAAGACAGAAATATGCTAATAATGCTAAAATTTCAAAACTATGTGTCATTGTGATGGGCATTCCAAGTAGTTCATAAATATCCACTTATTGCGTATCATGGTCCAGTCAGAAAAATAATATCCACAGTAAGTATTCTGGTAGGGGAAATTTAGGAAATTGGTTATATAGGTTTTGGAGAGTTGAAATAATAACCATATGAAGCAGCTATGTGAGTTCTGCTCACCACAGCTGGAAGGACAACAGAAACAGGGTTTACTAGAATATGGTAAATCACAGGAGGGTAGGCAGACTTTTGATGAGAGGGTCACATGTCTGCCTTCAACATCTTATGAATTTTAAGAACAGCCTCATACAGCCTATGTTTTATTCTCTGCAACAACGGCATGGACAGACTATTGCTTATATCTCTAAAAGGGCAAGTGTTTTGAAATAAGCTGGAAACTCAAACTGGTAATAATATTGCTGACAAAAACAGAAAGAAACAGGAAGAAGTCCATTCTTATTCCTTTTACTTCTCAGTCTACCCCTTGTGACTACTGTTGGTAGAAACTAACTAGCAAAGGAGTCTGAGAGATGTAGTCTATAGCATCCCTTCTCAGCATCAGCGATCAGAGGTTAGAAGAGTCAATCTGGGCTAAGAGACAAAAGGCAAATTATAGGGACAAAGATTTAACGTCGTACAATGCTATGAAGTAAGTGCTGCTATTACCCCAGTATTCAAATGAATAAAACAAGGGTCAGAGATTCTTATTTAGTTGTCTAATACCAATTGGTGGCAGAAGTGGGTATGACTCAAGGCAGTCTGACTTAGAGCCACTATGCTTGCTCTTTATGCTATCCTGTTTCTTTGTTAGACTGGGTGGTAGGTCTATCAAAGAAATTAGCTGGTAAACATTGTGTAGTTACATATAACTATCACTGTTTCTCTAATTTTATTATCCCTGTTAAAGTTTTTCATTTTGAAGTGAAAATATTTTTAATTATTTTAGAACATTTAAAGGATTCTGCCATTATTCTATCTATACAGAAAAGAAGAAAATAAGAGAAGCTTTATATTTCTGATGAAGCCTTTATGTTTAATCAGATCTATGTATACGTGCCTAGAGCAGTAACAGGTGATGGGGATGGTGTTAGAAGGGTTTACTCATTTATTTTATTTAGCATATACTTTTCGAGTTATTGATTTATTTCACATATTGTAGGTGATATTGAAATACCAAGGAATAAGACAGACATGGTCCTAGTTTTCACAAAACTTACATTTTATTTGTCCCACAAAATGGAATAGTGAATTAGTGAAAGCCAACAGTGAATTTCAATATCTTGGTGGCTTGCTTATCTCTCTCTCTCTCTCTCTCTATCTTTCTAAATGAGTAACTGGACCAAGCACATAGGTTGGTATAAGATGTAGGCTTAATTCTACCTGTCTTTGCATCTGAACCAAGATCAGGGGAGTAGGCTAATGGCCAAGGTGGAAGTGACCATTCCTTTAGGACTTCAGGAGATAAGAACACAGAGGTAGAGAAAGGGCTAGTAAATGGGAAAGAGCTACAAAAGTGATCAGAAAAATTCCATTGGAAATAAAGCCAAAGACTATTTGGTAATTCATTTTTTTTTCTGATAAAAGCAAATAACTCTCAGCAATATAAGTTCAAGATAAAAGAGCAAATAGGTTATTTATTGGTGTTTCCTCATTAACATTAGAGATTTCAACTGGGGCCTAAAAATATTGGCATGTGCCTTAATTTATGGTAATCAAAATATGTTTACCCACCAAGACAGAAAATGAATTTGGCTAAATAGATTCTTGGTTTTTACCTCCCATGGATTTTTGCCATGTTTCTAGTTATGATGGGGAAATCAGATTGCATGTTTGAAATATTGATTTTCTGGAATGGTATTTTTATGAGCAATTAAGAGAATAATTAATATGGGGAATATAAACTCATGCATGGTATCCCCATTCTTCTTATAATGCTTATAGTATCACAACTAGCTATGCCCTTAACTCCAGGGATTTTTGTAGGTATGTTGAGGCAGAAGCTTAGGATAGAGACAAAAACATGAAAATGCATGTTAATAAAGCTGAGATCCAGGCTGAGCTATAAATCGGGGATATCTTCTCCTCTAGTCACCCTATTGCAAGATAAGGAAGTGGAAAAGAAGGTCCTGAATCCAGGAGTCTGCCAAACAAAATACTAGAGCAGATTAGAAGTGCTGCCAGTGCATATCCTAGGCTGGTTTGACCTGAGAAGTTTGTTACCAGGATAAAGCATCATTCTGGTTTCATCTAAAGGTGAAATACTCTCATGTATATCACCCTCTTCTTATTACCCACTTGTTTCACTGGGACATTTAAAAAATATTTCCCATTGTCAGATTCACCCTTCTGCCTTAACTCTTCAACTTTAAGGAATGATTTATGCTTTCCTGGAAATTGGCCTTTAACTCTATTTCCTGGTTACTGATTTTACATCTTGCCTTTGGCATGTTGCCTCTAAGGATTAATCCTTTGGTGAGAAGTTGTTTGGCTCAGCTCTTAGGCTTCTCATGCATATTCATTGGCCTTACAGAGAGCCCTACAGGACTCTCCTGGGGTGTGTATCTGGGTAACCATCTCCTGGGATATCTCCAGGGTAACTATCTCCTGAGACTTGGACTTACGTAAAGAATGCCCAGTGCTGCTAGGCAATAGAGTAAGATTTGTCTATAACTGATATGTATCCTTTTAAGCTATCAAACTTCCTTTCACATTTTAAACTAGTTTTGATTTTTTTAAAAAAAATCCAAAAAATGTTCCACAAACTTTCTTGCTTTTATAAGCAGAATGTGATGAGCAAAAATTGAGCATTTCTCGATGATTCATTTTAATTTTGAAAATTAACTATGACACCACAATATAAAAGAGAGTAAAGGCACTACATTAAATGGTCCCAGACAGCTATATATTTTGCATCCTTATGTCATAAAAGAAAATACTGTTTGTTTTCCTATTGTTAAACTATCCAATCTGCTTTTCTACAAACTCCTTGTAGACTTCTTTTGTAATATGTTGTTTGGGATTGGAAAACCAGGTAACCAAGCTGATTAAATGATGTCTCTCATAAACATAGTGTTCTGTGAGTGATGGCTGATAGACCTGCCTTTTGGTGAATTGTAAGACTGAATTCCTGAGCATTGACAAGGCTGTTAAGAGACCTTTTGGTTTTCAGCTGGATTTTGGAAAATTTAAGTCTCCAAACCCTTAGCAAGTGGTATAACATACTAATGTCTTCATGTTATAAATCATTAAAGAATCAGCATAATCGTAATGGGACCAGCTGCGTTTGCGTCCTATGCAGTAAATTAGAATTCTATTTCTATTGCTTGCTAGCTTGAACAAGCCATGTAACACTTATGGGCTTCATGTTAGTCACCTGCAGGACAGTCATAATAATGGTCATCAGTGTCAAGGGTCTTGTAGAGTATGCATCAAATACCCTATATGAGATCCTTGGTGCATACTAAGGGCTTAACACTCATTAGTCCCTTGCATGACTGTAGTGAGATGGGTCGTTGTCACATGAGGCCAAGACCAGCTTTGCCACATATCTTGAAGAAAGAGACTACATTTAGCACCTGAGTTGGAATATACTGGTTCAGAGTTTATCTTTGCAAAACCAAGCAGCATATGCAAAGCCATATGTGAAAGTCATCTTTTTTTTGCAGTTTTAACTATCTTTATTGTTAGAATTCTTATTATGTAATCTCTGTCCACTCTTTAGATCATCGTTCTAGCGATGGCCAGGTATCCAGGAGTCCAGGACCAACCCTTGTCACTGCTCCCCACCCCCGCCCAAGTGATCGTCTTTTCCACAAGATAATTTCAGTGAGGCAAAGCCTGTCAGAGGCCAGGGAGAATAGTTTAATTAAATCCAGGAGGCTGGGACAAGCAGGCCAGAATTAAGATTATGAGCCTGAATGGTACTGGTTTAAAAGGCAGCATTAGCTCTTTGGTTGATGGAACCAATTACTTTGGTTCTATTTCGGAATAATCTTCTAGACTACTAAAGCGGCCCACGCTGGTGACTCTAGTCCCTGAAGAGTGTAACTTCAGGAGCAGCGCTTAAGCCATTCAGACACTCAGAACCTTGTCCTCTTACCTGGATTCATGATTATACACTAGCCTGCCCCAGGCTCTCTTTCCTAGCCTCTGAAAGTTGTTTATCCTCTTTTACCTCAGAGCAGAGCTCAGTAAACTACAGCCTATTGGGCCGCATGTGTTTTGTACGTCCAGCAAATTTAATGGTGGCTGTTACAATTTGAAACAGTTGAAAAAATTCAAGAGAGGAACAATATTTCACAAGATGTGAAAAGTATTTAAAATTCAAATATTTATGCCGATAAATAAGGTTTATTGGAACACAGCCATGCTCATTCATTTATGTATTATCTGTGAGTGCTGTCTCATGGCAGAATTGAGTAGTTATGAAATAGAAGACTCTCAGGAAAACCCTAAAATATTAATTATCTGGACATTTACAGAAATATAGCTGACTCCTGTAACAAGAGGTTTGCCTGAGTCTGTCACTTACCCCCAGAAACATCTGCCTGCTTACTCTCTTTTAGTAAATAGGACATTTTGTAGCAACCATAACAGCTATACATTAAGGTGTTTAAAATAGTACATCTAATGAAAGATATTTAAACATGGTGCGATATTAATTGCTGAGTATTGAATCCCCTCATTTCAAATCAAGGCAGAGTTTAATCAAGGGCAAATGCCCAGGAAACCTTTAGAAATAAAGTCCTTGTGGACACTGCTGACTATATCACAACTCTGAAAGCCACATTGTGGATTTAGTCAGTCTCCACTCCCTTGGGCATGCTTAGTAATGTACCTGTGCTAATATTTGTTATGGCTCAAGTCATTTTCTCTCCTTTATCCTGGGGAGAGGGAGTGGCAGTAAGAAGGAACAGTACTCTCACACTGTGCACTGCCGGGAAAGGGAGAGAGACTATAATCATTCACTTCCTTTGTATGAGGCAGGAGTGAAGGGGTAACTAAGAAACAGATTTGTCAAGTGCTCTCCTGTGCAGAGTGCCCCATGCTTAATTTAGCTAAATACACATATATACACATGAAAGGCAAAACATTACTCTGGAGGAGCCTGAGCCTGAGATCAGAGCATGGAAGTTGGGTTGGCGTGTATTTCTGACTACGGAATGAAGCCCTCAGGCTGCTGCTCTGTATGGTCCTGTGAGCTCAGTCCTTCTCTCTTTTCCATTTCCACCTCCATGTTCTGCTGGTTCTGGAGCACTATGGGGGGGCCCTCAGGGCATCATGCTTGCCTCCAAATGTTTGTTCATGTTGAACCTTACCAGGACTATCCTATCTCCTCCATCTCTGTGAGACACTTTGTGGATTCTGTGCAAGACTGAAGAACTGAGAAATATTCCCACTATTTAAAGATATGTCAGCTTTATATCTTCTAAACGCTGAATATTTTTATTAGCATTTTTTAAAGTAGATTCCATGCCCAGCACAGTGCCTAACTCTGCACTTGAATTCATCAGTGTGAGATCAAGATCTGGGGTGAGATCAAGAGTTGGATATTTAACAGACTGAGTCACCCAGGAGCTCGTTATTAGCATGTTAATTGTTGAACATAGTTTCCTTATATATCCAGCTTATATTTTCTTTAAATATTTTATTTGTGTTAATTCTAATTGTTTAATTAAATGCAAATGCCCGAGGTCAATTACAGATTGCATCTTTGTTTCTAATTAAAAAACACATTCTACTATTTATAGTTACATACATACAGAGTTTATCTTCATTATTCACCAATTTTGTATTTGTGAATTCACTTATTTTTTAAAATTTTTTGGTAATTCCAAAACCAATACTCGTGGTGTTTTCGTGATCATTTGTGCACATGTACAGAGTCTCTAGAAAAACTGAGGCACCCAGCGTGCATTTTCTGCTCTCCTACTGTTAACAAGTTTTCTTTTCAAGGTCCAATTAGTGCTATGTTTTTGGCTTCTTTGATGTTTTTTTTTGTTGTTGGTGGTGGTTTCGCTAGTTAAAATGTCCTCAAACATAGTCCAGAAGTGCTGTCTAGCTTTGGCAAGTGCGAGAAGGTATGATGTGCCTTACAGAGAATATGTATTAGATGAGCTTCATTCACACATTAGCTCTAGTGCTGTTGAGTGTGAGCTCAATGTTAATGAATAACAATATATATTAAATAAGATATCTTTAAATGGAAACACACACATGAAATAAGGCTGTTTATTAGTCAGTTGATGAAAACCTGTACTTCCCCTAGGACAGATTGTTTGCTACTTGCTACCTCAGTGTCCACAGTGAGTTTATAGAACATAACTACTGTGAATAACCATATTGACGTGTGTGTGTGTGTGTGTGTGTGTTCTCAAGAAAGCTGGAATTAGTGGTGGCTTTTTGGACATTTGTCTGCACATCCTATGGACCCATGAGCTGGCAATAACTAAGTCTTCAGTTGCTTATTTTCTGTTGCTGACATTGGATGAACAGCTAGACAAAAAAATTGAGATCAAGAGTATTTGTGAAATGACTCCTCCTATCGGTGGTCAAACCATGGCTTTTTTCCATTTTAACATGAATCGACAGGCTGCTTTTACCTTGCTATCAGTAGCTATAGTGAAAGGAAAAATAAGTTTTAACTCAGAGATGACAAATATGCGGCACACTGGCCACCTCTTGCTTCTCCTTGTTCATGGTTCATGCTACTAATTGTGTGTGATACTCTTACTCTACACCCTGATGTGATTATTGCATTCTTCTCAGCTCAGGGCTGTAGGAGGCCATTAATACCGGGTCGGAGGGAAGATACTGATTGAAACTGTTTCTCATAACAGTGAGCATAATATGTTCTCTTCTGCTTTGATAGATCTAAATTGTATGCACAGTGTGGATTTTGTGATACCCAATAAAAAAGTTCTAGGAAACAGCCCTGAATGAGCTGTATATTATCAAGTCATCATGTGTACTACAGGATTGTAGCATAAACTTGTACAGGCTCCTACTGCGGTTAGGCAACCTTCACAGTGATTGCAGGGAATGTGCTCACAATAACCAATAACCCCAGTCAACATTTCCAAGAAAGGAATTCATCCTGCTGCTTTTCACGGCAAAGCAGAGTGAAGGGAGATCAGAACAAAAACTTACTTATCATGCCCTATTTTTTCTCTCTCATTTCTCTTCCCTAAACCCGATTTCCATAATTGCTCTATGGTATCTCATTTGCAAGGAAGTTCAAAATGCAAACATTTATGCTTTTCTTTTAATATATTATAAACTCTAATTTTGAGTTTACTTAAATTTTCTGTAAAATCTGGTGGGTAATAATGGAAGTTATAAGGATATTCTGAACAAATAAGTGAATGAGGGATGTTTTGAATAAATGAAATGCATCGAGCAGCTTTTGATGGGATATGTTTATTTTGCTAGTTTTTTTTAAAAAATGGCTTTTCTGCATTCAGGAAACAGTTTTCATTTCTCCACTCTTGCCTTCAACAAGTTGTGTTGAATCTCATTCCCCATATACTGATTATATCTTAGGCAGGTGACATAGCTTTTCGGACATGAGGAACACTATCCTTTTTCAGATTTAAGTAGTCCAGTTCCATCTTAAAAAAAAAAAAAAAAGAAAGAAAGAAATTCTGTCCACCGTGCAGTTGCAAGCTCTGCCTCTCCCCAGGTAGAGGCTCGTGAGGGCTTCCCAGACCAGTGTGAGAGCAGGGACATGACTTCTGTTCTCAATTTTTTTTATGTGGACTCCTCCCTTTTGCTCTTCTGTTTCAGACTCCTCTGGCTGGAGAGGAGAAGACGAAATATTGCTTTTCTGGCTCTGTTTATAATTCTTGATTGTTCATTTCATGGTTTCTACCAGGCAGATCTCTCTCTCAGGGAGAGTTTTGTGGGTTTGTAAGCACTCCCCATTGTCAGTCTCTTACATCCATGCTGCAGACCCCTATCTTGGAACATAAAAATACCTCTCAGCTCTGGTCCAGAGATTCCCTCTGGTGTCCTCTCATGCCAACAAGACACCCTCAAGGGTAGAATTCTTTCATAAAGGATCTATCCCAATTATCTTTGGCTTTTAGGAAATTATATATGCTTGTTCTACCAAACTCTGGAAATATATATCATTCACAGAGCTCTTTTCTTTCCTTGTTTTCAGACAAGAATGATACACTGGTCTTCATGCTTCCCTTATTGCAAGGGACATATGCCTAGTTTTCCAAAAGCCTGTTTCATTGCGTATGTTCATGGTCCTGTGGGGTTGTCTTTGTTCATTCAGTTTGCTATAACAGAACATCATAAACTATTGGCTTATAAAGAACAGGTATTTATGTCTCATAGTTCTGGAGACAAGGAAGTCCCACATCAGGGTGCTGGCAGATCTGGTATCTGGTTCATAAATAGCTGTCTTCTTGCTATGACCTCATATGGCAGAAAGGACAAGGAAGCTCTCTGGGGTCTTGTAAAAGGGCGCTCATACTAATCATCAAGGCTCCACTATTGTGATGTAATCTCTTCCCAAAGGTTCTGCCTTCTAATCATGACACTGGGGGTTAGGATTTCAACATATGAATTTAGGGAGACATAAACATTCAGACTATAATAGGTGGCATCCAACTCAGAGTTTCAAAGTTCCAAAAATACTAAGTCTAGAGGTCAATATACCTTACATGTGATTGATTCTCAGTTTCTACTTTAAAGGGAAGCTTATTGTCCCTCTCCTTTAGCTTAGAATTGGAGAAAAGACGTATCATTCTTCTGCTTGTATGAAGGATACACAGTCCTTTTTACTTCTATTAATTACCTCCTGTTGTCTTTTCCTCTCTGATCAATCTTTCTTGAATTTCTTATCTTTCTTACATAGGGCAGAAGTGGAGTAGAGGCTAAGGGTTGCTGAGATGATTTTGCTCACCTCTTAGAATATCTGTGGGGAAACTGTGTTTACATGTGTGATCCATTATCCTCAGCTCTGGGTCTCAATAGAAAATAAGAAACCTAATATAACATACACAATTGTTACAGACTAAAGAATTTGTTCCCCTTAAATTCATATGTTGAAACCCTGCCCCCCAACGTGAAGTTATTAGGAAGTGAGGCCTTTGGAAGATAATTAGGATTAGATGAGGTAATGAGGGTGGAGACCTCATAAATGGAACTGGTGTCCTTATAAATGCCATCAGAGAACATGCTTCCTCTTTTGGCGCTCCACCATGTAAAGATACAAGGAAAAACCAACAGTCTACAACCTGGAAAACTGTTCTCACAAGAACCAAACATGCTTACAACTCAGTCTTGGACTTCCAGCTCCCAGAAAGTGAGGAATTAATTTCTGTTGTTTATAAGCTACCCAGTCTATGTTATTTTTGCTATAGTAGCCTGAATTAAGACAATTGTATACTTAAAAAAAAAACACTAAGTCTGCCATGATTCAGGCTGGTTTTACATTACTTTTCATAGAATCCCAGAAGAGATAAGAATCGTAGATATCAGCTCACCACATGAAGGTTAAATTTACTCTGCAACATCACTATCAATAATTCATTCGGTCTCAACACCTCCAGTCATGGTGACGACCCATTGTTTTTGGAAACAGCTCTAGTTATAAGTCTGTCTGTGTATTAAGCCAAATTTGCTTGCTTCGCTCTAATTTCTTTCCAAGATTTTTCTTTATTCTGTTCTTTGAAGCTGAACAGGGCAAACTGTTCTCTTTCTCTCTCTCTCTCTTTTTTTTTACATGAAAATCTTTAAATATCTAAGGAGAACACAGATGTTTTTCTTCTTCTTTTCTCTCTTGAAGACTCAGTAATTCCATTGACTCTAGTTGTTCCATACAGAGAAACTTCCCTGTCAATAGAGAGGTCTCCTTTGGACACAGCTCATTTGCCCAGGGAGTTGGACTTATACCAAGTGGTTTGGGAGAATTGTCTCCCTTATTTTTGGATACTCCACCCCTCCCAACCCTGAGCATCTTTTCCTGATAGAATCCTATTCATTCTTTAGAATTTGGACATCTCCTCTCTGTCTACGTCTGTTCTTAAATATCACTTTATATGTACATATGACGATTTTATCTATTCATTCATTCATTGTTTATTTTACAGCCCTTTCCCCTACTAAATGCTAAGCTCTTTGAGATAAGAACAATGTGTTATTATTCATTACTGGATTCCCCTTAGGTCTGGCACAAAGTAGAGACTTGACAAATGATGTTGAATGAATGCATAAGTGACTGCGAACTAAGACTTGTCTTTTTAGCAGTTATGTGGTACGGTAGAATCATATCGAGAATGTTGCCAACTTATATTTCTGAGACTTCGCTTTTGCTCTGCGAAACCAGGCTTTCTCCAATACAGCTACATTATACATGTATACTTTCACCCTTTGTATACATTGCAAAATTAAGATCTGAAAAGTATATATATATATATATATATATATATATATATATTTTAAAGATTTTATTTATTTATTTATTTGACAGAGATCACAAGTAGGCAGAGAGGCAGGCAGAGAGAGAGGAGGAAGCAGGCTCCCTGCTGAGCAGAGAGCCCGATGCGGGGCTCGATCCCAGGACTTCGGGATCATAACCTGAGCTGAAGGCAGAGGCTTTAACCCACTGAGCCACCCAGGCGCCCCAAGTATAGATATATTTTAAAGATTTTCTTTATTCATTCCAGAGCGAGTGAGAGAGCACCAGCGGAGGGGGAGGCGAAGGGGGAGGGGCAGAGGATGAGGGAATAGCAGACTCCCTGCTGAGCAAGGATTCCCAGTACCATGGGATCCTGACCTGAGCTGAAGGCAGAAGCTTAACTGACTGAGCCACCCAGGTATCCCTAAAAAGTATATTTTAATTTAAAATATTTCCATATTATTTTAAACTATTTATTAATCCAGAGTAGCCCTTATATTAACTCACAGTACAACAGGTACTTGAAAAAAATGAAACTTAATATATTTTAACCTGTCCTTCTTTCTTTCAGATTACCTTCTCCTGGGAGGTTTTATTAGCTGTTTATGTAAAACTTCCTGATATAAGCTATCAGGTGTCTGAGAACCAACAAGGACAACAAGATAAAGCAGAGTTTTGCGGTTTGCTTTTGTTCCTTTTTGATAGCATCACCCACTGTGAAGGAAGAAAGAGCTTTCTTGCTCCTGTTCCCAAATTCTGTGTTTTGGACAATGTGATCTATTTGTTTCATGTCTGCAACATGTCCACTAGGTTCCTTTAAGTGTTTCTGTGTCTTTTCCTCCCTGAAGACCAGATCAATTTGCTCATTATGACAGCAATCATTTGGCACAAAGTACCAAAACAACATATGAGCAACCAAAGTATGTTCTCAAGCAGACTTGAGTAGAATAGCAGACAGATAAAATAGAACTCACTCCTCATCTGGAATTTCCTCTTCCTTTGAACTATCCTTTACTTCCCCTTTACTTTTCATGTTTGTTTGTTTGTTTGTTTGTTTGTTTTAAAGCAAAAAAAAAAAAATTAATCCGCTTGGTAATTTCTCTTGCACATTTACTAGGTTCATAGAGTTTATTATGACATGTCATATTGTAACATATTGTAAAGTGTGTGGTGTGGGAGCTGTGTTTGGAAAAAAAGGAAAAAAAAACCCCTTGTAACTCTATTTTAACCATTTATCACAAAATTAGTATTTTTTCCACTAATCATGTCATTATTTACTGTATGCCCAAGTGTACTTTATTCTCTTCTGGATCCACTTCTCACCTTGACTCCCCTTCTCCAGAGAAGAAATGCTTATAGTTACATAATGGATCTCCATGGAAAAATCAGCTCAGGTTATATTAAACTTCTTGTACTTGGCTATTTGAAATTTTCATTGTAAGTGCCTGAGAACACAAGGAAGGATGAAAATGGAATGCGAGGAATCAGGTAAAGATTAGTGGACTACTTTGGGATGAGTCTCAAACATCTTTGTGGTGTAAAGTTTTGCTTTCATATTTTTAGAGCACTTATCTAAAAATCCTTTTTACAACCAAAGGCAATTTTTCCAACCCCTTGATAATTATGTTCACGAGAAACAGAATGTGTTCCAGTAATAGTCTGATTTCTATTTATATGTTATCAACATTTTAAGTAGTTTTCCTCTCTTTCTTCTTCCCTGTAAACTCCCTAAATTCAAATTTTGCATTCTCTCCGACATTTAGCACATCGTTGGTGCTCAATAAATGTTTAACAGTTGGGATACTTATGTTTAACAGCTGCAACATTGACTCCAAGGACAGCTGCATTTTAATGGTGTGTGAAGTGATTTATATGTAAGCTGCTAAAACTCATAACTAAAGCACTTAGCACTTTAGGCTCCTCTGGGACTAAAGGTGATAGATTAAGGTAAAATGATATTATTATTTAATTCCGAAAGAGGTAAATTACTCTGGCAAAATGCTATTTGATGTTGCTGGCAAACCACTGTGGTCTAACACTACGCTGACATCAGGAAACATGGCCCAGCGGTTAGAACTGTGGTGTAGGAGGCAGGAGTCCTGGGTACTATTTCTGGTTAATTCACTGACTTCCTGGGTGACCTTGGGCAACTCACTTAACCTCTCCATGCCTCAGTCTCCCTCCTTAGGAATTGAGGAGGGTAAAGATTTTCAACATTCTGTTCTGAAGGGACATTTTAAGAATAAAACTTCGAAATGCTTCATTTGTCATTTTTGCAGTAATGGATGATTTGTTTTTCTCCCAGCTGCATTGCTGGCTGTAGGAAGGCAGTGCATATTAATATGCCCTTAGCTGGAATGCACAAGTGAGTGCTTAGAATGGCCATGGGCTCAGGAGTCTCTATTTCAGAACAGACACTTCTGCCCCATAGCTCTGTCTCATGGCTTAGCTTGATTCCACATTTGTCTATGCACAATTTTTCCCATTTTGCCTTCACTGTTTTTACAGATTCTGAAGAAAAGAAATAAGCACATAAATCAACACATGATGGTAAAAACAGTTTGGATGGTGAATCAAATCTGCCAATGACCAGAGAAGAGCCTGCTCATGTGTTTGGGAAAAATCACAAACGAAACTCAAAACTTAAGCTTCTGCAGTTTCTTAAGTTGAAGAAAGAGTAGAGGACAACAGAGGGTCCTTATCTCAGTTTGTTTCAGCCCAGAGAGCCTGCTGAATGAGTATGTCATGTAATTAGAGCACAGAGCTTTTCAGATTTTATAGGACCGTATTTTGAATTTTAACCACTTTTCTTCCCTCTGAATTCCTGGAATGGCTACTTAGGCTGCTGTTCTTGGCAACACTTAGGGAGGTAGCAATTCATCCACACTACTTGTCACATGTCAGAAATTAGAAGGTATAAGGTAGGCAGTACACAGCAGAAAAAGAGAGAATAACACTATGTAAAATCTACTTAGTTTTTTTTTTTTTTTTAAGATTTTATTTATTTATTTGACAGACAGAGATCACAAGTAGGCAGAGAGGCAGGCAGAGAGAGAGGAGGAAGCAGGCTCCCTGCTGAGCAGAGAGCCGGATGTGGGGCTCAATCCCAGGACCCTGGGATCATGACCTGAAGTGAAGGCAGAGGCTTTAACCCACTGAGCCACCCAGGTGCCCCTCTATTTAGTTTTTGTAAGTTATAGACTAAAATGTTTCACTAAAAATTTTTCCTTATGATTCTTTGTCACTGATGAAAATATATTGGATTTTCTTGGGAGTATGGACACTTTCACTGGCTATGATCCTCATTTTAACTATCTTTAGAAAGACAATAATTAGCACACACTTTAAATAGTGCAATTGCCCCTGGACAGGGAAATTGAAGTAACCTTGAAGGATACTGAGAAATACAGTGATCATGAAGGTAAAGAAGAAAGACTGTATGGGAGACATAAATATGCTCAGCTACTTTTTTGAGTTTATGACATATGGCTACTGGTTACCAAGTATTTTATTTTTTTAACTGGTGATAGTTGTATACTACACTGTGATTTATTTCTATTTTGTGATTTTTTTTTTTTTTTTGCAAAAAGCATCTTAATTTAGGTATGCTTTGTCTAGTATGAGAATATCTGCTAAGTTTATAAAACTCTCACAAATGCGGACTGAAAGGCAAAGAATTAGCTAGGCTTTTATTTACAGCTTTAATCAAGAAATTTATCATGCAATGAAAACAACTTTTAATACTAAAATTCCCACAGGAAAAAATAAAATCAATATTATGAGTCTAAGACATTGATTATAGCATAGTAGATTCTAAAACTCTGTTTCTCCCCATTATAATCATTACTTTTTAAAAAAGATGTATATAATCATTACTTTTATAAAGACTTAGGTTAATTTGAGGTGTCTTTGAAATGTGACTTTCAGATTTTGGTAGAAGACGAAATAAGTACTAAATGCCAAAAAATCCTTATCTGAAAAAATATGTGTATATATAATACTTAATACAGGTAGTAAGAAGCAAAGATTTTATGACAAATAAGATTTTGTGGCAAATAAAAAGCTATATAAGGAGAGAATTGTTAATGATTCTTAAGAATTTTTTTTTTTTTTTTTTTTTTTGAGGAAGAGAGCAGGGTAAGGGGAAGAAGAAAAGGGAGAGAGAGAATTCCAAGCAGACTCCCCACTGAGCACAGAGCCGCCTTGGGACTTAATCTCACAACCCCAAAATCATGACCTGAGCAGAAATCAAGAGTCAGATGCTTTAACTGACTGCGCCACCCAGGCACCACAATTGTTAAGAACTTTTTTTTTTTTTTTTTTCTGATTTCATTATGCTGAGTATGAAGGTATTTTGAAGAAATGACACATCAGATAATGTTGATGTTAACCCACGAAGAAGGTGTGAAAGACAGCAATGGTTAAAAAATACAAAATTTTAAAAAGTAAATAAAATCATTGAATTTCACAAAATATTAAGGTATTAAGCCAGTTTATTCAATGTATAGTCTACCTCAAATCTCTGTGACTCAGTGAAATCAAACAGAGATGAATTATTTGATTAGATTGACTTACGCAGGTAAAAACAACATAATTACTGACTGCCAGGTTTTACCAACAACACTGTGAGGTATATGTTACTAACCACAGAGAAGGGTTAAGTAACTCGTCTGAGATCACACAGCCAGTAAGTGATAGAACTGAGACAGCACAAACTGACTTCACACTATGTATTCCCAACTGCTACACTGTGTTCCCACTCCAGGAATTTTGTGAATTCTGCAGACATGGTGGGACTAAAGTGTCATGATGCTAGCTGGATTTAGACATGCTACAGTGGTCTCCATATTAGTAAAATTACCTTTGAGAGATACGGACTCAGCTATTTTTCCCGATCCACGATACACGTAAATGCGGATACACACACAGATACACACATTATCAGCTTGTAAGGTAATTCTCCAGTGTAATAATACTATCTCAGAATTGTAAAGATCTACAAGTAATTTGAAAAGGCTCACATTAATGTATTTATGTCAAGAACCCCAAGGGTCTGAAAAAGCACCCTACTTACAAGCTAAGGGTTAGCCTACCATAGACTCATGAATGCTCGAAAGAGATGATTCCTGTGTTAGAGACAAAGACCTTGGTTATTCTTGGCTAACCAGGCAGCATAGGCTTCATGTTTACACTGATACCCTTCCCCCCTACCAGATCCCAAGGGAGTCACTCAGAGAAAGATCTAGGTAGATGCTGTGCACACAGTGTGTTTGTGTCACAGCTGAGAAATCCCAGTCTTTAAAGGGGCTGCAAGCAAACCTGCCCAACACTTGCCTGGAGGGACACCTCACTGTGTTTTATTACTGTTCTTAGAGTGAGCCGCAAAGAAAACTCCCTGCTGCCCAGGAGGGTGACACCATTTATATCTTCCAAGGCTGCTTGCCACTCTCGAAAAGAATGTCTTAAATGACATTTTGGAAAAGATATCTGGGATAAAAGTTATTAGTAACCCTGGTGACAAGATACGCACAATCACATAGAGACCCATAGAGAACTGTCTCCCAGCCATATATTCTTTTCCATAATCCTTGCTGTCTCATTTGACACAAATTCTGTGAGATTTATAGGGTAAATCTCAATCTTATATATTCTATTTTATAGATTTTTCTAATTATAAAATGATTCTATTGACTAGATAAGACTAATATAGCTTCTGTAACCTAAAAATAATTTAGTTGATGAAGTATGTTGGTATTTGAAAAAAATCCCCGATAGACAAATTGATATTGAAGGAGAATAATTCTTATAAGATAAAAGATTAATGTAAAAGGGATTTCCCCCCCCAAATACTATTTTATATTCTTGGCTTATTTTTTTATTAGCTATTTGACCAGGGGCAAAGGAGCTAGGGTCAGGGTATGTATTGGTAATCACTGACAATTAAAGGAGAAATAGAAATATAAATAATATACTTCATAATTCACATTATTAATCAATAGAAAAAGAAAAAGAAAATTGATCTGAATTGATACCCTGTGGAGGACTACAGCTTTTATGTTAAGCAATGTAAGCCTGTATAGAAATACCATTACATGCATAATGCACTTAGCTGCCCAGGTTCCAGGGTGTATAACTTCTAAGTGCACTCAATTCTGAGACCAAGACATCCTTTAATAATTGGACGAGTTTAAACCCTAATGAATGTGTTCTACTCCAGGAATTTCAAAGTAATTTGCCTACTATTACGAGGCTCTTTAATTTAGACAAGGCAGGTTAGATTTCAGCCCACTTTGATGAACAAAATTAAGCGACAGAAAGTTGGTTATTTGTCTATCATTAATGAACAAAGAAGAGATATGAATGTGGTGTCATGTAGGGGGTGTGTGAGGGCTGGAGATAGGATGGCTCTCATTTTCTGTCTCAGCTCCTACACGAAGTGATGAAAAAAAACCAAAACAAAAAAACAAAAAACAAAAAAAAAACAAGGAAGCCAGTGGAAGTCTCTGCCAGCTTGAAGTGAATTAAAGCAAGCAGCCAAAGGGCAGTGAATAGTGTTGATCATTTACTCAGAAGTACTCTTTGGGTCTGTGGCTATTTCAACACCAAATGAGATTATTGTTTCTCATTTTAGGAAGCCTTTCCATTATTATTGATGACCGACACAAGCAGAAAAATGGCCACGATTGTACAACATCCAAAATATATTTGCAGTAAATTCTGGAAGATTTGGCCTCATCCATCAATTGAATAGGTTGTCCTAAATACAAAAGATCATTCAGCTCACAGCATCTGTGTAGTTGTTGACAAGCTATCATTGTTCAGTGGGACATTTAAACCTTGTCCTTCAGCAAAGTGAAATAAGGGAAACATTCTCATCAAAAGTCAAAATCTAAAAAGCAAAATTTGACTGTCAAATGGTCAAGTATGTTAAAGGTGAAAAATAAAGCTGCTCAAACACTTAGGTCTTTTTTTAGACTCTTGTTTCCCTGGCGCGTGGAGTCTGAGGCATGGCTCCTTTTCAGTCACGTTTCATAATTCTTTGTTCACCTACACATAAGCTCTGGACTAATAACAGTAAGGTCATGTTAACAAATTTATACACATTTCTAATCACTGCGTGGTTATTAGTTTGGGGTCTATTTTAATGACTAGATCTTTAAACCTTGTGTTGCTTTTTACCAGTTCCCAACTCAGAGATATGTTACAGAATGAATGCGAATTCAGTATGAAAGATCAATATGAACTTAACTTAATTCAATTCAATGCTGAAGATACTTTATTAATTACTCTTTTTATAGGATTTAGCAGACCCACACCTATAATAATTGCAAAAAATAGTAGCAAAGATGATATAAGTAATATATTTTGTCATTCAGGTAAGTCCTAATAGAAATGTATCATCTAAAATTTTGGTTAAATATTGCCTTTACTTGGGGATAAGGTAGGGTTGTCAGATAAAATGTGAGATGACTAGTTAAATTTAGATTTCAAATAAAAGATTATTTTCTTTTCAGTATGTGTATGTTCGAAATATTGCATAGGACAGACTTAATTCTAAAATAGTCTTTTTGGTCTAAAATTCAAATTAAACTATCAAAATCTCTTTTTTCCCCCTAAATCTGGCAACCCTAGAGTGAGGGAAAGTCAATGTTTGAAAATAGGAAGATTCTATGGAAGTCTCAAATAGAAAAGGTGAGGACATAGCTGTTAAGGCAGCAAGGCAGCTCTGGTAAGTTTTTTCTTATCCTTCCCGTTTATCAAACAAGCAAGTTATCAGTACCATTTGTCCTCATCACAGTTCTGGCCCATTCTTTGAAGTCCTCTGTTTTTTTTTTTTTTTTTCCCCTAACACTTCAAAAGTCAATTCATCACTCTGCTTGGAGGTTTAGTTTTCCCCAAGTATCAGGCAGCCACGAGATGGCAGCATCAGCCCATCATACCCCACCCCCTCCCCAGCAACCCGAAGCCAATTTTTTGTACCTTGTCCTCTTAGCAGGTTTCAGCTTGTCACTTTTCTTCTTCCTCTTTGTTTTCTATTTTTACTTTTATTCAAATGCCAGAAAAACCAGCTGGTTGAAGAAGTCATGTGGTGCTCCACACGTTTGTTGCAGGGGGTGCTGTGACTGAAAAGCTTAACTGATTTTCTAGGCTGCCGGGCTGAATATCAGGCAGGAAGGCAAAGGGACACATGCTTTGAAAGCTGCGGCTGGGTTGATGAGGACACAGACTTCGACTGTGCTCCGCTAAGCTCTGGACACAAGGCGGGTCCTCCTGCATGTGGAAATCTCTCTTGGCTTCTGGCAAAGATAGCCAGGAACAAGGAAGTGGGGTAGGGAGCTCAGGTGAGACTTCCCCAAGACTGGGTTTGATTTTTAGTGGCAGTGATTTATTCTTTTTTTCAGGAATTGAAGTTTATTTTGACAGAAATAAAGTCATTGAATTGCCAAACTATATACACAGAGGTGTCAGGAATTGATCTTGAATTTGTAGAGTGAGTTGAGTACTCAAGAGGTTTTTTTTTTTTTTTTTTTTTTTAAGTTGTGCAAAAGGAGAACTTTACCATTTTGTTAAAGACAGAATCTCTTAAGATTCTTGCTCCAAGGAAAAAGAGAGTTGGAGAATACTGTGAAGAAAATGGCTTAAGTAAGTCTGAATTCCATTCTTGTCCTTACTAGGCACACGTTATCCACATAATGAAAAACACTCCTCACGCTGAAATTTGTTTCCTCCCAATCTCTGCGTCCAGTCCCTACTCTTGTGCTGCCCCCCAGCCACTGTGGTACCCAGTAAGATCTGGAGGAGATGTCTGTGCAAAGGTTTTGCTGTTGATACTGACTAATACTGCTGTCTCAGAATCCACACATTAGTTCTTTCCAGGGATATAACATTTTTCATTTGACTATTCCAAAGCAGTTTAGAAACATAGTTTAAACATAGTTTATCCTATTTGTACTACTTCATTGTTCTTCATGTTTGCCAAAATAAAATTAGGTATGATATATATATATTAAGCTGGATATTTCTCCTTATACTTCTTTCATTTAGTGGAGAAAATCAAGTACAAGACTCCTTTAACATGTTTGACGTAGAACTCTTGAATTATTTTTTGGCTTACAAACGGTAATACTAAGGGAATCTTCTCTGAGCACAATGGACTTGATCTTCGCCACCACTAACAATCAGCTGTTGAGCAATGAATGAGACTGAGTAAAGGGGAGAGCCTGGTACAGAGCTCTGTAACTTGCTACGATGGCCCAGCCTCCCATTTCCTTTTAATCAGTTCTCGACTCTTCCTGGAAAAGAGTAGAGAGCTTAAGGTTATCATGAGAATCTTTAACCCACTAGATAGCTCCTAGATCTAGGAATATGTCAGTTGGCTGTTTCTTCTTGCCCTGGAATGTTTAAAACAGGTAATTCTATATATAAAATTCTATTTTGTATGTATATATATATATATATATATATATATATATATATAGACACACACACATATATATATATAACTCCATAAATTACTTATTTTCTTCTGTTCTGGTAGTTATAAGCAAATGGTTTTCCTTAAAGGAGTTTTTAATACCGTAAATAAAGAGATTGCCAAATAAAAAAATACAGATTACTTTTCAATAACATTTTCCAATAACATTAGGATATTCATTCATTCATTCATTCATATTTTATTTATTTGACAAATATTTGTTGCATATCATGGTCACAGGGAAACAAAACAAAAAGATCAAACTGGATATTGCTCCAGCCTTCATGGAACTTAAAGTACATAGGATGGTTTATTTTAATGGGAAATATATATATATATAGGCACTGTAATATAGTGGAACAAGGAAAACTAACATTCAATGAGTACCTCCTTTTAAAGGCATATGTTATCTCATTTCTCACCTCTAGCTATAGAATACCATCTTGTGTCATGAACACATTGACACTCATATATACCACTTTAAAAAAATATTTATTTGAGAGAGAGAAAGAGTGATAGAGGCAGAGCATAAGCAGGGGAGAGGAGGCAGAGGGAGAGGCACAAGGAGAAATAGACTCACAGACTCCCCCACTTAGCAGGGAGTCCAATGTGGGGCTCAATGCTAGGACCTTGAGATCATGACTTGAGCCACCCAGGTGCCCCATGTTTACTACATTTAAACAATTATTTATAAAATTTATCTGGTAGGAAAAGGTCAGTTTATCTCCTAATTATAAACTCTATTCAAACACTTATTCAACAACAAACATGTGCTGAAAAACTATTTACTGCCAGATGTGATATAGTAGATAGTCTGGTAAATAAGTAGTTGTAACAATTTTGTTTCTTTAAGATGCTATTTATTTGTCTGACACAGAGAGAGAGAGAACAAGCAGGGAGTGCTGAAGGCAGAGGGAAAAGCAGGATCCCCACTGAGCAAGGATCCCAGGACTACCTGATCTGAAGGCAGACACTTAACCAACTGAGCCACCCAGGCACCCCAGTTGTAACAATTCTAAATTAGAACTATGAATTTACTGCTTAAATATTAATTAGAACCAGTCATCTTGGCAAAGAAGAGACATTCTTTCTTCTGTGGATACAGGATTCTTGGATCTGTATTTCCTAAATGAGTGAGGCCTGCTCTACAGGAAGGGGAAGGTCTGTGTGCAGAGGAAGGGGGACAGCTATGCCACCTGTACCCAGGTCTCCAAGAGAGCTGCAGAACATGGGTCTTATGCCCAAGATAAAATCTGTCTTCTACCCCATTTCATAATAACTGTAATATGAAAACTGAAGGTGGGGTTTATATAGATAAATAGGTATTTGCACACTCCTTTCTCTAAGTGTTGGAAAATTATGTTTGCTCAAACACTTTGATTAGAAAATAGTAATTGTGGGGTTTTTTTTTTAAGATTTTATTTATTTGTCAGAGAGAGAGAGAGAGAGAACAAGCAGGGGGAACAGCAGGCAGAGGGAGAAGTGGGCTCTGAACTGAGGAAGGAGCCTGAAGTGGGGTCATGACCTAAACCGAATCAGACGCTTAACTGACTGAGCCACCCAAGCATCCGGAAAGTAATAATTGTTACTTTGACATTCAAAATAATATCTGGTGGGCTAGCAGATATCTACCCATTTGCTTCTATTGAGTCTTCCTCTCTCTTCCTCTCTAAAAATTCTGGAAGTTGATCACTAAGCTTATTAGAAAACCTTTCTCCTGGGATTGGAGAAGTAATGAAGCATCATCATACACTGTCCTTTGCCTAGCCAAGGGTGGTGGAGAAAAGTTCTCACAAGGGTGTGGGCATAAGCCGCCTTTTCAAAATTCAGCTA
Organism: Neogale vison; assembly: GCF_020171115.1. NCBI lineage: Eukaryota > Metazoa > Chordata > Mammalia > Carnivora > Mustelidae > Neogale > Neogale vison. Next base: position 50,604,623 of record NC_058096.1, read on the forward strand.
AAATGACAGTGGACAATTTTCTGTAGACAATGCATGATAGGACCACAGCTTTGATGGTTTTCTGAAATCCTATGGATTAAAACTTCAGAAAACTTTGCCCCTATTTCATCCCAAAACTTGCGCCTGTAAACTCAATACAGCTAAATATAAATGTAAATGTAGATGGAAATTTTTTACCCCTTTAACATAAAATGCCTTTCATTTGATTTCTCTTCATGGCTGCCAAGTTGTGTAGATAGATAGATATACTGCAGCTTGTGGTTTCTGGATTTTGTTGCAAATGTTGGAGCAAGGGGTTGATTGATTGGTATAAACATGTAGCAATGGCAACAGCTGCTTTTAAAAAAAAAAGCATAAAAGGGAATGAAATGATTTAAAATAAACAGTAGTTACATTTATGATATACGTACTGCCTGGGTATTTTTAATTTTCCTTGCCTTGGCTAAAAATGAAACACTCATACAGATAGCAGTAAAATAACTATATTCCAAATTCAAGTGTTCATGCCTCAAAAGTATGAGCCTTCTTTAAACCTTTTTAAAATTTTTATTTCATCTTTTTTCATTGCATTAGGCTTAATTTTCCTGTAAATGTTATCATATTTACTTAAATTTTGAAAATGTGACAATTTTACAGCAAATTGTAAGGTTTTCCTTGATCTTGACTCTATTTATGAAGTAGATAAAAAATTGCTAAGTATTTATTTTGCTTTTCAATTACCTAATTACCTACTTCTTATTTGTAACAGTTAGTGATGTCATGAGTCATATAATAGGTGACATCTGAACTGGCATTCTTTTACTTCTCGAACTTTCAAGATGGATCTTTGAGTGATCTCCCTATAAATACGAGTAACTTTTTTCCAAGGATGGTTTCTCTAACTTTCTTTAACTTTGAGATTGGCAAAAACAACATTGTTCTTTAGCACCTTTTTTTTCCCGTAAAAATTTTATTTATTTATTTATTTATTTTTAAAGATTTGTTTATTTATTTGTAATAAACATATAACATATTTTTATCCCCAGGGGTACAGGTCTGTGAATCGCCACGTTTACACATTTCACAGCACTCATCATAGCACATACCCTCCCCAATGTCCATATCCCTACCACCCTCTCTCGTCCCCCCTCTCCCCAGCAGCCCTCAGTCTGTTTTGTGAGATTAAGAGTCACTTATGGTTTGTCTCCCTCCCAATCCCATCATCTTTCATTTTTTCTTTTCCTACCCCCAATGTCTGTGGGGCAGACATTGCAGCTCCAGTTATTCATATCAGGGAGATCATATGATAGTTGTCTTTCTCCGATTCACTTATTTCGCCAAGCATAATACCCTCTAGTTCCATCCACGTTGTTGCAAATGACAATATTTCATTTCTTTTGATGGCTGCATAGTATTCCATTATATATATATACACCACATCTTCTTTATCCATTCATCTATTAATGGACATCTAGGTTCATTCTATAGTTTGGCTATTGTAGACATTGCTACTATAAACATTCGGGTGCATGTGCCCCTTCGGAGCACCACATTTGTATCTTTAGGATATATACCCAGTAGTGCAATCGCTGGGTCATAGGGTAGCTCTATTTTCAGTTTTTTGAGGAATCTCCACACTGTTTTCCAGAGTGGTTGCACCAGCTTGCATTCCCACCAACAGTGTAGGAGGGTTCCCCTCTCTCCGCATCCTCGCCAGCATCTGTCATTTCTTGACTTGTTAATCTTAGCCATTCTGACTGGTGTGAGGTGGTATCTCATTGTGCTTTTGATTTTTATTTTTCTGATGCCAAGTGATGCTGAGCACTTTTTCATGTGTCTGTTGGCCACCTGGATGTCTTCTTTGCAGAAATGTCTGTTCATGTTCTCTGCCCATTTCTTGATTGGGTTATTTGTTCTTTGGGTATTGAATTTGATAAGTTCTTTATAGATTTTGGATACTAGCCCTTAATCTAATATGTCGTTTGCAAATATCTCCCATTCTGTCAGTTGTCTTTTGATTTTGCTAACTGTTTCCTTTGCTGTGCAAAAGCTTTTGATCTTGATGAAATCCCAATAGTTCATTTTTGCCCTTGGTTCTGTTGTCTTTGGCTATGTTCCTAGGAAGAAGTTGCTGCGGTTGAGGTCAAAGAGGTTGCTTCCTGTGTTCTTCTCAAGGATTTTGATGGATTCCTTTCTCACGTTGAGGTCCTTCATCCATTTTGAGTCTATTTTTGTGTGTGGTGTAAGGAAATAGTCCAATTTCATTTTTCTGCATGTGGCTGTCCAATTCTCCCAGCACCATTTGTTGAAAAGGCTGTCTTTTTTCCGTTGGGTATTCTTTTCTGCTTTGTCGAAGATCAGTTGACCATAGAGTTGAGGGTCCATTTCTGGGCTCTCTATTCTGTTCCATTGATCTATGTGTCTGTTTTTGTGCCAGTACCATACTGTCTTGATGATGATAGCTTTGTAATAGAGCTTGAATTCTTGAATTGTGATGCCACCAACTTTGGCTTTCTTTTTCAATATTCCTTTGGCTATTTGAGGTCTTTTCTGGTTCCATATAAATTTTAGGATTGTTTGTTCTATTTCTTTGAAAAAAATGGATGGTATTTTGATAGAGATTGCATTAAATGTGTAAATTGGTTTAGGTAGAATAGACATTTTCACAATATTTGTTTTCCAATCCAAGAGCATGGGAAATTTTTCCATTTCTTTGTGTCTTCCTCAATTTCTTTCATGAGTACTTTATAGTTTTCTGAGTATAGATTCTTTGCCTCTTTGGTTAGGTTTATTCCTAGGTATCTTGTGGTTTTGGGTGCAATTATAAATTGGACTGACTCTTTAATTTCTCTTTCTTCTGTCTTGTTGTTAGTGTAAAGAAATGCAACTGATTTCTGTGCATTGACTTTATATCCTGACACTTTACTGAATTCCTGTACAAGTTCTAGCAGTTTTGGAGTGGAACCTTTTGGGTTTTCCACATATAGTATCACATCATCTGCAAAGAGTATCATATCATCTGCAAAGAAAATCTTCTTTGCTGATTTGGATGCCTTTAATTTCTTTTTGTTGTCTGATTGCTGAGGCTAGGACTTCTAGTACTATGTTGAACAGCAGTGGTGATAATGGACATCCTTGCCCTGTTCCTGACCTTAGCGGAAAAGCTTTCGTTTATTTATTTATTTGACAGAGAGAGAGAGGTCACAGGTAGGCAGAGAGGCAGACAGAGAGAGGGGGGAAGCAGGCTCCCCACTGACCAGAGGACCCAATGCGGGCCTCGATTCCAGGTCCCTGAGATCATGACCTGAGCTAAAGGCAGAAGCTTAACCTGCTGAGCCACCCAGGCACCCTCTTTAGTATCTTTTTAAAATGAGTATTTTCTGGTCACCTTGCTTACAAAATAAGAGACCATGAAAACCAGAATAGATGATTAAAGACCATGTGGTCCAAATATTGGACTGGTGACAGGGAAGGGCTTTCCCCATCTCTTTGAACCAAAGCAAAGTGAGAGAGGAAGCCAGAATTAGAAACAAAATCCCAAGTTTCAGTGACCAATGAGCTTTTTACATTAAAAACAAAAACAAAACAAAAAACTGTGTTCTCAGGGCCTGATATTAACCAAATGATACTACTTCTTCCTAAGATTTTACTCACACATACACATTTGTGGCCTTGAGCACTCAGAAAAAATAGAACCGGTTCTTAGATTTTAGGTCTTAATTATCCCACTCATTTTTCACCTTCTCCCTGGGAGACAAGTTAGATTACTGCTTCTGTATTACTGACAAGGAAATTGAGGTACAAAGAGAGGAGGTAAGAAGCACAATAAGACACTTCAAATTCTGATTGAGGAAAAGGTTTTGTTTCAAAAGGTCTTTTGTAAATCTATTGTTTGCAACTCAGAATTCATTTCCCCATAAAAAGTCAAGTTATGCATAATGGTTGAGTGTCTATTAAGAAAACATCTAGAATATCTATTTAATATACCTTTTATCCAGAATGCAGCTCTAAGTGAAGATTGATATAGAGTATATGCATGTCATTTTTAATGACACTTCTATGGGGAAAATAGATTAAATTCATCATGGGAAATTGGGATGCACAGAATATCACTTACAGGGCTAACTTACTTTCTCTAGTTCAAAGAGATGGGGAAAGTCCCTCAATGTCTCCAGTCTATAAGACTGGCTAGCCTCACAATAATGGAGGTTTGGACCACATGGTCTTTAATCATCTATTCTGGTTTTCATAGTCTCTTATTTTGCGAACAATGTGATCAGAAAACATTCATTTTATATACTCATTAATGTAATACTTGTTACATACTAGGGTATATTTATTCTTTACTTCCATCTCATTTTTTCTTATATCTTTTCCTAAACTTTTGTCAGTAAAGAAAAAAAAATGGCCTTTAACAGGTGTCTTGGTTATCAGGTGTCTTTATCAATGTGTCTTGCCTCCAACACATTCAGAGCCAAGGAAAGCAGAGGAAGAAGGAATGGTTGGGTGTTTTAGGTTGGGATGAGTAGAAAGATTATGCCACTTGTGCTTTGAAGGTTTATCCAGATTTTATTTTATTTTATTTTAAGATTTTTATTCATTTATTTGACAGACAGAGATCACAAGTAGACAGAGAGGCAGGCAGAGAGAGAGAGAGAGGAAGCAGGCTCCCTGCTGAGCAGAGAGCCTGATGTGGGGCTCCATCCCAGGAGCCTGGGATCATGACCTGAGCCGAAGGCAGCGGCTTAACCTACTGAGCCACCCAGGCGCCCGGTTTATCCAGATTTTAAAAGAGTTGAAACTTATACATTGTGGTGGGCTCTCTTTTTTTTTTTTAAATAATTGAATTTATGAATGGAAACCCAGGTCAAAAAGTAAATAAAATTATTTAAGATGAGAACAGAAATAAACCAAATTAAAAATTTCAAAAGATGAGACATACCACAAACATCACGAACTCCCAAACAACCTAACATTTTTCTTAATTAATTCTCTGCCACAAGTTTTTAATCATTTTTCCCCACATATTTTGGCTGTCTTCTCTTTGGCACTTTATATGTCCGTGATTTAATAATATCACTTCTCTATCTATAGAAGGATAATTTACTCTTTCTTCTATCATGATTAATTTTTATTGATATTGGGGTACATAAATATGTAATTTCACATACAGGTATGTTTATAGTTTATAATGTTATTACAGGTTTGTGATCTCAAACAAAGGAACATATGGAAATACATTCTATTTTATGTGATTCTCATTAAAATAGTGTTCTACATTTATACTTGTATATGATACACTTAAATATATTTCTGATAGGATGAAACTTCCATTTTGACTAGGTATTAATGAGAACTGAATCCTCTTTTTATACTTTTACATCTCCGGTGACTGTAAGAATTTCCCATAGATTGGCTTCTGACACATCACCTTTCAAACCTTTTTTCTTCCCTACTTACCACTTATTCCTGGTGCAGGGCACTGGGGGAAACATTCCTATAGCTCTATGTCAAGGTGCAAGGGAATCAATATAGGAGGTAATAGGAGTATTCCCAGAATACTCCTAAACTGGGGTAGCTAGCAACAACTTAATAAGAATTGAAAGGACTATGAAATCACAAAAATATATTACACTAGATACACTGAATATGCACCCAAAATTCTCTTTCACTGGATTTTCACAGTGTCATGGCTCTCCAAACTCTCCCAACAGGATGGAAATTCAGAGTGGAAAGAACTAGCTGTGCTAATGGACTCTGGTTAAAATACCCTAGTTTTGTAGGGCTCACGATGACATCTGACCACAATTGTTAATGACCTGTTCACATGGGGAGTCTTAAAGCTGAAGCATTAGTAGCTTGATGGTAAATCTACCTCAACATACTTTCTCTTCTTTTTGTCACTGTTCTCCAGACTCTAACTCATGGCCTATAGAAGGGGATCGGTTTGCTCTTTCTAAGTAGAGGATTCATTTCTCATTAATGCTTGGTCAAAATAGCAATTCAATCTAGTCAGGAATATATTTAATAATGCCTTTATCCATACCATAAATGGGAATGATATGCAGTTTATTTTAGACTTAACACAGACTAGATTTAATATGGACTGATAAAAAAATAGTGAACTTTTTTGTGGCTTTTTAACTTTTATTTTATTTTACTAAGATTTTATTTATTCATTTGAGACTGAGAGACACAGAAAGAGAGCATGAGAAAGGAGAGAGGCAGAGGGGAAAGGAGAGAGGCAGAGGGAGAGGCAGACTCCCTGCTGAGTTTGGAACCTGATTCGATTTGGGGCTCCATCCCAGGACTTTGAGATCATGACTTGAGCCAAAGGCAGGAGCCCCTTTATTTTTATTTTTAAAGATAGTTTCTTAGAGTAGTTTTAAGTTCACAATGAATTTGAGAGGGTACAGAGCTTTTTTATGTACCTTTGCCCACCCCCCTCCGTCCCCGGCCCAACATGTTCACCTTCCAACTTTTCTTAAGGAATTAGAAAATACTGACCCTAGGTGGTTAAAAAAATTCAGAACAAACTATTTTCTCATCTCTTTTCTCCCTCCTTCCTTCTCCTGTCTTTTTTCCTTTCCTCATTCCCTCCTTCCCTCCTTCCTACTACTTTTTTCCTTATTTCTCATTTATTAAGGACCTCAGAAATCTATAGTCAGTTTAATCATAATCTTTAGTTCATTATACACCATCATCTTTCTTGCATGCATTATCTTCTTTTTATATTAAATATCTTTTCTTGTTTTTAAGTAACATAATGAGTATTCAACTGAATATATTAAAAGAACAATAATTCACAAAAACTGTGTTTCTCCACTATCCCTCAGCTTCCTTTTTTTTTTTTTAAATTTACATATAATGTATTATTTGCCCCAGGGGTATAAGTCTGTGAATCATCAGGCTTACACATTTCACAGCACTCACCATCACACTTACCCTCCCCAATGTCCATAACCTAGCCACCCTGTCCCTATCCCCACTCCCCAGCAACACTCAGTTTGTCTCATGAATTTAATGGTCTCTTATGGTTTGTGTCCCTCCCAATCTCATCTTCTTAAATTTTTTTCCCTCCATACCCCCATGACCCCCGACCTTGCCTCTCAAATTTTTAATATCAGAGACATCTTTTGATAACTGTCTTTCTCTGATTGACTTATTTCTCTTAGCACAATACCCTCTAGTTCCATCCATGTTGTTGCAAATGGCAAGGTTTCGGGTTTTTTGGTGGCTGCATAGTATTCCATTGCATATATATATATATATACTTTCCATGGTTTGGCTATTGTGGACATTGCTGCTATAAACATTTGGGTGCATGTGTCCCTCTGGTCCACTATATTTGTATCTTTAAAGTAAATACCCAGTAGTGCAATTGTTGGGTCGTAGGGTAGCTCTATTTTCTTTTTTTTCATATTTTATTTATTTATTTGACAGAGACCACAAGTAGGCAGTGAGGCAGGCAGAGAGAGAGGAGGAAGAAGACTCTCTGCTCAGCAGAGCCCCAATGTGGGGCTCGATCCCAGGACCCTGGGACCATGACCTGAGCCAAAGGCAGAGGCTTTAACCCTGGTAGCTCTATTTCAACTTTTTGAGGAACCTCCATAGTGTTTTTCAGAGTGGCTGCACCAGCTTGCATTCCCACCAACCGTGTAGGAGGGCTCCCCTTTCTCCACATCCTTGCCAACACCTGTTGTTTCCTGAGTTGTTAATTTTAGCCAATCTGAGGGGTGTGAGGTGGTATCTCACTGTGGTTTTGATTTGTATTTCCCTGATGGCGAATGATGTTGAGCACTTTTTCATGTGTTTGTTGGCCATTTGGATGTCTTCTTTGCAGAAATGTCTGTTCATGTCTTCTGTCCGTTTCTTGATTGGATTATTTGTTCTTTGGGTATTGAGTTTGGTAAGTTCTTTATGGATTTTGGATATTAGCCCTTTATCTGATATGTCATTTGCAAATATCTTCTCCCATTCTGTCAGTTGTCTTTTGGTTTTGTTGACTGTTTCCTTTGCTGCGCAAAAGATTTGTATCTTGTTGAAGTTCCAATAGTCCATTTTTGCCCTTGCTTCCCTTGTCTTTGGCGAGATATTTAGGAAGAAGTTGCTGCGGCTGAAGTCGAAGAGGTTGCTGCCTGTGTTCTCCTCAATATCCCTCAGCTTCCTCTTAGAGATGACCACTATACTAAATTTTGTGTTCATCATTCTCTTGAACATCTTTACATGACTAAAGGACATATTGTTGTTTTCAAATATCATAAAAGGGCCATAGTTTGTTATCATTTGTTTGTAAAGATAATCTCAACTTGTTTATAAGACAATTTGCAACCATCACATTCATATCTGCAATACATAAAGAGATCCTTTTAATGTATTTCTCCTTAATGTCTTCTCCTTCAAGACATGATATTGTTAAACTTCTTAATTTTAGCCAATGAATGGGGGAAGTGGTATCTTATTGTGTTTCTAACTTTCCTAATTAAAAGTGTAATTATCTCTCTGTGTATTTTTTGGCCAAATGAACTTCACTTGTTTTGTCCATGGTTTTATTTTTTGAAAAGATTTGTAGGAGTTCTTTTTATGTTTGTAATATTAATCCTTTCACAGTTAAATGTAGTATAAAGAGTGTACCTTGTTTTCTTCCTTTCCTTTTGAAATATATCTTTTAATTAATGGGATTTATTAATTAGTATACATATAATGTTCAACTTTTTTCTGGTCAGTAACTTTTGTGCATTGTCAATAAAATTTTCTTACACCAAAATCAGTAAAAAGTATTTAGTTTAAAAAGATTAATGCAGGGGCGCCTGGGTGGCTCAGTGGGTTAAAGCCTCTGTTTTCTGCTCGGGTCATGATCCCAGGGTCCTGGGATCGAGCCCCGCATTGGGTTCTCTGCTCAGCAGGGAGCCTGCTTCCTCCTCTCTCTCTGCCTGCCTCTCTGCCTACTTGTGATCTCTGTCAAATAAATAAATAAAATCTTTAAAAAAAAAGATTAATGCAATTATAACATCAGTGTCAAGTGATCCTTGATAAGGTAATTTCCTTTGACATTCTTTCTGTTGTATGTGTTTACATGTGTTTTCTACCCACAATTGCCCTAATATGGACACTTTCTTATATCTAATTAGCGCATTTGCAGTTCTACTAAATTCTGTTATTAATAGAATCCTCATGAATTATGTGGGCAGGTCACTTGATGTCGCCAATGTAGTTTTGAAAAAAACCTTGTTTTACTTATTTATCACCTTAGAAGATAAGTTCTCAAGCTTCAGCATGCATTAAATTCACCCTGGTGTCTTGTTCAGCTAAAAATTGACGGGCCCCACCCACAGGCTTTCAGATTCAGTAGATTTGGAATGAGACCCAAAGACTTGCGTTTCCATCAAGTTCCCTGTTGAGGTTAACTCGGCTGGTCTGGGAACCTCACACTGAGAACAATTATCTTAGACTAACTTTGCTTGTATAGTCCTTATGAATTTCTGCTTTTATTCCTGTCCTTTCTGACCATTGCTTCACATCTTTGTTTTCTCAGCATGTGGAGGCAGTGAGGAGCGTTAAATTCTGCCTCTTTCAGAAGATGGAGAGTTAAAAGCTGAAATTTATCTCTTTAGGAATATAATTTAAATAACATTTAAAATAACAGGCAATCTATCGATCTTGCAGTGTAATAGTATGTAACATTCCTTGCTGGTTACAACAGCCTGGGTTTTTACTCTAACTATTTCACATACATTGCTGTATAAAATATAAAGGGGACTTGAGTTCTATAGGGGAGGGTATGAAAAGGCAAGAGGGAATTCATAGTTTGTGTTTCCAGAGGGACAAGGCAAACATCTATTTTGGAATAACTATTTATAGGAGACTATCCATTTATAAAGCAGTTACTTAAGCTGGTTAAAAGTAATTTGTAGCTTTAGAGAATATTCTCAGGATTTTGGTTCTAGAAGCTTCCTGACCTTATTAGCTATGCCTATAATTTATTTGCTTTGGTTTCAGAAGAGGCTTGCTCTAACAGAATGTTGTGATTAATAAAATCTTCTTTAAACTCTGGCTGTTAGCTTTCCAATTGTATTTGCCAATGAATGAAATTTATAGAATTTTAACCTCACAAGTGATAATTCAGATTCACAAATGCAGAGTTCCATCTACTTTTTGAAACAATGTTTGGTGGTTCATTGTGGACAACTTATTTTTCTTGTAAACTCTGTTGCTCTGTTACAGTGGTACATAACAAAGACAACCATGTTAACAAAGACAAATCCATTATTCATTTGTGCAGGAAAAATTAATTGAATGCCACCCTGTGCCAAGTCTTCTGTTTGGCAATGGCAATAAAATAATGAGCAAGACTGATATATTCTCTCTTGCCCTGGTCTCATATTCTTGCAGTTCAGATTCTTGCAGACAGATAAGTAAATAAACACTACCAATAAAACACTGTACGGTATGTAAAATGATTAACATATTCCAAATAGGACTGATGGGATCTGGCAGTGAAGAGCTTCCAGAGTGCTTTGGCGTAATGAGGAATGTGGCACATACACATATAACAGAAATGAGAGCCATCTCTTTTTAATCACCTTTTTAATCACCTTAGATTAAAAAGTTGATACTCCTGGGGAACCTGGGTGGCTCAGTGGGTTAAGCGGCCTAATCTTAATTTTAGCTCAGGTCATCATCTCAACGTCCTTAAATCAAGCTCCATTTGGGGCCCAGTGAACTGCTTGAAATTCCCTCTGCTCCTCCCTTCTCACTGTCCCCTCTAAAGAAAAAAAAAGGAATAGTCCACATTCACATAAAAAAGAATGGGACAGAGGTTCTCAACTTAGCAGGAATTAGGCAATCATCCATCAGCTATAATAGAAATGAAAATTCAGAAAGATTTAATGATCTTCTAAAGTGAAGCATTTGACAAAACTTGTCCAAGAGGTTTAGAAGGGCTATTGGGCCCCTTACCATTTTTCCCCCCAAAGAATCCATTTTGTCTACAGCAGTAATCAACTATTGAAAACCAGAGTAACAGTATCTTTGGCTTGTAAAAATAACTGGGGAATAGCAGTAGACCAACTGAGAGCACCCTAGGGGGCTGCAATGCAAAGCTTCCTGCACTTGTAAGATAATAGGATGAAATTCCCCTTGGTCACCTGTTGTGCAATATAAGGTCCCTTAAGAGATAAAACCCCAGGACAACGTTCTTTATCAACTTTGACTTCTCCCCACCTTGCCTTCTGCCTTCACTTACTTTTTTTTTTTTTTTTGAGAAATAAAATGCAAATACCTTAAATAGTCTTACAATAATTAATGCACTTCTATTTTTAAATGAACATCTGCAATTGCAGGAAGTACTCATAAAACTTCAGTCTTTTTTTGATCCAGCATCTTCTACTCTCATACTTGTCACTTCCCTTCAAGTCCCTTGTCAAAGAGGTGCCTGCATGACTGACATGATAAGGTAAGAGAATGTTTTAAAAGGGAAGAAAGAAGAGGAAATGTAAATCTCTCCACTAACATCAACACACTTCCCCATGCCTGCAGCCTTCATAAATCAGGTTTGGCAATGAGGGTTGAAGGTGTATGTACTATGTGAGAAGAAAGGGGTAAAGTTCCTGTCTGAGAACAGAAAGGTTCTGTTCCTGAACAGAAAACTCCCTCATCAGAAACTAATTTTTAAGTCTGGGTAGGGATAAGGGGTGCGAGGATCATCTCTCTCTCTCTTTGCATTTGGCATGTTTTCAGTGCTCTGAAGTGTTTAATATTACTATTTATAAAATTATTCTGAAAGTAACCAAATTCAGAGATAAATACAAACTATGGTATAGCCCTTGGGCTATCATTCTAACAAATCACAAGCAAGTAATCAAAATACCTTGTACAGATGCATACATCTTTAGATATTAAATTTGAATAGGACTTCACATTTGTTTCCAGTTAGAAATGTGATTTTCTGGGAAAATCTGGGAAAAATAGAAACATTGGTTTCCTAAAGATTATTTCATTTTACATTACATAATTGCCTCACTTATCTATCTTTCCACCGTCTGAAAACCAAATGTCTAATCTTTTTCTACAAGTGTTCTGGGCTAGGTTTAGTTGCAAATGCATTTCATCATCTTGCACTGGAGGAGTTTCTTTGTACTTGAAGCTAAAGAAATTGAACCAGGGAGTTGCTAAGAACTTTCCAAAATATAGCAAATTAATGCTTTGCTCTCTACTCCTGGGGAGTTATATTTAGATCTTGATTGGCTAGTGGTCAGGAGTGCAGGACATTTTTTCCAGGCTTAGTTTAATATATAGTGGTTGGTTTAGAGCTAGGCAATCAGAGATAAGGACAAGCTTTTTTCGACTGAGTGTGAGGTTGCAATAGAAAAACAAAGGTGTTTTAGGTCCTGATGAATGGGTTCCACCAGTAAAGGCAGAAGAACACATAGAGGATTTCTATACTGTGCGTGTACCTTGTATTTATAGGACATTGCTATTCCAAAATCTCAAACTTAAACATACTTATTGTCAGCTAAAGGAGGTTACTCTCCTGCCAAAGACATTAGGATGCTGACTATGTCTAACTAACACAAGGTCACTTTCTACATTGATGTAAATATTGGGGGCATGGAATTATAACCTTTTTTTGGATCTTGCCATTTCAATCTCTCCACATCCTGACACTAGTACTTTCCCAATGAAAGAATTAGGAGGAGACCGAAGTGGAAATCAGATCTGGAATCTCTCCTGGGTGGACCTAGAGATTTTAAGTGAACAGAGGTAAAAGGGAATATCTCGGCGCGGGGGGGGGGGGGAGTCTTTTTTTTTTTTTTTTTTTAAACCATGTAATCTATTGATCTATCTATTAGGATCAAAATATTTGATATGAAGAAAACATTCTTAGATAAACTCTAAATTTAATTATATTATCAAATGTCTTTGAGCTGGAGCACTCTTTCTGGCTATTAGCCCTATTAGAGAATTTAGCTCAATACTCAATTTAAGATTGAATTTTTATACCTATCCAAGGCCAAGTGCATAATAGTGATGCAATGTGAATTCTTTTGAGAAAATTATATAGAAAATTGAATAAGTTAATAGTATAGACTTCTTCATAGCATCCCAATTATATCAACTTCTATGTAATAACACTTGAGAACACATAAATATTAAAAAAATACATAAAATATCTTTGATTTGGTATTACTTTTGCTTCCTTTTTGTAACATATGAAATAATTCTGAGCTACATCAGTCTAAGTGCTTCTTTTCTGATGAATGTATGTTTTTGAAGGTGTGTTGAACTTCTAAGATAATAAGGCTGGAAGCAATATGTCTTGTTTTCATGATGTCTAGAATAACTTGCAAATCATAATGACACAGCCTGCCTTCTTATTTTTTTAGCTCTGAAACTTGCAAAGGTGCCCAGAGGCTAATAAATGATGGGTGAATCTCATAAATGTAATAAATACATAATAACTAACTAAATAAATAATAGATATATAGCTTTTCTATTGACTTTCATGAGAGATACATGTGTATAGGAAGGAGAGGTACAGGTTGACAGTTTTTAAAGTGCTTTATAAAAGGATCCATTTAAATATAATATATTGCTATTATTCTAGAGGCAAATACTTCCCTATAAGTAAAGGGCCTGTCAGCATTTCTATGGAAGCTTTCATTTTAAGGGTGTGTAACTCAACCCTAAATTGTGCTGTCAGCTGAAATGTGGTATATAAAGTTTCAGTGTCATTGCCATTTTTTTCAACATTTGGAATCACAAAACTCCTTTTTTTTTTTGCACATGTAGACATTAATCTAAAGCAGAAGTCAGTAATTGCCAATAGTTTCAAATTTTATTCCATCTGAATAAGATGATATTTCCTAAGAAATCAAGGCTGCCAACACTGAGGAGCGTGCGTAAATATATTTTTGTGATTCTGCTTTATGTCAGTGTTTTGGTCAAATATAATGTGTAGGTGGATGCTGTAATACTGGCTTCCAAGTCATTTGGAGGAAAATAATTATGCCTAGGGCACTGGAAAAATTTCAATTTTGAACTCGAGATGTGAAAGTATTAACAATCACGCCTACTGAGATGAACTATCTACCAGTGACATTTAAAACTAGCCTATTCATTTCTATTCTTTATGAGCTAGATGTCTATTTCAGGAATTTATGGCAAACATCTGATCCAAAAGTAGTTATGTTCTTGACAACAAAAAGTGATAAAGAAGCTGTAGAGAGCAATGAAAATTGATGGGGATAGAGAGTGATAAACAGCAAAAGAGACCCATTAAGGGCCAAATGATTGGTAAAGCCTGAGGAGAAGGGGAATGAGAGTAAATTGGAGTGCGGGTTGATCATTTCACAGGTGCAATCGGCCAGCTCCGTACCCACCACTATTTCTGCTTGGTTCTTAATGGAAATCTAAAGGTAACTTAGAGTTTAAGCTTGATGTCACTCTGCAGTTATAAGAGATAAAGAAGGACCATGATTTGTGCTTTAGGTTGTGTGCTTAACATGATAAAGTTCTCAAATTTTAAGTTAAGTTCACAGAGGATTTTTTTGTTTGTTTTGAAGTCAGGATTGAGCAAGATAAAAATGAGTAACAAGTGTGAAGTGTAAATTTCCTGGAGTGTGTGGCTTCTAATGAGTTCTGACTTTTGAAAGTATAGTGTAATCTTCTCTTCAGATACTAGGGACTCATCTTTGGTCAGTTTTCATTTTCAACAAAAGACTCAAAACACAATACTTTGGTGTCTTAGAAGTTACATTAGCAGTCCTTCCTCTGAGCAAATGAAAATAAAGACAATACTCTTTGGTTTGCTTGTCTTTATTTATTTATTTATTTGTCAGAGAGAGAAAGAGAGAGAGAGAGAGAGAGAGAGAGAGAGAGAGAGAGCACAGGCAGACAGAGTGGCAGAGGGAGAAGCAGGCTCTCTACGGAACAAGGAGCCCGATGTGGGACTCTATCCCAGGATGCTGGGATCATGACCTGAGCCAAAGGCAGCCGCTTAATGAGCTGAGGCACCCAGGTGTCCCTGCTTGTCTTTCTTACCACCATAGTGCAAGGATAAGCTGAGTGGAGAGACTTCATGTTCTGTTTTCAGAAGCAAGTAGAGGGGGTGCCAACTATCATCCTGGGTGTTTGAGGTATGTTAACCCATTTAATTATCCGTAAAACATCTATCGGCAGAAGAAACTCCTTCCCACTTATGTAGATGAGGAAGCTTAACCCCGAAAATATCAAAGTTGCCTGCCAAGTTGACATACCTAGTACATTACCAGAGATAGGTCTTTCTGGCTTCAAAGCTCATTTTCTTTCTGTGAAAGCAAATTATATGCCATATTATATAGAAAGTGTCAACCTGATCTATTATTTTAGGGATTAGCAGTCCTCCTTAAAAATTCAAATATGTTGCTTTTTATTTCTGCAGTTATTTATTAGCATCTAATAGCAAATCTGTAGCATGTAAATGATTATAAAGCATCATCTGACTTGAGACTCAAGACATTTTGTGGTTCCACATGGGGGGGTGTTAACTGTTGCAGGGCACACAGGTTATCTTCCGCTCGCCCCTCAACTCTTGGCACAGTGCTGGGCCTGAAATGGGTTCTCAAAGAAGCTTCTCGATAGATTTCTATATCATCTGATAGTCTGCTTGAAGAAATGGATATTCAAATAGCTTCTTTTGTATCTACAGTGAAGTATCCGTTCTCTCCACTTTATTTTCCTGCAGGATGCTGAAGACGCCCGCCTTTTGTGTTGAAACTTGTTTGAATCAACTTGCCCATCACAGCAGAATGCTAATATCAGCTTCTCTTGTGCACTGGCTTCTGCATTAGCCTTGGTTATAGATACAGAACTCCTTCCCTCAGCCAAAGTGTTGAACAAAGAAGTGAGTATCAATGGACACGGTATCTTTTGCCTCAGGAGGAAAGTGGCTTTTGGCAGATGCAGAGTTAGAAGTGGTCCCTGGATCATGAAGTACCTGCACTAGCCCTCTACAAATCATCTCTTCAGTGGGGAGTCATAGAAATAGGAATGGCTATCAGAGTGGAGCCAGAAAAAGATAGGTGCCAAGTGTAGCAATTTAGGTCTAGATCGGGTATTATCAGTTTACAGTTTTTCCAACTGCCCCCCTGGCTCCCCATTAACCTCTTGTCTGAGCAGGTCTTTCTTCACACCTTCTCTCCTACAGGTATCTACTAGAGGTGATGTATTTCCTCCTTAGACCCAGTCACAGGAGCGGGAGTTTAATTAACATTGATTACATTGATATATTGTTAATTATGAAGACATACTAGGAATCCAAATGTTTACTTAACCAGTAGAAAAACTTTCTCAGGTTCAAGGCAGGTTAAAAATAATGTTTACCTAACTGCTATTATTAAAGGAAGAAAATTGTAACCATATTCAGTAGTTAAATTCTCATTTTAGAAGCTTGCTTATACTTCCCTTCTCCTTTTCCTCTTTTTCCCCAAAATCAGATAGAAATAATTTCAACAAACATCATGTAAATTATACTTAATACAAAAATGAGGTTGCTTGAGTTGGCATAGTATTTTTTAATGTTTTATGCTGAAGTTATTTTTAGAATGTTTCTAGTGTTTTATATTTTACCTATTTTAATTTATGATTGCTCCTGCGTGTGGGTAAATAAAAACCCTCCTGTAAGGTCCCCTGATTAACCAGATCCCTATAATCCAACAGTCTAACAGTAGCCAGAACTGATGTGGTGAAAGGGACCTTCAGAGACACTCTGCTGAGACCTGACACTTTAATGTTAGGCTGGAAATGGGAAAGGAGCAATGCCTTGGAGAAAAGGGGCAAAATGTGAGATGCATGGTTTTTGCTTCCCTGCTTTATTCTTTCATGTTATCACAGTGACAGAAGAAACTAAAGTAAGTAAAAGCGATGGTATGAAATGTTATTTTATAATATGTTAAAGAAGACAAGTGCCTGCTGGACTGAAAGTGAATGTAATATATACTAAGTTTCAGCTGGGAGCAATTTTTTTTCCCACGTAGA
Organism: Neogale vison; assembly: GCF_020171115.1. Classification (NCBI taxonomy): domain Eukaryota; kingdom Metazoa; phylum Chordata; class Mammalia; order Carnivora; family Mustelidae; genus Neogale; species Neogale vison. The sequence continues at coordinate 50,621,618 of NC_058096.1, forward strand.
CAGTTATAATAAGTCTGTTCTGGAAGCTTATGGGTTTTATAATGGAAATGCTGAACCAAACTTAACAGAGGCATCATGTGAAAGTGTGGCTATAATAACAGCTCAGAAACCTCTAGAACAAGAGGATGATAAGATCCTCAGTGAGTAGGAGGGAAAGACTGAGATGTACATTAGAAAAAAAAATGCATGCCAAAAAAAGAACAAATATGTGTTTTCAGTATTGCAGGCCAACATTTTGAATTATTTGGGGGAGATGATTTGGGTGACTATCTTTACAATGGAGTTAAATTGGTTTCTTATTTTAGCCACTGCACTGGTTTAGCTTCACTCTGTTCCATTCTAAAAATGCATCAGCATATCAGTCAGCTGCAGGGCACTTGACTCAGCGTGCGTGCGTGCGTGTGTGCTTGCTACGAGATTAGGGTAAGTGGATGGAAACTTGAGAGAACAGATTTTCAAAGTTTACTGATAGGTGGTCTGAAAAGCTAAGCAAGACAAACCAGAGCAAACTCCTGTGGGGGTAAAACTCTACCACTCTTCACAACATTATCTATATTTTAAATGAATGCATTTGGCCTTGGGTCTATTTGGGTATATTGCACTTTGAATGTTTACCCATAGCTATCTTAAACACTTAAATTTTATTGTTGGATTTCCTGCTTATTAAACCATCAAATAAAATAATGGCGCCTTAGCAGTGAAGACAATTAAAAACAGAATATAATGAAACTGAAAAGTATTGGAATCATCTTCTTTCTTATTAACTTGCACAACTGCACATGTGTGTCAGCAATCACAGATTAAAGAAGCAATTAGTCTGAACAGGGAAAACGTGAAGCTGATACTTAATACACCAACAGACTGTGAGCTTGAGAGCCTTGGTTTTTGGTATGGTTGCAAGCAGAATTGCAAAAATCTGTTCTATCATAGCCCATCATTCTAATCAAATTGAAAAAGCCAATACTGGTAAATTGCCTCCCTATGTCATAAATCCACATTTTTAGAGATTTATGGACCCTAGAGTTAACTGACATGATGATTTATATCATCCGTGATTAAAAGCTGAATGACTTTATTTGTCTTGATGTTGTTGCCAAGGAATTAGACTCCTAAAACAACAAAATGTCAAAGAGCAGCATTTAGTGCTTCTCTTCATGGATGACTTCTGTAGTGCTTAGGGACATGTTTAGGAGCAAGCGGAACTAAGATCAAAGGTAAATGTGGAATGTCAGTTATATTTACTGAAATAAAATTTATGGAATTATTTAATGCATGCAAATAGAGGAGGGAAATGAAAGCAATTTTCATACTAAATCCTACTTACTGTTCTTTCCTCTGCTTCAGTCTTTGGTTTCCCTTCTGATCCACTGACTCCTCACTTCGCCCCTCATCTACCACACACACACACACACACACACACACACAGATTTAATGAAAGCCTTGGGACTAGAAGTAAATAAAAATTATGTTCTCCAAATACTTTCTCAGACTGCATGCTCATTTGCAATTAATGGTTCCAAAACGTCTTAAATATCTGAAAGCAATTCTAGCAGATAAAGTGAGTAAAGTGAGTATCAGGCCAAACAGTTACTTGCACTGATGAACACAAGGATAAGTTTTCCTTCAGTTAAAACGAAGGAATGCACCAGTAGTTCTCAAGTATTCTTTCTGCTGACTGCTCATTAGACCCATGGCAGAAACCACTGGCTTATTTTTTTAAGATTACCACTTCTCCATTCACCTGGAGTGGCTTTTCAAATATTTTTGGTGGAAACTTTTCTTCCAATAACGTGATATTTTCAAGCTGGATAACATTTAAAAAAAATTAGGTATGAAAGAATACATTATCTGAAAACAGCTAAGAGGTTATTAAAATGAAAAATAGTGAGGAGAGACATGCTTTTATATGTCTTCATAAAGACATAGCAATAAAAAGAGTACAGTGTTGTCATTAGAATAGAGAAAAATAAGTCGTGAATTAAAATAGAGAACCCAGAAATATAAGCTATCAAAAAGGTATTTTTTTTTCATTTGGGAAATAATAGTTTTACTTAATAGTTCAAACACAGTTGGTAATCTTCCAGAAGGAAAATAAATCTGAATTTTATTTTGACAAATGAAAAGCAATAGCTGAATTACATATTTAAATATAAACATTTAAAGACTATGTAGACCTATATATAACTGAGGAACTTAGAAGGCTTATATTATATAGACAAAAATCTCTGCTGGGCAAAGCAAAAACAAAAAATTCCATAGGCATTTTTATATGAAAGTTTAGACACGTGTTTATGGCAAAATCTATCTAAAAAAAGTCTATAATAAATGATTGAGGGGAAAATTCATAATATATATAAGACAACAATGTTAGAATAAAATAAGCTCTTACAAATTGATACAAAAATGATGAGAAAAAATGGAAAGATGAACAAAGCATATCACAAATAAATAGGTAGTTTACAAATGAGTAAATCCAGAGAACCAATGAACATATTGACTGAGGCTCAGCCCTACTGGTAGTCCTGACTGCTTGTTTTTAAAAATGACATGCTCTTTGTGCTTATAAGGTTGAACCAAATTATAAGAAGAGGTAACTCTCTTTGTAAATCATAGGATAAAAGGTAGGCTCATACTTTGCGAGTAGAAATGTTATTTATTATAGCCTTAAAAACAAATCCAGCAACAGATATTAAAATTGAAAATCACATACCTTTCAACTCAGTATTGCCTCAGCTGGGAATCTATTCTATGGAAAAATAAGCCACTGGGATATATGAAAACTGACAACAAAGTGGATGTCCAACAAAAAGAGAATGAGTGGATATATTACATAAATTCATAACATAGAATAATGCAGGTAAGGAAAATATAAATTCTTTTTCTGGCACAGTTGACTTGGGAGAGATTTTTAAGATGTAATATTAAATGATAAAAGCACAAGACCAATAACCAAATGAATGATAAACATAAGGTTATCACTTTTACTAAAACAAATAACAAAAAACTCATTGTTATGTATTATAAGTTGCAGAAGGACTTACACAAGTTGTCAATACTGGTATTCAGGTGAGCAGGGAAGAGAGGAGAAAGACAGAGGTATGAAAGAAAAGGGACAGTATCAATGATAATAATGTATGTTTGCTATGATCTTCATTTTGGAAATGTTTCCAACATTTTGCTGGTGGCTAATTCCAGGTGAAATTTCAGGAGACTGATATCTCGTAGTTATAGCTGAGGACCTAAAGCTAAGAAAAGGTTAAGTTGTGTACAAATAAATAGGAAAAAATAGTGCAGGACCATCCTTATAGTCCTTACCAACTTTAGCTGGTCACCCACTTCTAAGCTGCATAAAGGATTTGAGTATTGGAGAAAGGGTTTTTCTTTTATCTGATTACTAAGGTCTTGCCCCTCCTTTCAAATTAGGGGATGTTGTTTTCTCCCAACTCCTCAAGTAAGTGTTTTTGTTTCAGAAAACCATCAGAAAGCTGGGCATGTGTTCCAGAATATAAGGGACAAAGGGATTTATAAAATATGTGAAAATGAGAATCTTGTTGAAGCAATCTCTGGCAGGAAAGGCTGAAGTTTTAAATCGAATAAGATGCTGAAATTTTGTTCATAGGCAACTGTATAGGCTTTTTAAGTCTCTGAATATTGAGATCACTTGTTAGTTTATGAAAATGTCTAGGAGAGTTCTAGAATCTGCCTGAAATCTCATTCAGATATAGGAGGAATAAAGTCAATAGGAGAGATTTAAAGATGTAGATAGAAAGAGTAACACTACTTCCTGTTTGCATTCCACTGAATCTCTCTCAATGAATTAACCATAGGTATGCTTTTATACATGGTTAAAGAATGTTTAAATGATTATGTATTTTTATATAATCAGATACAAAATCCAAACCTTTTCTTCGTGAAAAGAAAGAAAATTACATTCAGAATTTCAAAATACAGGGGTGCCTAGCTGGCTTAGTCAGTAGAACATGCAACTCTTGATCTCAGAGTCATGAGTTCAAACCCCACATTGAGATTAGAGACTGCTTTAAAAAAATCAGGAATTTCAAAATACAAACAAAACACATTAACATTGGAATTGCTCTGACTGAGGGTGACATGCATGGGTTCTCTCTCATCAGCCATCTTCCCTCACATCCCTTGTTACCCACTACCACCACCCACCCCCATCCAAACAATTAGATTCCTCCACAGACTCAAGGGGTCTGTAATTTACAGTTTAAACACTGTGGACCTGAACCATGCATAATGGGTGGTTTTTCAGCTTATAACCAAAGGAAAAAAAAAGTGTCTTAAGTGCCTACTCTGTGTCTCTCACTTTACACATATTCTCTTTAATCTTCTTACTAACCCTTTGACAAATTCTAATATTATCTTTAGAGAAGCTGCAACTTGAAAAGGGTAAGTAATAGAATCAAAATCACACAGTAACAGAATAGGAGAGGTGAACTCAGGTTTGTCTGATTTTTGAAGTTGCTGCTTCTTAGGTCATAATATCATATGACTTCTAGGGGGTAACACTGAGTCACTCAAGTCCATAAGAAAATAGATTGCCAGAACCCCACTGCTTTTGGCCATAAGACAGAAGATAAAGATTGCTGAAAGAAAACAGAGTCACATATTACTGTCTTCCTCTGAATTTTCACATATCTCTTCCACCTAAGAGCTTAATGAACATGAAGACTCACCTTAGTGATGTGAGGAAGCACTGAAATGCTCTGTTGAAATCTGGGAGATTAAGAAACTTTTAGTTCATTGACTTGTTATATATCTAGAAATTATTCCTTATATATGGATATAATTGGTTGTTTCTTTCCCAAAACTATCGAGCGAATGGGGCAAAAGAGGAAGCAATCCAGTTTTGAACAATGCAAATGAATATTTAATCTGAAAGATGGGTAATAATAATTTATTCACTCTGTCAGTCAACAAATACAGAATATGAACTACCAAGCACTACTCCAGAAACAGAAAATATAGTGAAAAATAAATCAACAAAGTCTGTGCCCTTCCAGATCTTATGACGTAGTAAGAATGAGATCAATCAACAATTAAGGTAATATAACATAATGGGAGATAATACAATCTTCAAAGAAATACGAAACAGGAAAATTATCTAGGGCATAATGGGCAGGTGCTATTCTTAGATAGCATTATCTAAGATGAATTTCTAAGTCCAAATAACGTAAGGGAGTAAATATCATTGCTTTATGGGGAAAAGTGTGTTCTAAGTGGAAGAAAGAATTGATACAAAGCCTTTAGGCAGAGGTATACTTGCTACTGTATGGGAACAAGGGGGCCAGAAAGCGGAGAAGTGGATGAATTAATATAAGAGTGGTAGGAAATGAAGTCGAAAAGGTAGATTACGTAGAACTTTATTTTTATTTATTTTTTTATTTTTTTAAATGACAGAGAGAGATAGTGAGAGAGGGAACACAAGCACAGGGAAGCAGGAGAGGGAGAAGCAGGCTCCCCGTTGAAAGTATCATTTACCCATGCTCGGGATAGGAGAGTAGTTTTCCATGGCACCTTTACCCAAGGCTGTCTCTCGTTTATCATCTCTTGCTGTAATCCTTGATTATAGAACTTTCGATGATAAATATCTATAAGAATATGCTCTGGAAAGATGAAGATTTGAGAGAACAAAAAAGCCTTTGGAGCCAATTGTGATAAGAATGCACTCTCTGGCCACACAAGAACATAAATTGGAAAAAAAAAGAAAAATAATGGAAATTCATAGCAAAATTTTGTTCTTTCTATTCCCCTGTGAACTGCAGAATTAACAAAGTTTGTTGACAGGGAATCACATTTTGGTTAAAACTAAGTAAATAAAGCAGGATGATCTCATATGGCCAGATCATAAGAAGGCAATAACTAAAGGTATTTTTTTTCCAATTCCTAAGAAACGGTTAGTAATAGCAAAAAAATAGCTGTTCAACAGGAAAAGATTGTCTCTGGGATGAAATCTCTGGAATTTTGTGTAGTTTTGTCTCTAGGGAAAAAGTGAAGGGGCCTGAAGCAGAGCTATCTATTTTATTCCAGGACAGAGGAAACTAGAGAGCTGAACAACAACAGTATCCCTCAGATACTTGCATTTAAATGTGAAGCATGAGCTCAGTTAATCAAAGTCACCCTAAGATTTTTAGTTCATGGTGATATATAATTATGCACTTAATGTTTTATATCAGTATTATATAGTTGTAATTTCCAATAGCTGGTCCTAGAAATGGTTCTATCCTGTGATGTGAAGCAGGGAATAATTGTCTTACTCTGATATTATTATGCTCCTATTTGATAGAAGAAGTTGTAAATGACTTTTATAAAACATAAAAATCCTAGCTGCTGAAAGGATGGGGGTGGGGCTATTTTTTCACTCTGCCACTTTAGCAGCTTACAAATGGATAATTTCTACTGTTTTATGGATTAGGTATCACACACACACACATATATATGCATATATGTAGTTGAAAAATAAAGATTAGTGATGATTTGTTAGTGGCTTAATTTTTTGTTACATTTTTATTAAGATTTTATTTTTTTTAGGACAGTTTTAGGTTCACAGAAAAATTCATAGTAATGTATAGAGATTTCTAATATACCTCCTGAACCTACACATATATAGCCTCCTCCATTATCTATATCCCCCACCAGGATGGTACCTTTGTTATAATTGATGAACCTGCACTGATACCTCCTAATTACCCAAATACACTAATTACCCATATGTTTACATTATGGTACATTCTCAGTGTTGGTGATTCTATGGGTTTGAACAAATGTATAATAACATGTAGCTATAATGACAGAATCATACAGAGTATTTTCATTGCCTTAAAAATCCTCTATTCTCCATCAGTTCATCCTTCCTACCCTTCCCCATTTCCAATTCTCTGATGGAAATCAGAGAACTGATTGATCATTTTATTAATATTAATGTTACTAATATTAATATTATCAATATATTATTAATATTATTTATTATTATTTTATTATTAATCATTTTATTATTATTAACTGATGATCATTTTATTGCCTCCATGATTTTTCCTTTTCCAGAATATCATGTAGTTAGAATTAGACAATATATAGCCTTTTCAAATTGGCTTCTTTCACTTCAATAAGATGCATTTAAGTTTCCTTCACATCTTTTCATGGCTCAGTGGCTTTTTTTTGGTTTTAAATAATATTCCATTGTCTATATGTACCATAGTTTATTTATCCATTTACCTACTGAGGAATATTTTGTTTGCTTCCAAATTTTGGCAATCACAAATAAAGCTGCTATAAACATCATGTGCAGGTTTTTGTGTGAGCATAAATTTTTAATTCTCTTGGGTAAATACCAAGGAGCACTACTGGTGGATTGTATGGTAAGAATATGCTTAGTTTTGCAATAAACTGCTACATTATCTTAAAAAATAACTATACCGTCTTACATTCACCCCAGCAATGAATGAATTCCTGTTGCTCCACATCCTCGGCAACATTTGGTGTTGTCAGTGTTCCAGAGTTAGACCATTCTAATAGGTGCATAACTCAATTGAAAAAAAAAAAAACTGGCCTATGAAATCCCAAAAGATAGGGATTCTTATTTAATTTTTTAAATGGAAGCTGTCTTTGTGCCCTGGGTACATTTCTTATATTTTATTTTATTTTTTAAGTAGGTTCCACACCCAGCATGGAGCCCAATGCAGGGCTTGAATACATGAGCCCTAAGCTCAAGACCTGAGCTGAGATCGAGAGACACTTAACCAACTGAACCAGCCAGGCGCCCCATTGGTCTTATATTTTAGATATTCTCGGGAATCCTACTCACTATAACACCAAATATTATTCTATGAAACTGTTTACCTAGATGAAAATATGAATATTTGGATGGCAGAAGATATAAAAAGATGTAGATTTAAAACATTGATACTAATATTTATATAAGGAACTTGAAGAGGTCAACATTTTTAGGGTAAGAACCCCTATTTGTTTAGGAGTTAAGAGGTCTGATTCTGAGCCTAATTAGTCAATGGCTTGGGTGCAACTCTTTTTATGTCTGGTTTTGTCTTTCTGAACCTCAGTTTTCTTATCACTGGAATAAAAGAATGTGTCCTAATAATTTCCAAAGACCACTTAATTGCCAATATTCTATAATTTTTGGTCAATACAATCAAGATGGTTCATTTCTCTTTATCCACAGCATTTACTGTAAATTACCATGTTAATGTATTAAGTGTTAGTTTAGTTTAATGTTTTCTATATTGGACTTTAGACTATGTTATATGTGTCCTATGGGTAGCAGATTTATATTTATGTATTTTGGAGGTCTATATGAAAATGCCTTAGCACTCCTTAAAACATCTAAGCAATATGCACAGTTGACAAGTCAGTCTAGCCCTGGAAAATCTGAATGAAATTGAGAGTAGATTGAATGATACTGCTTTATTTGTTCTTTTGTTTCCAAAAGGCTCAAATTCTTTGAAAAATGGTAACAACTCCAAGTTCAGAGCACCAGATTCTAATAGGAATTGATTGAGTACTTACCGTGAGCCAGGCGTTCAGTAACAAATCTATGAAGTAAGTATCATTATCCCTCTTCTACAGATGAGCAGGTGAGGTACGGACAATTAAGTGACTTGCCGAAGTTCATACCAATTACAGTGAAAACAGGCAATATATGAACATAGAATGGGATATATTTCTTAAAGAGCATCCTAAACTCTATTTCCAAGTGTCTGTTAACATGTAGAATAGTGCCCATTGTATAGGAAGGGCTTAATAACGTTACTATCTGCTAAGGGAGATATAAATGGCACTCATTGGCAAATTGCTTAATTTTTCTAAGCTTTATTCTTATTTATCAGTCAGGTGCCTGGCAGAAACAGATGGCATGCACAAACAGAGTAATTAAAAGGAATTTAACAAAGATCCTCATTATAAAGTTCTGGGAAAGGTTAAGGGAAATCAAAAAGGGATAAAGATTCACCTTTGGGCTAACAGGAACTGCATTATCTGAAGGGCCAGGGAGGGAGTAGCTACTGTGACCCACAAAGAGTGATGACTGCCCCACCTTAGCAGACCCTGTGGCTTTCTAGGGAGCAACAGAATCACTGACAGTCTCTTGTGCCAAAGTGATGGAGCCAGAGAAGATAACTCAGATCTCTCTCCTCCCATCCCTCAATCTCCTCATGTCCTCACTACTGGCCAGACCCAAGCAGAAGCCAGAGGGCAAGGGTACCTGAGTGAAACAAGCTAGGGAAGTCAGCCTCCTAGAGGCCCAGAGCAGAGTGGAAAATGGTAGAAAGATCTGATGGGGCAGAGAATGTCTAACGCATTCACCTTCCATAAAATTAATTCATTATCCAGTATTTTTTGTATGCCTACCCAAAACTGTATTACGTTCTGGAGAGTATTTCAAATGTAAACAAAAATGTCTGTGCCCACAAGGAGCTTAATTGTTAGAAATAGAGTTCAAAATGACATCAATGTAGAGCTCAAATGTTAAAGTGCAGACTTTGAAGATTCAGTGTAAATTTGGAAAAGTAACTCAAAATGTTTAGAAATCAACTTTTTCATCTTAAAAAATGAGAACAGAAATGGTACCTTCCTCAATGGCCTATGTTGAGCATTGGATGTACTAATTCATGTAAAACGTTTAGAGCAATGCTTGACGTATCATAAGACTTAATAATGTGGGTTATTATTTTCTTCCAAGTATGATATAGAAGGTATGAGCAAACCTGTAGAGCTATTTCCAGAGGAGAGTACTTGTCCCTGAAGGGGCTAGATTAGACATCTTTAAGGTCTGTTCTAGGTCCGGAGATTTCATGGCAGGTCCTCAAGGTTACACTACAGGTGGAGGCAGTATGAGAAATACAGCCAATTTCCAGGGTGCATTTAATCACTTGACCAGTCTTCTTGCCTTCTCCAGGTCTATAGACTGCATAAAGAAACCCTATTCAGGATGGTCATAAATGAAATACTGCATCAGCTATTTAAATGTTCTAAGAAGCATATATTAAGGATGATGGTATTGATGATCTAAAATACTTACTGGCACTCGAACCCAAGGCAGTAAGGCATTTTATAAATCAGCCAACATCCCTTATGTCCCAGATCTAAATTTTGAGTACTTGAGCAATATATCACAGATGTCTTTTTTGTAGTCTATGCTTTCCTCTTTGGAAGGCAATTTATTATTTTTATCAATATTAATGTAATTGCCAATATATTTTTTTTAGATGAAGTATATGTGTCTATCCATATCTGGCTTAGACAAATTTCTTTTGGATCAATAAGTGTACTGCTGGCTTTTTCTTTTTCTTTGCAAAATGTTTAGATGTTTTTTGTTATAGTTTTTATTTTTTTAACCAATTAGCTAAGTAGCTTTCGTTTTCATTTGATTCTGTACTTTGATGAAGAGTAATATCTAATCAGTAAAACAACAAGAATTGTCCTTTTGCAAGAGAGAAATAAGCTTCTAACTAAAATGGCAGAGTAAGAGCCCCCTGCCCTCATAACTCTCCTATGGAAGCTGGAATTTTTTGAAGGCTTATTTTCCCTTATGGTTTTTTCATGACCAGCTGCAGTATCCTTCCCATCCCATGGTCTGCTTTATTAAGTAACAGTGGTAGTCTATTAAAATATTTAAGGCTGGAAGGAAGTTCAGAAAATTGCTAAAGGATAATCCTGCCTTTCATAAATAAGAGTATGTGGAAATTTCACTTGGTAACTTAGTTTGGCTGGCTTTTAAAAATTTTCTCTGTTGCTAAGGAAGCTTAATGGTAGGTATAGAAATGAGTTTAAAGCAAGCTCTTAGAACAAGCTTGTGCCCAACAGCAGTCGCAGTGTTTATGAGCGACAACCCTGTCCATATGGAAGAGAAAAGCTAGAAGTGAAAATTACATCATCGCTTCCATATCAGACAAGTTAATTAGTTGGTCCGTAACCACAGACTCTGCTCCAAATGAAAAGAACAGCTTTTCTCCTTTTGAACAGAAAGGCACAGAAGGTACGATACCTGCGTAATTCATTAACAGTCAGAATGTTTTGAAGGAAGAAATTCTGAATTTTAGATTATCATGAACTTCAACTTGAAATAGCCAAGGTTGTGGTGAGACTTTTGTAGTTTCCCAAAACAAATTTAAAATGTGAGAATTTCCTTTTGTGCTTATCAGAAGCAATCTAAAGCATTTGGAAGATTTTGTGAGTTTTTTTGTTTAATATTTAAGATATCAGAGCACTGTGTTGTGTATTGAATAAGCTATGGAGGCTTGAATTTTAAGAATCATTTGAAAAGTCAGATCCAAAGTAAGGCCCAAAATAACTTGAAAAATGGGAATTTCTGGATCTGAGTTTCTGGACTTTATGTATATGTTAACTCAAGGACTTTATGTGTATATTAACCTCTAGGCTCTGAAAGTTTCCATGACTAGAGAAAGAGGGGCTTAAAGGTTATGGAAACATACCTTGTGGTAGCTGGAAAGGTGATTCTGACTGATTAGATTGTAGGGAAGCTGGATGGCTGAAACACAAAAAGGGGGATCCAGTGCTTTGGTGTTTGGAAATAAACCTGATCAGCCATTTGTCTAAATCTAGGTGAGACTGACTGAATTGTTCTTTCCTCTCTCCCATTCCTAAATAAAAGAGGCAGAAAAATAAGAAATGTGGCACTTGGTCCCTGAAGAGAGTGAATTAGCACAGTCTGCTCTTCCCTCCCCCAAGCTCCCAGAGAAACTACAGCAGCAAAGAGAAGCCGGGATCTGAAAATGATGGGAAAGCTATGAGAAACCCCTGAGCTGTGGGGAGAAACTTTAGGAAAGAGGTTTTCAGTTCTCTTGAGTCTTGTTCTTCTGTGTGTTACTTGGAACTGTTTTTGTCTCATCATCTGCACGGAAATGCATAGCAACAGCCTGGACATAGCAGTGCCAAGGGCATAATATTAGGGTCTGCAAAAATTCTGCTGCTGAGAGGCTAATGGAACAGATGTCAGCTGCCAGGATTTTACTTTCCTTCCCAAGTTCCTTTTAAATGGTAGGGCTGGTGGGTTTTATTTTAAGGAGACTGTGCCATCTTGAAAAATGATTCAAAAGATTTGTCAAGTATGGAGTGACAACAGACAGAAGTGACTGAAAGAGGTTCTTTGGTATGTTGAGACCCCCACTTATTCTTACTTTTTCATTTTTGCTTAGATTCATCAGGGGGAATATAAGTTAGGCCATTCCCTAATTCATATTATCAGACAGTGTCATGAACTCAGAAAGGAAAAATGTAGATACCAGCAAAAACAACTCATAGAAGAAAGGAGATAAACTAATATCATATGAAACAGAATTCTTAGAACAGATGGACTAAGAATTTAAAATAAGTTTAAACTGAAATACTCAGTGATAAGGAAGGTGATAATTAAATGTGGGATAAGTCATTAAAAAAAAAACAAGTGGAAACAGTAAACATGAAAACTATAAGAGTTGAAATTAAAAAAAAAAAAGAAGAAATAAGATAAATAATCCAAAAGGTTCAGCTGAAGAAAGAATTCATTTGTTGGAAGATCAGATTGAACACTCTCAGAAGGTAACAGAAATAAAAAGAAAATATAACAACAAACTAAGAGATTTGGAGAACAGAAATAAATAAATAAAAATTAAAGTGCTGATACCCAGTTAATAATAATCTCAGAAGAAAGGTGGTGATGGTTATGCTGGGGGACAAAGGAAAGATATATTTGAAGAAATAAAAAAATATTAATATCCTAGATTTTAAAAAAAGACAACTGATCTCTTATTTGAGAAACTGCATAAAATGAACTTTCTATACCTCAGTTTACCCATCAATAAGATGAGGATAATAAAATGTCTTACTGTCTTAGAAAAAATAGTAGAAGTAAATGAGTTAATATATGTAAAGCCTTTAGAATAGTGCCTTTTCATAATCAATGTTTTAGTATTAGCTATTATTATCACCTAGATATATTCTATCAAAGGCAAATTGAAAATGTTTCCAAGGAGAATGGAAGCTACCAAGGAAAAAATATTTTCCTTCTTAACACTGTAATTACATGTAGAACCAAGGGTTTTATATCCAATCAGACCTCAGAATAATTAGCATATGGAGACCCACTGTGGAACGCTCTTGGAGGATGTACTAAAAACGGCAAAATCTAAAAGCACAAAGGTGCTGTAACAGGTACATGAAGAATGGTGGCCAAAAAGCCAGAGGATATCGTGATTATTTTTAAAGGTGCAAATTAAGATAAGAAAATTCTGCAAAATACCAATATTGCCATATTGAGGAAATTAATAAAGGAAAAATAAAGGGAAAATCCCTAAATGTAGATCTTATGTTAGGGAACCATTCTAAGAATAATAATAGCTGGTAAAAATTTTCATGAAATCTCATGCAGGAATGATGCAGCTCTTCTGGTTAGTTATTGGCCAAGTTATATAATATATAAACTATGGCCCAGCAATTGTATTCCTGGGTCTGCAACAAAGAGAAATTATTACAAAAGTCCATTTGGGGACAATGATGGCAATACTTTTGGGGTTTCCTAGAGGTGTCCAACACTGGGTGTTGATGAGTTAAATCAAGCAGAATTTGACAGCAACTACTACTCCACCAGCAGTGTTGGCCACTCTACAACCAGTACACAACCAGGATAATAGCTTTATTGAGTTGTCATTGTGGCTTGTGCAACCCAAGGGATCCTTGTAGATGTCTTACTAGGTAAAAGATGAACCTCTAGAAGTGGTGGCAGAGAAGGAAAGAGAAGTCACCAGGAACCATGAATGGGATACTGACAAGACTTGAAGGTCAGCCTTTGCTGAAGTTGGAGCATCTCAGTCTTACATTACTAATTGTGAGAACACAACAAGAACAAGAAAAGGGAAATTAGAGGGGGAAAGCCTGGTTTCATTACTAGATGGATTAAGGCAATATGTTCAAAGTTGACTATTACAAATGCTTTCTCCTCCTCCTCCTCCTCCTCCTTCTTATTCTTCTTCTTTTCTTTTTCAAGTGAAGTGCTCTTAAATTTATATTGGGGTTTTCAAAGGGATCCAGGCTCAAACTCCTCTGTCATTTTCTATAATTTCAAGGTATGTTACACATGGTAAAGTAGCAATTTCAAAGTTTTGGAATATTGTGGGATCAATACTTTTTTATTGATAGAAAATTAGTATAATACCCATAGTATAGTGGCCAAGTGAGTGACCCTGGGAATAGACTAAGTGTGTTCATTTTTTTAAGTTTATTTATTTATTTATTTGACAGAGCATGAGCACACCAGCAGCAGAAAAGCAGAGGGAGAGGAAGGCACAGATTCCTCGATGAGCAGAGAGTCCAGCATGAGGTTCAGTCCCAGCACCCTGGGATCATGACCTGAGCAGAAAGCAGACACTTAGCTGACTGAGCCACCCAGGTGCCCCTAGACTATGTGTGTTCGAAGTCCAGCTCTCCCATGCACTGTTTTAACAAAATGATCATATACAGGGTCTGGTAAATACTAACAGATACTTCCCTTATTTCTTTCTATTCAATTGTTAATCTGGTTGCAGAGGTAAATCTTCGTTTATGTTATTTATAAGTCACATTTTGTGACTGTGTCCAAATTAGCCAAAGTTAAAGTGTTAGACTCATTTGGTTCTCATTGCTAAGTCTGGTTTCAATTTAAGACCCAGATGCATTAGTCTCTTAAGGAGAATTAGGTTGGTTAAACAGAATTTTGGATTCTATGTTTGATCAATTCACATAGAACAGATTTGGTCTGTTATCCCACAGTGGACTCTGAAATTCTTGGTTAATGAAAAGCTATACTAGTTACAAATAGCCATTTATAATGTGACATAAATTTGTACCATTATCTTTTTTTTTTTTTTGAAGATTTTATTTATTTATTTATTTGACAGACAGAGATCACAAGTAGGCAGAGAGGCAGGCAGAGAGAGAGAGAGAAGGGAAGCAGGCTCCCTGCTGAGCAGAGGGCCTGATGTGGGACTCGATCCCAAGACCCTGGAATCATGACCTGAGCCGAAGGCAGAGGCTTAACCCACTGAGCCACCCAGGCGCCCTGTACCATTATCTTTATATATTAATTTATAATGCTAGACTATATAATTGTGAAAAGGATTATTGTATTTATGTTTTTAAATATGTATTTTTAAGCAAAATAAAGTGTCTCTTCAGTAATTTTCAATCACTTCAATCTTCATGTTTAACTCTACCTTTTTGACATTTGGACTTGGAGTATCATAGTTTATGATATGTACAGTGATGTTTATTACATGTTTGCTCTTTCCTCTAGCTTGAAAGGATATAATTAATATTGCCAATTTAGCATTATAAACAACTTAAGTTTAGAATGAGGAAAATGCTAGAAATTATAATTGTCAAAACATATGTAAACAATAATTAATAAAATTTATAATGATTTAGGTACTTACACTCATTTTTAGATCATTTCAATAGTAAGTAGGAAACAAAACTGCTTTAAGAGTGAATATGTCATATATATACATGGTGGGTGGAGTTTACCATCTATTCTTTTCACTTAGATTTTTGTTTGGTGAAGGAAAAGGAGATAAACTTAGGAAGGAGAAAAGAAAAGAGAGGGTCTAAGTTACTTTTAGTCTAGTTGATTATTTAAACACTTAACAAAATGTAAATATGATTCAGTATTCCCAAATATAGGAATGAATGCAACCAGGGCATTCATTCTGTTAGTAATTATCAGGTGAAATTAAAATTCCATTTCCTCTGGGAAGTTTTCCCTGATCCTCAGCTGGAAGTAACTTCTTCCTCTTCTGACTTCCCAGTGCTTCTCCTAAAGCACTTAGGACCTTGTATGGTAGTGATTTATGGATCCTCTCCAGGGTCTTATGATATTGCAAGATTATAAACTAATTGAGTAGAGGATTTATATTTGAATCTGCTTCAGTGTGGAAGGCTGTGACTTATAATAGAAGAGTATGGCATTTAAAGTCAGCAAGAACCCAGTTTCAAGCCAAGCTCTGCCACTTCCTAGCTGTCTGAACTAAGCATTAGTTTTTCTGTGCTTCAATTTCTCATATATAAAATGATGGTAATAATACTTAGCTTATAGCTTTTGGGAAATACTTTATGAAATAATTCTTGGACTGCTTCTATTCCCTTGCATGTATTCAATAGATGTTAGTTCTCTTCTTTCCTATCTTTGATAAGCAACCCTTTCCTCCATGCAGAAGGGATTCCAGTGACTAAAAAGTTAGTTATTTTGCAACTATATCTCTCACTAAGGGAAGAACTATGTAAACATTTATGTTTGACAAGTATGGCTTATGGGATGTAATCATAAAACTTTTAATTCACCCTCCATACACTGTTTTTTTAAGAATTTTTTCTTCCCCTGGATAAAATTTCAGAGCAGTTCCATGATTTCTCTATCACTGATGGACAATTAAAACTTTCTGGTCAGTAATTCATAGTTCTCATTCATTTCATGTGATAATTGAAACTACACTTCATCTGAGTTCCAGCTACTTCACTTAGGTCAGCTCAGTTCTGTTGTAGGTTAGCCATTGACTAATGAGTTGAATGGAGAGGAGTTGGTTGGCTCTTCTCTTTTCCACTCACTTACCCTTCTCACTCTAAAGAGACAGGAAAATTATAATTTGACTAATGCTGTCATGAATTGGTGTCAGCTTTCAGGTTATGATTGGTGTTATTTTGTTTTGTGTATTTTTTTTTAAGATTTTATTTATTTATTTCACAGAGAGAAATCACAAGTAGACGGAGAGGCAGGCAGAGAGAGAGAGAGAAGCAGGCTCCCCGCTGAGCAGAGAGCCCGATGCGGGACTTGATCCCAGGACCCCGAGATCATGACCTGAGCTGAAGGCAGCAGCTTAACCCACTGAGCCACCCAGGCTCCCCTGTTTTGTGTATTTTTGTTGTTGTTGTTGTTTTTAAAGATTTTATTTATTTATTTGACAGACAGAGATCACAAGCAGGCAGAGAGTCAGGCAGAGAGAAAGGAAGGGAAACAGACTTCCTGCTGAGCAAAGAGCCCTATGTGGGGGTGGGGGGTTGGGGGTAGGGGGGTGAAGGAGGTTGTCCCATCCCTGGACCCTGGGATCATGTCCTGAGCCGAAAGGCAGAGGCTTTAACTCACTGAGCCATTGAGGCCCCCCTGTTTTGTGTATTTGTTTACATGTTTTCAAATGGAATTTATTTCTCAGAATAATTTAATGGATTCTTCAGGGAATCATTCCAAGCTGGACTCCCCCACTGCTGGGGATTTTTCTATTTGCATTCCCTTTGAATTACTTTCTCTGGCTGAATATGAGACTCCCTTTGGCCTCAGATTGTTGATGATGCTTTCACTCATTCATTCAGATAATATTTATTAAGTGTCAGGACCTCTCCTGGGTGGACAAATTAGTGAACAAACAAAGATTTCTATCTTAGGAACATATATTTTAAAGGAGAGAGAACAAAAATGATGGACCTAACAAGTAAATATCAAGGTATATTAGAATGTGACATACACTGTGGAAACAAGAAAAAGCAGAGCAGATCAAGGGGGATCAGGATAGTCTGGATGGGGCTAAGCCACAATTTAAAACAGAGTGATTGCTATAATTCTTATTGATGAAGTAGGTTGTTGCTCTTCTCACTCCTGCACACTCACCTCTTTGCAATGCAAACTTTGGTGCCCAAGAAATAGACTTTCTGTCCCTGTATCTTAAATATAGGGTTAGTTATGTGATTTGCTAACAGGCATTACAAATTATAAACAAAGCAAAGGCTTGAAAATGCTTGTGCATTGGTGTTTGCCCTCTCTTGTAGCCAGGGAACCTCTACCACCAAGTGAAAAAGCCTAGTTTTGCCTGTTGGAGGATGAGAGTCCAAGTAGAAATAAAGCTTTCAGCTTTCCAAACCATTTTAGCTAAGGTCCCAGCTGAGGCTGAAGGCCATCCAACTGAGATCATTCTAGACTATCCAGCTCCAGCTGAGCTGGCACAGACAAGAAGATTAGACTAGCCAACCCACATAATCATGATCAATAACAAACTGTGGTTGTCTTAAACTACTGAAATTTGTGGTTGGGAATAGCTCACTGATACACTGAAATTTTAACCAAGGCTTGAAGGAAGCCAGGTTCATCCCTCATGCTGGAGGTAGGTTAGCCTCCTCTCAGTACCTGTATTTATGAGTGAAGATGGTTAATTTTCAGATTCTGTTAAGAAGAAGGAAGGTGTGCTGAGGTGCCTGGGTGGCTCAGTGGGTTAAAGCCTCTGCCTTCAGCTCAGGTCATGATCCCAGGGTCCTGGGATCAAGCCCCGCATTGGGCTATCCACTTGGTGGGGAGCCTGCTTTCTCCTCTCTATCTCTCTATCTCTCTCTCTGCCTGCCTCTCTACCCACTTGTGATCTGTCTGTCAAATAAATAAATAAAATCTTAAAAAAAAAAAAAGAAGGAAGGTGTGAATTAAGATAAGAATGTCCACTGCCATTGATCCCAAACAGTCATAAGGGAGGAGAATTTTACTCTTCTGTGTTGGGGAAGGGGCCAGGAAACGAATCTATGTGGGAGTACAACTTTAGATGCAATTAAGAATTTAAGCAGGAGTTAGTCAACATTGTTGGGAGAAAAAGGGTGATGAATCCTTATAAGGGAAGTGGATAGCTTGGGCAAAGCACAGTGGTCTGTGGATTGTGGGACTTTGGAAGATACACATATAAGTTGGCTTATCTAGAGTAGAATTGTGTCCAGATAGTTACGTCCTGATGGTTTTCATCAGCTCTGTCCCTGGTACAAAAAGGTTAGAAAATACCTAGGAACTGAAATATTGAACTTCAGTGACCATAGTTTATGCAAAGCTTTCCTGAGTAATTAAATGCCCAGGGAAGGTCTAGGCAAAGCCAATTGGGTATATTTGCTTATAAGGAATAGCTGATATTGTATTGCCACTTGGAACTAGAAGAATTTCCTTGGAACCTGCTCTTCAAGAAGAAAAACAGTTTGTAAGAACTCCGGAGTCAGACTGAAAGAATTTGAATCCCAATCCTGCCACTTATTTGCTGCTAGGACAGCTTATGTAACCTCTCTGTTCCTCAGTTTCCCTTTCTATGAAATGAGCACAACAGGCCTCTTTCCTTCTCCCCGGTATCATCCCCTATCGTTATTTCCAGAGCCTAGGTATAACATTTCATAACCTGCTGGAGCCTTGCTGCTTGACCTGGCTGTATATACTCTTCTTTACTTTTCTTATATGTAAGATATCAACATTCACAGTGTTGCATGTCTGTTCTTGTTCTGCATGACTGTATGGAAATATTTCCTTCCTTATAACCTCATGATTACATTTCAAAAAAATTGAATAGATAGCTATTGCTCTGATAGCCCTTTCCCTTATCTGTTCCTGTCTTCTAGTTTCGGAGACTCCAGAGTTGCATTTAACATATTGTTAAGTGTTAAATTGGTTCTCCTGAAAGATATACCCAAATCCTAACCCCAGGTGACTTGAATGTGCCCTTATTTAGTATTAGGGCCTCTGCACATGTAATCAAGTTAAGATGGGGTTATCCTGGGCGAGGGTGGGCCAAAACCCAATGACTTATAAGAGAGGGAGACTTGGAGGCACAAAGACACATGTGGAAGGGAGAAGAACATGAGACCACAGAGGCAATGCACCTGCCAACCACAGGGTGCCAAAGATTGTTAGCCACCACCTGAAGCTAGGAGGAGGTAAGGAAGGGATTTCCTCCAGAGTCCACAAAGGGAATGTCCCTCTACAGTCTTAATTTTGGACTTCTAGCCTCCAGTACTATAAAAGAATAAATTTCTGAGCTGTGGTAGTTAGTTATGTCAGTTCTTGGAAGCAAAGATTCTAGAATATAGGCTATAAGAGTACGTATTGAAACTATTGAGCATAAAAGCCAGAATTCTATATCACTCTGCTATGGTATTATAAAAGCCAGTATCAATATTTGCTATGGTATTATAAAAGCCAGTATCAATATTTTTATTAGGAAGAAAATGGATCTATGCAAGAAATTCAGCATTTTAAATAAAGAAATGAAGAGTGTTGGGAAGGAAGAACTTTTTTCTTCCCTTCAGATCTTGTAGCTAGAATATCCTGCCTGCTGCCAATGTAGATATTTATCATTATCTCTCACTTACACTTAAAAAGCATTTCTATCAACTTTCTTTTTACTATATCAGAATGTTTTGTTGGATGAGAATAATGATGATAGTTCTATCTTCATAGGCTCCCTTTATCAGCATTGGTTTTGTTTTTGTTTTCAGCAGACTTAATGAAGAAAATAAGGATTTACTATTCCCCTGGACATGTTTTGTTCTTTAGGGAAGGAACTTGAATGTAACAGTTACTGATGAAGACTGACAGAGCATTTTGGTAAGAGCACTGTTGTTTGCTCAGCTTATAACAAATAGATTTTAAATTTAATTTCAAGTTTCCTCTTTCTTTTCTGTATGAACTTTAGCTTGAAATGCTTCACAGGGCCAAAATTCTTTCCCCAATTGGACAGATACACCATTGCATCCGAGACCAAATTAGCCTCCGAGATGGGCTGCCTGGTCCTTGCTCTCCCAGCACCACTCCAGTCTGCAGGCCACTTGCAAGTCTGTAGCAGTGTCCAGGGAGAGATCAGCTTCCTAACTGATTTCCTCCCTCTTCCCAATCTAATTATTTGGAGACCTTCAAGCTTTCCAGAAATATCTGCAATTAGTCAGATGGTGTCTAGGGCTTTGTTTAAAATTACAATAGAAAATTTATCAAGACCATTTGGTCTAATCTCTCTCATCATCTTCCCACTGGATTTTTTCCCCTCATCTCTCTGGAGAGTTAGAAACGAGGTATCATGATTATTACATAATTACAGAGAATAATAACAATAATAATGTTTGAAGTTATTTTTATGCCATTATGAAGAATGAAGTGTGTAAAGATAACTTTGTCTCAGATTTTTTTTTTCAAAGATTTTATTTATTTATTTGACAGAGAGAGTTTACAAGTAGGCAGAGAGGCAGGCAGAGAGAGAGAGGAGGAAGCAGGCTCCCCGCTGAGCAGAGAGCCCGATGCGGGACTCGATCCCAGGACCCCGAGATCATGACCCGAGCCAAAGGCAGCGGCTTAACCCACTGAGCCACCCAGGCTGTCTCAGATTTTTAAAAATTTTCTTCCAGAGGCGCCGGCAGGGGGCTCAGTCCTTAAGCATCTGTATTCAACTCAGGACATGATCCCAGGGCCTTGCGATCCAGCCCAGTATCGGGCTCTGGGCTGGGCAGGAAGCCTGCTTCTCCCCTCCCATTCTCCCTGCTTGTGTTCCCTCTTTCACTGTCTCTCTCTGTCAAATAAATAAATAAAATCTTAAAATTTTTTTTTTCTTCCAGAAGTTCAAACAATGAATAATTTTTAACTTTACCTCCTCCTTTTGTTGATAGTGGTCAGCCTTGGTTTTCTAAACCAGGGGTCATGAGTTTATAGTTCACTAGAGTCTCAACCTATGTCTAGTTTCTAAATATAATGGCTGATGCAAAACAGTTATTCAATAAATATTGTTGCATGAGTTCATAGACAAATTAATAACGGGGAAATTTTTTAAGGTAACGATAGATTGCATTTCATTATAAATAATCTCTTTTCCTAATTGCTTTTGGGTAGCTTATGGCTATGCAGCAATATCTGGTCAAGCAAAGGCTAAAAGAGAAGACATACTTAGAATAGTTGTCTGAAGTAGCATTTAATATTTAGATTAATTTGAGGAAAATATACCCTTGTATGATTTTTGTGGTTGCCGCTGAATTTCTCTCCTTTTATTCAGTCTTTCCTTGATGTCCTCGAAGAGCATTTTGTAAGTTTCTCCTGAAGAATAAATCAGAAATTTATGTGGGGATTCATGTTGTAAAATGAAAAAAGCTATGTATATGTAAGCATTGTGTTTTAAAAGAACTGTGTATAATTACAATGAACAGGGAAATTCTCAAAATCTGATTTTGTCTAGTAACATTTCCCTTTGTCCTCAGTGAATCTTTGATCAACTGTCTAAGTAGTAGAATTGTTTAGCCTTAATCTCATCCCATTTTATTTTTCCAACTCATGTCATAGTAAAAAAAAAAAAAGTGATTGGTGAATTGTACAGAAGTGAGCATCTGGAAAAGAAAAACTAGGAGAAAGAAGCACTTTGAAAGATTATTTTTATCCAAACTGGGACAAATTATAAAGGTTTTGGGAGGGATGGTTTAAACACAACAGTGCACAAACACCAGTCATGCTGATGTTTACTTTCTTTTCTCCTTACTCCATTTTTGTAATCTGTCTTTTTTTACTTGATACTTACAGACATTTTCATTTGCGAAGAATTATGTTTAAAATTTTGGAACACAGAAAAGAATTTAAAAACACTGTCCTTGCCTTAATTGGAAGCTAGCCCATAATAGTTAAATGGCATAAAGATAATGAAAAAGAACATATCTTTTTATGTCAAGTATTATAGATTACAAGAAACCTTGTGAAATTTTTTCCCCCGGTTCTTATTTAACCAGACTGCTCATCTAGTTCAACATCTACTTTCTCCGTGCAAAGATGCAGAGCCACCCTTTGAAGTCCTTTTTCTTACACAGAAGTAAACATTTTCCTTGTGAGTCTATGTAATTTTTTTTCTAGTGTCTCCTACTAAATTAGAATAGAGCTAAGGGTTTAGCTCCTGGCTGAGTCACTATGACAGAGTGATTCCTTGGGCTTTGGAACCCAAACTTCTGGTTAAAGTTGCAGCTTCACTACTTTAGTTGAGTGAACTCAGCATAATACTTAGCATCTATACTTCAGCTTTCTGATTTACTACATGTGAACATTAAATGTGATTATACTATATAGATTACAAGATTAGTTTGAGGGCTAAATGATATTATTTATATATAAAACCATTAGGACAGTGCCTGGCACATAGTAAATATTCATTAAACATTAGCTGTTATTATCATTCCTTTCTTCTAATAATGTAGAATTATGGGGCTATAAAGACATATGTATTTAGAGAGTTTGATTAAATTAGGCCTTAACTTTGTGTAATGGTATGAAGAGAAGTTACCATCCTAATAGATGATATTTGAAAAGATATTTAATAAGCTTTCCCTAAGGTTGATAAGTGACTATCCTATGTTCTGTGTCCTGTATTTCAGGATGAAGAGATATTTTAAAAGGGAAAGGAGGAAGAAAAGAGATGAGTAAGGTTGAGCTATGCTCTGCTACATGGCAAATCAGACAAACAGAGAGACACAGTGATTGGTAACTAAGACAAGTATTTTGGGAGAAGATTCATATTAAATATTATATTTTTTCCTAGTGAAATACTGTGATCCATGAAATGTGGTGGTTCTCCTTTACCACAAATGTTTTCAATAAAAATGACTAGAATTATAATTTATTTGGTAAAGCTGAATTTCTAATAGAAAAAGGGGAAGGAGGGGTACCTGAGTGGGGTCAGTCATTTAAGCATCTATCTTCCCCTCTGGCCATGATCCCAGGGTCCAGGGATCAAGACCCATGTTGGGTGTTTTGTTTGGGCTCCCCACTCAATGGGGAGCCTGATTTTTCCTCTCCTTCCTCTCTCTCTGCTCCTCCCTGCCACTTGTGCTCTCTCTTGTTCTCTCTTTCTCAAATAAGTAAATAACATCTTAAAAAAAGAAAGAAAAAGAGAAAAGAGGAAGGGGCTGAGACTGAAGCCAAAAGGTATACTACTTGGGTTCCATATAAATTTTGTGGAAACCTGTCAGTCAGGAAAAGTATTTTACAAATCTGTTTTTGGTGAGAGAAGTTTGAATGGTCAATGGTCTTGATGGGACAACATATTCTTTAATGAATACTGAAATTTGTCAAGATAATTCCATTTATGAACTAGGAATAATTTCTTATAAAAATATAATTTTGCAATCAATATGTAAAATTATGATTGTCAAAATTAATACTCAAGAAAAAATGTGGTGGTCAACATCTTGATTTAATTTTAATTTACTATTAATATTTCTTTGCCTGGGTTTACTTATTTCATTGACCTGTGGAGCTCACTAGTACAGCTTATTGTAGGAAAATAGAGGCTGATGTCTATCACACAATTTCTCACTCTCCCGTAATTACCCATTTAGTCTCTTTCCCTAGTGAAGAATGACTTTTTGGAGAACGGGACAATGTTTTATTGTTTTGTATTCTTATTGTAGGAGAGTGTCTTGCATAAAGTAAGTGTTCACAAATGCTGGTAGAATGACTTTTAGTAGTTGAAATCTTGATCCTGCTTGTGGACTATCAGTATTCCACAAGATAAAATAATTGAAGTTTTTGAATTAAACCTTGAATTACAAGACTCTGAAAGGCAGTTCCTATGTAACTAAGGTTACTGAGACCTACTGATCTATCCTTTGCTAGACTTTTCCATCAGGACCTCTAGAAGACTTGTGAAGATGGAATACAGTTTTGGTTTATAATGTCTTTTTGTTATAAAACAAAGATCTCCAAAGAAAAATAAGGAACTCCCATGGTATCCATAAGGAGTCCTGAAAACTTAACAAAAAATACTGAGAGAAAAGTTTTACAATACCCTTTATTCAAAATACCCATTTAACTAAAATTTTGAACTTCTAGTCTCTTTCATTGTATTTTTTTACTTCATGTCCCCCCACCCCCCCACCCCAAAAAAGAATACAAATACATGAAAGGGGTCCAGGTTGGCACAGAAACTGGAGAAGAATATATGTATAAGAGTATATAGTTCACCTTTTTTTGTTTGTTTGTTTCTAGTTTGATGGCCCAATGACTTGTATTTTCCATTTTATAGAGCTGATTTAATTATCATATTATATTTTACATTCCAGGATATTTGGGGCATTTACCACTTCTTTTCTCCTAAGGATGTCATGATGAGATTGTGGATGGGGGTTATATTATACTATGTGGAGAATTTTATGATTTGAAACTAGGGAGGCACGAAAACAGCATTACCTTACAACATTCTCTTCACCTTTCACTTAATATTCTTGCAAATTCTATCCCTGCCTTCAGGATTGACCCTCTCTGATGTGGACTGAATATTTAATGTTCCCCCATGATTTATGTTGAAGCCCCAGTATGACGATATTAGAAGAAGGGGCATTTAGGAGGTAATTAAGTTTAGATGAAGTCATGAGGGTAGAGTTCTCATGACGGAATTAATGTCCTTATAAATAAAATACCAGATTTCTCTTCTACTCTTGTCCCCTCCCCCACCATTTGAAGATAAAAGAAGGCAGCTGAAAACAGTCTGAGGGGTTTGAAGTGGCGGGGGGGGGGGGGGGGGGGGTGGGGGGTGGGAGGTTGGGGTACCAGGTGGTGGGTATTATAGAGGGCACAGCTTGCATGGAGCACTGGGTGTGGTGAAAAAATAATGAATACTGTTTTTCTGAAAATAAATAAATTGGGAAAAAAAGAAAAAAAAAAAAAAAAAAAAGAAGGCAGCTGTCTGCAAGCCAGGAAGAGGACCCCCTTTAGAATCACAACATGGTAACATCCTGAATTCAGACTTCCAAGCCTCCAGAACTGTGAGAAACAAATGTCTGCTGTCGAAGCCACCCCAGTCTGCAGTAACTTGTTATAGCCACCTGAGCTAAAACACTTGTTCATCTTTTCTTAACAAGCCAGTCTTCAATGCCTCTTCAGTTATTATCTTTCTTTGTGTGTATGTATGTGTGTGTTAAAAAACAAAAAACAAAAAGAAAAAACAACAACAACAAAAAAAACCCTGGGCAGACTCTATTTTTTTTTTTTTAAGATTTTATTTATGTATTTGACAGACAGAGATCACAAGTTGGCAGAGAAGCAGACAGAGAGAGAGGAGAAAGCAGGCTCCCTGCTGAGAGGAGAGCCCCCCCAGAGTCCCCGATGGGATGCAATGCTGGGCTTGATCCCAGGACCCTGGGATCATGACCTGAGCTGAAAGGCAGGCTTTAACCCACTGAGCCACCCAGGTGCCCCAATTTTTAAACACAAGTTACACAAGAATGTATTTTCAATGTAAATATGATGAGAATATAAAAGTTGTGAGAAATATACAAAGTATATGGAACCAACCCTTTTGGCCCTCACACATTCCTCACACCAAGAGTAACCACTATCATTTTAACAATACTAAAATATTTTTCAGTCCTTTTTCTGTGAAAAAGTCTCTAGTCATTTTGATGTAGGAAAGATGTTGGGGTTTGGAATGCATGGCCAAGAAAGAATTCCCGAGACCTCTTTGTTGCAAAAAGGTGGTTTATTAAAACACGGAGACAGGACCTGTGGGCAGAAGGAGCTACACTCAAGTCATGAGGAGTGGCTGATTATATATTTTCAAGTTGGGAGAGGGTTAGGGTCAGCCCCAGGTATTTTGGAAACAAGGTTTCCAGGATCCTTGGGGGAACAGCTAGTGTTAGGAAGAGATCATTTATTACTGTTTAGTAAAAACTCAGTCAAGAGAGTCTTCAGATGTATATCAGTGGGTTATATGCTTGAGGGATGATTGCCAACATATTATCAAGGAAGTTTCCAAAGGAATTTTTTTTTTTTAAAGATTTTATTTATTTATTTGACAGAGAGAAATCACAAGTAGA
This sequence comes from Neogale vison, assembly GCF_020171115.1. Lineage (NCBI taxonomy): Eukaryota > Metazoa > Chordata > Mammalia > Carnivora > Mustelidae > Neogale > Neogale vison. The sequence continues at coordinate 50,648,234 of NC_058096.1, forward strand.
TGGAGAGGCAGGCAGAGAGAGAGAGGGGAAGCAGGCTCCCTGCTGAGCAGAGAGCCCGATGCGGGACTCGATCCCAGGACCCTGAGATCATGACCTGAGCCGAAGGCAGCGGCTTAACCCACTGAGCCACCCAGGCGCCCCAAGTTTCCAAAGGAATTTTTATATGTTAAAGTAGACTCACAGGATCCTGAGGGTTGGGCTGAGATTGCCTCTTGTCCTGAGCAAAGTATTAACATCAAGGCAGCTGACTTCCTGGAGGAATACCACTCTATTTCAAGGACTTGTCAATGGCCTATGTCGTGAAGAATTTTAATTGTTCTTTTGCCTTTGTTCCCACGTCACTTTCAGTTATACTTACTCTGTCCTACCATCTGGGCATAGCTCTTTGTTACGTTCTGTTTCATATTCAGAGACACTTACTTGTACACGCTTCTTCCAAAATTCTGGGAGTGACCTTGGTAATATGTTCACATGATCATAATTTTATATATTTGCAATTGGGAGGGTTGTCGTTCTTGTCTTTTTTTTTTTTTTTAAGATTTTATTTATTTACTAACAGGGATATAGGGAAAGAGCACAAGTAGGCAGAGCGGCAGGCAGAGGAAGAGGGAGAAGAAGCAGGCTCTCTGCTGAGCAGGGAGGCTGATGTTGGGTTTAATTCCAGGATCCTGGAATCATGACCTGAGCTGAAGGCAGATGCTTAACCAACTGAGTCACCCAGGCACCCCGTTCTTGTTTTTTTAAAGTGTTTTCCAAATTGTAGAAGTTTTAAGACCCTACAAAGCCTGACTATACCCTGCTTAATCTATATTTATTTAAGTAAAATGAAGGACATTTTCTTGATTTTTTTTTTCCTCTCTGTAACAAAGTGTGCAGATTCATCAACTTGTTCATAGTAAGTGTGTAACAAAGTTAGGATTGAATGAGCCTCAGTAGTACCCAAGATTATTTACGATAGTCAGAGTTTTAATCAGGAACTAGGAATGTAGGTACATCATAACTTGGATATTTTATTTTCCTTTTTGTATAATGTGTATTGGTAAATACATTTTAACATGTCAGTTTTGTTTTCCACTTACATACTAATCAACAGATTCTGTTAGGTATAGTTTGCATTTACTACATTAAGTAAGGAACAAAAAAAAATCCCTGACTTCTTACACTTCAAGAAGGCCACATTTGTAGTTCCTCAGTTTATGAGATTTCCTTTAAAGTAATGTTGTCTAATAAAACTTTATGAGATGATGGAAATGTTCTGTAATATCTGTGCTGTCCAATATGATAGCCACTAGCCACATATGGTGATTGAGCTTTTGAAGTGTGGTGAATGTGACTGAGCAACTAAATTTTAAATTATATTCAATAGCAATTACTTTAAATTTAAATGTAAATTTAAATTTACAGTGGCTAGTGGCTAGTGGCTACCATATTGAACAGTGCTGCTCTAGAAGATTATGAACAATGTGGTCTACTTGGGAGGGTTTAATTAAAGAATTCAATACAAGAGTTATAATCAAAGATGAAGGATCAAGTGTGGACACTATTGCATCCACTATGTCTCCAGAAAATTTGTAAACCATGTTTAGCTGCATGCAAACTTATAGGAAATCAACACACAGCAATGTGATTAATTGAAAAAGCAATTTCAAAGGAAATGTAAATAACAGTTTTTAAAAGCTATACTAAAATGAAGATGGTAGGGGGAAAAATTCCTTTCTCTCTTCTGCTGGAGAGCAGAAGCAGAACAAAAGAGAGGATTAAGACGGCCTAAGAGTATGCCAGGAATCTCATTGTTTCAATGTGTGCAAATATTTATGTGGGGAGGGAGAAGTAGGGTTAGTGACTACAGAAACACTGATTTGAAAAGGTATGAGCCAACAGGGACCTATGCTCCAAAACATTAGTACCACTCTAATCTGCCAAACCTCTGGAATTCGCAAATTGAATTATTTACTTTGCTAGTCTGACAGAGGAAACATGTCAAATTATTTGCTTACTGTGGTCAGCACTCCAAAGTTATCCTTGTATGTTTTCTTGTTAAAAAAAAAGAAAGAGAGAAAGAAAGAAAGAAAGAAAGAAAAAACACAAACACATCCCAGACCTCTCTTTATTGTAATTGGATGTGACAGGTTATGAATGTAAATTCTTTGACAAGAAGATGAAAATATACCCCTGGGATGCAAATTAAATTACGTGTCCTTGAAATCCGCATTTTGTATTATTTTAGAAAGTGCCTGCATCTGTTATTGCTGTTTATCACATATTTAACATTTTATTTCAATGGTGATGGTGGGTTTTTTGTCTAGAAGATGAATTTCTTTCACATGCAGTACTTGCAACTTATTTTCATTGGTGCAAAGATTATTTGGTGACTTCTTAGATATTTAGATGCTGCTCTTTAAAAAGATAAATATTTTAGCATGCATTTCTGGCTATAGAAAAGAAAAAGGCAGATTTTTGCTAAGTTATATTTTATTATAAATTAGTGGTATTTTCTTGTTTGATTTGTTAAACATTAGAAAAGTCTCATTAGTTAGCTACTCACTTATGAAACTTCACAAAGTATATCCTAAAAAACTCATGAAATTGGTGTGGCTGAGTTAAAAAAATAATAATAGTAATAATAATTCAACATGTGCCTTGTTTCCAAAAGAAGAAAGAGTGTGGGATTAGTCCCAATATGTGTTCAAAATTCCTTCTTAGTTGAGCTTGTGGAATAAAATAAGTGACACATGCTTAGCATCAGGAATCATGGAGAAGAAGCGTCTGAGTTATCCAGCTAAGAGCAAGTCATCTGATGGGAGATTACATTTGAGCTTTGTTTGTGTTTTAAAGCCAAGCTTCCTGGGATGCTTGGCTGGCTCAGTCGGTATCGCATGCAAGGCTTAATTTTGGGGCTGTGAGTTCAAGATTACTTAAAAATAAAATTTAAAAGGTGAAACCTATGATCCTGCAATTGCACTCCTGGGTATTTACCCCAAAGATACAGATGTTGTGAAAAGAAGGGCCATCTGTACCCCAATGTTTATAGCAGCAACGGCCACGGTCCCCAAACTATGGAAAGAACCAAGATGCCCTTCAACGGATGAATGGATAAGGAAGATGTGGTCCATATACACTATGGAGTATTATGCCTCCATCAGAAAGGATGAATACCCAACTTTTGTAGCAACATGGACGGGACTGGAAGAGATTATGCTGAGTGAAATAAGTCAAGCAGAGAGAGTCAATTATCATATGGTTTCACTTATTTGTGGAGCATAACAAATAGCATGGAGGACAAGGGGTGTTAGAGAGGAGAAGGGAGTTGGGGTAAATTGGAAGGGGAGGTGAACCATGAGAGACTATGGACTCTGAAAAACAATCTGAGGGGTTTGAAGTGGCGGGGGGGTGGGAGGTTGGGGTACCAGGTGGTGGGTATTATAGAGGGCACGGCTTGCATGGAGCACTGGGTGTGGTGAAAAAATAATCAATACTGTTTTTCTGAAAATAAATAATTTGAAAAAAAAAAGTGAAACCAATCTTTCCTTTAAAAACCCATAGATGAATATTAAAGAAAACCATAGTACTAGCACCTAACTCTTGCTAACATTTCATACATTTTCTAAAGTATTTTTTGTGTCTTTAAGCTTATTTTATGTATCTGTAATGATACATTTTTAATACTTGTTTCATTTGGCATTAAATGACTACCATGCTTCAGATTGCTTTATGATCTTTAGAAACATTTTTTATTGACTATATACCTATCGACAAAATCAATTATCACTGAATGACTAACTCAAAGATTCAAGGAATTATTATCTAGTTTGTAGATTATTCAGAACTCTTACTGTTTGAAATTCCCCTGATTGTTACAATCTTCAATAAATTGTTTAATAAGACAAAGGAGACGAACTCAAGTCAATAAATTTTTTCTCATATATAATCTACTTGATACAGCTATTTTAGGAGAGAAGCAAAACTAATTTAGGAAGCCATCCTTAAATTCTCAGGCTAGGGGCACCTGGATGGCTCAGTACCTTGAGTGTCAGACTCTTGGTTTTGGGATCAGGTCATGCTCTCACAGTGGTGGGATGGAGTTCAGCATCAGGGTCTGTGTTCAGTGGGGAGTCTGCCTGAGATTCTCTCTCTCCTTGTGCCCTTCCCCCTGCTCACTCTCTCCCTCTCAAATAAATAGATAAATGTTTTAAAAAAAATTCTGAGACTACACTTGCCATGATGAGCATTGACTAATGTATAAAATTGTCAAATCAACATGTTGTACATCTGAAACTAATACATTTTATGTCCATTGTACTTAAAAAAATAATTCTCGGACTCTCACTCATTGTGTTGCCAACATCTGAAGTCTTCAAGTAAATGGGAGGGGCCTGAGAAGGTTAGTTGGCAGAAGAACAAAAGTGTCTTGAGAAAGGGGGTAAAGAGACTCTCTCACCCCCTTAAGGAGGGAAGTAGTACTCAGAAAGAAAAGGACAAAACTGCTGGTCTCAAAATTGCGCAGAAGGTACATACTTTTCTTGAAGTAATAGCGCAAGTTGGTCACACCTTTCTTGAATAATCTAAATAGTCTCAGTTGGCCAGGGGAAAACCAGAAGCCTGTTTGAGATCAGGGAAACCAAGGAAAGGAAGTAATTTCAAGAAGTAAGAGGAAGTATCAGGATCAAATATACTAACAATGTTGAAGAAATGAAAGAAAAACTTCCAATGGATTTGGTAAGAAAATTATCTTTGAAGGGCCTCCAAGAGAATAATTCTAGTAAAACTGTGAGAATAAAAAGTTCACATTATTAAGAAGGTAAGGAGTAGGTAAAGAATTAATGGATGCAGAAAAATTCAGTGAGGAGCAAAAGACAATCTCTGAAAAGGGAAACTAAAACAGCAAGTTGCTTCAACAATTGAGGAGAAGTTAAGTTGAGTCAGAGGGTTAGGTCATTTTTTCTACCAGTGCAAAGAGGGAAGATATATATGCTGATAAAGACACAGCTTCAGATCTCTATCTACACTAAATTACTGAAGTAGAACAGGGAAAAGCAGGAGCTCAGAATATATGATCAGTGAAGGAACTAATATAAGGTGAAGAGGTATACACTGGGAGGCTTCAAGTGAAAATTTGTCTTCAAAAATATGTTAGGGCCTGGGAGAATTTTAAAAAGAAGGCATAAAAGGATGACAAGTAATATTAAATCTGAATGATGCTTAATAGGATAAAATTTATAGTCGATCAAATCTTTATGGTTCTAAGTATTCCTCCAACAATGCTTGGCCCAAGCAGAGAAGGGGAAGACAAAACTCAGAAGTGGAGGAGTGAGAACCGACTTGTAGAGCTCTGATGAGGGGGTTTAAGCCGCTTAGAATACACAGATCATCAGAGCACAGAAACTTCACATGTACTTTGTCGCATCTCACATATTAAGAGATAAGAAAGTTGAGAAATTTATCTAAGGAATCTAAGCTCTAATCTTATTCCTTTATGTATATAGATATCTACTATCTCCAGAGTTTTAAATATATATATATATATATATATATATATATATATATATATATATATTCTCACTTCAGAATGTGAGAGCACTGGCTTTGAATTCTGAGGTAACTATGTTGAAATTTTCACTATCACTAATTAGCTAGTCGTGTGATTCCATGAAGCTCAGCCTTAGTTTCCTTATGTATAAAATAGAATCATGCTTCACTTGCTGGGTTTTCAGTATTAAAAAGAATATAATGTCACTAATAATACTTGATATATAGGAGATATTTAATTTGCTATTTTGTGCTATTTTTATGACAATATAAATGGAAAAAGTCTCAAAATCCTTAATATACTTTTGATAAATCTACCTGACCAAAATGTTGTTAACTAGTTTCAAAAACTGCTCCCCCCCCCCACTTTTGCATTCAATAAATGATACATTTGAGAGATTTCCTTTGGGTTTCACAGTAAATTGGCAAAGTAATGATTTTACATTTGGTTCTTTTCTTAATGTCTAATGGAAGTAAAATAACTTCCAGATTATTTCAAATGTGCTGAAAACATAAATAGCAATAGTTTGCCAGCTGCAAAATTGATGCTGAAGGTGCTTAAATGGCACAGAGAATGTTTAATGCCCATAATCACAAGTCGATTCAGTGCTGCCACTTGGCTAAAAACATGAGTTAGTGTTTTGAAGTAAGTAGAACTCAAGTAGCATCTCTCCCTTGAGGTAGTCTGCAATGAGGGAGCTTTGAATAATCACATATTTTATATGATCTGTACCAGCCCTAGAGACTCTTCTTGTGTTTTTCCCAATAACCCCACCCCATGTGAATTTTAAGGATCATAGACCTCTAAAGGTGCTTCACCAGCCTCTAGATGGCACTTTTACATTCTTCTTAATTCTATTTGTGGTTTATTTTCTCCATGAACAGACCTTTAGATGACACAAAGACAGCGATTGTATTTTCTCCAGTGAATTAACACTTTATAGGCAAAATTTACATATTTCAAATATATGCTAGATCCTGAAATATCATTTCAACATAATTTTGCCCTCCCATGAATGCTAATTCATGGGAAAATTATTACATTTTAACACTTGCCATTTTAGCTCTTCTGTAAACTTTCTGATACCTCTCAGATGAACTACGAAGCAAAACAAAAAACCCTTTTATTTAAATATCTCCTTCAGTTAGAAAGCATCTGTCAGCATCTTTGTGTCTACATATCCTCAGTGATACTCCATACTTGTCACCAAACCTACTGTATCAGGACTCACAACTTTGCTTTCATTTAGTTAATCAAATACCTAGATTATGCATATGAACTATTCCTGTTAATTTTATTGTTGGTATACAGACTGTGAACTTCATTTCTGCTTCTCCTATGTATCATCTTCCAAATAAAACTAATAATGCCTCTTTCCCCTTATGATCCCCAAATACTGAAATCCAGTGAGAAATAATGAGTAGTAATCTGTTAGACAGGCCATCCTATAATCAGCTTTTTGTCTGCTCTGTAATTGAACTAATGTGCGTTCATTCCTCGGTGAAGCATAGAAACTGCACTAGGTGAATTGTACAAAGAAAACCTAATCTGCAGCAATAAGAAGATCACAGGGTGTGGCATCCAAAGCCTTGACTCCCAGAGCAAGGGTGGATTGGTTCCTTTTCTTTAGGGTTAAGATAAATATTTAGATAAGGAAGCCTGGTCATAGGACATAGAGGTGGGCATAGGGTTGCATGTATGTGCTTTAAGGAAACCTGACTATACACACATTTTATGTTATGTAAATAAGGCTTGTGCTCCTCCTTGGGTGGAGATTTTGGTATTTTGATGAGGTAAAGGTAATTGTTAGTTATTCTAGACGTCACTCCATGGTCTATTTGCGCAGGGCAGGTGTGAGCCAGGTGTGAATCTCAAACTGGTCTGAGTGGTCTGGGTGTTCTGGATTGGCTGGAGGTCTTGTCAGGGCAATCCCTATTGTTAGAGAGGCAGTTTGGTTTTCTATTTGCCTGAGTTAAGAGATAAGTTGGAAAGAAGAACTTAAGGAAAAATGTGGGACAAAGGTCAGTGAGTACAAGCAGGTAGGCAGTAAAGTTTCAGGTCTTGGGGTTTAGCTGATAACACCTCCATCCTTTCCTTTTATTTCCCTTCCTCAAATACAGATATAACTTAAGGTGGAGGAATTCAGTATTGAAGCTGTGTAGAAGATTTTTTGTACAAATTTGCTTGCTTAACAACCTGTCTTCTCCTTTTAATATGAAATATGAATATGAAAACTTTTAGTATGCCCTTCTGCCTTTACTCCAGATTCTATTACTTGTCATTGCCTTAAGGGACAAGCCAAAACCCAGAATTCTTTTCTCTATCATTTATCGTTAGCTTCTGTCCTTTTAGTAGCGCTTGGTCTTAACATTCTAAAGTCTCTCTCCCCCTAAACAACAACAAACCAAGCTCTTTCTAAATCCTATCTTCTGTTTTCATTATTCTTTTATGTCTTTTCTTTCTAACAAAGTCAAGGTTCCCAAAAAATAAGACACTTGGAGTACCTGGGTGGTTCAGTTGGTTATCACATGACTCTTGATCTCAAGGTCATGTGTTTAAGGCCTGTGTTGGGCTCCACACAGGGCATGGAGCCTACTTAAAAAACAACAAACAAAAAAATAAAATGCACTTGCTGTCTCAAGTTCTCCACTTTCCATTAATTTTTAACCCATGAGAAAGGCAGATAGCAGAAAAATAGAAATCTTACATTAAAACACATTTTCTCCACCATGTTGCATTTTGACATTTCCCTTGGGAACAAGGTATTTCAATTTTGAAGAAAATGCTCCCCAGCTGATTTTCATGTGAGAATCACTATCTTAATGCAATGCCTCACAGTTAGCACTCATCATTCCCCAGTCTTCTCACTAAGATGGGTCCCAACCTGCAAATTCTATTGCCACTTTCCAGCCTTACCTTATTTGAGCTTCTTGAAGCCTTTGCACTTGTTGAACATGGCTTCTTTGCAATCTTTTCTTGCATAGACTTCCTGTGCCCCATTTCCTTCCTTTCCAAGTATTGCTAGCACTGCTATCCCTCCAGCCACTCTTCTCTCTTTCTATGCTCTCTCCTTAAAGGGCCCTGTGTATGGATACATTTTTAGCTCACATATGCACTGATAACTCTCAAGCATATCTTTCCAGGCCATGTCTCTTTTCTGGGTCCTAGATAAGTGTGCGTTTCTGCTTCATGCACCTGGCCACTTAGAAATGTATCCAAGTCCTACTTAAATTTTGAATTCTTTAGCCTTAAGTATTTCATTTATTACCTGCTCATCCTTTCTACTAGCCTGCGAACTCTAGATTATATTTGTCTTATTATTCCCAGTAACTTATACTGTGCTCAGTAAAGAATCAAATATTAGAAACCAATATATTTTATAGCCATCCTGCCTGTGAATACAAGGTACATAAAGTCTGTAGCAAATGGTCAAATTAACACAAGTCTTTCTATAGAATTCTTAATTAACAGAGAAGTAACATGAGAGTGTTCATGTGTTAACTGATAAAGGAACGTTTTAATTTCTCTGGACATACTAATGAATTATAAACATTGAAAATATTTCCCTACTCACCTAAAATATGAGAAATTGCTCACTCTGTGGTAACAACAAATAGTACCAGCCTCCCCATTTCAGTATCTGGAAGCTCTCTATGGAGGAAGGAAAACTGAATGGAAAAAAATCACAGTCTATCTAATTAGGGGTCAGCAAGACAGATGGGGCCTATGGTTTGTTTTTGTGGGGCTAGCAAGCTGAGAATCATCTTTAAATATTTTTTTCCAATTTATTTATTTTCAGAAAAACAGTATTCATTATTTTTTCACCACACCCAGTGCTCCATGCAAGCCGTGCCCTCTATAATACCCACGACCTGGTACCCCAAACTCCCACCCCCCCCGCCACTTCAAACCCCTGACTGTTTTTCAGAGTCCATAGTCTCTCATGGTTCACCTCCCCTTCCAATTTACCCAAATTCCCTACTCCTCTCTAATGCCCTTGTCCTCCATGCTATTTGTTATGCTCTACAAATAAGTGAGACCATATGATAATTGACTCTCTCTGCTTGACTTATTTCACTCAGCATAATCTCTTCCAGTCCCGTCCATGTTGCTACAAAAGTTGGGTATTCATCCTTTCTGATGGAGGCATAATACTCCATAGTGTATATGGACCACATCTTCCTTATCCATTCATCCGTTGAAGGGCATCTTGGTTCTTTCCATAGTTTGGCGACTGTGGCCATTGCTGCTATAAACATTGGGGTACAGATGGCCCTTCTTTTCACGACATCTGTATCTTTGGGATAAATACCCAGGAGTGCAATTGCAGGGTCATAGGGAAGCTCTATTTTTAATTTCTTGAGGAATCTCCACACTGTTCTCCAAAGAGGCTGCACCAACTTGCATTCCCACCAACAGTGTAAGAGGGTTCCCCTTTCTCCACATCCTCTCCAACACATGTTGTTTCCTGTTTTGTTAATTTTGGCCATTCTAACTGGTGTAAGGTGATATCTCAATGTGGTTTTAATTTGAATCTCCCTGAGGGCTAATGATGATGAGCATTTTTTCATGTGTCTGATAGCCATTTGTATTTCTTGATTGGAGAAGTGTCTGTTCATATCTTCTGCCCATTTTTTGATGTGTTTGTCTGTTTCGTGTGGGTTGAGTTTGAGGAGTTCATTATAGATCCTGGATATCAACCTTTTGTCTGTACTGTCATTTGCAAATATCTTCTCCCATTCCGTGAGTTGCCTCTTTGTTTTTTTGACTGTTTCCTTTGCTGTGCAGAAGCTTTGATTTTGATGAAGTCCCAAAAGTTTATTTTCGCTTTTGTTTCCTTTGCCTTTGGAGACGTATCTTGAAAGAAGTTGCTGTGGCTGATATCAAAGAGATTACTGCCTATGTTCTCTTCTAAGATTCTGATGGATTCCTGTCTCACATTGAGGTCTTTTATCCATTTTGGGTTGATCTTTGTGTACGGTGTAAGAGAATGGTCGAGTTTCATTCTTCTACATATAGCTTGTCCAGTTTTCCCAGCACCATTTATTGAAGAGACTGTCTTTTTTCCACTGTATATTTTTTCCTGTTTTGTCAAAGATTAATTGACCATAGAGTTGAGGGTCCATATCAGGGCTCTCTACTCTGTTCCACTGGTCTATGTGTCTGTTTTTATGCCAGTACCATGCTGTCTTGGTGATCACAGCTTTGTAATAAAGCTTGAAATCAGGTAAGGTGATGCCGCCAGCTTTATTTTTGTTTTTCAACATTTCCTTAGCGATTCGGGGTCTCTTCTGATTCCATACAAATTTTAGGATTATTTGCTCCAGCTCTTTGAAGAATGCTGGTGGAATTTTGATCGGAATGGCATTAAAAGTATAGATTGCTCTAGGCAGTATAGACATTTTAACAATGTTTATTCTTCCGATCCAAGAGCATGGAATTGTCTTCCATATTTTTGTGTCTTCTTCAATTTCTTTCATGAGTGTTCTATAGTTCCTCAAGTACAGATCCTTTACCTCTTTAGTTAGGTTTATTCCAAGGTATCTTATGGTTCTTGGTGCTATAGTAAATGGAATCGATTCTCTAATTTCCCTTTCTGTATTTTCATTGTTAGTGTATAAGAAAGCCACTGATTTCTGCACATTGACTTTGTATCCTGCCACGCTGCTGAATTGCTGTATGAGTTCTAGTAGTTTGGGGGTGGAGTCTTTTGGGTTTTCCATATAAAGAATCATGTCATCTGCGAAGAGAGAGAGTTTGACTTCTTCATTACCAATTTGGATACCTTTTATTTCTCTCTGGTGTCTGATTGCTGTTGCTAGGACTTCTAATACTATGTTGAACAAGAGTGGTGAAAGTGGGCATCCTTGTCTTGTTCCTGATCTCAGTGGGAAGGCTGCAAACTTTTTCCCATTGAGGAGATATTTGCTGTGGGTCTTTCATAGATAGATTTGATGAGGTTCAGGAATGTTCCCTCTATCCCTATACTTTGGAGCGTTTTAATCAGGAACGGATGTTTGATTTTGTCAAATGCTTTTTCTGCATCAATTGAGAGGACCATGTGGTTCTTCTCTCTTCTCATATTAATTTGTTGTATCACATTGATTGATTTGCGAATGTTGAACCATCCTTGTAGCCCAGGGATGAATCCCACCTGATCATGGTGTAAATTCTTTTTAATGTGCTGTAGGATCCTGTTGGCTAAGATCTTGTTGAGAATCTTAGCATCCATATTCATCAGTGATATTGGTCTGAAATTCTCCTTTTTGGTAGGGTCCTTGCCTGGTTTGGGGATCAGGGTAATGCTGGCTTCATAGAAAGAGTCTGGAAGTTTTCCTTCTGCTTCAATTTTTTGAAACAGCTTCAGGAGAATAGGTGTTATTTCTTCTTTGAAGGTTTGGTAGAATTCCCCAGGGAATCCGTCAGGTCCTTGGCTCTTGTTTTTTGGGAGGTTTTTGATCACTGATTCAATCTCGTTATTAGATATCGGTCTATTCAGGTTGTCGATTTCTTCCTGGTTCAATTTTGGTAGTTTATATTTTTCCAGGAATGCATCCATTTCATCTAGGTTGCTAAGCTTATTGGCATATAACTCTTCGTAATAACTTCTGATGATTGTTTCTACTTCCTTGGCGTTAGTTGTGATCTCTCCCTTTTCATTCATAATTTTATGAATTTGGGATTTCTCTCTTTTCTTTCTGATTAGTATAGCCAGTGGCTTATCGATCTTATTGATTCTTTCAAAAAACCAGCTTCTAGTTTCATTGATATGTTCTACTGTATCTCCGGTTTCTCCCTCATTGATCTCAGCTCTAATCTTGATGATTTCCCTTCTTATGTGTGGAGTTGGTTTGATTTGTTGTTGATCCTCCAGTTCTTTAAGGTGTAGAGACAGCTGGTGTGTTCTGGATTTTTCAATTTTTTTGAGCAAGGCTTGGATGGCTATATATTTTCCCCTTAGGACCGCCTTTGCTGTATCCCATAGGTTTTGGACGGAAGTGTCTTCATTCTCATTGGTTTCCGTGAATTGTTTCAGTTCTTCTTTGATCTCCTGGTTGATCCAAGCATTCTTAAGCAAGGTGGTCTTTAGCTTCCAGGTGTTTGAGTTCCTTCGGAACTTTTCCTTGTGATTGAGCTCCAGTTTCAAAGCATTGTGATCTGAGAATATGCAGGGAATAATCTCAGTCTTTTGGTATCGGTTGAGTCCTGATTTGTGACCCAGTATGTGGTCTATTCTGGAGAAGGTTCCGTGTGCACTTGAGAAGAATGAGTATTCTGCTGTTTTAGGATGGAATGTTCTGTATATATCTATGAGGTCCATCTGGTCCAATGTGTCATTCAATGCTCTTGTTTCTTTATTGATTTTCTGCTTCGATGATCTAATTCTGAAAGAGGCGTGTTAAGATCTCCTACGATTAGTGTATTCATATCAATATGACTCTTTATCTTGATTAACAGTTTTCTTAAGTAATTGGCTGCTCCCATACTGGGAGCATAGATATTTACAATTGTTAGATCATCTTGGTGGTTAGTCCCTTTAAGGATTATGTAGTGTCCTTCTGTATCTCTGACTACAGTCTTTAGTTTGAAGTCTAATTTATCTGATATGAGAATCGCTACCCCAGCCTTCTTTTGAGTCCCATTGGCATGAAAGATGTTTCTCCACCCCTTCACTTTCAGTCTGCATGTATCTTTAGGTTCAAAATGGGTCTCTTGTAGACAGCATATGGATGGGTCCTGTCGTTTTATCCAATCTGCAACCCTGTGCCGTTTTATGGGTGCATTTAGGCCATTCACATTGAGAGTGATTATTGATAGATACGTTTTTATTGACATCGAGTTACCTTTGAAGTCTTTCTTTCTGTAGACTGTCTCTATATTTCTGTTCAATGCTATTCTTGGGATTTTTCCTCTTTTATAGAACCCCCCTTATATTTCCTGCAGTATCAGCTTGGTGGTTGCATAGTCTTTTAAGCCTTGCCGGTCTTGGAAACTCTTTATCTCTCCATCCATTTTGAATGTCAGTCTTGCTGGATAAAGTATTCTTGGCTGCATGTTCTTCTCATTTAGTGCCCTGAATATATCTTGCCAGCCTCTTCTGGCTTGCCAGGTCTCTGTGGACAGGTCTGACGTTATTCTGATGGGCTTCCCTCTGTAAGTAAGGAGCTTCTTTGCCCTGGCGGCTTTCAAGAGATTATACCTACAATTATAATTTCTCAATTTGACTATCAGGTGTCGTGAAGTTTTTTTGGAGTGTATAATCTTGGGTGGAGACCGTTCAGCCTCTAGTACATGAACGCTTGTTTCATTCGCGAGATTCGGAAAATTTTCATGAAGGACTTGTTCCACGATATTTTCTAGACTTCTTTCTTTCTCCTCCCCTTCAGGAATTCCAATAATTCTGACGTTGGAATGCTTCATGGCATCATTTATTTCCCTGATTCTGCTTTCGTGGGATCTAAGCTGTTTGTTCCAGGCTTCCTCCTGATCCTTTCTCTCTATCTGTTTGTCTTCCAGATCACTAATTCTATCTTCTGTCTCAGTTACCCTAGCTTTGAGAGAGTTTAGATTGGATTGGAACTCATTGAGAGCATTGTTGACCTCCTCCCTGGTAGCTTTAAGCTCCGCCCTAACATTGTGAACATCCTGTCTGGTCGCTTTCAGTTCGGCCCTAATCAATTCTGTTTGGTCATCCATGGCTTTCTCCAACCTAGCTATTGCCTGGATAATTGTTATCCTGAATTCTCTTTCCGACATATTGTCTATGTTGATAGCCGTTAGCTCTGTTGCAGAAGGTCCATCCTCTGTATTTTTCTTCTGTTGGGCATTCCTCCTCCTAGTCATTTTGGTGGGAGAAGACTGAACAGATGTAGCTGGATGTATCAACTCTGGTGCAGTCAAGGTGCACCCTGGAACACTTCTGAGCAATCAGGATTCCCCACCCAAATGAGAGACAAAAGAAAAGAAAAAGAAAAAGAATAAAAGGAAAAGAAGAAAAAGAAGAAGAAAAAAGATAGAGAGAGAGAGAGACAGGAAAGAAAGGGAAGATGAAAGAGAAGGTTCAGCCCAGATGGGCCCCAAGGTAACATTTATGAAGTAGAGAAACAAAAAGAGATAGAAAGACTGATACAATTATATGGCAAGAGAAAGAAGAAAAGAAAAATATATATATATATGCAAATAAAGAAAGAAACTCGTCAAAAAGAACCACAAGTGTAAAATTTATATGCTATCAGGACAAACTCAAAAAACACAGAAACCCTGGTGGAAGAAGATGGGAGAGTTCTGATAAATTCTCAGTGTGTGCGAGGAAGGTTGTTTTGATTCTTCCTGGATGTATCTTGATATCTTTGTTAAAGGAATCAACGTTCCTAAGATAAAGGGGATTACAAATTGGTTTACCTATAGGGGTAGTATTGATTGGGGAAAGGGGATTACTTTGAAGTTAACTCTATATGAATATTAGAGGATAAAAATAAAAAGGAATATATTAGACTAAACTAAACTAAAATTTTAAAAAAAGGAGTTCAAAAAATAAAAATGCAAAAGAAAAACATAGGTGTATGTATCAAAAAGTTCAGGTTAGAAAGGTATTATGGAATTTGATGTACTGTGCAGCTCGCTGTGGTGGTAAATAGGTTTAAAAAAATTACCTATGTGTAAAAAAAAAAATATATATATATATATATATATATATGAACCGGAATAGTGGAAACGAGTGAATAATACAAGTTTTCCTATGAAGTAGTGGTGGTTCTCTTGTAGCCCTTTTTTTTTTTTCTTTCTTGGTTTGTTTTCTGGGGGAGGGGCCTGCCACGTGGGTTGTCAATCAATGATGTTTCCTGAGTTGAGTCCCCTGCCCCCCTCAAGGGGGTGGGCTCTGGGGAAACTGGTTTTTTCAGGCTTTTGTTCTCTGGTGGTTTTTTTTGCTTGTTCACTTTTTTTCCTCTCACCTTGACCGCCTTTGATGGTTTTTGTAGTATTAAAAGAAATCAAACCGCACCCTGATCTCCGTCTCAGAGAGAAGCCTCAGTCTGGGTGCAGAAGCTGAATAAATTCCCCCTTGGCCGCTGGCAGAGCAAATTCCAAGTTGCAGACCCTGGGGGCGCAGGATCTTTTGCTCATCCCCAAAGCCAAGGCAGTGGCGGCTGTCTGGGAGCTCCCGACCGCCAGAGAGGTTCCAAGCAGCGATCGCACACTGAGATTTTGCCGCCGGCCCGGGCTGGGAGGCCCGGCTTGCGCGCACCTCTTTTCAGAGGCGGCTGTGGGTCAGGCGCGCGTCTGGGGCACTGAGAACGGGGCACTGGTCCGTAAGCCGCAGGCTGGGCTTTTGAGCGCCTCTGTCTGGGGAAGAGTTTCGCGCGCGCACGGCTTAGACTTTGAAACAATGGAGCAGGTCAAGAAGCGCCCCCGGGCCTTAGTAACCCAGGAGAGCTGCAGGGACGTGCGCGCGCATCTCAAGCTTTGTGGTAGGGCTAGCGCGCGTTCTGCAGACCGGCGCAGCTCCCATCCCCTCACAGGAGCCGGAACCCACGCGCTCTGGGGCGCGCTGGCGGCTTAGGGACCAGGAGCCGGTTTCTTCGCTGCCCTCTCTCTGCCTCCACGCCGGGGAGGCCGTCTGGGACCGGGGACTTAAGCCCCTGTCCCTAGCCGCCCCGATTCCCACAATTTCCCCCCGCGATCCTTTGCTCTTTTGGAGTGCTTTCAACCAGTCTCCGAGTTAATGCTGGTCCCCAGATGCAGGGCACTCTCGCTCGTATTGGGGTATTACTTTTGCACCGGTTGCCTCTGGTGGCTCCCTCCCCCTTTTGTTTATCTTCCGATATCAGTCCGCTGTTCCCAATCCGCTTTACCTGCTCACTGGCGTCTTCTGCCCCTGCAGAGATCCAGACGTGTATAATTCTGATCTCAGGCTGATTTCATGGGTGATTGGAGTTCTTTGGTAGGTAATCAGCTCACTTTGGGGTACCAGCTGAAAACATGCCTCTTCCTAGTACCCCGCCATCTTGTCCCCCCCATCTTTAAATTTTTAAAGGCTGTTAAAAAAAAAAAAAGAAGGAGGAGAAGAGAAAGAGAGGAACAGTTTCTCTGAGTTGGCCAAGTTTAGCAATGTCAAGTTAGAGTTGTAATACATTTATTTCAATCATGACTTGAATCAAAATGGTTGATCTAAGATGGATACATACCTGTTTATCAGTTCCATCAAGTAATTTAATTCATAATATTTCCTTTAGATATCAGATATATCCCAAATACACTAGCCTTTCTCATACTGGACAAAAGTCAAAGACATTTTCATATAGAATAGGAGTGGGGAAAGCATTTCTGTTTTTTGTTTTTTTTTTAAAAGACTTTATTTATTTATTTGACAGAGGGAGAGATCACAAGTAGGCAGAGAGGCAGGCAGAGAAAGAGGAGGAAGCAGTCTCCCCACTGAGTGAAGAGCCTGATCCAGGGCTCGATCCCAGGACCCCAGGATCATGACCTAAGCTGAAGGCAGAGGCTTTAACCCACTGAGCCACCCAGGCACCCCACGTTTCTGTTTTTTAACAGTGTCTGTAGGGATGCAACTGGTTTAAGGTAACTGAAAACATTAAAAAGTACCTGATCAAAGAGATAAAAGAATCCACTATAAAATGTGTTTTGGATTTTTACCAGCCATTCAACAATTACATTTTTAAAAATTTTAACATTCACAGGGTATGTTTAATATACATTTTTAGGAGCACCTGGGTGACTCAGTCATTAAGCATCTGTCTTTGACTCAGGTCATAATCCCAGAGTCCTGGGATCAAGCCCTACATTGGGCTCCCTGCTCAGTGGGGAGCCTGCTTTTCCCTCTGCCTGCTGCTCCCCCTGCTTGTATTCTCTCTCTGGTTGTCTCTCTGTCAAATAAATAAATTAAATTTTAAAAAATATATACATTTTTAAAATTAATGATTTTAACAAATTAGAAACAGATTAAGGGAGCCAAGCTTCTTATGATGTCCTAAGTAATGTGGAAGCCCACATAGTACAGCTGAGGCTGTGTTATAGCAGACTTCATTCATGCCTGGGTGACTTGGATGAAGTTTAGGGGAGTGGCTTTGGGAAAGATTCACCTTTAGCAGCCTCCTCTGTTTTCCACCATAATTACATCTTTTGCTGTGAATCAAGCCCAGATCCACATTTTCCCTCTGTATATTTATACACTGTTGTTGAAATACCAATTGAAGACTGTGGCACGAGAAGTCAAGGAACATGTTATGGCAGATTCAGTACCTTGGCTTTTCCCCTTCTCTTCCTAGACTTCCCCACCCCCCATTTATCTCTATCACTGTCCTAGCTATATTGTCCCAGAACTAACATTCTGGACTGAAGAGCTGTATTTGATGACAATATACATGATTTGCAGAGGGAGGAGAAAGGATGCAATATTCTTCCTTGTCCCCTTTTGCCTGGGGACCATATAGAACTGTAGGGAACATAGCTTTGTGATTTACTTGGATCACAATTGGAAAATGATTGAAATACAATCACAGACAAGTAGCATGAACTTAAATGTTAAAAAGACCACGACAGGCTTGAAGTGGAATCACTTGGCCCCAGGACAGCAAACTGAGACTCCATCACTACTTCAGCCTCTCCAGAAGTGGAATTTTAAGCCAATTAATCTGGAATTTTCTGATCATCACCAATGACGGAATCTGTCACAGGGGTTTTTTAATTCCCCAGACAGTAGGGAAATGCATTTAATTAGATCCTCTGCACTTCATCCTAAGAGAAAGTGGCCTTGCTTGAAACAATCATTTCTTTTCTTTTGCTAATAGCTTCTTGTCCTACCCTCCTCCCTCTAAAAACCTTCCATTTTGTACTACTCCTCAGAACTCTCCTCCGCTTGCTAGATGGGATGGTACCTGATACATGAATGGCTTAATAAAGCCAATTAGATCCTCAAATTTACACAGTTTTTTTTAACAATGTAAAGAACGCACCAAAAACTAATATCCAGGTTTATAGAATTATGACAATGGTACCAAAAATTGGAGTTTAAAACTGAGTTAAAAATAAATATAGACTTTAGGCAGGGAATACTCAGGGAAGGTATGTTATGTCCAGAAAAACTGTAAATGAAGCTCACTCAATTGAAATAATGACAAAATGAAACCTATTTGATTGACGAGTTTTGTTACATACAAAGTACTTGAAAAGACTGGTTTTATGAAAGAGAAAGCAAAACATACCAACTGAGGTCATAATAATTTCACTAGGAGTATAAGAGATAGAAGAATAGGAGTTAAAACATGACAAATTTGTATAAAATTTCAGAATCATAAGAAGATACTTCTCGGGAGTTTCTAGATTACAGGCAAAAATTTGTGGAATAGATATATTTATCTAGATCAGGAGTAAGAACTTGGTTACATACAATATTGGAAATAATAGAACTTCCCACCACAGTCTGCATTGCAATTGCTCACCTAACAACTCTCTGGAAAAGATGGTTTACACTTCACATACAAAATACTAGTTGAATTGTTGAATAAATACTATTTATTCCAAATAATAGTTAAATGTAGACTGAATGTAAGTTTGGTCTTACTGCCTGGTAAAAATCTTTAGCACTCTGTGTGTGAAATAAAGTAGTTTACAAAGCTTTAGCAAACAAGATTCCTTTCCAAAGTTGACGGGAAGGTTACAAAAATCCTAGAAGGGCTTTGAAAAATCACTGACTCACATAGAAAATTCATGAAAGCTGAGACCAGACCAAATTAAATAGGCCCAACTCAACTCAGCATTATAAAAGATTTTCCAAAATACTTCTCTAGTGAAATATACAGGCAGCAACTTTGTATACAAAATCACTCAGGTGCCTCTGGAAATCAGTTACTGTGAAGTGCAAAGCTAAATCTCTAATTCATACATATATTATTTGAAAATTATGAAGAGGATGGCCAAGCAAGGCATAATAATAAAAAAATCCAGAGTTAGAGAAATGAACTGTGGCTTTTCAGTGATTTTAACCACTTATTATATGTGCATATAGCATATGTGTCCCTAAATACTGATAGTCACATAAAGTCTTATTAATTTCCCTCATCAGGAAATATATATATCCCTATATACTAGATTCACTTATTCAAAAATAATTGAATTTTGTTCTTTTCTACACTGAAACTGTTTTTGAGGAAAAAAATAAAAGGAATTTGCAGAGATGGTGAGGAATGGTAGTGATGGCTCAGAATAGAGGAAAGTGGGATGTCTGGGTGGCTCAGTGGGGTAAGCCTCTGCCTTCAGCTGAGGTCATGATCTCAGGGTCCTGGGATCGACCCCCAAATCGGGGCTCTCTGCTCAGCAGGGAGATTGCTTCCTCCTTTCTCTCTCTACCTGCCTCTCTGCCTACTTGTGATCTTTGTCTGTCAAATAAATAAGTAAAATCTTTAAAAGAAAAAAAAAAAGAATAGAGTCAAGCAATAGAGGAAATATTTATGGCAAGAATCGAATTACCACATTAAAGAAAATACCCACTGGGACGCCTGGGTGGCTCAGTTGGTTGGACGACTGCCTTCGGCTCAGGGCGTGATCCTGGAGTCCCGGGATCGAGTCCCACATCGGGCTCCCAGCTCCATGGGGAGTCTGCTTCACTCTCTGACCTTCTCCTCGCTCATGCTCTCTCTCACTGTCTCTCTCTCTCAAATAAATAAATAAAATCTTTAAAAAAAAAAAAAAAAAAAGAAAATTACCACTGGAAAACTTTTCAGAAATGTCAGCTAGTCTGTCTTCTCTGTCTTTAGGCAAAGTATGTTGGAAAAACCATCCCATACTCCGCTTAAAGGATAGCAGATAAAAAGATTTTCCAAGCTTATATCCAAGGCTTAAGAGACCCTTCTGTCAGCAGATCCTTCCAGATATCTAACTGAAATCCCATAAGCTTTCGTTTAAATCTATTTGTTCCAGTTAGAACACAGAGAAAATAACTTGTTATAATGACCTGTAATAAGAAAATGTAGTACAACTTCTAAAAAAGAACAAGGAATATTCTCAAACTGAAACTGTCATTCCATTATGTTAATCCATATAAATATATATATATATACATATATATATATATAAACAACTATATATATATATATATAGTTGTTGTTCAGTCTTTAACTCTTTTCTTTTTTTTTTTTTTTAAAGATTTTATTTATTTATTTGACAGAGAGAGATCACAAGCAGGCAGAGAGAGAGGAGGAAGCAGGCTCCCTGCTGAGCAGAGAGCCCGATGTGGGACTCGATCCCAGGACCCTGAGATCATGACCTGAGCCGAAGGCAGCGGCTTAACTCACTGAGCCACCCAGGCGCCCTCTTTAACTCTTTTCTGCAAAAACCATCCTGAAATTCTATCATATTTTTAAAAGATATAATTTTAAAGATTGTGATAGAGACTTTTGAGGATGGTAGCATCACTGTACAGAAAACAAACACACACATTTTAGCGTAAAGTATAAATCAAAATGAGTTTCTTGAGCAACATAAACTAATCCATTTAAGAGTCTGTGATGGACAGTTAGCTAGTATATTCTTTCTCTTCTCTATTTTGTTCTTTCTGAGACATTATTGTTTAGCTTCAGTTTCTAATTGTTTTCTGAAACATTAAGTCTTTAGTAGAAAAAGAACAGAATGACTAGCATATTTATTATGTTATTTATAATTACATGGGACAGATCATTTTTTAATTCTGCTGGCATCACTTCAATTATATGGAAAGGAAACAGATTCAACCCTAAAGGTTGCAACACTTTGCAGAAATTTAGCACTTACTTCCACATTCTTTTTATTACTTATTTGTTTATACCTTTATTTTTGTGAAGTTTCAAACAGGTTGATTTTATCTTTTGCATTTGGAAACTTAAGATCATTGAAACATCACAGATTTTGAGAGAGGAACTAAGAGTTATAAATCTTTTTATCTTTTGAGACTCATTAACTTGATTGCTTGTGTTTTGATTTAAAAGATTATGTTACAACTTGTTTGGAGTGGATTAGGATTTGGGCTGTTGCCCCCAAGAAATTATATTTTAAAGAGGACTGGACATACAATTTCACTCTGAGGATTATAATACTTTATAATACTCATTGGCATATTTAGTTATTTTCACTTGCCTTTTTTTAGGATTCTTCTTTTTTTTT
Organism: Neogale vison; assembly: GCF_020171115.1. NCBI lineage: Eukaryota > Metazoa > Chordata > Mammalia > Carnivora > Mustelidae > Neogale > Neogale vison. Next base: position 50,669,916 of record NC_058096.1, read on the forward strand.
TTAGAGAAAAAATAGAAACGTTATATCAGTGTGAGGAAATGTCTTCTACTATGTCTTCTGATCTTCACATTTAGAAAATAATCTGTTTTATTCTCAGGATTGTAGTCTGGTAGTTGAAATTTTGAAAAGAGCTATAAATAAATAAAAGAAAATTCAGATTTCTATTTTGAATAAGTTTCTATTTTGAAAGGTTTCTATTTTGAAGAAGAATAGAATACAGGGAATTTAAACATATGTTTTCATACACTTGAAAGCATTCTGGATCTCTCCTGATAAGCAGCTGTCATTGAATTCTTGATAAGGAAGGGCAACTACTCATTGACTGCTCTGAAGTTATATAAGGCAATACCTTTAAAGGCTTATTGATGTAAGAATGGGAAACAGTGACATTTGACTCCATGGAAATTTATGCTACTCCAGGAACTTTTTTTTTTTTTTAAGCATTTTTATGGTAGAAGAAAATCATGCTCATTATGGAACAATCACTAAACTCTTTGTGGTGTCATCATCTGCCCACAGTCCTTAGGCCTGATTGTTGAGACTGACTCAAAATTGCCAGATGCATTCCTCCCTCCCTTTCATTATCCCTCATCACAATTTGGGTTCTTACCAAGAGACATAATTGACTCTAAGTCCTTTTAAGTCCATTGGGCCCATATACAATTGTGACATATTTTGAATACTTTCCCAAAGAGGTTACTCTACTTTCCTGTAAGTCAAGGGTGTAGTTAGGTACTTTGGAAAGAAGTGGATATATGTAATTCCACAAATCCCAGAGTCCTGGCTAGTCTTAGAATCAAGCTCTACACCAATATCCAGTTTTGCTCTATTTCCATGCATGTAGGAAGATAGTAATTGCATGTGATTTGACCTGGCTATTAATATATAAGTGGAAAATATTATGTATCTCTTCAAGGGTGGACACATTTAAGAAGCAGGTGAAACTCCAATTTTCTTCCCTCTGGGGTTGACTTAGTTATAGAACCAGATGGTTTTACAACTTTCAAGAAACATTAATAGGGGGAAGTACCGATGCTGTGCGGCTAAATGCCTGGCACCATTTTTATTTTAGTCTTTATCCGACCTACTAATTACCAGGGTGGTCCTTTTTTTTTTTCCTCCCTGAAGGGTAAGAGCATCCATTTGAGGTTTGAATTTCCTCTAAGTATTGATTTTAGAATTTTTATTTCTCCATATTTATGGTTTTGGGTTTTTACCTCTGTACTGTCAGTGATAGTAAGTATTTCAACCTGTGTATTCACCGTAAACCTTAGGGAGGCTGCTATTGAGCTCTCTGACTTACATGGGAGGAAATATTTGATTCCGTTTCCTGACAAACTGGATGAGATTTCTCTTATGATGATCATTCACACTGCCAATGAACATGCCATATGTTTAGACACATGGTTTTATTTTTATGATCTTTAAAACTTCATTTATTTTATGTAGCCCATGGTTGAGATAATAATTTATAGGTTTCTGAGTACCAGGATTGGTGTCGGGTTTGAAAGTGCTCTGCTTTGGGTAGGAATGAAAGTATTGCTTCACTATAAGGCATGCATTCAGAGAAGCATATGTATTATTATTAATAGGAGACTTCTTAGCAAGTTCACTTTTTATTAGTACTTGGTGGTGGTGTACACCATTATATAGGGTAGATGTAAGGGAAATGTTACCCACATATTGATTTAGAGAGACAGCATAATAGATTACATTATAGTTAGCCAACTGATGCATTGTTGCTCCATGTCACTTTTAAAATGCATGTTGCGGATTGGATTAAAAAGAGAGAGAGAGAAGAAAGATTATTTTCCCCTTGTTTTAAGCCTGATCGTTTCTATGTTAGAGTACTATCAGGACAAATGAATAAACTAGAGAAGCTAGGGAAAAAATAATTAAAATGAGTTAATATTCAATCTTTATTCATAAATGCTTTTGGCAAAGGATTTATAAAACCCCACTGGGGCATCTTGAGGATGAAATTTATTTTCTCTCTTACTGTCAGATAAATTAAAATAAGTCTTAGTTCCAAAGGGTCAGAACAAGCATAAGGCCCACTATACTAGCTCATGATTCCAAAATAATAGACATATGGAGACACTGCTATTGTTAGCCAATATCCTAGAGATGAACCAATGAGCAAGGCACAGTCTTCTCTTCAAGACTCCAGTGATTACTTGGGTTAACAAAGAATACCAGCAGGGCAGAATATTTTAGTGATGCTAGTGAAGCATCAGGAAAAAAATTTAAAAGATGAGACCTTAGAACATTTAATGATTTTTGTGCTTCATATCAGAGTGCTTCAAAAGTAACTAGGTAGTGCAAAATGCTATTGGGTAATATGATTAAAGGTTTTAAATCTGGTATTAAAGGAGAAGTAGGGGGTTGGGACTTATTTTTCTTATTTCTACAGAAAAGATAATGGTTCCTAAATTTTGTAACTGCTATGTAATAGATCCCACTAACAGTCCTTCTCATTTTATTCTTAAAATATTTGCTGAATAAAGCATCCAGGGAAGATTTTCTCCCTTCATCCTTACCTGGTCTAAGACTTCTAAAAATTTTTGCTGTTTATCATTAATTATTTTATATTTATTAACTCAACAGTCATGGTCTCAGAGGTCATGTAAGAGTATGGCTATTTCACTTCAAAAAGGAAGACTCTCTGTTCCAAGTGAAGTATAGAGCAATTTGTTGGTTGGGTATCCTAAATTGAATTCTTTGCTTGGCTCTAGTCTGATCTTGGATATCCAGGATAATATTTACCCAAGGCTCAGGCAGACTTTAGGGATAGCTTTTATTCTCATTGCATTCTTCGTACCTCATGGAAACATCTACTGGGGAAAGAAATCTACATATTGTTTCCTAAACTCTACCTTGTTGGCCATCACTTAATGATAGGAGGGCTGCAGCTACAGATACGGACCCATTGCTGCTCATGGAAGAGCTGTACTTTGTTTCGTAATGCAGTAATTAGAACTGGTAAGAACAGTTTTCCAATCCAAAGTTGAGTTTTCAAAGGGGGTAAAAAGGAATGTTTTGTTATCCTTTCTTTAAAATGTGTTTTTTAATGAGCTGACACTACTTTTTGAACAGTAAACACGTTAAGTGTCTATTATTACCTTATCAGCTTGAATTTGATTTGTTCAGAAGCAATCTACCCTGCTTCTAAAACAGAGCCAATTACCTTTGATAGATATTTTCCTGCTTTTCACAGGTTTGTAAAAGATAAAGCGATAAAATAAATTACCTCATTTGGTTACTTTGGAGTTCGTTCATACCCAGTCTATCTAGAAGTTATTTTGCTCACAAGTAGGCATTCTATGTACTGTAGGATAAACTACAGAGTTTATTTTGCCTGAGGCAGTTCTTTATAATTACTACATTTTTTTTTCAAAATAAAATAATTTACTTTATGTTCCATGGAGTGGAGCTTGGACACTTGACCTCTAAGGTGCTTGTGCACTGGGCTGTATTTAATATACCCATCCGTAGAAAACATGTGACAACATCATTACAGAGCAAAGATAGGTTGGCCTTCCATTTAGATAACTGTCTCTATGGGACACCTCAGCTTCTACAAAATGATTTTACCTCACAGTTTTGTTTGGTAAGAAAGTTATATTTATGCTCAAATGGCAGCATGGATTAGTTATCCTGCAGACTTCTTTTGCCAAGAATACAATCTCAAGCTCTGTCACTCATTTTTCAAAACATTATTTGATGGTAAAAATATTCAAGGAGGATTGCTTAAATGTCAGGCATTTAATATAGATTATATCCCTAGAAGAAGTTAAAAAAGCAGAAAGCAGGTTATCTAGTTCATTAACTTCTGCTGGAGGAGGTCACTGAGAAGACAGGACCACAGATTTACCTGTGAACTGGATCTGGCAATCAGAGGCTACTCATCCCACCTATCTTTGGAATGTTATGTCTGCCCACGACTCTCTCAGAGCTGTTTAAAGTTCGCAGCCTTGAGAGTAAGGTGCTGTGAAAACCATCTGGACCAAATATATGATGAACCCAGTGAAGGTCTCTCTATAAACCTAGGGTTCTGGCAGGCCAGGGCAGAGATCTATTAGTCTTGTGGCTGCCCAAAACAAGCCACATATGTAAGTTCCCTTGCTTGCTAAACCTGCTACTTACCAATCTGAAGCAGCTCGCCTCTTTTTTCATTCTCTCCTTGCCCTCAATGGATGGAGGCCAATTTCAAATTTCACCTGGGAAGCCCCAGATTTTTCGAATCAACAGCAATGCCTTGCAAAACTGCTTCTCCTGAATTGTTGTTCTGAATTGTTCACTGGTATGATGCCATCAGCCTATATCGAGGATTGAAGCTGTCATTGTGCTTATTTTATTGCTGTTGGGAAGAGTACTATTTATTTCATCATACCTTTTTATCAGGAGCTCTGGAAGAAATCACTGTCTGATCTTAAGCACCAAGGTAAATTATTCTTCTTCTAAGTAATTTATTTATTTTCTGTATTTTATTATTTATTTAATTATTTTTTATTAGATTTTATTTATTTGACACACACAGAGAGAGGTGGAGGGGGTAGAGAGAGAGAGCACAAGCAGAGGAAGCAGGAGAGGGAGAAGCAGGCTCCTCAGTGAGCAGGGAGCCCGCCTGACTTGGGGACTCAATCCCAGGACCCTGAGATCATGACCTGAGCTAAAGGCAGATACTCAACTGATTAAGTCACCCATGCGTCCCTACTCTCTATTTTAAATTGTGAGTTATACAACTCATAATTACATCTTCCCAAAAAGAATTTCATTTTTCTTATTTTCTCACAACATATCTTTGTTGTTATTTACTATGAGCAAAGTGCTATGATGAGTGCTGGAGTTTTTCAGTTGGAATCACTTTGATAATAGTAGTTAGTATTTATTAATTCCTTCTTAGTTTGCAGCAATGTTCTAAGCAGGCTAATATATTGTCTGAAATATAATTATCACTAATTATCACTAACTTATAGGTGAGGAAACCGAGCTGTTAAGAGATGTGAACAGACTAAGAAACTTGCCCAAAGACACAAATCTAGTAAGTATAAAATGTCAAGTCCAGATAATCTTACTGTCTTAGCTACTACATTATGCTGCCCTCAATTTAAATGGAAATACTGTTTGACATTTTATTTTATCTCATCATATCTTACCCTATCTTATTTTACTTATAAAATGCAGAACTATGCACTTAGGCTTCAATCATTAAATATCATTTTATAGTTTGGAGGATGTATTATAGTAGGCGCTTGTTAAGTGTTAATGTACTTACATGGAGAATGTTCAGGCACAAGTGGGACAGGTATTTGGACACCCAATATCCAAGAGTTTATAAAGTTATTATTCTATTGCTAAACCTTTCTAGATATAAAATGAAGTATTATATCATAACCATAGGTCAAATTGAGGCAGAAGATATGTTGGCTGATTTAGGAAATTGGGAATAAGTAGAAAACAACAGCTATCAAATCCTGAGGTGGGGCTCTGTGCTCAGCAGGAAGTCTGCTTCTCTCCCTTTCCCTCTGCCCTTCCCCACATTCATGGACTCTCTCTCTCTCCCAAACAAATCTTTTTTTTTTTTTTTTAAAGGGATGTCTTTTGATTGATATATGTTACTTGTGAAAAGATTTCCTCTATATTTGAGAAAGAGAGAATAAACAGTTCTCTACCCATGATAGGTGCTCAAAGTATTTTTAATTTACTAAGGAAAAGAGGACAAGAAGTGCAGAAAGGAGTTTTCTGCCTACAGTTCTATGTATCTTCTGTATCATAACCCCTTATTCTTTCAGATAGCCTAGTCCTAAATGTACTAATTTGATTTTTTTCAAAAAAGCTTGGGCTACAGGTTAAAGGACTTTGGTTGTTTGGCAGTTGTACATGTTATACGGCTCTAATAGCCTTCATAAATATTCTGGTAAGTTTATTTTATAGGAACAAATACTAGATTATTCTTTTGTTTCCTTCACGGAGTTAAAAAGGTTCAGTTTGAGACTGTTAAAATATCTGCAGAAATTTGAAATATAAGCTTCTATAAATTTTAAGCTTGAACTCATATGAAAACCAAAAGCTAATTAGTAACAGGAGGCTAGCAGCTGATTAGTGCTCAACCAAAATGCATCAGAAGGAAAGTACTCCCACATCAGTGCTTTTTACAGTAAGCATTTGACTAATTTAAATATGTTTAAAGCTGAGAGCTGGCCGAGATCATATGCAATCCAGGTTTGTATTCAGTGTATTTCTTTGAGAAATCTTTCCTGGACAATATGGAGCAATCAGAGTGGGAAGGAGTTTTGCTCCCTGGGATCCTTATCCAAAAGGTAATTGCAGGAAGACAAATAAAACTCCATTACTCTTCATGGAGTACAATTCTATGACTCTCTGAACCCAGAAACTCAATGATAGGTTTTCTTTTATTTCAATGCACTCATCATGTAAAAGGAAAAAACATTACATCTCTGAGAATATATTAATATATTATTAATTTTATTCACCTTATATTTTCTGAATGCTCTATATGTGCTAGGTACCACTCTAAGATGAGCTCTTATCTCTAAGATCTTGAGATGTATCAGTGAACAGAACAGATAAACATCCTGCCTCATGGTACTCACCATGTAAACTAAGCTATATAACACTCTGTGATTATACAGCTACAATTGGACTGAAGATTATTAGGAAGAGTGCTTTTTTCTGAGCTTAGTAATTACATAAAGAAAATGCACAAAATTATATCTAACTTTGTAAGAATAAAACAATATGAACTAGATGATATTTAAAGCTTCCTTTTCCCCACAATAGCAGGGTATAATAATTCAATTTCCCAATATAGCTCCTGAATTCTGTTTCCACACTGTAAGCTTCAAGTTAGCAGATTTTTAAAAAATCTATTCCTTTTTTTTTTTTTTTAAAGATTTTATATATTTATTTGACAGAGAAAACACCAGCAGGATGAGTAACATGCAAAGGAAGAGGGAGAATCAGGGTCCTGCTGAGCAAGGAGCTTGATGCAGAGCTCAATCCCAGAACTCTGGGATCATGACCCAGGCCAAAGGCAGATGCTTAACCGACTGAGACACCCAGGAGCCCCTAAGTTTACAGAATTTTTTGTAATTATTTATAATTCTCTGTATGTCATATTCTCTCTGTCTCTGTCCTTTCCCCGTTTTCCTGACATTTAAGTAATATATCTCTCCCAATTTGCCTCCCCTTTATCCTGTTAATGATTATAATTTTTCTGTACCCATCTCAGATTTCAGTTCTTCCAGGAAAACTTCTCAGTCCTGAGTATTCCTTATCACATCTTGGTTACTTGTCACTCTCCTAATAGGCCTAGGGACTAAATTTAAGTTTGTATTATCAGAGCTAAACATAGTATCTGGCACATGGTACATACTCAGATATGGTTTGAAGATGGACGTTGATTGACTGATAGAATAATTGACATCTGATATTCGGATCCTGCCAAAATTTGAATTCTGCCCATACTTTCAGCCTTATCTTTTTAGTTGCTCCATGCATAATCAATCAATCTCGTCCAAACAAATTATTCTATTCATAGTTCCCTGATAATGGCTTTTATACCTTTGCCTGTTTGCCACTAAAGCATAGCCAACAATATTCTGTGTCAAATCTCAAATCCAATTCTACCAATTCCATGAAGTCTTTTGTGACACTTTGAATTTAGGTAGCACTTAGTGATAGTGTGACTTGTAGACAATTAAATGACAAAAAATTAAAAATGAAACTTGGTTATTAATGTGTATCCTTATGGGAAGGCCTAAAAGCCTTTGTTTGCAAACATTTTCATTGTGTGGTTTATCGTACATTATTAACAGTATACAAAGGAATTTTTTAAACCCTTGATGGTTGTGGAGACTTTAAACAATAGTTATTATTGAAAATAGAGAAGAAACTCAGAGCTACATACATGCTCATTTCTTTTTTATCTCACTCTTGTTCTACTTTATTGTGAAAGGTGATAGAGTCAACATAGTTTTAGAAGATTTCTAAGATATTTGTAGATATTGTTTTAAAATAAAATGATAAAAAATTGGGGCGCCTGGGTGGCTCAGTGGGTTAAAGCCCCTGCCTTCGGCTCAGGTCATGATCTCAGGGTCCTTGGATCGAGCCCCACATCAGGCTCTCTGCTCAGCAGGGAGCCTGCTTCCTCCTCTCTCTCTCTCTCTCTCTGCCTGCCTCTCTGTCTACTTGTGATCTCTGTCTGTCAAATAAATAAATAAAATCTTTAAAAATATACTAAAAAATGATAAAAAATTAAAAAGGTTTTGAACTTATTTGTATTAAAATTAATTAACCTGTCTCATAATTTAAATTGACCATGCAGAAAACATCACTAGATAGCAATTTTAGCAATGAGTGACAGTGATAATAGATTTTTAATCTACTTGAAGGAGAAGATCCCTAGTGGAAGGAAGACACAACTTGAATGATTTTGCAATATGAGTGTAAGTACTTAAATATTATCCTAACAGTAATACCAGTGATTTGAGATGGGCTAATTTTGATATTTGAAAGTAAACAGTACCTGGTATTAGCTCTATTGAACATTGAGAATAATTGATTTGACTCTTAATCGGATATTATATGTTATCACTACCAGAATAATACAAATGACCATCCTGTAAATTTGCACAAATCAAGTGATCCCAGGCATGTGGTTTGCAAGGGAGTTAGTAGTGCAACTAAAATTAACATAGATGTGGTGCCTCAGTGTTTCCGTTGGTTAAGCATTCGGCTCTTAATTTTGGCTTAGGTCTTGCTCTCAGGGTCCTGAGTTCAGGACCCATGTTTAAGTGGGCCCCATAGTGTGGAGCCCACTTAAACAAACAAACAAAAACATAGGTAAACTTAACTTAGGTAAAAATGAAAATTATCCGGTTCACTAAATTGAAGAAAGAGCAATGGAACCAAGCTTCAGGAATAGGTCCCACACATCTCCAAGGGCTTCAGGGACTCAGTATACTCTCCTTTCTTTCTCTTTCTTTCCAAGGTGAGTTCAATATAGCTAACCACTAAACTTCACAAAATAGAACTGTGTTGGCTGGCCGTTCTTGAGCTCAGTCTTTATAGCTTTAGAACCAAGTGATCCCCAAGGGATTTTTTTTCCCTCAACTACAAACACCCACAAACAAAAACCACAAGTATCAAAATAAAACAAAAGCCTCAGAAAATCACTCTGGAGCCGCTTAGAAAAGTGTTCACCTATTGGACTAACTATATATAGGTTTGAAGATGTTGTAATTATGATATGGTCTAAATGGGTCATAAAGGAACTCCACGACTAGATTACAGATCAATGTAGTAATTGGGAGCCATTATTGGAATCTAGTTCAAAGGAACCATTTATCAAAGGATGGGGTTTATTTAAAGAAAAAAAAATTGGAGGAGGTACTGAGAAGAAAAAAAGTTATGTGCTATTACAAGTGAAGGGACTATGGCCTTTTAATTCTGGGTTTCCTCTTTCCATAGGTCCTTAGCTTGTGTTTGTGGGCAACTAAAGGAGAGTAGAGGATGGATTACTTGGAAGAAAGAAATTAAAGGGCTAAGAGTCAGTCAGGCACCAGCAAAATGGATTCAGAGTCAGTTTTCACATTGCAGTTAGGAGGTGAAAATGAGCCAGAAATCTGCTTATGTGTACTGATAAGACAGGGGTATTCATATTGGAGTTTCAGGCTGTGAGTTGTTATAAGAATGGTGTTATAAACTCAGGATATTCTAGTTTTGTCCATGTTCTGTTTCATATTTAGGTGATTGACATTGGGATCCCACTACTTTGTGGATGGGCCATGATAACATTTTTTCTGATTAGGATCAGTTCTCATAGATCCTCTTAGTAATTCCATCTATAGGAGGCTGGGTAAACATAAAAGCCAACAGATGCCTTCTTATCCTTCTCCCTGAAATCAAGTTTAGCCATCTAAGTTTAAGAGAGATCCTATTAAAAAATAAAGAAATTGGTAGCTATTAAAATAATAGTGGTCCTTGGCTACTTGCATGTGGCAAAGATTTGGGAGAAGGACCTGCATTTAATATGGAACAAAGGATAGAAAAAAAGCAATGACTGGATGAAGGAAAAATAATAGGGACCACAGGATAATAGTCAGTAGGAGATATATTAAAAATACTTTTTTTATGTGTGAATAAAGCTGTAGGTGAAAGAGAGTAGTAGATTAATTCTTTTAAGAGTGTCTTTATTCTAAAATCATCTCACATCTACAAATATTCAGGGACAGCTTACTCTAAACTTTGTTTTCTTATCTAGACTGTAGACTTTGGTATTCATAGATTCCCAAATTGTTGGGGGGCTGTCCCAATAAAGAGTAGAAAAACCACTCAGGTAATTTTTGGGCCACATTTTTATAATCTTAATTTAAAAGAGCTATTTTTAGTACTTCCTCCTAAAGAGCCAATAAAAAAGGACCTCAAAATTGAAAAAAATATTAGCTATTTTCCTGCTTTCACTTAAGGCTGATGTATTCCTCATGTATATTCTTACAGAGTTAACGAAATACATATTTGCAAGACACCACATTAATAAGGAAGAGTGATTGGAAAAAGTGTCACCTGTATTTTGTTAATTTGCTGCAGGCTCACTCTTCCTGCAGCTGGCACATATTTTTAATCTTTTTATTTGGCAGGATAGAAGTATCTGTGATGGGGAAACCAATAGCAGTTCTTTCTCTTTGTAAAGGAAGGAATACTGAAAATCTGAGTAATTACAGCTCCATTTCAATTTTACTCACAGCAGTTAAATTATTTAAATGTCTCTTCTGCAGTCAAAATGAATATATTTTAGTTTACAAATATTTTATTACCATTAGAGCAATTTTGTTCCCATTATCTTAGCTTTCCAATTCTGTGTTATTAAAAATGAGAAATAACTCTCACAAAGTGATTCCAAATGAGAGTTCTGGGGCAGAATTATATACATTGATTTTCTTAGGTTCTTTGACTAGGGGGAGCTATACTATATATCAGTAGCTAAGCTACATTTATACACACACACACACACACACACACACACACATATATTTAATTTTAGTCAAGCAAGAAACATATTTCGGCCCCAAAATAAAATCTGTTCAGTGCATTATAGAGTTTCTGCAACAGGAGATTTAATCCTACCCAGTATTATGTTAGAACTTGAGACATGACAATTTTATTGATTATATCAAGAGCTTGATGTCTTGGGGCGACTGATATTGGAAATAAACAATTAGATGTTTTTTCTATTTTTATCCCATTATCTTTTGTGAACTCATCTACATTTACTTTTTCTAATTTTTGAAAGTATAATTTTAATAACTTGAGAGCATTTACACAGAAGGTATGAAAGGAAACTTTTATGGGTTTTGGTTAGGTTCTTAAGTTTTCAGTTCTTATTCTTTTGGTCATAAGATAGTTGATTTGTCTCTATGGTTAAGAGGAGGCAGCGCTCTTATTATAATGCTTACTATCCATCACAATGAGGTGTTGAAGTAACTAGAAATTTTGCTTTATGTATACATTGTATAATTTAACTACTTTGTAAACATAAGCTGAAAAGGATCAACCATACAAAGACATTTTCAGTGTTTCACCATTTGGCATTTTATATTATTAATATTTCTTATCCAATAGGATATTTGTGCTTCTAATTATGGTATAATTATGTTCTTATCAACATTTTGTGCTATTATCTCTAGGACTAAATCTTAAAGGCAGTTAAATATTTTATTGCTTACTGATTAAAAAATAGATCTATGATTACCTCTTTAGGATTAAGAATGCAACAGCCTTAGATTATTTATTCTCAGCCTCAAGTCTTCATCTGTAAAGCAGAAACACCAAAATGTAATTAAAACACTTAACACAAGTCTAGGAACCCAATATTCATTTCCTACTTCCCCTTATCTAAGCTAATAATAAGGAAAATGATCACTCAGCCAGTTTCTTATTCTCATTCTACTGAGCTTCAGCATTAGAGTCAACTTTGTGTAATAAGAATGAATTTCAATGTTTATAGCCTTATTGGGTTTAATTTGATTTGCTTTTGGATCTACATTCAATATCACTTATTATCAATGTGCACTTTTTAAATTTTGCAATTGATGATGGAAGATTCATATGATGTCTGTGATTTAACTTATGCATTATAGGACCAACTGCAGTTCAGTCTAAGTTCATAGGGCCTCTTACAACCCATGGATTTCTACTTTCTGCTATTTATAGACCCGGAGCAGGTAGGTCTGACTCCTGGGCTCCAGATTCTGTTGGCACAATGTATGCGTAGTCCTTTCTGAGAATTGCCTACTTGCTGAGATTTGCCCTGTAAAGTTGCCTAGTAAACTAGGGACTTCTCCATTTCCATTCTAGGCAGCTTTGCCCTACATTGCCACTCTTTTTTTTTTTTTTAAGAAAGAGACAGAGAGAGCAGGTGGGGGGAGGGGCAAAAGGTGAGAGAGAGAGAATCTTCAGCAGGCTCCACACTTAGCACAGAGCCCTATGCAGGGCTCCAGCTCATGACTCTGAGATCATGACCTGACCTGAAATCAAGAGTTGGGACACTTAACTAACCAAGCCACCCAGGCACCCATATGTTGCTAATCTTAAAGACAATTTCCACTCTCTTCCTCTCTCTCTATAAAACCCAGCATCCACTCTTTAATAGAATAGGCTTTAACCAAATACATAAATCAATTATATTAAATGTCTTCTGCTTTCAGCCCTTCCAAACATTATGAAGCAAGTAAATACAATACCATATGCTAGAATTTGAGGGAGTATATGGAATGCAGGTGAAACATACACACACACTATTATATCAATAAACTGCCTTTCAAAAATTGAGAAGAAATATATACTATAAGTAAATCTTCTGACTTCATAAACATTTCAGTGAAAATTCTGGAATAAAACTGAGGAAGCCAATCCAGATAGACTCACTTTCTAGCAGCAATTACTTCTATATTCCCATTTTAGTTTCTTATTTATCTACAAAGTAATGTCTATTGGAATTTCACAGGAAATTCAGAATCTTTGGGAGTGACCATTAAATAGCTGCTGTAATCCAATGTTTTGTACTCAATATATATTGAATATATTGTTTTGAGGTAATTCGATGATGAAATAAAAAGCCCATTTTTTTCCTTTTTTAAAAAAATTAACATATAATGTATTATTTGTTCCAGGGATACAGGTCTGTGATTCATCAGTCTTATACAATTCACAGCACTCACCATAGCACATACCCTCCCCAGTGTCCATCACCCAGCCACCCCATCTCTCTCATACACCTCCCCTTCAGCAACCCTTAGTTTGCTTCCTGAGATTAAGAGTTTCTTACAGTTTGTCTCCCTCTTGGTTTCATCTTGTTTCACTTTTCTCTCACTTCCCCTATGATCCTCTGTCTTGCTTCTGAAATTCCTCATATCAGTAAGAGCATATGATAATTGTCTTTCTCTGATTGACTTATTTCACTTAGCATAATACCTTCTAGTTCCATCCACATCATTGCAAATGGCAAAATTTGGGGGTTTTGATGGCTGCATAGTATTCCATGGTGTGTGTGTGTGTGTGTGTGTGTGTGTATACCACATCTTATTCATCTGTTGATGGACATCTAAGCTCAGAAAGCCCATTTTTAAACTACTTACTTTTCAAATAGAAGACAAGATTAAAACAACAACAACAACAACAACAACAACAGGTTTACCTAATCAGATGTATAACTTCCAACAGATCATTTGACATTTAATGTAATATAGTAAAAAAAGAGAGTTATAAACTGATGTGCATGATTCTTGGCTTTTAGGTAAGCCTCTGTCACTAGATAGATGACCATAAGAAGACTATTACATTCTCTGTTTCTGTTTTCAAAATAATAATACAGTGACAATCCTCTATATTCCTACTTACTTTATATAGTTGTTATGAAGATCAAATGAGTCAATGTGAATGTTGGGGTTTAAAATACAAAGTTACAGAATAATGTTATGAAACATTCACCTATTCAAGTATGTAAAAAAAGAGACAATGCAAATATGTCTATTATATTAACACACTAGTACATTACAGATAACTTAGAAGGACAAAAAGTTGATTGAGATTCATGATTTAAATGATTTAGATAGTTATTAGATTATTGACAAACTAAAGAATAAACTTTTCTGTTGACTAATTTTGAAAATGTCCCTTGCTGGGGATATTATTTGTCCCAGGGTTCTTTATTGATGGGTTTTACTCAGTTCTGGAGTAAGGTGGTAATGTCAATCTGAAATATGAACTGATATTAAGGTGAGAGAGTTGTTTGTGTACTATGGCATTGTCTATACTAACAGGTTGTTTCCTAGATTACCACAAGGAATGCCACTATTAGGAAATTATAGAGCACATCTGCAAATTGTCTTTATCATCTGAAATAACACTGAGAAAGACAATATCTGAGATATTGTATCTATCATAAGAAATAGTATTGCTGTGTAATGGGTAATTTTATGTGTCAAGTTGGAGAGTGTTTCTGGATGAAATAAACATTTAAATTGGTGAATGCTGGGTACACAAATTGCTCTCTATAATGTCGGCTGCCCTCATCTAATCATTTGAAGGCTGAATAGAACAAAAAGACCATTCTATAGGAGCAAGAGGACATTCTCCTGCAGACTGCCTTCAAACTTCATTTACACCTCTGGCTCTTAAATCTCCAGTTTTCCAGTGCACACTGTAGATTTTGAACTCATCAGTCTATAATCATGTGAATCAATTTCTTATAACAAATCTCTTTACACACACACACACACACACATTCTCTTGGTTTTGTTTCTCTGGAGAACCCTGACTAATAAATACAGCATGTTGTCAACTTTTAGAAAAGTAATGAAGAGAAATATTCTGTTCATCAAAACTATGAAAGAAATATCCTACCTTACTCATTTTTAATGTTGATGCTTCTTGACCAGAAGGACTTCAATATGTACCAAAGTGAAATGAGAAAGATGCATATTACATTTAATATGTATATGAAAATTATAAGCAATGTGGGAAGAATAGACCAAAAAAAATTCCAAGTGGATGTAAATGAAAAAGTGCATTACTTAATAGCCAGTTTCTCCTGAGAATGTCAATACTGATATTGACATTATTCAGGTCATCATCTGAATTGATCTGATATTTTAGTGTGGAAAATTTTCAGAGATTATTGTGCCACATTCTAAATAATTCAATAACAGAGATTTTAAACCATCTAGTTATAATTTGAATGTTGTTTGGAGAGCTAGAGAGATAAGGTAATTTTATACTTGTTCAACATGGCATCATTGTCATCTTACCAAAGTAAGAAATGGAATGTATGACCTCTAAAACCTCTCACATCAGGATACTTTTATCGCGATCAGGCAAGCTTTGTGTATAGAGCCTACAAGATATTAAAATTTAGAATATTAAATAATAAGATCACATACAACAGCATTTCAATACCATTAGCTTCCAATAAATCAAATTTGCAAGAATTAAACTATAAAGCTATTATGTTTCAGTGAGAGAGGAAATATTAAAATTCATGAGTATTTAAAGGACACCGTAACTAAAGCACAGAAGATTATGGTTCTGCCCATAAAGGACTAGAAAGTTCCAATATGTTTTTACCATGAAATTATCAGAAATCAACAGGAAGATAAATATTGTCATTGATAAAAAACATGTAGGATTAACTTGAATGATGGTTATAGAAGATAAAAAAGTTAGAAATGTAATTTAAAAAGAGCTGATATCCTTTATAGATACTAGGAAAGAGAAAGTACCAGCAGAGAGGTTAAAGAGATTATGAAGGACATTTTTAAATAGGTTAAGGAGAACAAAATATGAAAACATTAAATAGACCCTTTTAGAGGAAATTGATTATAAAAGCCACAGAAACTGATAAACAATAGAAGCAGCATTAATTAATAGTAGAGAGAATATTGAAAATTTATAAACTGTTGTCAAGTCTTCAGAAATTATAAAATTGAGAAGAATGTGAATTCAGAGAAAATAAATTTAAAGAAAAAAACTGTTAGAAGTGATACAGAATATTACTTAAATGCTCTGCACCCTCTATTATGCTGAGCCAAATAAGTCAATCAGAGAAAGACACTTATCATATGATCTCCCTGATATGAAGAATTTGAGAGGCAACATGGGGGGTTTGGGAGGTAGGAAAAGAATAAATGAAAGAAGATGGGATCGGGAGGGAGACAAACCATCAGAGACTCATAATCTCACAAAACAAACAGGGTTGCTGGGGGGAGGGAGTAAGGAGAGGGTGGTTGGGTTATGGACATTGGGGAGGGCATGAGCTATGATGAGTGCTGTGAAGTGTGTAAACCTGGTGATTCACAGACCTGTACCCCTGGGGCTAATTATACATTATATGTTAAAAATGAAAAATAAAAAATAAAAATAAATAAATGCTCTCCACCCTTAAAAAAATGTATCTCATTACAAATGTTTTCCTTTCTTTACTGACAAAAAAAATATGAATGTTAAAATAGAAATATTTATTATATTCAGGGACATCAGGAATATCTTTATCATAAACATTTTTGCTGTTAATACCATTAATACTATTATGATAAGGTATTGTGCCCAAGATGGGTCAGTCAATCAAATTACCAAATAAATTACCAAATTAATTTATCTTTTAATCTTAAGCTTTCTTGACCACATACCTTACCCAGGAAGTGTGGCTAGTGGTTGGATATAGGCTGGGAGATGCTCATAAAGGAATCATCTGGGATGGTTTAATTTATTGGGTTCTTTTCCTTTGGAATATAGGAATAGTGGCAGTTAACAAATACGTTTAAACTCTTTCTCTTACATTATAATTCTCTTTAATTGGCTCAATATTTCATTAAAAGAGTAAACTTCCTTCTAGCATTTTGAGGCGTGCTCTTCACTTATTCTTTGCAATTAACCATTAAGACTCTGTTTTCAGAAATTTAGAATGGTGACTAATTAGTACAGAGCAAGTGGTCTCAGTGCTGAGGTCAATGGAGAGGATGCACAGTGTTTAAGAATCCTTCCAAGTTAACCAGCAGGGAGGCATACGAGACAATGCTTTTCCTTTGTAATGGATACTAGAGAAAGGCCGTCCTTGCAAAGGGAATATCTTGGTGTGTCTACTGCATGTATTTGTAATACTTGTTTTAATCATTCTCTCATTTTTAAACATGTAGGTTTCTTTAATTTCTCAATACTAAACAATGCAGGAACATGGATTTGGTTATCAGATTTTAGTTTGTTTACTAGCTTTGTCACTTAATCTCTTTGAGTTTTCTTCTATCCAAAAGAGAAAGTAATACCTATGTCAAATGGTTGATTTTTAAAAATTTATTATTATTTTTTTAATTTAAGTATAGTTGACACACAGTGTTACATTAGTTACAGGTGTACAACCTCATATACAGGTGTACTACATCATTAGTTATAGGTGTACAACATCATTAATTGACAATTCTGCATGTTATGTTATACTTACTCACCACAAGTGTAGTTATCATTTATAACCATATAGCACTATTACAATACCTTACGCTGTATCCTTCATCCTGTGATGTATTCTTTCCCTAATTAGAAGCCTATACTTCCCACTCTCCTTTACCCATTTTTCCCAACCCCACAATCCCTCCTTTCAGCAACCATCAATTTGTTCTCAGTATTTATGTGTCTGTGTTTGTTTCGTATTTGTTTGTCCATTTGTTTTGTTTTTTAGATTCCAGATAAAAGTGAAATCATGTGGCATTTGTCTTTCTTTGTCTAACATATTTCATTTAGCATAATGCCCTTTAAGTACAACCATTTTGTCACAAATGACAATATCTCATTCTTTTTAATGGCCAAGTAATAATCCAGTGTGTGTGTGTGTGTGTGTGTGTGTCTGTACACCACATCTTCTTTATCCATTCATCTATAAATGGACAGTTATGTTGCTTCCATATCTCAGCTATTAAAAATATTGCAATAAATATAAGGGTACAGGTATCTTCAAATTAGTGTTTTCATTTTATTTGAGAAAATACTTAGTAGTGGAATTGCTGGATCATATGGTATTCCTACTTTTAATTTTTTTGAGAAAGGCACATACTGTTTTCCGCAGTTAATCAATTTACATTCCCACAGTGCACAAGGGCTTTTTTCTCTTCACATCATAACCAATACTTATCATTTCTTGTCTTTTTGATTCTAGCCATTCTGACAAGCATGAGGTAATATCTTATTGTGGTTTTGATTTACATTTCCCTAATGATTAGTGATGTTGAGCATCTTTTTTTTGTGTCTGTTGGCCATCTGTACATCTTTGGAAAAATGTTCATTCAGGTTCTCTGCCCATTTTTAAATCTTTTTTTTTTGGTGTTATATATGTTATTTATATTCAAATCATTAATTTAAGCATTACATTTTATGTGTTAGTTTGTCTAACCCAGTTGCTGGCACATGGCAGAAAATAAACAAAATTTGATTCCTTTCCTATGCTACTTCACCCTTATGAAATGACTTAGCAACTTGAAACTGAACTTAGTTTGAGTAGGGTCTAATCATTACAAAAGCCATTAGGGTTTTTACCTTTCTTTATGATACTGTCCTTAAATTAGTATAAGCTAAGACTGCGCTAGATTTTTTCCCTCATGTTGTTTCCTTATATTGTTGACTTATATTGGACTTGTATGTCTCTAAAATCTCCTAGATCTAATTCTTGTGAATGACTCAAGCCAAGTCTTGCCAATAAATTGTTCAATAAATCCCTTTTAAGAGAGTATCTTTTCCCACTTCCCTTACTGAAAATTTCTTTTTACAACCCTTTCCCTCCTACTCCCTTCCAGAAATCTGTGTACTACATGAAACTCTCCTGGGATCCCATTCAGGCTGTAGAAAAGAGAAAATCTCTGGTTATCTAATGGGGTTGAAAAGTCAATCAATAAGCAACATGGATTTAGTAAGAAAAAATAAAGCCAAGCACCAAAGCTTCAATGTCTGTTGCTAAGCTGTGGCGTTCTGAAAGATATTTCTTTGATACCAGCTATTGGTAGACTTCTTTAAAAAAATAATAAGATGTAGTATAAAACCAGATTGCGTTTAATGCTGGAAGTTTATGTCATAGGACTAAATTAAATAAATAATTGAAGCAAGGGTTATTTATCACTGATTTAAAAGAGAATAATATGTTTAATTATGGGTAACACTTTTAGAGAAGTGGCTAGATGTCTGTGCACAAGAGAGACATAAGGATTATTGGAGGTTAAAAAAACATAACTATAAAGAGAGAGGAAATGAGCCAAGAACATTCATACTAAAGAAAGGAAGACAAAACCAAATTCACTATAAAAGATACTGAGGGGAAAATATCAGATACTCTTTTATGAGTCCAAAATAAAGCATAAACATATAAACTATAAAATTTGCTTTAGAAAAAATTTTGAAATTAAGCTTTAGGATTAATCTGAGCATTTAGTCAAGGAAGAATGCAAAGATATTCCTCTCAGGAGTTGTGGAAATTCCCCCTCTTTGCAAGTGAAATCATCAGTTAAAGATATTGCTTTATGAATGTCAGCATGTTAATAAGTTCTTTGGCCCTATAGTCACTTCCTTTAATTCTGTTGATCTCTGGCTTCCTAAAGATGAAGTCATTGAAATTGATTTTTATGAAAAAATTTTAAAACCTCCAAATTCTAGTTATGCCAGTCTATTTTATAAGGATGCTCTATTTATTTTCTAAAGTATTCAGATTTTTACCTTGGGAAACTCTGGTATAGGATAATTATGATTTTGGTTAGGAGTCATCTCTTTGGGGTGTTATCCAGACTCAAAGATCCCTAGAAGGTTGAAGGTAAAGGAAGGCATTTCTGTTGCATTCTCTGAAAACATACCTAGGAAGGGGTAGCTGAACTGGAAAACCAAGAAAGCTGAAATTAAACTCAAGTAGTGAGTATGAAGGGCACCTTGAGGATGGATGCCCACATCTAGCAGCAGGGCAGGAAAAGTAGTGGCAGGGTTAGTTGAAATCTGCATTGTCCAAAAGGAAAGCTAAGGTGAGGTAGTTGTGCATTTGTCAGCCAAGAGTAAAATCTGAGCATTCCTAGAAGTAGTAGCTCTTGTAGTGGAAATGGTGTGTCATCTGAAAGCAACTGTACATCTTTGGACAGCTCTACATGTCTTCCATTGTTTAATCATGTGCTTCTGTTTTGATAGCCTAGTACTCTAAGTGAAATTATGTTCTACTTTTTTTCCAAATCATTAGAGAGTGTTTCATCCATGATCTCCTCCTGGAAAGGTGACACACCTTTAAAGATATCTCTATTTCATTCCTGGAAGTTTCTTAGAGAAGTAACCTTACCATGCTCGGAAAACGCCCTCCATTCGCTCTCAGCTCTTATATCTTCTAATCTTATCACCACCTGGCTGTTTCAAAAGCTGCTGACCCATGTGAGTGAACTCTTAGCTAAGCAAAGATATGTCATTGGCAACTATTCTGATGTACTGCTTTCAACAACTTATGACCTATAATTTGCATCCATCCTTACCTGTTCCTTCCAGTTTTATATCTGGGTCATTTGACTTTCCCAATCCTGCCTCTTCATCTCAGACTTGGAATGTTCTTGAGGAAGGAAGCTTTAATCCTGTTCTTTCCCCAAAGCATGGGTTGGGCCAGGATAGGACTTTTAAGAAAACTGCTGAAACTTTGCAGTAGTGGACAGCACACAGTGTAGCTTGAATTTTGTCCTACATAATTACCTATAATTACTAACTGCTTCAAACCTTTGCCAAGGATATATGTTCAGATCCTGCAAGGTTTCTCTATGCCATTGGAGGGTCAATTCAACCCCGGCAGTGGCATTCTCCTGAGACTTGTACATCTCAGTTTTCACACATGGTTTCCTTTTGTGCCTCTGGGAAATGCAGAAGTTCTTTCCTCTTCTAGTCTCTTTCCTATCCTGTCACAGGAGTCTGACATATACTTCTTGGCAAATTTCCCCAACTTTCTCATGCTCATCACTGCCTTTCATCACAAATGTGTGGTGTGAATTATATGCACAGATGAGGCAGCCCTCTTATTCCATAGTATATTTATCAAAACTGAGCTTTTAAATCCCAAATTATGCCATTCATTGTGCCTTAGTCTACTTTGAAACTGTGCTAAGTCCATATACATTCTTTTACATGTTTTTTTGCTATACAAGGTAAAAGTAGGGTCAGAACTCTGTTGTTCTCCAGGCAAAGTCTGATCATGGGTGTGAATATTGTTCCTCAGAAAGAAAACATGTAACAAGTAGAGGTCATTTCCAAAATTCAGATGTTTTGAGAGGGAAACACAAAATAAATTGATGACTAAATAAAGGATTTCTCCAACTTTCTAAGCTACTGCTCTATTAAGGAAATATATTAATAGACCAAAAGACCAGAACCCTCTAACTTATGTTTTCCTCAAGAACAATAAAGAAATTTATTTTGTATATATGTATAAATTGAAGGCTTCAATTGAGTGGCACCCAAGTAGATCAAAGAGCAGTCTTTCCTAAAGTAAATGCTGTTTCTATCCTAGAATGTGAAGTGAGATTTGCAACTCTCAAAATGGTGGACTTCCAACCACAAAATTGAGACATTCTCCATCTCCTGTGTTGTTATAAGGATATTAAAGGACTTGGCATTGAGTATTAATAAGCCTGAGTCTCACTCTTTCTTAAAAGGAAATATCAATTTGATAAGGTCCTTCTTTGGGTTTAGTTTTCTTACTGAACATAAAAATTGTGTAGCTACTCTATTTATTTATGGTCCTCACATGGGATGTGGTCTCAGCGGTAAAGTTTTAATTATTGTAGAAAATGTAGAACTCAGATATTTATGATGTTTTCCTATTGAGACATGGAAAGAGAGTTACACAGAGAAATCTGTTATTTTTTCCTTCCATAAGTAGCTATGCTATAAACATTTACATTTATATATATAGTATATATATTGTGCTATATCCATTTACAAAATAAGGTTGTTATTTATTTTTATAGTTACATTTTTGGAGTCCATTAGGTCTACTTTGGGAAGTAGATTTTCTTGGTGCTGGCTATAATCATGACATCATTAGAGGTTACTCTCTCCTTTGAGATGCATTTAAAATTGATTTGCATCCCCTATTTTATGTCCAATAAGAAATTCAATGTTTTTCCCAACACTCCTGTGAATTCCGAGGAGTGTACATTCTCACGGTCACTCCTAATTCCAATTTCTGGTTTACTCTGAATTTAATCTACCTATTTTTCTCTTCCCCTTGTTGCTTTCTTCATAATTTACTCAAATAAGGAACATTACCCATGTCTTCAGGTTCTCCCATATTTCAGTCACAGAAAACATTTGTAGATACAGTAAATTATACTAAAGATTTAGAGTTAAGGGGGTGGGGGGCATTGTGGTAATACACAGCAATTTATATAAAAAGGGAGTGTCAAATATCTTTGTTTCTTGAGTTTCTTTCCTTACTATTCCATCCTTTGAATGCAAAGGATTCAGTCAGGAATTTCCAACTGGCAAATATTCCACTGAGTATGCGATATTTTAACCCCACTGTTCCTGAGGACCCTTTAGTAAAAATATATTATCAGAATTATTTCTGAACAAATGGATTTTCATGTAAAAAGTATTTTCTTCAATACAATAAAGATAATTGATAACCAAATATAATTGCAAGTGATCTTTTTTATAGCACAGTTGAATTATTTTAATTTTTCTTATTTTCTTGAATTAAAAAAAAATGGTGTTTTTTTGCAGGCTTAATTTTGATATAAAGATATCTCAAAGGGGTCCCTGGTAGCTGAATCAGTAAAGTGTCTGTCTTTAGCTCAGGTCATGATCCCAGGACCCTGGGATAGAGCCCCTACAATGGGCTCCCTGGTCAGCAGGGAGCCTGTTTCTCCCTCTGCCTGCTGGTACCCCCTGCTTGTGCTTTCTTGTTCACTCTCTCTCTCTCTCTTAGACAAATAAGTAAATTTTTTTTTTTAAGATATCTCAGAGATGAGTACTTACTTTAACTATGTAACTATATAAAATCCTATCAGGTATAGCTCCTTGTTTTTCTTTTGTGGCTCTTTTGTTTTTAATAATAATTTGAATTTTCCCACACTGATTTTTTTCCAAATCTAAATTTTGTTCAAAGATTTATTTTTCCTGTAATTTTTAATGAATAACATGTTTTGATATGCATCATTGGCCATTGTCCTTTTTTATGTTGTTTATTTCTCCCATCCAAGTACTAACCAGGCCCGACCCTGTTTAGCTTCCGAGATCAGAGGAGATCGGGCGCGTTCGGGGTGGTATGGCTGTAGACTATGTTGTTTATTTCTACCAGGCATTCATTTTAATTTGAATAAAGACAGCTAAATTTAACATTTAATTGATAGCATTGTCAATTTTAATAATTGAGAAACATTATTATTTAATACACTTAAGTAACATAGCCTTTGGCTGAGAAGTTCTGCTTATCATGGTTTTAAATGCAAAAGGAAAGAGAAGGGGTATACGCAAAGGATTCCACCAAAGGTGGGGGAACAGAGAGGCAGACACAGAAATAGGACAACTGAGTAATGCAGAGTTGCTACTTCTCTCTGGCTAAATGGCTCTTATGTCATGCACACCAACATCAGAATTCCATGGGGGACAATTGTCAATGTCAAAATGGAAAGATTAAATCTTTTCTAGCCCTGTTTAGATCTCGCCTCCAAATATGTCTGTGTTTTGTTCACCTCTGCTCTCACCTGCCTTATAATCCCTACTAGACTTTGTGCAATACCCACTTCTTACTGCTTCCTATGGAGCGCAGTTTAGAGAGTTCACGTCTCCAGTTAAAACTCTATAGTTTCCCACCTAAAGCAATGTGTTCTGCTAGATATAAGACCACCTACCCTGGAGAGAAATAGCCTTTTTCCTTAGGGGCAGTAATTACAAAAAGTTGTCCTCCTCCTTGATAAGTTAGATGCCGTGGCATCTTTCCCCACAGACATAGTCTGTCTTTGTCACTCCAGAACATTTGTGTTTTATTTCCCATTGTTCAGCACTCTTTTGGAGTGCTTTTCTTTCTTCCTAGTTCCATCTGACTTTGTTTTCTGTAGGACAGAAGATTTTTTCCTCAGGAGCCTTCTTACTCTACCACAATCAATCCCAAAGGTGCTTATTGCTTGAGGGCATTTGCATGGCTGGCACTAGTTGGGAGAGGACATGATTTTATACAGGAATTCTTCCAGGTGGTAGTGCTCATGTTATGGCATATGTACAAGATATTTCACTTAGGTTTACACCTGAGTGTAAATAGACACAAATAGGCATAGAGATCTAAACTTCTGCATGAGTAAGAAGAGCATACCATACTTAATTTTCTATTTGACATATGAATATATTAGAATGTGCTTTAACACTGTGTTCTCAAAGCTAAGTATTTACAATACCATCTTGTTTCATCAGTGAGCCTTATAGCCATTGCATTTTCTCAATATTCACAGCAAATTGTACAAATGACAGATTTTACCTTATCTGAAACATCCTGTTAAATTTATGGTTATATTTAAAGTAAAATATCTGTGTTTCTGTTTTCGTTTTCATTTTTGTTTTTAAAGCACATGTACAGATTTGGGTGAGATTTACTTATTTATTTATTTCTTTATTTTAAAGTCATGATGTAAATCCACTCAACCATACTTTCTTGCTCTAGGCTCTAGCCTACACACAGTTTTTCGTTAAAATATTACTCAAACTGAGGACATTTGCAGTAGTCTGGAACACATTTTCTCTAGTACTTGACTCTAAGCTCTCTATACATCTTAGAATTCTCTGAAATAAATTCTCTGGCATGTTCCAGTATCACTGAGTAAATAGCAGCTATGCCTATATCAAGAACAGTGTCAGTCTAAGTGGAAAATATGCCAGCTTTATTAAGAGCATCTTTAATGGATTTAATTAAGCTTCTTATTCTGTCACTAATACCATTTTCTGAATAAAGAACTTCTCCATACATAACACATTATACACTATAAAATATTTAAACATAGAGAAAAATATAGTGGAAATCATAATGAAAACCTACCATCACCCAGCTTTGTCAAATCCTAATGTTTTGTTTATATGCTCTGATAGTTTAATTAAACATTTCAGGGGTGCCTGGGTGGCTCAGTGGGTTAAGCCTCTGCCTTCCGCTCAGGTCATAATCTCAGGGTGCTGGGATCAAGTCCTGCATTGGGCTCTCTGCTCATCAGGGATCCTGCTTCCTCCCTACCCCCACGCCTGCCTCTCTGCCTGTCAAATTTGGATCTCTGTCTGTCAAATAAATAAATAAAGTCTCTAAAAAAAAAAGAAAAAACATTACAGATTTATTTGAGTCCCACTGTTCAATTATCCCCTCTTTCACTTCCCTCTTTCTTTCTTTCTTTTTTCTTTCTTTCTTTCTTTCTTTAGAACTAACTAATCTCTTTGTTTTTTATCAAATCAGCATATGTTTATACTTTAAATATGTATTTGTATATTCTGAAATAATATTTAATTTTTGTGTTATTAAAGCCTATAAATGTTATCAGAATATAATAATTTCTCTGAAACTTAGTTTTTCTTCACATTATGTTTAAGATTTTTTCTATTAATACTTATAGGTATAAATATTCATTTTTACTAGTAAGGATTCCATTGCATGAACATAGCTCAATTTATTTCCCCTTGTATTGTCCTTTGCTGTTCACTTTCCTAGCAGTTACACTCTCAAAGCAGTTACATTTTCACACTCCTTGATGCAAAGACATGTGAGCATTAATAATGATTATTGCTCTTTAAAGCTATTCAAATTTGGAATGGTTCATTATGCAGCAGTAGTGCTAATTTCATTCCTTCCATTGAAAATAACAGAATATTTCTTTTCTTAATCCCTAAAGTATTTTCTGTTTCTCATTGGATCCATGTCTGTAATGCCTTTTTTTGTTGTTGTTGTTATTGAAGTGTAGTGGACATAAAATATTAGTTTCAGGTGTAGGACATAGAACTTCAAAATTTATATGCATTGTTAAGTAATTATTAGGATAAATCTAGCTGCCATTTATCACCATTCAAAGTTGTTATAATATTGGGATGCCTGAGTGGCTCAGTTGGTTAAGTGTCTGGTTTCAGCTCAGGTCATGATCTCAGGGTCCTGGGATCAAGTCCTGCATTGGGCTCCTTGCTCACGGGGGAGCCTGCTTCTCCCTCTGCCTGCTTCTGCTTGTGCTCTCACTCTCTCTGATAAATAAATAAAATATTTTTTAAAAATTTAAAAAAACACAAAGTTGTTATAATACAATTAACTATATTCCCTATGATGTACACTACATCTTCATGACTTACTTATTTTATAACTGGAAATTTATACCTCTAATCCTCTTCACCTATTTCACTCATTCCCACAATCCCTCCCCCTTTGGCAATCAGTAGTTTATTCTCTGTATCTGTGAGTCTGTTTCTGGGTGTTTTGTTTTGTTTTTTAGATTCCACATTTGGTGAAATTATATACTATTTTTCTTTATCTGACTTACTTTACTTAATGTAAAACCCTCTAAGTCCATCCATGTTGTTAGAAATGGCAAAATTTCATTCTTTTTTATAACTAATATTCCACTGTGTGTGTGTGTGTGTATGTATATATCACATCTTCTTTATCTATTCTCTATCAGGGGACACCATTTAGGTTGCTTCCTTATCCTGGCTATTGCAAATAATGCTGCAATGAACATAGTAGTGCACATATCTGAATAAGTATTTTCATTTTATTCAGATAAATATGTAGAAGTGGAATTGCTGGATCATATGGTATTTCTATTTTTAATTTTTTGAAAAACTTCCATTCTGTTTTCCTTAGTGGCTGCACAATTTTGCATTCCTACTAAGAGTGCAGGAGGGTTCCCTTTTCTCCACATTCTTGCCCTCACTTGTTATTTTTTGTCATTCTGGCTGGTATAAGATGATATCTCATTATGGTTTTGATTTGCATTTCCCTGATGGTTAGTGATTTTGAGCATCTTTTAGTGTATCTGTTGGTCATGAGAGCCTGTTTCTTAGAGAAATGTCTATTTAGACCCTCTGTCCTTTTTTTTAAATTAGATTTTTTGTTTTCTTCATATTGAGTTGTATATGTTCTTTATGTATTATGGATATTAATCCCTTTTAGGTTATATCATTTGCAAATATCTTCTTCCTTTCAGTATGTTCCCTTTTCATTTTGTTAATGGTTTTCCTCATTGTACATATTTTTTTTAAGTAGGTTTATTTGTTTGTTTTTGGTTTTTGTTGCCCTCGCCTGAGGAGACAGTTCCAAAAAAATATTTCTAAGACCAATGTCAAAGAGCTTATCGCTTATGTAATATCTTTGATAGTAGTTTTTGAGGGTCTCTATCTTAGTTCATCAGTGAATTGTGTGTTCTTCAAGATATAGTAGGCCTGGAATCCCTATCTTATGTGTTTATTTTCCTACACTTGGCTTGGTATTTCTAGCCATTATTTCATTTCTAATACAAATAAAACAAGTTGATGTTAAAATGCATTTCATTGATGTTTTTCTTTTCCACAAAAGCCTAGACCTTATTAAAGTGTTCAGCATAAACCTCCCCAAAATGTGCACTTTGGCATGTGGATTACTTTGACCTGAAGTCAGTCAAGTTCCAAAATACTTAGAGAGAGTTCTTTATTTCCCCTTTAACTGTCTAAAAGAATCTAGATAAAGAGCCTTTTCCAGGAAGAGTACAGATCACCAGAAATAATTACCAAGAATGTGGACCAACTATGGTAAACTGTGGAGAAGCTCGGTGAGGTCTGGTGATCAAATTCCTCTCTCTGTCTTATTTTTTTTGCAGGGGATGGCAGGCATTTGTTTACCAAACATTTGTTCTTCCTATCTTACTGTGAATTGTCTTTCTTCCCTTTGAAGTCTCAAACCACTGCCCCCTTCTTAACTCAATTACAAACAATCCACTATTTCATGTTTGAATAAAGTGAGGGTGATGAAAAATGCCAACCTCACCATTGTAATTTTTTATTTGATATACTCAGAAGTTAGGGCTCATGTTGAAAGTGAGCTTGCCTCACTCTTCTTCAGGAATATATTCACTGTATTTCCTAGTGATTAGTGATAAAATAGTTATCTGATTTTATCATTTTAGATCTATCATAATTCTGTTGTCTGTAATCATAAGGTGTTCAATCTTTAGTTCATGTTTAAATTATGCTTAAAATTAAGCTTTAAATTATGCTTAATTTATACAGTTATATAATGATCTTACTTCTAGTTCCTTCTTTTGTTATTCTCCTAGATCTACTGAAATTTTAGCTCAGTGATATTTTTCTTAAAGAGCAGATGATTTGTCAGGCCCATGGTACTCTCTCTGTGAGCTAAGTATGCTATGCCACCTCTCTTCTGGGGGCCATCTTCCTATCCTGAGTATAAATAGGGGTCAATGAATATAAAACAGCTGAAAGAATGGATTCTGAAAAAGTTGCTTTTGTACTGATTAACCCTGCTCACCTGAAAGTACAAATCTTTATGCCTCTCAGAATTACTTCAGTTTCATTAGGAATGAACTCATAAAACCATAGAATATCATGGCTGGGAAGGAGATCTTAAATTCCATCTAATAAGACCTTATTCATCAAGGCAGAAATGAATGAAATATTCACTATTTGAAAAATTTTGGTTTCAAAATCTAATTTTCATATGGCTCACCTAATAGATGAAGGAAAAAATCCCCAGTAACTTGCCAGTGAGACATCTCTCAGAGAGGGCCACGGCACTACATGGATTCATCTCTGTGATCTCAATAATACGATGTGATGTGGGAAACAAACCAGAAGAGAAATTATTAAATTTCCTTATTACCTACAGCCCTTTGACAAGTCTTTGAAACAGGCTAAGTGACATTCCTCTAGGGACTCAACTGCCTCGATGTTGACACTTTGTAAGGGCCAAAGACAATCCTAGCCCAACTACCTCCTCACCCCACTGGATCCTGTAAACTTACTTTAATGTAAAAAAAAAAAAAAATTGGAAACTTCCTTTATCTCTTACCCCCCCCCCCGCCAAGATACATGTTGGCAATCATCCCCCAAGCATATGGCCTGCTGATATACATCTGAAGGGTCTCATTACTAACGTTTTATTAGACAGTAATAAATGACATTTTTCCAGTAATAGCTAGCCCCCTCAAGGTCCTGGAAACCTTGCTTCTAAAATTCCTTAGAGTCTTATGCTATCCCAAACCCCCTTACAATTTGAAAGTATATAATGGGACCTCTTCATGAGCCTAGTGCCAATCTTTCTGCCCATGGGTCCTGTCCCTGTGCTTTAATAAAGCCTCTTTTTTCACCAAAGACATCTCAAGTATTTTTTCTTGGCCATCAGCTTTGAACCCTAACATCTTTCCTACATCATCATTTATTCTGTCTCTCATGTTGCTTCCCTATCAAAAAAAATTGTTTTAGACAGTTTATACATATTTGAATGAAAGGAGTGAGAAAAGAACCACACCAAAATTTCCCTCAAGGGAGATTAGGACTTTCCAAATGACTTTGAACTAGCAAGATGTACCAGTGCAGTTCATTGCCAGCAGGGAAGCATCCTAGATCATTTTCTTTGTTCCAAACCATTCTGTTATTATCTAAATAGATTCTTCCTAAGTGATGAGTGAGTAACATTCCAAAATCATTTGTCAGTGAGTCCCTCTAGATCTTGGAAGTGATTTTCCCATACAAATAACATAATGAATGACTATTGTGTTCCTTGGCCAATATTGCAAAGTCATTTTAACACACAAGACACCTAAGTATATTGGAATTGTTTCAAATACATCTAACCATCATCTGTCTCATGCTTTCTATGGGACAATTGCTTTCTTAATTCTGTCTTTTTCTTTCAACAGTAGCAGCCATTTCTACATCAATATAGAGCATGATCTATATTGGTGGTTGGATGAGTTATACCCAGGAGCCATTAAAGGAACTTTTTTTTACTCAATACATTTCTATAACTGCATGACAGAAAAAATGATGCAGGATAAACACTCTCCAGTTCAGATCAAAAGAAGAAAGAAGCATTGCACCCAAGAGTAGCATGCAGTTTCATAGTTATGTAGAAATTCTTGAAATTGAAGACTGCCTAACTCTCAGCTTATATCTTCTGTTCTTTCCATTTTGTATCTTGATCCCATTTTAGAAATTACACTCTATGGAAATTTGAGAACCACATTTAATTAGAATAGCCATATTATATGAAACTACTTCCATTTTTCATGGGTCTGAACTTTGCAAATTATTTTTTATTCAGTGAAGTGTTATATTTTCATTCAACTTCATGATTTTTTTGGTAATGTGCACTGTTGTAACAGAAACTTTTAAACTTAAAAATTAACTTTGACTTGCCAAAAAAAAAAAAAAAGCTTTGTTTCTGAAAGTAATTATTTGCAATAATTGCCACGCTGTTTTCTGAAAAGGTAAGATTCCTGGGTCTCCTGCTGGCTTCTGTCAAATTAATGTGTGCTGCTCCCCTGCTGAAAAATCCACTTGGTTCTCCTTCAGGCCACCTGTGGAGGAAGAGAGGGGCTTATTTTTTTTTTTTTCCTTAAATTTCCAATAGAATGAGAATAGATAGAATGTGGATCAGAGGATTAAGTATCACTTACTTTAGTGCTTTGAGAGAATTTAATCTCAAGAACAAAACAAGTTGAACTTCTGGTCTCACAAGCTACTAGCATACTCTCAAATTTTTCTTAAATAATTTGACAACACTTTGACGTTCTACATACCCTCTCATTTTGCTCAAATCTTGCCGTCTTTCATCTTCTTACTGTAAAACAACTTTTATTTAAAAAGGAGCTAATATTGGCTCTTGGTAAAGGTTAAGAAGGTTCAGACATGAGATTGTTACTGTGTTAATCACCCAGTGTCTACATTGACAGTATCTATAATTTTTTCCCCCTTTCCATCATTATTATAACTTTTCTCAGAGCAGAGTCATCATCAATGAACATCAAGTGCCAGCAACTTCTCTTCATTGTCTTTCTTTATTCAGGGAGGGGATAAGCTTGATAGCTGCATTCTTATCAGAAAATGTTAGACTGCACTCCCATTTAAAGATCACACAACCAATATGGATCTGAAATACCAAAAGTGCCAAGTGTGATAAGAGGTGATAAGTCTATTGGATTTGTTATACCAACATTTGAAATCAATTTGAACCCTGTTGGGATGTCATTTAATTTTGAAAAACTTAACTTTGGAATATGTTTTTGTTTGTTTGTTTCCTGAATTTTAGGGGACTCTCTTCTTTGCAGTTAGGTGAATGGTACGAAGTTTTGTGTTGTTGGATTCCCATAGAGGCAGCACTTCATAAGTCATTTTCTATTTTCTTAAGAATGAAACCCTTGGGTGCCTGGGTGGCTCAGTGGGTTGAGCCGCTGCCTTCGGCTCGGGTCATGATCTCGGGGTCCTGGGATCGAGTCCCGCGTCTGCCTCTCTGCTCAGCGGGGAGCCTGCTTCCTCCTCTCTCTCTCTCTGCCTGCCTCTCTGCCTACTTGTGGTCTCTGTCTGTCAAATAAACTAAAAAAAAAAAAAAAAAATGAAACCCTTTATCTTACTGGAGAAAGTTCCATGTGTTTTCCTCCTTCTGCAATAATATCTATGCTTTTAGTATTTGTTGACTAAAAAAAAAATAAAATTACTGACATTTACTATACACTTAGTAATGACTTTGAATGTATTTTATTAATCACCAGGTCATTTTTATATATATGACAAAGAATACAGAATTGTATGAAAAATATTTTACTCAGTTTATAGACAGTGTTTAGACAGCAAATAGGTATGTTCTTTAATCATACTTCCATGTTGGTCCCCAGAGATTGTCTTTTGCTTGTTGAGAACTATAGACTATTATAGTATAAGTTGGTGTGTGGTTTTATTAGGGGTTTATGTATATGCTAATCATTTACTCATAAAAGGAGTGGTGAACTATAAAATATGATCTATGTGAAAGGCACTTCTTAATTTGTTAGGGGAAAAAAAGAAAGATAAAGATGATTTAATGATGGTCAGATTTATACCAAATCTGATTATTGTTACAATGCATGAACCTTTACTCAATTCCTACTTTTAAGAGATAGTGTGTCTTGTGTGTATATGAACTGACCTCTCCTTAGTCCTACTTAGTTATCACTTCAGAAGTCTTAGCTCCATTTCTGATTACTCATAGCATTTGGCAAGGAAATAATTTTTATTCTTCAAAATCATTTCTGAAATTTTATTATAAGGTATCCACCCTTGGTGGGGGGGAGTTATTTACCTTACTAGAGACCTAAAAGGAAATTTCTACCAAATACCAACTTAAATACTTGTCTTCACTAATAACTGTTGCTTCCAGAGAATGTCCAAGGCCTCTAGCTCAGCCTAACCCATGGAAAATCTTGCTCATTATCTTCCCAGATCCCTGAGCATTTATGAATCTTTCTCAAAGTGTCTTGCGCCTGAGTTTTGTTTTGTTTTCTTTCTATACTTTTTTCTTTCTTTCTTTTTCCTTTCTTTCTTTATTTCTCTCTCTTTCTTACTATCTTTCCATAGTTTTCTTTTAATTATCCATCCCCTTAATACCTAATTACGACTTAAGGCATAGATGCTTCTAGGGATATTTCTAGTTAGGGTCCTAAGAAAACTAAGAATCGAAAGAAAGGGAATGAGTGTATTTTACCCTTTGGAATATCCTATGTGCCTAAAATAGGAAACTGCTCTGAGAAAACCTCAATAAATATTATATGAATGAGTGAACAAACATCCAAATGATTCTGGAGTAGCAAAATTAAGGCATTGGAGTAAATACGTTTTTTTCTCTGAGCCTTCAAATCATACCACTCAGTGTTGTCCAGTCTTCTTATTTGCATAGAGAACTATACAATTATAAGGTATAGCTATAGGGGCTATTTTGCTTCTTTTCCAAATTTCCAAATATTTTCCAAATAGATAAACTATTATCTCACATAATTGCTACTTTTACTCACAAGCCTGACTTTTTTTTTTCTGATTTTTTTTCTGACTTTGCTTTCTTTATTTGTTTTAATAATTGGTTCTATATCCCAAGTGTTCATCAATAAATCAATAGATAAAGATAATGTGATTATACACACACAGAGACACAGACACAAACCCTGGAATATTACTCAGTCATAAAGAAGAATGGAATCTCAGTGGGTTGAGGCCTCTGCCTTTGGCTCAGGTCATGATCCCAGGGTTCTGGGATCGAGCCCTGCATCAGGCTCTCTGCTCAGCAGGGAGTCTGCTTCCTCCTCTCTCTCTCTGCCTGCTTCTCTGCCTACTTGTGATCTCCATCTCTCAAATAAGTAAATAAAAATCTTAAAAAAAAAAAAAAAGAGGAATGGAATCACACCATTGGTAACAACATGGAGGGATCTAGAAGATGTAATGCCAAATGAAATAAGTCAGTCATACAAAGACAAACACCACACAATTTCGCTCATATGTGGAACTTAGGAAACAAATGAACAAAGGAAAAAGGAGACAAACAAAAGACCTGACTCTTACATATAGAGAACAAAGTTGTGGTTACCAGAAGGGAAGTTGGGGAGGGTAATGAGTGAGGTAGCTGAAGGGGATCAAGAGTACACTTATTTGATGAGCCCTGAGTAATGTATAGAATTGTTGAATCACTATATTATACATCTGAAACTAATATAACACTGAATGCTAATTATGCTGGAGTTAAAAAAATAATAATTGGTTGTGGATTTTTTTTTAAAGATTTTATTTATTTATTTGACAGAGAGAGATCACAAGTAGATGGAGAGGCAGGCAGAGAGAGAGAAAGAGAAGCAGGCTCCCTGCTGAGCAGAGAGCCCGATGCAGGACTCAATCCCAGGACGCTGAGATCATGACCTGAGCCAAAGGCAGCAGCTTAACCCACTGAGCCACCCAGGCGCCCCTTGGTTGTGGATTTTAAATCTTTTCTTATTAAATACTCTCTTTAAAGCTGCATGTGTTGATACAGAATAAGGACAAAGAATACATCTGAATTTAGAGTATGGATCTCTTACCACTGGTGTGCAGCTTTAACAGTAATAGATTGCTCATTTTATGGTAGAATCTATGATGATACCTGCTGAGATCAGCAACATGGACCTAGTTAGTACATGACATTGCTATGTTATTAAGTGATATATGGCCATTAACACACAGATGCTCTCTGTCTCCCTCCTCA
The DNA here is from genome assembly GCF_020171115.1 of Neogale vison. NCBI lineage: Eukaryota > Metazoa > Chordata > Mammalia > Carnivora > Mustelidae > Neogale > Neogale vison. The sequence goes on from NC_058096.1 coordinate 50,704,195, forward strand.
AAGAATCATAGTAGAGTAAATCATTAAAGACACAAGAGATTAAAAAAATCTCTCTCTCTCTCTCTGCCTCAGAGATAATGAGAAACAATACTCCTACAGTAAATAGGACTTTTTTGATAGTGCTTATCCCACTGACATGACCCCTTCAAAAGGTTCAAAAGGTGATAGGATGTTTTGCCAAACCACCACTGTGCTTGAGCTTCTGCTGAGTTCCCAATCAGATTTGGCAGTTATCCATGTTTGAAGACCTTGAGATTCCGAGAAAGGTCTGAGTTCTGTTGGCTTCTCAGACACCTTGCTGTGACTTGGAATAAAATAAATCTACTCAGCAGCCAAGGAGTGATAAAAAGGGAGATAGAAGGGTCAGAGAAGAAAAAGTTGATAAAATCTTCATCTACTATTGAGAATTTTTTGTTGTTGTTGTTTGGAACCTTGATTGTCAGAACTTGGAAAATTTCAAGAAAGAGAAACTTCCAATCTGCTCTGAGGTTGTGTGTAAAAGGAACATGACATACTAAAAAGTCAGTTGAAGTTACATGTTATGCCTAAAGAAATGGGATTTTATTTATACCTCCTACAAAAGAAATTATTGATGACTTTCAACTGTCCCTTGCATAAAGTTGGGTTGAAATTTAACATAGGAAAATTAATAAAGGCCCTATTCCAAAAAGTTGGCTGTCAATCTCAATTACCGGGCAAAGTTGCCAAGACCATCACATACATGAATATAGGATACTTGCTAATGATAAAACTGTATCAAGGAACAATATTGGGTTCTGTTGGTTAAAGCCTTGGGATTAAAAGAACTAAGCAATATCTGTCACAATATTAAGTTCTTCAGAGAAATGTGCAGAACAAGGTTATTTTTAATCCATTTATTTAGAAGCATGGTCATATTCAGAAATGAGCCCTTTGTGTCTCTAAACTCAGAGAACAAGGTTCTTCACAAGTTTTGCATGATTGGGACAGAATTTGCAAATGTGTTTGTTTTATGAGAGCTTCTCAGTGAACAAAGCTGCTTTACCCAAAAAGGGTTGGGCATCGTCTGAATTCCATTGGCTGTAGTTAAAACATTCATGATCTTAATATTCATAAGAATCAGGAGTACACTGGCTGTGTAAGTTAGGTTTCATATTAGTTGCTTAGTAGTGCTGTCATATTAAATTTTGAAAACTTTTAAACATTTTATTTATATTTTTGATAGAAAGCGGCAGGGAGGGGCCTGAATGGGAGTTAGGGCAGAGAAAGAGGTAGAGGAAGAAGCATACTCCCTGTTAAGACTCATGGGTCTCAGGACCCTGGGATCATGACCTGATTAGAAGGCAGATGCTTAACCAACTGGACCACCCAGGTGCCTCTAAATTTTGAACATTTTTAGCTCTAGACTATTTTTGAGCCTTGTAATACCTGTTTCTTTTGGCCACCCTCCCCACTATTGGTCTCCTTTTCCTTGTCAAGTAGCTCCCACACTTTAACATGAATAAGAGTCACCTTGGAAACTTGTTATAAGGAGATTTTAATTTTGTATGCTGGGCTGATCTCAGGAATTTCATTGAAAAGTAACTCTTTGGATAACTCCAGTGAAGTGGTTGCCCACACTTCAAGAAATCTAATTTAGATTTTCTTTAGCTAGCATCTTTCTTCTGATTAACATAGAGCTGGGTTTCTATCTTCCTGAATGTGGATTTTGCAGGATCTTTGTTGTCATTCTCTTTACCACCTATACCTACATAGAGTTTGTTTCACAGGGTCACAGATAAGTCAGAGAATGGCGTGCTTGAAAGTTTGTGAATATGTTAACTTACAAGGCAAGAGGGACTTGTTAGAGGTGATTGAGTTAAAGATTTTGAGATAGGCAGATAATGCTGGATAGCTAGGTGGGCTAGAATGTGTGTGTGTGTGTGTGTGTGTGTGAGAGAGAGAGAGAGAGAGAGAGATGGTGTGCTGTTTGCTACGAAAATGGAGGAAGTAACTATAAAATTTCTTACCTAGAACCTCCAGAAGGAACACTAGCCTTCCAATACATTGATATGGGAACAAGAAAACCAATTTGAAACCTCTGACCTCCACAACTATAAGGTAATAAATTCATGTTCTAAGCTATAAAGTTTGTGGTTCTGTTTTAGTAGCAATAGGAGGCTAATATATCCCCTCTAAACTTGTCTGTTCAGTTCAGTAAAAAAGTAAGAATAATAATAATTGCTATCCTTTAAGATTCTTCAGTAGATTAAATGATATGCATGTAAAATATATGGGTAAATATCAAATATATACTTCTGATAAGCATGATGGTGATGATAAAAAAAGCCAACGGCTCTGCTTCACCTCTTCTAGTTACCGAGAACCTTAGTCATTTCTAAAAATGGGGGTTATTCTTAACTTATTTGATTTTAGATAATTTTCCACTTCCAAATGTCCTTCTAGATAATAAACTCTCTCTCTTTTGTGTTTTTCCAGGAAAAAAACAGCCATATTCTTGTTCTCATATTAAATCAATCCAATTAACAAGACTTTTTGACCAGCAACCAACTACCCACAATTATATGTGCCAGGAATCACTTGGCTTAATCATATTTCCCTTGAGTTTCTCTAATTTATAGTTTTAAGGTTGGATAAGGTTATTTTTCCCTCCAGAGAAGAGTTTCTTTTGAAAACCTCATGGTTCCATGTCTTTCTAATACTTCCCTTTATCAGCACCTAGCATGTGCCAAAATGATGCAAAGGATTAAAAAGAAGAAATGACTTGCCTTTTAAGATGATGATGATGTATTATAACAAATATAACATGATCAAGATGCTAGTTGAATGTAATGATAAGAACTCATAGGAAAGGAGCTGTATATTGATATGTTTGGAAAAGGCTTTAAGGTAGAAGTAAGTCTTGAGCTTTGATTTAAAGGATGAATTGAATTCAGTTAGTAAAATGGGATGAGGCAAGATATTTTAAATTAAGGGAACAATGAAAAAAAATCTATGGAGTCCTCTTAAAGATATGGATGAGAAGAGATTCATCAGAAAGGATCAGATAATAGGGATATGGAATCAGGGTTGAATCATGATGTGCTCAGGCTTTAGAAGTACTGCAAATACTGATTATTCCATTGTATTCCTGAACCTCCTTAGAAACCCATACCAGCACATTTTTAAGTTTAAATAAGATGGCTTTTTTTTTCTTTTTCTTTTGTATTAATCAGAATAGTCTATAGTCTTTCCATCCAAGCTGATTCTCTGCTTTGGATTCCAGGGTTAATAGACATCCATCCTTTATCCTGCCAAATACCTTGTACCCTCTAATATTGAATTCCATTAACAGTGATAAAGTTCCTATTTCCTATATTTTTAAAAAGAAAAAAAATATCTGGTAGGTGTATGGAGTAGAGCAGGAATATTCTCAGTATCAAGGGAACTGTTTTGGGGAAGGAACAAAGCAATCAGCAGTTTATCATTATTACTGCTTCTCCCCAGTCACATTAATATAAAAAGGGCCAGCACATCAGTGAAGTAATAGTGCAGGAGGCATTAGCACCAGCATCCCTAGCAAAATCTCAGCTGCTGTCTAGATAGGAGTAAAAGAACAGAAGCAGATGAAATGATTCAAGAAAATTGCAGAGGTGGTGAATCAGAGCAGCCATGAGCTCCCTTAGAGATAATTTATATTCATGTTCAAAAGATGATAACGGCTTCCTAAAAAACATACAGTAAAATAAATAAAAAGTGAAAATAGTCCATTTCATGATCCTAGAGTAAGTAAGGCAATATAGGGATTTTAAGTAAGGGGAGCCCTTGAGTACATTTGTTCCATGTGTCAGAAAAGATACTTCCTTAACTAAGGAAATACCAGGGCTCTCAGCTTGTAGCAGTTGTTGCCCAGTGTTTCTTACATTTTCCTTTTCAAAGCTCTCATGAACCTCCAACTATATGCATTAAGATAAAGTGAATCAGCACAATATCCTGAAGTTTTTTTTTTTTATTGGACTTATAAAATATACAAAAACATTACATAAAACAATTATTTATTAGTGGATAAATATAAGATAAACACACATGTCAATCACAGTCTTAGTCATGACATAGCGTATTGTCAGTACCAAAAATGTAAACCTCTGCTCCCTATCTCCTGGTTCTTTCACATCACTATTCCCTTCTCTCCCCCAAAGGTAATCACTATCCTGTTTCATGACACTCAGTTCATTGGTCTTCTTTATACATTTGGCACTTATGTATATATTACATAAACACCACAATTTAGTTTTCGTTTTCTCAATTTTATAGAAATACAATTATATGATAAGTATTCTTTTGTGGCTGGCTTTTCTTTTTTCCTTCTAATGTTATGTTTATGGGATTCATCTATAGTGTTGCTTGGTTCTTGCAATTATGTTTCAAGTCACTCTAGTGGATATTATATTATATACACATACTTTTATAGAATGGATGTGTAAACAAGTGAATTTCTAAAAGAATAACAGTTAAGATGAACACTCAACAGTTCTTTAAAAAGTTTTATTAGTTTTCTGTTGTTGTGTAACAAATTACCACAAATTTAGTAGCTTCAGATATTTCCTATGTAGTATCTCACAGTTCTGAAGTTCGGACATTTTGGATTTTGACTAGTTTCTCTACTTTCAGTCCCATTAGGTCAAAATCAAGGTATTAGCATATCTGTTCTCTTATCTGGAGGTCTGGGGAAGAATTCGCTTCCAACTCATTCAAGCTGTTGGCATAATTCAGTGTCTTCAAAGTGTAGAACTGAAGTCTCATCAACTGAATGTCACTTTCAGCAACTAGAAGTTGCTCTCAGGTTCTTCCATGTCTTCTTCCATGTTCTTCCAAGACTACGTTCTTTCCATCTTCAAAGCCAACCAATGCACATTTCTCTCATTCTCCTTTCTGTCAAGAGCTGGGGAAAACTCTGCTTTGAAGTGATTAAATTCATGTGATGAGAATAATTTCATCTAGAAAAGCTCTTTTGTCTCCTAATGTACCATAATGATGGGAATGATATATCATCATATTTACAGATTTCATCCACACTAAAATGAAAGGAGGTTTTACAAAGTAAAGATCATTAGGGGTATTGTAGAATTCTGCCTACTGCAGGAGTAAAGAAAAGAACTATTTTATCAGTTTAGACTCTAGGTCTCCATTGCATCTCTGTTGCTATAAACTTGGATCTTAAAAAGATGAGGGGCACTCATACTTCTTTTAAAGTTGATGTTTACCTTCAGCAGAGAAAGCTGACATTTGACATTCTCTTTTTCTCTATTTCTTAAGTGTGTTTATTGAGTGTATGCTATTAATGAAGAACTGTAGATGATACAAAGATGATATGACAATTGCATAATAATCTATGGAACAAGATAAATTATAATAGCACAATACTTAGAATTTTGCTCAAGATTTATTTATTTATTTGAGAGAGAGAGAGAGAGAGAGAGAAGTGGGGGGAGAAGGAGCAAAGGAAAAAAGAGAATCTTGAACAGACTCCCCACTAAGTATGGTGCCCAAGGTGGGGCTTGAGGTGTGGCTTGATCCCACAACCCTGAGATCACGATCTGAACTGAAAACAAGAGTCAGACACATCCTGCCTGAGCCACCTCTCAGGAATCCCTCAATATTTAGAATTCTATGTGAGTTCAAGAGATGGCAAGACTACCTTCTGCAGTGGGCATTGAGGAAGCCTTGAAGTTTCAACCAGACTTAACATCTATCATCTATCTTTTGTTTGTTGTCTTTATTTCCATTCTCCTCACAAATCCTTTTATTCGTTTAAGAAATATTTACACAACTACATACTATTCTAAACACTTTACATGTCTTGACTCATTTAACTTCACAACAATCTGTGAAGTTTGAATCTCATTTCATAGGTAAAAATACCCAGACAGGAAAGTGAAGTAATTTACATAACTTTGCACAACAGGTCAGTAGCACATCCAGGGTTTGAACCCAGGCACAGTGGCTTTGAGAGTCCTTGTGTTTAAACCATTATTGTTTCTCAATGTAGGTGAAAAATTCCAACGTAACCATGTTATTTCCAGGCTCATATTATGAACCATCCAGGGAGTGATTTCAATGAGTCTTTTTTTGTCCTCCTTCTTTTGTCCCCCCATCCCTGAATTGGATATTTGGCAATATCTGGAGACCTTTTTAGTTGTCACAATGACACTATCATTTTGTGGGTAGAAGCCAGGGATGCTGCTAAGCATTCTAATTCTTTGCCTCCCATAACAAAGAATTATCCAGCCCCAAATGTCAATAGTGTTGAGGTTGAGAAACTCTTGAAGCCTTATGACCCACAGAATTAAATTAAAGATCTTTAACATGGAAAACAAGGTGTTTATCTTCATGCTTATCAATCCCTTCTGGTATTTTATGCACACAAGTACATGCACACTGCTGTTTCTTGACATAGTGGCTGTATTTATTCTCTCTGCACTGCCTGGAATCCTTTTCTGTCTGTCCTCTCATCCATAACAATTCTCAGCCATTTATTCATCCTCTGTGTCTTTGCTCAGGCCATAGTCATTCATGAAGCTATTCCCTATACTCCAGTCAGGGTGAGGGTCCCCTGTACTAGCATTCCAAAGTATCCTCTGCATTGTTGAAGTGTTACACTTAAGGCACTGAACACTTATCAGCAATTTATTTGCCCCTTTCCCCTTAGGAGTTTGGGAATCCCACGGGAGCAGGGATTCTGTCAGACTCTGTTAGTGTCAAAAGCACTTAATAGAGTGTGATTTCTGACATAGATGAATCCACTGAATCTTAGTTTGGGGACTTAATAAATAAAAGCATTGTATCCCTCTGTTATGGCTGCCATAATAAAATGCCACAGACTGGATAGTTTAAATAACAGAAATTTATTTCTCCCAGTTCTGGAAGCTGTGAATTCTAAGATCAAGGTGTTAGCTGATTTCTCCTGAGGCATCTCCCTTTGGCTTGGAGATGGCTATCTTCTAGCGGCGTCCTCCCATCACATTTTTTCTGTATGTGTACACTCCTAATGTCTCTTCCTTTTCTTAGGGGACATCAGTTCTAGGGTCTTACCCTTATAACCTCATTTAACTTTAGGTACCTCCTTAAAGGCCCTATCTCCAAATATAGTCACTTTAGGGGTAAGGCTTCAAGATCTGAATTTTGGGAAGATACATTCCAGTGCATAATAAATATGAAGTGAGACAACAGAGCTCTTATTTCAGTTTAGTTAGGAAAATACTTCTCAAATCTAATCATTTGATGTAAGCTATTATTAAAATATTAATTTTTCTATTCTGTTCTTTTTTTCCTTTCAAATGTGTATTTATAGTGTAAGTATAAATGAAAAGCACACTTATATCCTTAAATAATAGGTATCCATACAAGTGCACACACTGAAAACAAAATACTATTATTAAATTGTAGTCACAGAGTACTGTGCATGAAGATACCTGCACTCGCACTTGACACTCTCTTTATCGCTGAGATCAGCAAGTTCTAGAATCATGTAAGGAGTCACACCAAAGTAATACAGTTGAAACAAGAAAAACAAAGAAATACAGTTGAAACGAGAAAAGAAAACAAAAATAGAATGTCATTCTTACTACGCAAGTCAATACTGTATCTTCCACATCTTCCCCAAATTAGATGCATTTCAAACTTGGGCACAGACTGGGTTAGATTCCAGGATGTGTGATTGGGAGCATTGGGAGTGGAGATAACTACTGAAGCTAGTTAGGGCTAGGAGGCAGGAGACTGTGCTCTCACTGCTGGCTTGGGTTCTGCTTGTTTGCTTGTCTGAGTTATTTGATATTATACAACTTGAAGTTACTCCTTAGATTTCAAGTATCCTGAAAGTTTTACTACAGGTAGTCTTTTAGTACTAAGAGAATTTGCATACACACTTTATAAACCTTTTTTAAATTTACAGTGCTAATTTGATTCTTATTCCATAATCAGGTTTTTTGTTTTGTTTTCGTTTGGTTTGGTTTTTTTTCCAGTGGCTTCATACTCCAAGCAGTGCTTTAGAGTGATTTTGTAGTGATTTATGGCAAGAGGTTTCACATTTGGCATGCATCAAAATCACCTGGAAGGCTTTTTAAAACAGAGTTTGTTAGCTCCCTCACTACCAGAGCTTTTGATTAAGTAGACTTTGTTGGGGCATGAGAATGTATATTTCTAAAAAATTGTCAGTTGACGCTGATGGTGCTTTTTGGAGGTCCCATTTTGAGAACCTCTGCTCAATGGTTCTCATAAAATATTGCCTTATCTCTTTGAAAGACCTATGTATGAAAAACAACCACATATTGCTCTTCCAGAGTGGGAAATTAAAGGCATATGTATATGTAATCCCCTCCTTTCTCCCTCAGAGCATTTTGGATGTCACTGGTATTTTGAGTGCAGTTCCTCAGTTCCTATGTGGACCTTTCATCCAGTTATTGGAGACTGATTTATTGAGTCTTTTTTTTTTTTCCAAGTTCTATGCTAGGTAGTTGGTATGCAAGAGTGTGCACCTGGATGTTTGCAGGCTTTGTACAGTTTAGACTGTTTACAGACAGCTATGTGGCTATTTTGGTCAATGTGGTATCTTATAGACCTGGGAATCCGGTTCTGTTTCAGTTGGCCAAACTCCAGCTTTGTCCCCTTGAACAAATCATGTAACTTAGAGGGCACCTTGATGGCTCAGTTGGATAAACATCCCTGCCTTCAGCTCAGGTCATGATCCCAGGTTCCTGGGATTGAGTCTCACATTGGGGGTCCCTGCTCAGTGGGGAGTTTGCTTCTCTCTCTCTCTCTCTGCTCCTCTTCCATGCTCATGCTCTCTCTCGCTCCCTCTCAAATAAATCAATGAAACCTTTAAAAAAATCATGTCACTTGCCTGGATTCCAGGTCATCTTCTCAAAAATGAGATTAGCATCATATTTGGTGACTCAAATATTTCTGGAAAAGTATGATGGTAAAAAGATAAAGGAAAATATGATAACCTCATTTTTTGTCTCACTATCTAGGTATAATGGTATGAATGCAAATAGTTACTGTTAGTAAAACACAACAATAATTTGTGTAATTTGTATACATTTAAGTAATTCATTGATTAGAATCTTGTTTAATTAGAATTACTTCTGCTTTGGACCTGATATAGTGGAAGGTATCTGAAATAAGTGTCAAACATCACACAAATCAGAAACTTACACTGAAACCATCTGAATCATCTTGTAGTATGTCTACCATGAAGTCTTTCCTGTCTCTTTTATGAGGATTAACTCTATTTGTTGGCAGCTCTGCCATATCTGAGCACACATATGCTGAGATAAATCAACACCCTATCTCCAGGCAAAGGCAGAACAGCTATTTAAGAGGCATTTGACAGTTATAAAAAAATCTTTGGTGCCTAGATAAATCCAGTGGGTAGTATATGCCATTTCACTGATTTGGAATGATATTTTTTCTCCTAAGAAGTGGACAGAATATTGGCTTTGGATCTGTACAGATTTGGGCTTGAATACTGACTAAGCTACTTATGACTTTAGTGACATCGGACAAGTTACTTTAACTCCTTGAAGCACAGTTTTGTCATCTATAAAATGAGACTAATATAACTTACAGGATGTTATGACAACTGAACATAATAATGCATGTAAAACATTGAGCAACATATGTGACATATGGTAGATGTTACATCTTATTTAAAAATAACTTGTAATCAGAAAACTGTTTCAACTAGATGATAGATAATCACTTTGGACCTAGAAAAGATAATAGTATAAGGACATGGATAAGGAACTGCTTATCCTCTGCTACTACATGGATAACCTGAGGCAGAAGGCAAAGCAAAGACTTAGGAAAATATCTTAGTTTGTGTTCTCCTGAAAGCAAAGTGTGAGACAAGCCCTTGGCTGACCTAGAAAGTAGGAATTAAGGAGTGGGGAGAATGAGACACAGAGGGAAGATAGGCCAATGTTCTCAGTATTCAGGTGTGTTTTTGAAGTTGCCACAGTGGATTTTGGGGACTGATTCCCCAGAATCTCCTGAGAATTATGAAGATCCCTTCCCAAACACACCAATTGAGAGAAGAGGGACCAGGAACATGGGGTAAGGCTCGTCCTGAGAACTTTAACCCACACTTCTGGATGGAATCAACACATGGATTGAAGGAGTTCCCATAGCCTCAGAGATGATGTCTAATAGAAAGTGGGAAGATCCTCTAAGCACCCTTTACAGGTAGAACACTGCATCAGAAAGCTGCAGATTCACTTATTTGTGGAGCATAACAAATAGCATGGAGGACATAGAGAGTTAGAGAGGAGAAGGGAGTTGGGGGAAATGGGAAGAGGAGGTGAACCATGAAAGACTATGGACTCTGAAAAACAATCTGAGGGGTTTAAAGTGGCAGGGGGTGGGAGGTTGGGGGAACCAGGTGGTGGGTATTAGAGAGGGCACGGATTGCATGGAGCACTGGGTGTGGTGCAAAAATAATGAATACTGTTATACTGAAAAAAAAAAGAAAAAAAGAAAGCTGCAGATGAATCTGAACTGCAGCTGAAGTTAGAGGTTGGCTAAAGGACAGATTTGGGGGAAGCAGAGGCTTCTACTACACGAAGCTAGGGTGGCTTTGTTCATAATTTTTTAGGGGCAGCACTTTTTAGAATGATATGGATACAATAGGTTCACCCTCTTCTCTTTCCAAAATTTCCCAAAGTCATATTCAAACCAATGAGTTTTGCCTTATTTTATGCATGACCTAAAAGAAAAGTATATACTTGACTTCATACATTTAACAATACGGGCATAATGTCCTACACATAACTACCATGCTAATAGACATTTGTTTTGGATAATATGGTCCTTAGAGTACCTATACCAGAATTACCAGTAACGCTTACATTAAAATCTTTCAGAACAAGTTATCTTCCTTAATAAGCTCTGTATTAGAAATTTGGGAATCATTATGCTATATTCTTTTGAGCTTTGGGTTCTCTAATTTCTTTTACATCCATTGGCTTACAATTTTCTTCTTATTACCTGACAAGGAAGTAGAATAGATTTTGAGTTGTTTTTCTCCTGTCTTTTGGTGAAGGTATGGGGAAAACATTCATAGAATAGTTTTTGTTGTTGTTGTTACGTTGTGTGCAGTGTGGATGAGATTCTTTCTTCTGCCACTTCTACATTATTTAACATACGCACTTTAATATAGATCTACTTGCCTTTGAATCATCCAATCTTCCAGGTATAAGAAGGACAGCAAAGTTGACTACATCATTAGAGGAAACAGAGGCTAATAACACTTGAATGCCCTATTTCTCTGCAGACACCAAAGCATAACTTAGCTGAGATTAGAACCTTTTCCAAGGTTCTAAGCAACAGTTGCCTGGAAAACTGGTGTGGGAAATAGCTTGTAGGCTTCTTGTTTCATCCTTAAAGGGAGATAAAAACCAAACACATTTTTCAGAACACTCTTTTCTCAGGCCAACTGTAGTTTTCCTTTCAGACATTTTTAAAAAGTGCTAAATCTTATTGAGCTCACAGTGATATCTGGGCACAATGAACTGATTAAGAATAAATAAAATAACTTAGGCATAGGATTTACTTTCTTGTCAGCTGGTGTCCCCTACTAGTTTTATATAGGGTTTCTTTAAAAAAAAAAATCTCTTGCTGGAAATATGCCATTCAATGCAAGGTGGACTAATGTATGGGCTGTAACTTCTAAATTCTCTTTTATTAAGTGCCCTCAGAATGTCCTTCTATCACTCTGGATACTCAGGACTCAAACAAGTTTGCTAATAAGATCAGAGTGGAAACTTTATTAAATACTGGTTCATTGCAGATTTTATGGTTTTATTATACAGTTTGATGGTACTATCTGAAAACTGCATTGTATAGCTCCCTAAATTCCATGCTTTTGATAGGTCCTCTTTCCAAAAGGGCATTGCTATGATGGCGATGTAATGGCAACAGGAGAACTTAATGATTTCAGAACATTATATTTTATAACTATTACCTGTAATAGATAAGACAGGGAATGTTTAGAATTTATTATGTCATAAATGGGTAATCAAATATTTGGGTGGTGGAATAAATTGAATAAGTGAGATGAAAGTTATTGGAGCTGAAATTCTTTGGTATTTTGGGGTATAGATATGGGTGAGCTGTGGGTGTAAATGACAGCAAACCATTACTTTTCAAATTCATATCCATGATAACTATAGTCTTTCTACATGTCCTTCCATTCATTGTCAGACTATGAACAGCTAGTTCTTTCTGCCATAGTTTCCTTATCTGTAAAACAAAGATATTAATAATGGTCATCTCTTAATGGGATTAAGATCTACACATACGCACATACATATATGCACATTATGTATATATATTCTGGCTAATATCACAGTGTTAGAGTCCACAAAATTATTTACAGTCACTTTGGTAAAATATTACACACAATGATAACAATATTGGCTATTTTACTATCCATGGAAAATTTGGTTAAAGGGGATGTCACTAAATAAACAATTGGAACTGCATCAAATTAAAAATGGCCTTGCACAGCAAAGGAAACTGATAAAATAAGAAGACAACCTACTGAATGGGAGAAGATATTTGCAAATGATATAACCTAAAAGGGGTTAATATCCAAAGTATATAAAGAACTCATATAATGACATTAAAAAAAATCCCAAATAATCCAGTTAAAAATGGGTTGAGGGCTTGATGATGTTTTTTTCCAAAGAAGACATACAGATGACCAACTAATCACCAGGCAAATGCAATGAAAACCACAATGACATATACTTCACATCAGTCAGAGTAGCTAGTATCAAAAAGACCAAAAAATAACAATTGTTGACAAGGATGTGGAGAAAAAGGAAGGAGTTCTTGTGCCTTATTGGTGGGAAATTAAATTGGCATGGCCATTATGGAAAACAACATGGAGTGTCCTCAAAAAATTAAAATAGAAATACCAAGCAGAAATAGACTCATAAATACAGAGAACAAACTGATGCTTGCCAGAAGGCAGGGGATGGGGGAATTAGCAAAGTGGGTAAATGGGAGGCTTCTAGTTATGGAATGAATGAGTCATAGACTTGAAGGGTACAGAATAGGAAATATAGTCAGTTATGGTATTGTAATAACATTATATGGTGACAAGCTACACTTGTGGTGAGCATAGCATAATATATACACTTATCAGATCACTGTGTTGTACACCTAAAACTAATGTAACATTTTGTGTCAGCTATATTTCAATTAAAAAAAATAGAATGTCATATGATCCAGGACTTCCATTTCTGGGTATTTACCCAAAGAAAATGAAAGACACTAATTCAAGATGTTGTATGCACTTTTACATTTATTGCAACATTATTTACAATATCCAAGATATGGAAATAACCTAAGTGAATGAATAAGAAAGATATGGTATATACACAATGGAATATTACTCAGCCATAAAAAATAATGAAACTTTGTTATTCATAACAACTTGGGGAGAGAGTATTATGCTAAGTGAAATAAATAAAACAGAGAAAGACAAATACCATATGATTTCACTTACATGTAAAATCTAAAAAGTAAAACAAAAGAAAACAGAAACATAAAATAAATACAGAGAACAAATTGGTGGTTGCTAGAGGGTGGGGGGAATAGGTGAAGGGGATTAAGAGGTGCAAGTTTCCATTTATAAAATAAATAAATCATGGAGATGAAAAGCACAGCACAGGGAATAATCAATTAAATTGTAATAATACTCTATGGTAACAGTAACTACAGTTAATCATGGTGAACATATCATAATATATATGTCAAATCACTGTGTTGCATACCTGAAACTAATATAATATTTCATTTCAACTAAACTTTAATTCAAATTTTCAAAAAGGGGATATTGCTATATAGAGACTAAACACAACAAGAATTATAATATCATTAGTAATAAAAATATAGCTTATAGCTGATACTACATAATGCTTACTTAGGGCCAGACCTTACAATGTTTATATAAATGGATTTACTCATCACACACCCATTATGAAATAGCTATTATTAGCATCTTTATTGTACAGATGAGGAAATAAAGGCAGAAAGAAATAATTGCTCGCAGTGACAGTAGGTAGAGAGGAGAAAAAATATGATTATTTGGTATATTAATTTAACAAGCAGGGATTTGTAATTATTTATTATAGGTTCAAGTAATCCCTCAGTACCCTCTTCGGGCAACATATTGTGGCAGCCAAAGAAATTATGTGGTATTCCTAGGAACAACCCTGAATCACAGTAAAGAAAATGACTCACTTGTTATGCTCATAAAGACCAAATTAAAAAAAAAAAAGTCTATTTCAAAATTATTTTCGGCTAAAAGAAGTTCTTCAAGTTTTGAAAACTAAAAAAAAAAAAAAAAAAAAAAAAAAAAGTTCTTTTTTCATTGGTCAGAATATAAAGAAAACATATCCTTAATTTTACCCAGAGTACAAAATGGTAATCATCATAACTTTCACGATTAAAAAAAAAAAAATAGTGGAAACAAAGAACAGCAACCACACATACACAACACACACACAGATTACCTTTAAGAAGGTAATCTGGAATTCCCTGTTTCAAAAACAGATTTTAGAGCTTAGTAAAATTTTTTCTTTGTTTTTCAGCCTAGTACGCTACATTTGAGCCCCATTACTCTGCATCAAACCTGCTTATGGCCATCCATACCTCTTTCTGTTAATATTGCTGTAAGATAATTCATTTGTTTATCTAGTTTAATATTCACTTTCTTCAAGTTGATGAATAGAAATTGCATATTTTGGAATTCATCTGATCTTTTGATGCTGAACATAAGAGGAAATTCAAGGATGTGACACGGATGATTTTTAAAGCAAGGACCATTTATGCTTCTGAAATAAGGCTTAACACTGCGTCCTCTCAGACTTCTTGATTGTAATCTGATCCTACTAAAAAATGGAAAGTTTGCACAGAAATTTAAAAAAAAACTGTTTTTCGTTAAACAGAAAAGTATATGTTTTTTGTTCAACAATATTAAAGTATATAAAAGGGTGATAGGAAGAAGGTATTTGCAATATCAACATAAGGTATGCAATATCAGGAATATTTAAGGAACTCTTTTAGCAATACTTTATTAGAGAGAAGAGAACACTTAGAAAGTGAATAGTAATTCAGAGAGGTGGAAATCAGAAAAATCTGTAAGCATCTGAAGAGATTGTTTATGCTCATTATTCATCAGAAAAATACAAGGTAAAGAACATTTTGTATTCTCCACAATGGCACAAATTAGAGAGTCACATAATATCTAAGCCTAGTGAGGCTATGGCAAAATGGGAGCCTAAGTGTGTGGCTGTTGGAGGTATAAATACTAGAAGGTGATTTGGCAGTATCTCATGAAATTAAATCACCCGTGAGCCAGCATTCTCATTTCTGGGTATATATTTTCAAAACTGTGTACCTCCTAAAAGGTACACAGAACCTTTTAAAAGAACATATAGTGGGATGTTCATATTCACAGTGGAGTGATAACAAGAATTAGAGTGTGTGCAATGACTATGACCCATAAAAATAGGGAAAAAGTTGAATGGTATTAGGAGCACAGCACAATTTTAAATACTCACCTGCAATACTACAATAGGGTTATAAAGCTATAACACTATCCCCTCCAAATACTTGAAAAATAGATGGAAGAAACCTATATTACACACACTAAAAAGTTCTTTTGTGGCAGTAAGGGCTTGGAAACGGACAAAAATTTATTTAGTAAGAGAAAAGCAGATGATCATTATCCGAATCGATTTTAGAATGGGGATTATTAACTAAATTCTGTGCATGAATTGCCAAAACGGAAACAAGCAAAAGCTGCCTACACTATACTCTTCTCCATGCAATTTATGTGGATAGGGAGGGTACGCCAAAATTGAGGAGGGTTTTGGAAATAGAAAGAGGGATTCCTGTGATCTATAAATGCCTTGTCCAAAGATTTTTGGTGCTTATTCATGAGTGGTTTACAGGCCTCTGATGAGTGTTACTAGCTCTGCAAAAATATTAAAATATTCCAAAGTACTAAGCTAAGATAGATCTATTTCAACTGTCTATCACTGTAGTGACTCCAGGTGTCACGATTTCTTATGAGAAACCACCATTACATGTTATAATGCAGAGTTCCTTCAGGATGGTATACAGAACCTGAGAAAGAGGGTGGACACAGTATTGACCACCAAATGTATTAGAGGTTGACTGCAGCCACAGGCTACCAGACTGTAATTAAAAACAGGAGTTTGTTTATTTGTTTGTTTTTAAGATTTTATTTACTTATTTGACACGGAGAGAGAGCACAAGCAGGGAGAGTGGCAGGCAGAGAGAGAAGCAGGCTCTCCACTGAGCAGGGAGCCCAGTGTGGCGCATGATCCCAGGACCATGGATCATGATCTGGGCCTAAGGCAGACCCAAGCGCCCCCAAAACAGGAGGTTTTTCTGTTTTTAAAAAAGTAAAATATTGCCATCTAGTTTATTTTCTACTGGGTTTGCTTTTGATCATGGTATTTGCAATTCTAATTAGGAAATGGGTATAGATAGCAAGCAAACTAAATTAATAAGCATAGTAAAGAGATCAAGATATATTTCTAATGCACTCCAAGAGCGAATACAAATAATTCTCATTTCTGGGTATATATTTTCAAAACTGTGTACCTCCTAAAAGAACATATAGTGGGATGTTTATATTCACAGTGGAGTGATAACAAGAATTAGAGTGTGTGCAATGACTATGACCCATAAAAATAGGGAAAAAGTTGAACGGTATTAGGAGCACAGCACAATTTAAATAAATACTCACCTGCAATACTATGATAGCGTTATAAGGCTATAACACTATCCCCCACCAAATAGTTGAAAAATAGATGGGAGAGATCTATATTACACACACTAAAAAGTTCTTTTATGGGAGTAAGGGCTTGGAAAGGGACAAAAATTTATTTAGTAAGAGAAAAGCAGATGATCATTATCCAAATCGATTTTAGAATGGGGATTATTAACTAAATTCTGTGCATGAATTTCCAAAACGGAAATTATACATATAATATACATACTTATACATACTATACATTTTATATACTTATATTAATTCATACATTAAGGCATATTTTATATGTGTATAATATAAATGTATTTCATATATTATATTAGTATAATATAAATATAGCATAAAATAATAATTTTAATATCTTAAAATATTATTAGGTTAAAATTGATTTTTTAAAACAAAGGTTGTTTTTAATTTTATGAAGGTACATCTTTTTTATTTATGACTGAAACCAATGGAAGAGAAATGTATGCATTGTGTTGAAACCGTATGTGTTTGGTAAATGTGAAAAGATTCTACACAGGAAAGGTATACAGAAGAAGAAGAGTTTTTTTTAATGCTGTTAAAAAAAAGCTAAGATTGAATTACCTAAAAAGGCAATATTTATGACTATAATATTTAAGACAAGGTATGAACTGATGTATAGGACTTCATCAGTGAATCCACTCTAGTAGAGCTTGACAAGGAATACAATAAATGACTGAAATGGGCTACATGAAGCTGTCTCTTTAGAACAAGTGAATATTATCCACCAACATAAATGGAGAATTGGCTATAATCCAAGATGAAATAATTACACTTTTAGAACTAATATTAACCTAGGTTCAAAGATGACTGATGATCATAATAATGCTTACCATGCAATAGTGCCAACACTTGATTATTGGACTGTCAGTCTCTGTTACTAGGCTATCAAGAATCTTTGAAGATTTTTCAAGTTATATATTTTATTTTATTGAATAAAAGAATGAATGTATGAATAAATGCATGGGTATGTGGATAGATGGGTGAAAAGATGAAAATAAAAGAAAAAAATTCAGAATCAACTTACATGGGAGAAGACATGACTTACTTAGCTATCTTTACAAATTGAAAAATTTAGGCTGTGTATGTATTTGGACATAATGTCAATTTAAAATTTTAGCTACCCCCACATATAAGTTCAGGATCTTACTGAAAATATGAAACTTAGAACCTACATATTTCCTTAGAAGTAACAGAATAAGGAAAACTGTAATAAAAGCTGAGAGCCTTATAATACTGTTCTTATAATTTGTAGTCACTGCCAGAAATAAGCTGCATGAGTAAGGTGAGGGTGAGTGTCAGAGGGGCTGCAGCTAATTTTTTAAAAATAATGGTACTGGAAGCATTTATGACACCCATAAAGGTGTTTTATTTTTGACCAGTGACAGAGGTCAAGGTACGGGACAGTTTTGGATATGCTATACTATTTTGGCCAAACATCAAATGGGAGACCTAGTCTCTATCATTTATATAATGCAGCAAAGAATATCAATTTGATTTAATTTACTCCTTTAGATTGAATATTATGAAAAAATACTGTTGATAAAATGCTTATGACCCTTAATTCGTACATCAAATAAATATGCAATGACAAACACTCATTTATAATCTTGCACTCTGGAATGTACATCTAAAAATATACCAGGGTTAAGATTTTTTAAAGCATTTTTCTGTGACTCAAAACACAATAAAAAAGTATTAGATTTATTTCTAAGTTTTATCCCTTACCTTTTTTTACCAAGTGTTTATCTTTAATTGCACAGCTTTGCTTGATAGCAATATCTGATAGGAAATTCCCTCATGACCTCCAAAATGGAACACTGTAGTTAATGAAATCTCCGAACTTACACTAAGATCACTATGTGTGTGTGTATGTGTATCCTAAGTCCACCCATATATTACATATATTGATACATATGTAAAATAATACATATGTAAAATATGGTAATGAAAATTCTATTGGAGAGGGCTTATAAAATTAAGGAGTTCAAATAGATACTTTGACTTCTGATACCCTGACTTCTCACACCAAGGAAATAATTTAGACTGTTTTAACAGAATTTCTTACCCCTGTATTATCATGGGCTATGGGCTACAGGGATTTTACGAACTACTCAAAATTATAGGTAAATACCACAAGTACCTTTTTTACATTTACCCTACTACCATATCATATTGCATTGTCAAAATGAATTGTATCCCTCAAAATTTAGAGAATAATTGCATACCACATGCTTATTGAATTTTTAATTTTGAAGAAGTGTGTATAGTTATGCCCTGTGACGATTTGTGAATCACTATTGATATCAACTATTCACTATTCACTATTGATATCAACAATATCAGAAACAAGGGCTACTTTATTTTGTGATATTCACGATATTTTATTTAAAATGACTATTTAAGATAATGTATAGGATTTTCCCTTAAAGAGGGAATATATATATATATTTGGGAAGTCTTAACTATTAAGGAGATAGGTTTGATATAATAAAAGCCACAGATGAATTGTTTATGAGCCAGTATTTGGAGAAGGGCTTTATTTTTTTTTTTATATTCAAACTGTCTCAATTAATGAAACCCATTGAATCTATTACTTCATATAAAACCCAGATCTCTGCCTGTGTAAATAAGCAATATCATATAATTCTTAGGACATTAACTATGTTTTCCCAGCTCAGAGTTTATACTTGCTACTTTGCACATGCTGGAATCTTAATCCATGTATAATCCTGGAGAGAATGTGGGATGACAGGAGTGGGGGATGACAATTGCTATCTACTTTTGAGGTAACTGCTTCAGGTGGGGTCATTGCAAATCATCAGGCAAGGCAGAACTTTTGTCACTTGATAAGAGAAGAGGCATGTTTCCTGATCTTACAGAGACTTTTTGTGATTTGTGGGTTAAAGTTCTTATATTCATCATAATTCATCCAAATGCCCCATTCCACTTTTGAGAGTCCTAGTCAATCCCTTAAATTTTATGAGATCTGTCAGGGCTGATAAACCCATTTATGTTATAATTTAAGAAACTTGTAGAAGTTTCTGCTCTTCTTTTCATTTTTAGCAACCCAACCCTGCATCTGCAAGAGATAGAAGTTTCTTTTAGGATAAACATGGGAGCTTTCTTTCTTTATTATCACTTAAGCTAAGAATTTAAAACCTTGAATTTACCTCTTTTTTTTTTAATATATAAAATTTCCAGTGCTATCAGAATAGCCAGCCTACTCCACATTCTGTATTACTCAGTCTCATCATAACAATATGTCCCAGTAGCCAGCTGGTCTGCCAGAGGTTGCCTTCAATGAGCATTTTGTTCCTGGGAATTACAGGATAATAATTTATGTAACTATTTTGGCACATGTCTGTGGACTAATAGCATGCCATTTTCCAACTTTCAAAACAACCAAGTCAGATTAACTGATTCTGAGCCATTTTCCTGCTACCTTTCCAGTTACCTAATACCCTCTCAGGCAAAGTTCTAGGCATTTTAAACAGAGAGGGGTTTAATTCAGGTAATTTGGTGGTTACATATCATCAGAAGTGTTTAGTTAAGGAAAGTTAAAAAAAAATCACAAAACCCTTGATTTAAGACCAAATTATTTTAGTTGCAGTCTAGATGGATCTAGATGGACCATCCCTTATGGATGGTGCTACCTGCATAATTACTTTTTGTTCAAGACACTGGTAACAAGATATCAGAACATGAAGCTAACAAAGGCACATGTTTTTAAGAACCTGTTTAAAAACTGTAAAAGATTATTCTTACTTCTGTTCCTGCCTTTCAGAACTTGCATAGGTCTCAGTGGCAAACACTAGATTGTATCCAATAACTTAGCCACAAAGGAAGGTGAGAAAAGGCCTTTTAGCCTGCCCAGTGCAGGAGGGATGATGAGAGGGTTGTGTTTTCCTCTCTCTTTTAACATACTTTACAGAGTTGTTTTTTTTTTTTTTTCCTTTCTTTCTCAAAGAACTTTTCTTCCTCTTTGTTTCCATGTAATGGCATTTTTTTTTCCTCCTCATGCCTTTCCTGTTATTTTTAAGGATCCTTTTCTGGATGAAATGAGTAAAGAAAATGGAAACAGATGGATACGTCCAATATCTTTGATAAAATAGCCAGGAAGACATTTCTAAGTATGTGCCACTTAAATAGAGACTAGAAGTCTGTTTATGTACATGTGTGTGCAGAAGTATAGAAATATGGAGTATTTTTAGGCACAACACCAACTTTTTTTTTTCTTTTCTTTCCTTTCTCCCTTCTTTCTCTTTTGTGACAACTGTGGAGTCCATCTGTTGAAGGCGGTAACTTCACCGGATGGAATTCTTTGGCATCCTTGCATCACTTCCTCATGGGAAGCCATGCAAAAGAGAGGTACCCTATTATGAAGAACTGTACTGATTGTCATATGAAAAATAAACAATTTTCATGTTGATTTAAGCCACAAAACAAAATAGAACATTTAACCTGTTGGTTTCATGAAGATTTGGGGTTTATCAGAAAGTAGTACTAGAAAAAGACAAGAAAAATATGGGCATATACAATAATTATCAGGATTGATATTGAAATTTAGGTCAGATAAGAACAAATCATATTGATGGACAGTTAGAAAGTGACAGTTTCAATATATTTGCAACATTGGTAAGTGCAAGGATTGTGAAGCTATTTGAGTAAGTGAGAAAGTATGGAATGCTATTTTAAAGTATATGATACCAAGAATTGACGGGAGGCTCATTTTCTTGTGATTTCAAGATTGAGGATGTGCTCATAGAAGTGCAAGATGGGGGACATAGAAGGTCAATAAACTGAGAGGGCAAAGGCTTATGGAACACCATTTGAAAGATATTTAATTTGCTCTTTATAATATTATAAATATTCAGCTTTATTAGTAGATGAACCCCAAACTGCAGAAAACTGGAACTGTAATACTGGAACCCTATGGACCACTTTCTCCTTACATTTTACAGAATTGTCTTTGGTGAGGCAAATACAATGTTCCATATAAAAACATGGGTTATTGGTGTCAGACTGCTCATCTTCTGATTCTGGTTTAATCACTTGCAAGTTAAAGTTAAGTAGCACTTGGCAATTGGCTCACTCTTAAAGACTTTTTTTTTTTTTCTGATCTAAAAGGAATTTTTGAGATGAAATAAAGACAATGATTTTGAATGTCTTGGCTATTAAATTACTGTCATTATTACGAAATACCATGGCTTCCAATTTTGTTTAATGACCTGGCATTAAAATTCACTACTAAATTCACTGTAGGGACTCTGGCAAGGATAATATCCATAACATAATTTCTTGTTACCTACATAACTCCTTATTTTACACACAAAAACAAAAACAGAAACAGAAAGAAACTTCCAGACTCAAATGTCAGGAGAAATTTGCTTCCACTGAGAGATTGTTGTGTATTTTCATATTCTCTACAAATCATGTTAATGGATGTTTAATCCCTTTTAGCTTTGGTGACTAGGTAATCAGAGTCAAAATTGTGGCTTATTCTTAGTATAAGAAAGGATTCTGTGAATACCATATGCATATTCCCTTCCCTCCTTTAATTATAACATTTTCATTTATATTTAGCATTTATCCATTTTGTATTTTGCAAGTCACCTCAGTTCCTGTACATGTGTGTGTACGTGTGTGAATAACCTCAATATCCTTAATTCTGAAACCAAGAACTGTTAACTAAAAATGGAAGTCTAGAAGAAAATTTGTAAAGCTAGAGAGTTCTTGTCTGCTTTGGTTTTGATTTGTTTTTGTTTTTGTTTTTGTTTTTTAAAGATTTTATTTATTTATTTGACAGAGAGAAATCACAAGTAGGTAGAGAGGCAGGCAGAGAGAGAGAGAGGGAGGCAGGCTCCCTGCTGAGCAGAGAGCCCGATGCGGGACTCGATCCCAGGACTCTGAGATCATGACCTGAACCGAAGGCAGCGGCTTAACCCACTGAGCCACCCAGGCGCCCTGTTTTTGTTTTTTTAATAGTGAAGGGTTTTCCATTTTCGGACTAGGATGAAACAGTTCTTTTGTGAGGTGCAACCTGAGTATATGTTCTAATACACCTTTTTCTATAAGGCTTATTTTTATTTATTTATTTTTGTGGAGCAAGAAGAGCACACGTGCATATGTGATTTGGGGGGTGGGATGGGGAGGAAGCAGAGGGAGAAAGACAGAATCTTAAGCAGGCTCCATGCCCAGTGTGGAGCCCAGTACAGGGTTTGATCTCAGACCCTGAGATCATGACCTGAGCCAAAATTGAAAATCAGAGGCTTAACTGACTAAACTCCCCTCTCCCTGGGTGCCTCACAAAGCTTATTTTGATTTCAAAGATTAATTATGTATTATCTATTGACTTTATTTCTTAATTTAGTGCAATCTATTTTTTGATTATTATTTCTTTACATTGTGATTGCTAGCATCTGATGAGGGCTCTAGATTTCTTTTCTCAATTGCATTTATATGGATATGTTAGTGATAAGGTGAAATGTAAAAAGATGAGGTGCTATTTCCAATTCCACCATTGAATCAAGCAGATATCATTTTAATAATGTCTTATTTCCATCCCTGCCAAGTAGAGCTTGCTGCACTGTGACTAAGACACCATGTTAAGTAGGAAAACTGTGTGCATCTTTGAGAAATTGCTCAGAGTTTAAATGTTTCTTAATTTTCATACCAGCAAATGATTTCATCTTTGACCTGTAATTTGACATCCTAAGCATAGTATGCTCTATGTTTTAGTACCAAGTGTGATTAAGCCAGTTGGATTTCATCCAATTTTCTACTTATGTTGACACAGGGAAGGCTGAGGATACATCATTGAATTTCAACCCAACGTAAGTTTCAATAAAGGCAAATACATAAGAAAGAAATAAAAAAAGTGAAGTTGCTATTAGTTCTGACAATAGCTCTGTGAAATCTGGAACATGATAAACCATATAACGTACTCATAAACTGTTCTTTTATGGACAGATTTATATTTAATTTTAAGAGATATTTGTTATGCACTTACTGTGTGGGACTGCTAAGCTCTTAAAAGACAGAAGAAATGAAAACAAAATTGTTCCGGCTTCAAGGAATAGTTCTTGATTGTAGAACATGGATCAAGTTCAGAGAAAAAAAGTGTGTTCTTTATAACCTGTATTTGATAAAGTAGCTTTTTTGGGAAATTAACAAGTAATATAGAACAACCAGTATATAACACTTGGCACTAAGTTAACTTTAAGAAACAAAAAGTCGAGGGCTTTTGAGTCAACTCATTTGAATTTTTCCAAAACTTGCCCCTTTTTTATATTATTCAGTATGATTTTCTATTGCTTTATTTAGAAAATATCTAAAAATATCTAAAACATCTCCTGCTTTATTTAGGCTAATGTCATTTGACTTATTTTTAAAAAATGAGTTGATATCAGAGAACTAAATTAATGAAGATGTATTCCATGTTCATGGATAGAAAGATTCAGTATTAAGATGCCAGTTTTTCCTAACTCAATCTGTAATTTATTGCAATTTCAATGAAAATACTAGCAAGTTACTTTTTGGATATTGACAAACTGATTCTAAAGTTTAGATGGAGAGGTACAGAACCCAGAATAGCCAACTCCGTATTGAAAGAGAAGAATAAAGTTGAAGGACTACAATTTAACTTGAAGACATACTAAAAGGTATAGTAAGCAAAGCAGTCTAGAGTCTAGTATTAGCAAAAAAATACATGAATAAGTTAATGAAACAGAATAGAACATCCTCTATTCAGACCTCCATAAATACAGTCACCTGATCTTTGAAAAAGGAACAAAAGCAATACAATAGAGAAAAGAAAATCTTTTCAAGAAAAGATTCCAGAATAATTGAACATCCACATGAAAAAAAATAGACATAGCTCTTGCACCTTTCATAAAAATTAATTCAAAATTAATTATAGACATAAATGAAAAGGAAAAACTAGAAGATGACATAGGAGAAAGCCTATGTGACTTTAGATTTGGTGATGACTTTTGAAATACAACACCAAAGACAAGATCCAGGAAGGAAGAATTGATAAGCTGGACTTTGTTATAATGAAAAATTTCTGCTCTGTGAAAAATGTTCTTGAGAAAATGAAAAGACTCATCACTGACTGGGAGAAGATATTTACAAAAGACATATCTCATGAAAGATTATTATTTGAAATCTACAAGGAACTCTTAAAACAACAATAAGATGATCAACTCAAAATTAGGCAAAGGACTTTAACAGACATCTCGCTGAAAAAGATTACAGATACTAAATAAACGTATGAAAAAATGATGCACATCATATGTCATGAGGGAAATGCAAATTAAAACAACACTGTGATACCACTACACATTTATTAGAATGGCCAAAAAACAGAACACTGAACATCCCCAATGCTGGTAAAGATGTGGATAAGGAAGTCTCTTCAATTACTTGTGGAAATGCAAATGGCATAGCCAAATTTGAAAGCTAATTTGGCAGTTTCTTACAAGCTAAATATACTCTTATGGTATAACCCAGCATTAGTGCTCTCTGGTATTTACCCAAAGGAGTTGAAAACTTATGTCCACAAAAATACTTGTACAAGGATGTTTACAGCAACTTTATTCATCTTGGCCAAAACTTGGAATCAACCATAACCTTCAGTAGGTGAATGGATAAATAAACTGTGGTACATCCAGTCAATACCTATAATCCAAGAGTATGATTCAGAACTAAAAAGAAATGAGCTACCAAATCATACAAAAAACATGGAGGAATTTAAAATACATATTTCTAAATGAAAGAAGCAAGCTAAAAATCCACATACTGTGTGATTCTATCTGACATTCTGGAAAATGCCAACCTATGGTGACAGTAAAAAGATTAGTGGTTTCCAGGGATTAGGGTAGAAGAAGGGATAAGCAGGCAAAGCACAGAGGATTTTTAGAGCAGTAAAATTATTCTATTTGACACTATCATGGTGGATACATGTCATTATACATTTATTAAAAGCTATAGAGTGTACAACACCAAGAATAAACCAAAATGTAAACTATGGAATTTGGATAAGGATGTGTTAAATAGGTTGTTTAAGTGTGGCACATGTACCATCTGGTATAGGATGTTGATAGTGCTCAAGGCCATGGGTGTGGGAGGCACTCTGTATTTTATGTTAAATTTTGCTGTAGACTTAAAATTGCTCCCCAAAATAATGTCTATTTAAAAATAAAAAGAAACAATAGCAAATTAAACTTAAAGTGATAAAAGAAAATATAAATACCTGAGAATAAATTAATTAATTATAAAACAAAGATTCAATAGAGAAAACTAAGAAAGCCAAAAATTTGTTCTCTATGGAACCTAATTAACCCACAGCAAGACTTATTAAAATATAGCAGAAATACAAATATCAGTGTAAGGAATGTTGAAGAAGACATTTATACTGACCAACAGTCATTGCAAATATAATACAAGAATATTATAAGCAAGTTTACATGAATAAGTTTAAAAAACAGATGAAAGGGACAATTTCTAGAGAAGTACAACTTAGCAGAATTAATATCATAATAAAGAGAAATTTTTTAAAAATCCTATTCTTTGAAGGAAATTTAATCCATAATGAAAAGCTTTTCCTCAAGGACCTTCCTACCCCACATAGTTTTCAATTTTGGTGGTGTCTATTAAGATACTCTCAAACTCAGGAAATCTTTCCTAAGCTGTATCCACTCTACCAATAATCCCATCAAAGGCATTCTTCATTTCTCTTGCAATATTTTTATTTGGTTTGGTTTGTTTATCTCTAGAATTTCTTTTTGGTTCTTTGTGAGAATTTCCATCTCTCTGCCTAACTTGTTCTTCTGTTATTCTTTATTATACTTTATCCACTGGAGTCAACTTATTTACCTTGTTTTATTTTATTATTATTTTCTTATCCACATTGTTTTAAATTGCTGGTCTGATAATTCCCACAATGCTGCCATATCTTGGTCTTGTTCTGATGCTTGCTATTTCTCCTCAAACTTTGGCGTTTGACTTTTGGTATGTCTTGTAACTTTTTCTTAATAGCTGAACATGATGCACTGAGTAAAAAGAACTTGTGTAATT
This sequence comes from Neogale vison, assembly GCF_020171115.1. Classification (NCBI taxonomy): domain Eukaryota; kingdom Metazoa; phylum Chordata; class Mammalia; order Carnivora; family Mustelidae; genus Neogale; species Neogale vison. The sequence continues at coordinate 50,731,130 of NC_058096.1, forward strand.
AGCCATTTTGTGGCAAGGTGTGGGTGGAGGAAAGCGTTTCATAGTCTTAAAAGTAAGGTCTCGGTCTTTTAGTGAGCCTGAATTGTGAAATTCCCGCATGCTTCTCCGTTTTCTGTCTCCCTTCATTGGGACAGGATGGGTAAGGTGTTGGATGTATCCCTTCTTCTACATGGAAACCTAGAGGGGGCAGGAGTTGGGTTTTCTCTTCCCCCAGGTCAATAAAGTTCTGATTAACCCCAGCAAGTTAGGCTCTAGTGAAATAGTTTCACCTGATGGCAGACATTTTAAAGAACACAGTGCTCTGGTATGTTCAAAGGATTTCTGTTTCTCTTTTTCATAAGAGAAGCACAGAGGATTTTTCTCCATTCTTCACTATGAGAACATGTGCAGCTCCTAGAGGTAAGACAAAAAAATGTGTGAATTCCCTTGTATTAATGGCCAAAAATGGCCTTTCTATTTCAGCATTGTCTTTTTCCTTCTTATAGAAGACCTGAGATGCAGGTAATTTTTGTGTCATATTTCTATTACCTTCAGGATTTTCTTTAAATGTGGTGTAGTAAAGGGTATTGAATTCTGTTTTTCCGGCAAAAGTTGTTATTTAGCTTTGCTTTTTGAAAAATATTTTCACTTGTTACAGATTTCTTGGGTTGAAGGTTTTATTTCAGAAATTGAAATATGCCATTCAGTTGTCTTTTGGCTTGCATAAAAATTGAGCCCTGAGTTTCATTGTAGCTGTAGTTATCCTTAGTGTTTCTCTAACTGAATTCTTTTAGTGTTACCCTGTACATCAGGTACAAGTTAGACTGACAGAAGGTTTTTTCCTCAGTGTTTCTATTCTGTGATTAGATTCAGACATCCCATAAGTGTTTCTATATCAGAATAGGTCTCTCCTCAATGTTCTTACCCCAGGAACAGATAGCAGTGGCTTACTAAGGGTGCAGATAACAGAGTTATCCGTTCTTGGGAATGGGGCTTTCTCTATGATCTTGTCAGGTGTAGGATACTTCTAAGAGCCAGGGTCTGGAGAGCCTCCAACCCACCTTCCAAGGGCAGAAAGAAGTTTTTTGTTTGTTTTTTCCCTTTTATTTTTGCCTGAGCTGCAGCTGTATTGGCATCACCCTCTCCCCGATGCCCTCCACACTCATGGCTGAAGATTTTTTCTTTTCTTTTCTTTTTTTTTTTTTCAGTAGAAGAGAAGTTTCCAGGTGGTACTTTGTGCTTTCATGCTGTGTCAGCTGTTTTTCTTGTTCAGGCTTACACCATAAAGAGGGGATTTGCAGCATTTCACTCTGCCCCAAATTGTTTTTACCTTATGGTGACATCCATGGAAAAGTCCAACGTTGAATATAAAATCCCTGGTGTCTGCAGCTTTTTGGGAGTTGCAGACTCAAGCTATCCCATACTTGGTTTTTAGAAATTTGTTTATAAGCTTTATCTGAAATTTTCTTACTGGCTTATAGGACGGCCCACTTTTCCTCTTCTGTCTTGCCCTAGCAAGCAACTGCTCACATTTTCTTGAAAGTGCCTTCTTTCCTTAGGTTTTAGCTGATTTGTTTCTACTGTGACCTCAGCTATCTTATCAGCTCAAAACAAAGTAGACCTTTATAAATTGTTTGTCTTGTTGTCTGAGTGGGAGGAATGCTTTTTCTCCCTTTCTGGTATACTAATTGGAACTCAAATCTTTCTGGGGAAAAGTTTTTGATAGATGGTAACTACTAATCTGGTACTTGCTTCATATAACAAAAAAGTTGCTCACACTTGTGCTGGGTTATTGAGATTGTGCTGGGGTATTGAGATTATTACTTCCATTACTAGCTGTGTTGGCATTCCCCTTTGAAAACTTGGTTCTTCTTTAAAAAGACCAGAGCAGAATTTTTCTGTGACCAAGTTATGTATGTAATATGTTGCGAATGTGATGTCTCTGCCATGTCATTAAGCTGGAGGCTTTGCAGTGCTCCTTAGTGTACCTTTACTAGGTTACTAGTAAAATAACAAGATTAAATGGATGTTCATATATGTATGGAAATATCATTTTATATTTAAATATTTATTTAATAAATATTTAAATATTAAATTCAGATATTTAAATATTTATTTATATATTTAAATATCATTTTAATCTAGTCTCACAGTAGGAAAGCTTATTTTATTACCTATTTATTTAAAATTTGGGGAATTTAATTTATCTTTGGAACACTGCAAAATTGGAGTACAGTGCTTCCTTAGACAATCAGGTAATTAATTTTGGTACCCCAGAATTCTTAATTCTAATGTATTACATCATTTCTATTAAATTCCATCTGTCTTGCCATTATCACATTTTACTTAATCAGTGTGAAAACTACTTCAAAGTAGTGTGTATAAAAGATATTAGTGCACTCTTGACTTCCAATGAATAGGGTAATAGTATAATACACTCAGAAAATATTATTTCAAAGCTGTTATGACTAAGAGATAAGAAGTGTTTTGTATTTATTCAATTGGGTCAAAAAAGCTGGAAGCAGAGTGACACTGCAACAGATAAATATAAAAGCTGTTTGTCATGAAAGAGCTAGGAGCTGACATTATCTTCTTATATTGTCATTGTCACTAATTGGGTGAAGAAATAGAAGTAGTGTAAAATCAGTTTAGCCTTGCAACCTTTATTTTTGAACTAGATGTTCATTATTCAATAAAAGTTAATTGAGTGGCTATTAAATGGCAAATGTTGGATTGGACTAAAGGAACTGTGGATTTAGCAGGGACTGAAAGAGAGAACAAGCCCTGCTTTCTACATAGCTCTCCATTTTTTTCAACCAAAATTAAAAGTACTTATTGTGCTTTTTGACTTTGCTGATGAGATCTCAAGTGGGTAGCTTAAGTTTGGATGTCATTAATAAATTTTAGCAGTTGACTACAAATTCAACTGCTATATCATTTCTCTACCATGTGTAATGCTTGTTTTTATTTGAACAATTAGAATACTATATAAGTATAATCTTTAAGGTTATCAATGAAACTGAAGAACTACAATAGAATGTGAGATATTGGGTTCAAATTTAAGTGAAATGTTCTATAAAGTGTCACTCACTCATTTCCTTTTTTTGGGTATTAGATAGCTCTGTGGCTCTTTCAGCTCTCTTTCAGCATGAGACAATATTGGGTTTTTAGCAGTCTGAGCAATATATGAGGAATAGGAATGTCTTTACCAGGTCTAGACTTAAGGTTGCATTTACACTCTATTGGATTTTGGTCATCCTGTGGTACACTGGAGCCAGATCTTGCTGGCTTTGTGAGTTAGTTGTGAAATTTTTAGGAGCTTTCAGACCTGGTTGTTTAAGAATTGGTGGGTTAAAATGTGGCACAGTGGAATATTTTGTGACCATGGGGATATTTTATTATTGTGTTTTGGGGTCCCCAATACCATCCCCATATTAAGAGATTTCCTAAAATGACTCCTAAGACCAAAATCTTAGGATTAAAACTATATTTTATTTTCTAAAGGTAGTAAGGTTATACAGCTGAATCATAATGGAAAAAGAGGGAAGTCGACTGTGGAAGAAAGCTTCTGCAGGGTTCCTTAATGTCTCTCCCTCTCATAAAGTATCACATGGAACATGCTGCTCCCCAGAAATGAAAAGGCTGTAGCATGCATGCAGTGTTTTCTGGGTTTGTTTGCTTTTTTTGTTTTTTTTTTTTTTGAAGAAGCTGCTGGGAGACAAATGGCCAGGGTTTTAGCTGGGAACTTGTCACATAGGCACCCTTTGCCTAGCACATACCAAAATTCCCAGAAGGAAAGCAGATATAGTATAAAGCGCATTCTCTACACAAACAGTCTAGACCCAACACACCACTCTCTCATTTAGAGAATCATAAGAACACTCTTAGCATCTAGGTTCTCAGACACCAGCCAAAGGCCAATCTTGAAAGTAGGGCTTCTAAGAACAGTAGTCTCCAGCCAACTAACTTCACACTTTCCCACACAATCAACTTTTTCATAACCTAATTGCAAAAATCTTAAATGCTAGTTAGAATCAAGTTTCTAACTGTTTACATTAATTATAATAAGTAGGTTAGAGTAATTAATCTGATCCCATTAGGCAGGTTGGTTTACTTGCTGCTTTCTGATAAGTAGATCTCCCTGCTGCCTCCTTTGTGATCATTATTCATTTTACGTATTGATTCCTTTGATAAGCATTCATTGCCCTATGTACCATCAAAATAGTTCAAAACATAGAGTTCAGAGAAGTACAAGGTTTATTCTATAAAGGAACTTCTGCTTGTATATGGAAAGTACGTGGATATTAGCGTATAGGGATTGTCAACTTTTGCTAAGTAATATGAAGTCAAACTAAGAGGAATAGAGAGTAACAGAGTGGGATTTGAACTAGTTTATATATTGTTTTCAAGGAACGACTCTCTAGTTGGGGACATTTGAACAGAGAAGTGAAAGAAATAAGGACATAAATTACTCCGCTATCTGGAGGTAATTCCTTCCAAACAAACTTCCATCTTCCAGAGGCAGGAAGTGATGGAGAAGGGCAAGGACAACAAGGCTGATACAGAATGAATAAGGTGGCGAGTTGGCTAACAGAGGACACCAGAGAGGTAGAGCAAGAACAGAAAACCGATATTTTTTAGAGATTTGTGGTTTTTATTAACACCATTTACATTTTCCTCTGAGTGAGAAGGAATCTGGAGGGTTCTTGGAAAGAAGAGTGATGTGATCTTGTAAAAGTTTAAAAAGCCAGAGCAAAGAATAGGGAAAAAAAAAAAAAGGTAAGGGTGGAAGCAGAGTGAATAGTGGGAGAAAATCAGAATACTCCAGGAAAAAATATTGATAGTGAAGATCAGAATAGTAGCAATGAGTGGAAGTGGTGAGATTTGGGCAGGGTATATTTTGACATCAGGATCAGTGCAAACAGTATAGAACAAATAGTATCTTGTTTTTGGATGACACTTTAAGATCTCTGCTCCAACTAACTGGAAAAGAGGTGTTGATATTAATCAAAATGGGAAGGCAGAGAAAGAAGCACACACAGGGAGACTCAAGAATTTATGTTGGGATGCATTATGTTTGGGATACATATTTGATGACTAAGTGGAGATGTCAAATCAACAGCTGGATATACAAGTCTGAAGATAAACTTGGGAGTCAACAAGTTAAAGTTGATACTTAAGGCTATGGGAGTAGACGATATCCAAATGTATAATTAGAAAAAAGCATTACAAGGACAAAGTCATAGCTAATTTTTATAAGCCTGGAAGATGGGTAGATCCCTGCAGAGGAGGATGAAAGCAGTTAATGAAGTCAAAGAACCAAGAGAAAGTGGTCTTCATAGTGAGTATGAAGAGCATCTTAAAAGGAGAAAGTGGCCAGCAGTTTCAAATGTTGATAACTGTTGCATTAGGGGGAGTTTGAGAATTGACTGATAAATTCGTTAGCGTGGATGCTCCTGGTGATACAGCCAATAGTAAATAATATAAATTACATTATCCTAGTGTTATGTTAGTGTGGGTTCAAGAGAGAATAGGAGCAATGGAGAGATGGAGTATGAGTACAGCTGGTGGCTTGAGAAGAACTAGAGGGGTCAAGAGGATCTTTTAATAGATATTAATACAGTGTATTTGATTATGATAAAATTTGTACAGGAGAGAAACAACTGCTAATGCAGAAAGTCAAGAGAATGGTATCATGAATAAGTGAGGCAGGATGAAATCCAATGCATAATTGAAGGGATGAGCCTTGGGTAGGAATACTGATACAACGCAACAGCAGGAGAGAAAGCAGAGTACATGAGAATAAAAAATATGGGCTGGTGAACGGCAGATTAGATACTATTGAATGCTTCTATTTTGTCAGTGAGATATTTAAAAGATGAACACCTGAAAGAAGGAATGTCCTAAAGATAGACAGTTGGGGTGGTGAGGGAAGAGTTTTTATTAATTTGAGGAGAGAGGAAAATAGATCTACTATTTTTCTGGAAGGGTAGGTGACTGAATTGACAAAGGAAACACAATAGGATTGAAAGGAAGAATGTATTTTGCCTGAGATTTATGGTCAGGGCTTAAGAGTTAATTATCTCAGGTCCTTCAAGCAGAGGATGCCAGGTTAGCATTAGACCTACAAGAGTTTTTTTTTCGGGGGGACATACCTGTGAAAGGTAGAGAGGGAAGTTAGGCATGCAGAGAAGAGTTTTCAGACCATGATGCAGGTCTGATAGCTGTGAAATGAGAGCCAGCAAAACTGGGTTAGCATTTCAGACTTTGCTGTGCAAAGTGGGTGGCTCAGTGGATTAGGCCTCTGCCTTCAGCTCGGGTTATGGTCTCAGGGTCCTGGGATCGAGCCCCGCATGGGACTCTCTGCTCAGCAGGGAGCCTACTTCCCCCCTCTCTCTCTGCCTACTTGTGATTTCTCTCTCTGTGTCAAATAAATAAATAAAATCTTAAAAAAAAAAGAATTTGCAGGATACTTTGGACTCTAAGGATTTTAAGGTTTATTGACTGGCTTTAAGATTAAACTTTAGTCAAAACTACGGCCAACACCTGCGTTCCCTCTTATCTTGCCTCTACTCCCTTATTTAGAAACTCCACTACCTGAATGACTCTTGTGGAATTAGAAAATCCCTATTCATCTGTGCCTCACCAGATGCTTAATTCTAACTGTAAGACTGGAATTTACTTCCATTTGTCTTTGAGTTCATCTCCTCCATTCTTTTCATACTTTAGGCAGGTCTAGTTTCAGATCTGAATCTTCAGTAAATCTTGTTCTACTCCAACTAACAAAGCCTGGCTGAGTCAGGTATTTCAATAAATAAACAATAATTTCAATCCTTGCCACTGTCACTAGTAAGTGCCTGAAAGCAAGTCTGTTCTGAGAGACTTAAGAAATATTCATATTCAATCTTTATAATAAGAGTGTTTTTTATTATTAACATTACTCCTATTTGGAGATAAGAAAAATGAAGTCCAAGTAATGTAACTTGCTGAAATTTATATAACAAAGGCACACAGAAACCTAACTGACCTCTAATTCTCTTTTAATCTGTATCATATACCTTTCGTGCCGGACATTAAATATATCAATTTATAAATGTCTAATTGTTCCCAATTTCAATGCATCCATAGGTTTATTTCCTTTTGAAGTTGTATATATTAATAGATACAGAAACAGTTCTGTCTACTTACAGGAAGAATAATAATCCTGTGTCTATACAAGGCCATCATTAGGTACTTGTTGATTTCTTCCAGACCCTGAACACATGGCTTAGTACTTACATTTATTGATGCTTCAGGGTAACTATTTTTGGTTATAGCTATAATCATAAACCTCAAATAGAAGTGTATGTAATTTTTTTCCTTATAGTTTTGAGTTCTATTTTCATCAGAATCATTGCTTTGGGCTTGAGGCCTTTCAGATCATAAAGCTGGCCTCTTAAATCAGAAACAGAAAGGACTTTTCTATAGGATGATATATGCTTCCAGATGGCATGTCAGAATAAAGCAATATCCTTGTTAAAGGATGATTGTACCTATTTCTCCTTCTTGGTCTAAAGTTATTTTCCAAAACTATATTGTAAAATTAATTACTTAAAATTGCAATGGCTGAAAAGCAAATTGGAATTCCAGTAAAGTCAATGATAGTTTTTCACTGCTGAAGTAAACCAATTACCTGTTGGAAACATTGCTCTGTTTCTTTAAAAGTTTTCTGTCCATCACCTATAGCATCTGTTTCAGAATGTTGTGAGAGAATGGGTTATAGCATTTAATTCAAGGATATCATTTTAAATAGAGGATTTTATTTGATAAAATTACACATTGCCTTTTCTTGTTTTTCTTTATAGTCTTAGTTACAACTGAGAGTCTGTTTTGCCCTACAAAGAATTTTCTCCCGCTGAATTAAATATGGTATGAGTATTCATTTCACTGGCAAATTGTTGCAAAATTCAAGGTGTTCTATTAATTTTTGTTACATAGGAATCTAAACAATCTGAGCAAATCATGTTAGGTATAGTTTACGAATTATTTTTACAGGAACAACATAATAAAAACCTTAAAGCTAAATATTTCTGAAAATGTGTATGCTTGACATTTTAGAAACACTTTTGATTTCCATATTTGTATTTTGTGTACTTTACATATGTAACTGCTCTTAAATTGGCAAAGTAAAAAGGAAGATAGAAAGGATTATTCATATAAAATAGGCATGTTTAAAAGTTACTGTACTATTGAAATGACAGTTTCATTTCCAAATGCAATAAATATTCTATAAGTTCTTCCTTTATAGTCTTTCACATGTTTCTTTATATTATTAACTTAGAGTTTGAGAACATTGCATTGATAGAATGTCAATAAGCTTATGATTATATTCACTGCCACCAAACTTGCTACTTTCTAACTACTTCCAGGTGGATAGTTTAAGCACATCCCCCTCCCTTGGTTGTTCCTGTTTCAAGTTCTTTGTCCTTTGCTTCTCAGTCTTTCTTGATCGCTCCATGCCCTGTACTTTTCTGAGAGACCCATTTATCTGTGGATAACAAGGGATGTTCTGATCAGATTAGTTGTTATTTCTTAGCTGTTCCTCAAATGAGCCAAATTCTGCCTTTCCTTTTTGTCCAACATTGACTGTATCCATTTATTTCATAAAGTCTCATCCAGCTGATTTGTCTTAGCTATGATTTTCTCTGTTCTGAACACCTAAACCCATCTATATTGCACAGTCTCAAATTGGATTCAAGCTTATATTATTTTCTGGTTGCTTCATGTACTATATTCTCTAAGTAGGTTATCTTGAAATATTATTCTCTACTGAGGCTTGTTGAACACTAAGAAATAAATAGATATTTAGTAATTATAAAACATTCTAATACAAGATCTACCAAGTAATAACATTTGTTAAAATCTAGTAGCATGTGGTTTAAATGTTCAAGAAGGGTCCACAGTTTTTTGAAGACCACCTCATTCTAGATTTATATCCATGAAATTCGCTCCCTCTTATCTTACTAAGTTTCTTCCAGTACAAATTAGCAAGATAGCATCTTGAATAAAACCTTTAAAAAGCTTAAACATCACAGTTCTAAAATTTCATAAGCTGATCGAATTTTAAATTATGTTAATCAAATGAGGAAAATATAACAACATTTGATTCTGTTTTTGTTGTTGTTTTATATACCACTTGAGAAACTGATGATAGGCTATGGACCTGCCAACTATTGCCTCTCCAAATACAGTATGCATACCATATTTTCATGCTATTTGCTCTGGCTTATATTAGAAACAGATGTCCTTTATAAAAAGTATAAAGTCAATTTTAAAATAATACTGACATACTTCAAGTTTGAAGTGAAAATAATGGTTTCCTTAATAAAGACCATGAAAATTGGGAAAGTAAAACCCAAAGGAGAAAAGTTATCTTAGTCTAAAAATATATTTAAATGAGCCACTGTGGATAACAGTATGGAAGTTCTTGAAAAAATTAACAATAGAAATACCACATATCCAATAATGCCCCTACTGGGTCTTTATCCAAAGAAAAAGAAAACACTGATTGGATAGGATATGTGCATCCTATGTTGCTTGCAGCATTATTTACAATAGCCAAGATATAGAAGCCACCTAAGTGTCCATTGATAGATGAATGGATAAAGAACACACACACACACACGAATATTACACAGTCATAATAAAGGATGAATTTGTGTCATTTGCAACATCATGGATGGACCTAGAGGGTATTGGTCTCCCATCCAAGTACTAACCAGGCCTGACCCTGCTTAGCTTCCAAGATCAGACGAGATCGGGCACGTTCAGGGTGGTATGGCTGTAGACGAGGGTATTGGTCTAATGAAGTAAGTCAGACTGGGAAAAACAAATGCCATATGATTTTATTCATATGTAAATCTTGAAAAAAGGGATAAACAAACAAAAAACAGAATCAGACCTATAAATAGAGGAAACAAATATGATTGTCAGAGGATAGGGGAGTTGAGAGATGGGCAAAATGGGTGAAGGAGATGGAAGATCCAGAGTTTCAGTTATGGAATGAATAAGCCATGTGAATAAAAGGAACAGCATAGGGAATATAATCAATGGTACTGATTGTAATAGCCTTGTATGATGACAGATGGTAGCTACACTTGTGGTGAACACACCATAATGTATAAACTTATCAGATGACAATGCTGTACATCTTAAACTAATGTAACATTGTGTGTAAGCTACAGTTAAGTATTATATGTGTGTGTGTATAATATACAATTTTTCTAAAAGAGTAAATGGGTGATACGTGACTTAAATGAGAAGTTGGTCTTTTGTTTTGTCTTTGACATGGCAAAGTTCATGTCCTCTTAAATATCCATTTGAGCTTTTTAACATTTTATTCTGATGATAATGAAAGTTGGTAGTCTGATTCACAGAGGTTCATAGAAACACATCAGATCAGAATTCCTATAGCTCATGTTTCCAGTAAGGTTAGCTTACGTCAAAGAATTCTTTTTTTTTTTTTTTTGAGGTTTGCTGAGTCAGATTCATATTAGATTTATCCTCTCCAAATGAATGAGGTTTTGTGTTTGTGCATGTGTAATACATAATGTGGCACTAGTCATGCAATTTCAACAAGAAAACAGCTAAATCTATAATTTAAAAATGTTATGAGAATTAAGCCTCAAAGGGGTTCTGCAGTATTTTCTCTACTTGTGGATTTCTGCCTATTAAGAGACTAACAAGTCTTTGTGACTACTGATTTTTATCCCAGAGAAACACCTCTCCCAGTTCTAGAAAGTTCAAATAGCTGTTCCTGTTGACTCTACTAATATTAATATATTTATACAAAGATGCTATTTGCCTCTTTCATTCCCATTTTCTCCTTAGTTTTTTGCCACCTCAATCTTCCTTTGGTAGCCAAAAATCTAGAGGATAACACTAAATATTCATGTAGTTGTCACAGGTCAAACTGATGCATCAAACTCATCAGGAGAATGGGCTTTCCAGAGATTTGTCTGTGGAGTGATGGCATAGGATGCAAACAATAACAAGTCAGGGATTCATCATCTGGGTCTATTCACTTTTACAATAATCATTTTGTATGGAATATTGATAGATCCCAAAAGCCATTATTTTTTTTTTTTTTTTACTGGCAACTCATATGCATCCCCTTTTTATCTTGACATTTCTCTGATTCTAAAAGATCAAAATTAAGACTTATGGAAGTGGTATTATGTATTTTGGTTTAAGTCCAGCTTTTTTTTGTTTTGTTTTGTTCTGGCCCCTCTCATCTCTGTGGTCACACAAATCATAAGTGTACAACCATCTTCTCTTTAACTCCCTCCTCAAGAATAAATTACTGATCAACGATGCTGTCCTAAGTCCACTAGCTTTGTACAAATCATTTTGGACACATTATAACATGGTTCGCCTAAAATATACTTAATAAAATACAATTACTTTCTAGTCAACTGCATCCCCCAAAAATGCTCTGTTCACATGTCCATATGTTTACTTAAATTTCCATTATCCCTATTTAAAGCTCACCTTTAATTTCCTACATTCTTCTTTTCTTATAAATATTTCCCACTAATGTCCTTATAAATACTCTTCTATTTCAGCCAAAAATTTTCAGAAGCATTAATAATATGACAATTGAAACTTGTTTTGGGATAGTTTTACTTCATTTCAATGGCAAATTTATCTGCCATTTATAGCCAGTCCACAAATGTAGTTTTACCTGACACATTATTTTGAGAGTTGAATTTCATATTCTTTTAAAAATATTAAGTTCCATGCTGTGGCAACTGAATGTGGGTTCAGAGAACTTGCTTCTCTAAGATCAAACTGGCATTCAGAGGAACAGTGATTCTTGAAGCATTTCCCAGGGTCTCTTGGTGTTCCCAGAGACCCTTTCAAGTAGTCTGCAATATAAAAACAATTTTCACAATAATGCTGAGATACCATTTGTCGCTTTAGCTCTCAATTTCTCACGAGTAAAGAGTGGAGTTTTCCAGAAGTCACATAATCTGGTATTGAAACAGAATGAATGCAGAAGCAGGTAGGAAAATTCAGCTGTTTCCATTAAGAAAAATTGCAAATTGTAAGCAAGGACACTCCTTACTCTGAGTTTTTGTTGTTTGGGGAAGTATAGATACTTTTTATAAAGCATATAATTTATATTAAAATATAATGCTTTATTCATTTTGAATAAAGATTTTTAAAAATGTCTCTGTTTTAGTTTGCAATAGAGTAATTACAGACCTAGTTGGCACAAACAAAAACCCTTTGGGATTCTCAATATCTTTTAAGAGCATAAAAGGGTCCTGAAGCCAAAAGTTACAGAAACACTATTATAGAAGCTCCCTACTCTCTTCTCAAATCTTTTTTTTTTTAAGATTTTATTTATTTATTTGACAGAGAGAGAGATATCATAAGTAGGCGAGGAGAGGGGGTGGGGGGGAAGCAGGACCCCTGTTGAGCAGAGAGCCTGATACAGGGCTCAATCCCAGGACCTTAAAATCAGGACCTGAGCTGGAGGCAGAGGCTTAACCCACTGAATCACCCAGGTGCCCCTCTTCTCAAATCTTGAAGTGTGTTTTCTGTATATAAATAGGACACAACTTTTAAAGCCAGCTCTGGTCAGTACCCAATCTATTTGTGCAGGGCTCATGTCTAGCTGGGTTGGTCATCTGATCTACATTCTTATTTTTCCTGGACTTGTGAGCTTGGCTGAATCCTGTGTGGTTGGAAAACTTTTTAGTATGCCCTTTTCTGGCTTCTTGATCCTTGCTTTCTAGTTTTACTCTCTTGAATCCATTGTTAGCAAGGTTTCAGGGGGGATATTCCTTGTTCCAAAACAAACCTGAGGAACTCTTACCTGGATTCATCTAAGAAGAGTATACACATGTCTGCCTGTATTTGTATATTAGGAGTTTGGAGTAATTGACACTACCACTAATTATATATCTGACTTGTGGAGATAATAGTTGTTAATTCTCCCACCAATAGTGTCTCTGATGTGTTTACGGACTCTCATTTTCATCTCATGGCCACATTCTCACATTCTTCTAAGATTGAAGTCCTTCCTTGCCCTCCTTTTCCAGTTCATTCTGCCCTTGTCCTCATACTCCAGTACTTTCACTGACTGGTGTCCTACCCCCAGTGTCTAGTCCTTGCAGCTGAATGCTTACCATCTATAATGGGAAGTCCTTGATGGGGGCCCCTGGTTTAGCTCTCTCTCATTCCAGACTACTACTGAAACACCTAATCAATTCAACTGGATTTCTTTGGTTGCAATTAAAAAAATATGTTTATTTATTTATTTAAGAGAGAGAGACAGAGACAGGGAGACAGAGAGGGAGAGCATGCACATGTATGCACACACAAGTTGAGGGCAGAGGGAGAGGGAGAGAGAATCCTCAAGCAGACTTGCTGCTGAGCATGGAGCCTGATGCGGGTTTGATCCCAGGATCCTGACGTCAGGACCTGAGCTAAAATCAAGAGCTGGCCGCTTAACTGACTGAGCTTCCCAGAGCCCCTGGTTACATTCTTTAAATCATTTTCTTTATGTATTTTTAAGTATACTTTACCTGTACTTGGGAATTGAATTTATCACCCAGAGATTAATAGTCACATGATCTAATGACTGAGCCACCAGGCACCCTCTTCGGTTGCAAATTAAAAAAAATTCTTTTTTAAGTTTATATTTATTCATTTGACAGACATAGATCACAAGCAAGCAGAGAGAGAGGAGGGAGCAGGCTGGCCACTGAGCAGAGAGCCCGATGTGGGGTTCAATCCCAGGACCCTGAGATCATGGCCTGAGCCGAAGGTAGAGGCTTTAACCCACTGAGCCACCTGGACGCCACCCTCCCCCCTTTTTTTTAAGAGCAAATTAAAAAAATTTTTATTCAAGTATAACATACTTTATACATATATATTATAGTTATTTAGGATGATATATTTTATAAATTGAGCAGATTAAAACCAAATCCACTTTAATGATAATACTGGGCCACTAAATCTTTCTTAGTAACTCTATTTATTTTCTATAAGTTTTTTAAAAGATTTTATTTATTTATTTGTCAGAGAGAGCATAAACAGGGGAGCAGCAGGAAGATGGAGAAGCAGGTTCCTCACTGAGCAAGGAGACCAATGCAGGACTTAATCCCAGTATCCTGGGATCATAACTGGAGCTGAAGGTGAATGCTTAACTGACTGAACCACCCAGGTATCCCTATTTTCATACAAGTTTAATCTCTTTCCCGATTTTAACATTAGGCTGAGAAATGGTCCCCCCCCACGTACTCCTCTTCTGATTTTATTTTTTTTAACGAGCCATAATCCCAATGTGAGGAAATAGACAGATTGGACACTGATCATATGGTATTATATGCTTAAATTTGTAAGATACTGTCAAACTATCTTCCAAAGTGGCTGTTCCATTTAATATTCCCATCAGTAATGAATGAGAGTTTGCATTTTTCTACATCTGCACCAGGATTTCATGTTGTCAGTGTTTTGGATTTTGGTGATTCTAACAGGTGTGTAGTGGTATTTTATTGTTTTAATTTGCATTTCTCTGATGACACATGACATGCAGTAGCTTCATATGTTTTGAGGTCTGTATATCTCCTTTGGTGAGATTTCTGCTCAGATCTTTTGCCCATTTTTAAATTGGGTTATTTGTTTTCTTATTGAGTTTCAAGAATTTTTTTAAAAATATATTTTGGATAACAGTCCTTTATCACATAGGTCTTTTGCAAACATGTTCTCCCTGTTTGTGGCTTGTCTTTTCATTCTTTTGAGAGTGTCTTTGCAGAGCAAAAGGTTTTCATTTTAAGGAAGTCCAGATTATTAATTCTTTTTCTCATGGATCATGTCTTTTGTGTTATATCTAAAGTCATTGCCAAGCCCAAGGTCATGCAGATTTTTCCTATATTACCTTCTAGGACTTTTATAGTATATTTACATTTATGTACATGATCTATTAGGTACATGATCCATGTGATTTTTTTAATTTGATTTTTGCATTTAATTTGTTAAGTTGTAAGAGATGAGATTTAAGGATATATGAACAATATCAAACCCGTAAAATAAATGCCTCCATTTCTTACCAATTTTAAAGTCTTAGCACTCACTGAATCTGTAACTATACATTAGCTGTCTCACAATAAGCCATTAGGATGCTTGAGACATCATGGCACATAAGGAAATTTCCTCATTTATCTTAAGTTAATGCATTTCAGAGTTATAAGTAATTAACTTTAGGGTCATATTCCTACATGTCCTTTGTCGGCCTACAAGTTCAAACCCTGTGTTGACCTTTTATCTGAGCATCTCTTTTAGTATTTTTTGAAGCTGTTTTAAAAAGAGTAATGCTGATATTGCTTATTTTTTATTTCAGAGGCTTAAGGCTCTGCAAGTGTCTTACTGCAGTTACATATTTTTAAATATATATTGAAATGGGCATTTTCTTCACTTTATAGAAATATATTCTGTAATATAACTTACCTAAGGTATTCAAGAATAATAAATTTAAAAATTTAAAACCCAATTTCTTTTCAGTTTTATATGCCAGCTGATAAATATTTATTTTGAAAAATACTATCTAAAATATGCTATTTAATTGGCTAAAACAGTGTTGTGTTTTTTTGTTTGCTTCCTTCATGAGCCAATATGCATATGAATAAACAGCATGCCAGTGGAGGTGCAATGTGATCTCAGTGTTTTACTTGGTCCTTCCAGTCTTTTGTTTACATGTGAGCATTTAGTGATAGATTTAGTAGATGCTGCACAAAGCTCCATCAGTGTGGCTGAGGAGGATGGATATGGAAAGACGGAAGAACCTACATCTAAAGAAACAAAACGTATCTACCTTAGAGGCAGTTTTAGGCTATTGCAAGAGTATTTGTAATGCACATGGAAATAACCTAGGAATGTGTTCTGAATAAAAACACTTTTCACTAAAATTTTAGTGCCCTTCTTTGGAAAAGAAGGAGAAGGAAATATGTTATACCTTCACCGCATTAGACATCATATTGAATATTTTACATAGAATGTTATTTGTATATATAATTATATATATAACATTATAATAATGCTCTCTATAGGTCAATTTTATTGATGACTTTATACCTAATTTAAGAACATCAATTAAGTTTACAGGGCCAGAAAAGATGTCAAGCTGTTATTCTCAGATCTAACCTAGCCCAAAGGTTGTATTCTTTTTACTATTTCCTATGATATAGGAAAAAGCCAAAAGTTATTCTTAAGTTTTTCAATTATGTTGTAAAAAAAGACAAAATTTTTAAATACTTAATTATACTGGAACAAAAATATGCCATTTAGCCTTTTACCAACAGTGATATGAGCTGGGAAGGATTATTGGAAATGACTATTCAATGTACATATGAAGATATTTAAAATCATGGCCAAATCACCAAGGTTACATTCAAACAAATATACTAGAGTTAGATAAGAAGTCTTATTTTTCAAATAATAAAGCAAAAAATATACAAAGTTGTTTTCCAAGTTTTTTAATTTTAGCAAATTTACAGGATTACTCAATTAGTGTGCATCATAGATAATGTTAATCTTAAATTTATTCAGTTTATCACTATGTGCCAATTGAGAATGGTCTGCAATATCTTTGGACACATTACTTACAGAATTTGATAATTAACCCAGTGGTTGGGTTAAGATTTACCTTTAATTTTTGAACTAAATTATAAGAGTCAGATTAATATAATTTTTCTTTTGATTCTAAAATATATCAAAGACCTTACTAAATAAAACTCTCCAACCAGAATGTAAAATCTATAAAAGGAAAAATTAAACCCTGTTAATTTTTTTTTTCTTTTCCATAGTCTAGTCTACTTTTATTTATCTTTTACTCCTATGAATGATTTTGAAATTTAATCTATGCATTTTGGGGCCTTTTCATTCCATAGACACATAGTTGACTACTTTGATGGATACGTTTTTAAAAAGTCAATTCTATTATTTTCATGGATGTTGAAATCTATACATAACCATTGATATAAAATTTGATACAATAACCTTTGACAATTCACCTCAAAAATACTGTTCATGCAGATAATATTTTCAAGGAAAGGACTATGAAACCCATATTCTTGTGTAAGATGCAAATCCTTTTTTATTCTTTAGTAAAAATTTCAGTTTTCAGAAGTTCACTAATATCCTCCTGGAGACAAAGGCATATGTAATTTGTCTCATTAAGAAAGCCAATGCAAAATTCAAATGGGTAACCTGAAGCCAAAAGGATACTGAAATGAGATTATGTTAAATATTCATTTGTTTTATTTCTGCTCTGTGTTTTACAAAAATGAGAAAAGAAAATGTGAAAATATGAAGAACGGGTCTGGAGACTTCAGTTGGACAAATATTTATTGTTTTGCCTTCTGGCCATCAAGTAGCTTCATGACAGATTTTACTTTTCAACAATTTTGCTACATGTACTTACAGTATATGAATCTTCTTTGGAAATAGAATCTGCATGGATTTTAAATTGAAGGCTGTTGCTTTTGGGAAGAGAAAAACATTTTAAATAGTAAATAAATAACAAAGCATCGCAGAGAAAAACCACCTCTGATTTATTTGCCATATATAAGATGCTGATCTTTATGTTAAAGTAGAAGCAGAAATCATGAACAAGGTTATTTCTAAGAAGCAGCAAAACCCAGAAAAACAATGTTGATTTATTCATTCTTCTGATTTCTTGATTGGTAAATTGGTTTTCTATCTTTGTTTTTTGTTCATTTGCTTGTTTAAGTAAAGGGCAAACTACAGAAAATAAGCCAGATGATTAAAATATCCATTAAAAATGAACTAGAAGTACATTATATATATATAATATATAATATATATAATATATATATATATAAACTTTACTAAAAAGTGTAAGGTATATTTGTGTCTATGAATGAGGTGAATATTTCAGTAAACTAATAGACTATACTTTCTGTTTTAATGAATATAGATTGAATGGAATCAGCAGTACAATTCACTTTGAATGCATAACAGAGAAGAAAAAAAATTTCCAGTAGATGACATTCTACCTTTGGCAACTTGCATCAGACTGCATAGTGTTTTGGAAACTTTCTTCCTTTGATTATAACATGAGCATGGTACAGTCAATTTGAAAAAGAAAAAAACTAAAAAATACACTTTGCTGGCCTAACTTAAAATTTTCACAAATTTGCAGTGGGATTTATTGCTGCAGAAAGGAGACCATACAGGAGTTTACCTGTGTAAAAATATAATATGCATATATATATTTGTGGAAATAGCATACAAGCCACCTAATGCTAAAACAGAAGTTATGTTGCTGGTGTTTTTCCCCCCTTAACTCTCCTTTTGAATGTATTTAGGCTTTCAATTACCTGTGTAAACCATCTCAAATTCATCGCTTTATTTAATTCACTTGCACAGACTTCATACACATATTGTTACTTAGAAAAGAATAGAAGCCAGTAAACACAGAAACGTTATTAAGGATAAATATAAAATTTTTAGTAAGAGGGTTCCAAATGATTTTACTGTGGCATTTAAGCTGTCTTCTGTTTTCAGATTATTCTCCATTATATTATTTGTTACCTACTAACAATCATTTGGCTATATTCAATCTTACATTATTTAAGTGAAATTTATATCCTATCATCCTTATATTCCTGATCTCATGCATCAGTAATATACCTAGAAGAATGTTTTATATATCATAAGTGTCCAGTCAATGTATTTTATGTAGAGGTGAATTTCAACATAAATGAATATATCAAATTTTGTTTTAGGCTTCAGTTTGAAAAAAACTGTTCTTTGTAATGCAGTTGCAGTGAAAGGGGGAACATAAAATATATGACGGTAATATAATTTAGTATCAAATAAAATTCAGTATCAAATCAAAACAACACCAGAAATTTTAAGAGAAATAGGAAAAATCAGGGCACTTGGGTGGCTCAGTGAGTTAAAGCCTCTGCCTTTGGCTTTGCCATGATCCCAGAGTCCTGGGATGAAACTGGCATTGGGCTCTCTGCTCAGTGGGAGGCCACTTCTCCCACCCCCTGGCTGCCTCTCTGCCTACTTGTGATCTCTGTCTGTCAGATAAATAACTAAATAACTAAATAAATAAATACATATTTTTAAAAAGAGAGGAAAAAAGAAAACTTTAGCAGGGTAGGGTTTCCAGTACACAGGGGAAAAAAAAAGTATTAACGTGGTCTTAGATTTAACCAAGACACCCCTATTCTATTATTTATCATTGATAAATGATAAAAATTTGTTGTTCACAGGCAGTAACTTACCTATTTTCATCTCAAATAGGTATTTGATACTTCTTTTTCCATCACACATAGAACTTTCAATGTATCTAGGGTGAAGATAGCTAGTTTAATAATCCTTCTTATGGAGTCAAATACTTAGAATTTTTTTTTCCAATTTATTTATTTTCAGAAAAACAGTATTCATTATTTTTTCACCACACCCAGTGCTCCATGCAAGCCGTGCCCTCTATAATACCCACCACCTGGTACCCCAACCTCCCACCCCTCCGCCACTTCACTCCCCTCAGATTGTTTTTCAGAGTCCATAGTCTCTCGTGGTTCACCTCCCCATGCAATTTACCCAAAAGCACATACCCTCCCCAATGTCCATATCCCTACCCCCCTTCTCCCAACCCCCCTCCCCCCAGCAACCCACAGTTTGTTTCGTGAGATTAAGAGTCACTTATGGTTTGTCTCCCTCCCTATCCCATCTTGTTTCATGGATTCTTCTCCTACCCACTTAAGCCCCCATGTTGCATCACTACTTCCTCATATCAGGGAGATCATATGATAGAAATACTTAGAATTTGATTATCTTTCTCTATTTTTGTGCCAAGATCCATAATTTAAACATACTGAACAAATCCTACAACATGTAGCCATTTTGTATTTTCTATCACCAACATTATAGCAACAACGTTCTGTATGTATTCTATTGGATCTTTCTCACTGTCTTGGTTAAAAAACAAACAAAAAAGCCATTATCAGCAGAAGTAATGTTAACTTATATCTTATTTTCTTTTAAAATTATTTCTCAATTTCTCTCTAATATCTTCCTCATTAATAAAAATTCTTTCAACTTATATGTATAGTACTATAGTTATCTTTTTCTTTGTTGTCTTTTAGGAAGTATAATTGACATACAACACAAGTTTCAGGTGTAGACAATGAGTCTATCATATATCATGAAACAATCACAGTAAGTCAACATGTCACCATACATAGTTACAAAAAGTTTTTTTTTCTTGTGATGAGGACTTATAAGATCTACTTTTTTTTTTTTTTTTTTGCTTTTTATTAACATATAATGTATTATTTGGTTCAGAGGTACAGGGCTGTAAATCGTCAGTCTTACACAATTCACAGCACTCACCATAGCACATATCCTCCCCAATGTCCATCACCCAGCCACCCTATCCTTTCCTCCCTCCTCCCCTCCAGCAACCCTCAGTTCATTTCCTGAGATTAAGAATTTCTTATGGTTTGTCTCCTTTCTTGGTCCCATCTTGTTTCATTTTTCCCTCCCTTCTCCCCACAACCCCTGCCCTGCCTTTCAAATTCTTAATATCAGAGAGATCATATGATAATTATCTTTCTGATTGGCTTATTTCACTTAGGATAATACCCCCTAGTTCCATCATTGCAAATGGCAAGATTTGTCATTGCAAATGGCAAGATTTCAGGGTTTTTGATGGCTGCATAGTATTCCATTGTATATGTACACGACATCTTCTTAATTGATTCATCTGTTGTTGGACATCTAGGTTCTTCCATAGTTTGACTATTGTGGACATTGCTGCTATAAACATTGGGGTGCACATGCCCCTTTGGCTCACTACATTTGTATCTTTAGGGTAAATACTTAGTCATGCTATTGCTGGGTCATAGGGTAGCTCTATTTTCAACTTTTTGAGGAACCTCCATACTCTTTTTCAGAATGGCTACCCCTCACAATTTTTAAATATGCAGTGTATTATTAGCTGTAGTCACTATGTTGTACAATATACCCTCATGACTTACTTTATAACTGGCAGTTTGACTCCCTTCACCCATTTCTCCCACACTCAACCCTTACCTCTGGCAACCATCAACTTGTTCTCTGTACTTTTGAGTTGGAATTTTTGGTTTTGTTTTTTAATTCTTCATATAAGTGGAATCATATGGTATTTGTCTTTCTTTGACTTATTTCCCATAGCATGAATGTCTTCAAAGTCCACCCATGTTGTTTCAGAGGGCAGGGTTTTTTTTTTTTTTTTAAGGCTGAATTATATATATATATCTCACATCTTAATCCATTGATCTATCTTGGCTGTTCAAAATAATGTGGAATGAATATGGATGTGTTCACCCATCTTTTTGAATTAGCGTTTTCATTTTCCTTCCAGAGTAGAATTGCTGGATCTTATGACAGTTCTATTTTTAATTTTTTGAGGAACCTCCATACTGATTTCCACAGTGGCTGAACTTATTTACATTTGCACTGACAGTGTACAAGTTTCCCTTTCTCCATATCTTCACCAAAACTTAGTTCTTTTTTATAATTGCCATTCTAACAAGTGATCTTGTATCTTGTGTGAAGTGATCTTATATCTTGTATCTATGACATTACCTCTAGCTTTCTAACTGTTCTCCTCACTTGAATCTCACCTCCAAAAATGAACAAAGTATGCCCTTTCTAGATGATTCACTGTTTCTCAAAATTAAATGTGCATAGAAATCACCAGGCAATGTTGCTAAAATGTGGAGATCTGGAATGGAGCCTGGAGATTTTGCATTTATAAGCTCACATATGATACTGAACATTCTTCAGCTCACACTCTGAAAAGCAAGAATCTTAGTAATTAATTGCTCATGTTACTCCCTTTCATTGAATTCATTATAGTAACCCATCTCTGTTGGAATGGAGTCAACTTGGGCATAAAATGCAAAGTTACTCAAGTTTTTCATCATCCTATCTTTGATCTCTGCAACAACTTTTAAGCTCTTCTCTTTCTCAGTTACCAATTTTAATATGTAATCAATATCAAATTTGAATAGTTTCCCAAGAATGAAGTTGGGTCATGCCTACATGACTGTTGACTCACATTCTTGTCCTGACACAGATGTTTTCATTGCCAGTATCTCTTGCCTTTCAAGATTCACTTTAATTGTTAACTCCACCAGAAAGCAACCTGAGGCTTGGGCTGACTGCTCTTATGCTCACTTACCACTCTGGGTTGACCATTGCAGTAGCACTTAAGACTGTTCTGAGATTACTCAAAACTATTGATCCCATTGGTTTGTGAATTTGAGGCCATGGTATTTTCATCTTTATGTCCCATAGGCTTAGTCACTGTACTTTGCATAATAGCTAATAAATATTTGTCTAACTCAACTGAAGTTATGTGAGATCACTTCTGAAATTTGTCCAAATTATACATGTAACTGAAGTAGTGCTGGAACAAGGAGGACATTTTAAATAAAATTTTTTCATAATATTTTTTAATGGTCTTTAGTAATGTCCTTTTGTTAATTCCCAGTATTGTCTATCTGTGTCTTCTTTTTTTTCCTTGCTCTTCTTTGCCAGGAGTATCAATTCTGTTAGTATATCTTCTGGCTTTGTAGATCACCTTTGCTGTTAGTTTTCTATTTTCTTAAATTTTTCTTTATCCTTTCTTTCCTTTATTCTTTAGTTTTCTTCATTCCTTTTTTTCTTTTCTATCTTAAGAGATAGGTTACAGACCTAGATTACTGATTTTCAACTTTATTTTCTAATACTTGTTTAAATGTATAAATTTTCCTCTAAGCCAAATTATAGCTAGAACTTCCAAAATCTAATATGTAATATTTCTATTATACAGCTTATAATGTCTTATAACTCCTTTTGTGATTTCTTCTTTACCTTGAGTTATTTAGATTGTACTGCTTTTTCCTTTGTGTCCTATCAATTAGAGTGTCATTAAAATAATCTCAGTAACTTGGGATTTGTCCATTTCTTATCAACGGAACATTAGATTTGGATGGCAAGGTCACCTCTCTGGTCTTTTCTTTTTCCTTTGAATCTTTGGCATCTAAGTCCTTCGCAATGGTAGACCTCCACCGAAGGCATTTTTGTTTTGTTTTAATAAATATTGTGTACTTTAAATTTACCTAGCCTGTAAATTAGTATGACACAATCCATTCAGCCATTGCCAAACCCCCAAGTGTCTTTTTTTAAGTGATAGATCACCTTGAAGTTCTTTCTAATATAACAAAGAGTCAATTTATGTTTAAGCTTCTTAGTGGGCCAAGCTGAATATTTCATCTGTGTTGAAAAATCTATTTTTTGTATTTTTGTATTGCTCTCTTTTGAGTTGTTCCTAATATTTTCTGGTATTCTATCAGTATATTAAGATACATGTAAAGTCTGATTCTTAAGAAAAAAAGCATATCTATCTTTCCAAAATGAAATAAAATAAAAGGAAAATAAATGAAGTTTTTCAAACTCATATCTAAACTTAGTGTGAATTCGGGTGAATTGGAAACTGAGGACAAATTAAAGAACTTTGAACTATTCTGAGTATACTCTAATGAAATGTAACATAAATACAAACTATATAATGTTCTTTTCTCTTTGTATACAAATTTTGGAGAGATTTGCATCTTTATATAATTGAGTTTTTCCCATTCAAGAATATTTTATATTTCTTCAGGATT
This sequence comes from Neogale vison, assembly GCF_020171115.1. Taxonomy (NCBI): domain Eukaryota; kingdom Metazoa; phylum Chordata; class Mammalia; order Carnivora; family Mustelidae; genus Neogale; species Neogale vison. Next base: position 50,754,829 of record NC_058096.1, read on the forward strand.
CTTTTGCCTATCACAGAATAGACTTTCCTATACCTTATTGCTGTTTTTTTAAAACACCGATTTTATAAATTTCTTTTGTTTTCCTGGGAAATTTGTTTTCCTGGGAAGTTAACATGTGTTGCTAATATTAGTTATTCCTACCTCCCCTGCCATTATATGTTTCATAGGGTGAAGATCAGTTCTTGAAAAGATTCTCATTTTTAGACTACTCTGTTGCATTAAGGATTTTGTAATTTTTTCCCCTTCTTCCTTCATGGGGCAAACTTCCCAAACCTTCTTATTCACCATTAAGTTTTTGGATTATTAATCCTTTTCACCAAGAATTTTTTTTTGACTTTGGAATTTTGGGCAAGGACCTTCTCTTCTTTATTTTATTGCTATATATAACTCCCTTTATGATAATTACTCAGGAATGGTGGTTAATAAGTATAAAATTTACTTGAAAACATTAATTTTTTTCTCCTTTAATATAGTGTCCTGTGCCTTGTCCTTGAATAGTGTGACTCAGTAGGGGCTCACGCATGTGTATTTAGCAAAAGTATCCTCTTGTAATTTCAATGAAGCTCTGTTGACCACTGCTATAGGTAAGCTTATTGTGGAAGGGATTCACTGTTTCATCTTTTAAGTAACAGAGCATCTGGCACACAACAAGTCCTCAATTATTTAACTAGTAAGTGAAGAACACACTATAGATTTATTAATATGTATTTTATAACTGGCTATCTTAATGCTCTTTCAGAAGCAGTCATTGTAATTAATTTTCTCTTTTCTAAATACTTTCCTATTTCATTTTATTATGAAATTACATGGACAAAGAATTCCAGAACAAAGTTAAATTATATCAATATAAGGTGCATTTTATTGTTGCTTACGTTATTTTTCATCTATTCATATTCGTATTTTCCTACTTTTTTAAAAAAGATTTTATTTATTTATTTGACAGAGAGGGAGAGAGATCACAAGTAGGCAGAGAGGCAGGCAGAGAGAGAAGGGGAAGCAAGCTTCCTGCTGAGCAGAGAGCCTGACGCCGGGCCGATCCCAGGACCCCAAGATCATAACCTGAGTCAAAGGCAGAGGCTTAACCCACTGAGTCACCCAGGTGCCCCATATTTTCCTACTTTTGCTGAGATAATAATTGACCTACAGCATTGTGTATGCTTAATCCATACAACATGGTAATTTGATATACGTATATATTGCAAAATGATTACCACAATAAAGATAGTTAACACACCCATCAGCTTACATAGTTACCATTTCTGTTTTTGTGGTGAGACCTTTTATGATGTATTCTCTTACCGTCTTTCATGTATACCTTTACCCATTTCCTCTACTACCCGGTCCCCACCAACAATCTGCTATTTCTCTTAGTTCAGTTTTTTATTTTACATTCCACATATAAGTGATAATCATGCAGTATTTGTCTTTCTTTTTTGTTGTTGACTTTTTAAATTTTTATTTTTAGATTTTTTATTATGTCTCTCTTGACTAGTTTCAGTTAGCATAATATACTCAAGTTTCATGCAATTTGTTAACAAATGACAGGATTTATTCTTTCTTGTGGCTAAATATTTCATTAAAAATGTCACATTTTTTAACCCATGCCTCCATTGAAGGATACATAGTTTGTTTCCATGTTTTAGCCATTGTGAATAATGGTGCAATGAATTTGGGGGGAGGAGTGTAGGTATTTATTTGAGATAGTGCTTTCATTTCCTTTTGATATATACTCAAGTAGGAGTGTTAGATTATATGGTAGTAGTATTTTTAAATTTTTAGGAAATCTTCATACTGTTTTTCACAATGCCTGCACCAATTTGCATTCCCAGGAACAGTGTACAAGCGTTCCCTTTTCACCACATCTTCACTAATGCTTGTTATCTCTTGACTTTTAAGTGATAGCCATTCTAATGGTGTGCCGTTATTTCTCATCGTGGTTTAGGTTTGCATTTCCTTAGGGTTAGTTAAGTTGAATACCTTTTCATGTACCTTTTGAATTTGTATATCTTCTTTAAAAAAAGTCTAATCAAGTCCTTTGCCCATTTTTCAATTGGTTTATTTGGATTTTTGCTCTTGCATTGTCTCAGTTCCTTAAATACTTCAGATATTAACCCCTTATCAGATACATGGATTACAAATACTTTCTTCAGTTCCATAGGTTATCCTATTTTGTACATTTCTTTTACTGTGCAGAAGCTTTTCAGTTTGACGTAGTCCCATTAATTTATTTTTGCTTTTGTTGTCTGTGTTTTTGGTGACATATACAAAAAATTATTGTCAAAACCAATATCAAGGAGCTTTTTCCATATATATATATATTTATATACATATATATATATAGCAACCCCTTCTTTCTTTTGGTTGTCATTTGCTTGAAATAACTTTACTATCTCTTCTATATACTTAAAAGTAAGGTGAGTTTTTTGTAGGCAGTGTATTATTAGATCTTATGGGGCGTTTACTTGTTTTTATTTATTTTTATCCATTCAGCTATTCTGTGTCTTCTCATTGGAGAATTTAATCCTTTTACCTTTAAAGTAATTATCAATGGGAAAGGACTTGCTATTGTTTTTTTTTTAAGATTTTATTTATTTCTTTGACTGAGTGAGAGAGGAAGAGCGTGAGAACACAAGCATGAGGGAAACAGGCAAAGGGAGAGGGAGAAGCAGGTTTCCTGATGAGCAGGGAGCCCTGTGAGGGGCTTGACGGGGGCCTCCATCCCAGGACCCTGGGATCATGACCTGAGCTGAAGGCAGCTGCTTAAATGATTGACTCATATGGGGGCCCCAGTAAGGACTTACTATTGTCATTTTAATAATTTTTTGTTTTACAGATCCTTTGGTTTTTGTTTTTGCTGTTTTCCTCTGTGATTTGATTATTTTTTTGTGGTGTGTGCTCTCCCTCTTTGAGTTTACCAGGGGTCTTACATGAAATAATTTATAATTCTAATAACATATTTTAAGCTGATAACTTTGATAGCATACAGAAACTTACTCTTTTACTGTTCCCATTTCTCAGATTTTATGTTACTAATGTATAATTTATCTCTTTTTATATTGTGTATCCAAAAAAAAAAGTATTGTGGTTATAGTTAATATGTTTTAGTTTAAAACTATAGATGTGATTTATGTCCCACCAATATAATATTAGAGAATCTGGCTTGAAAATGTATTTATTGGGCGCCTGGGTGGCTCAGTGGGTTAAGCCGCTGCCTTCGGCTCAGGTCATGATCTCAGGGTCCTGTGATCGAGTCCCGCATCGGGCTCTCTGCTCAGCAGGGAGCCTGCTTCCCTCTCTCTCTCTCTGCCTGCCTCTCCACCTACTTGTGATTTCTCTCTGTCAAATAAATAAATAAAATCTTAAAAAAAAAAAAAAAGAAAAGAAAATGTATTTATTTTTACTAGTGAGTTTATTTACTAGTTTCCTTTTGGAGGTGCTGTGTTTACCTGAATCTTAGTGGTTTGTGTCACCTTGTATTGGTATCTGTACATTTGAGTAAGCAGTCTTCTCTTTCTTTTCCAGACTAGATACATTTGCTTATACAAGGCAAGACATCACAGGTCAGATCAGCTTAGGTAATGAATGGGTCAACTGGTCGTTGCTATAGGCAGGCAGGGCTTGCTATTGGTGTTTCTATTTGGGCAGCATCACTGCCTATGTTTTGATGTTGGGACGAAGTGCTGCCAGCTGGGCTCCAAGTTCAAGGAGGCCCCGTACAGGTTTCCCAATTTGCCATGGCTTCTGGCTGTGCTGTATGATTTGAAATGGCCCACTAATTGGGCTCTGCATTTACTTCTGGTCTGGTGGATCATAGACTGTCTCCCAGTCTGGTAGTACCACTAGTTGTATTCTGCAATTGAATAGTACTATGGGCTGGGCTCCTCAATTGTTCCTGGTTGGGTGGGACCTCAAGAACTGTGTTCAGGTGGGGCCATAGGCAGGGCTTTGTAGTCCTTAAGAGCCTCAGGCTAAGCTCTGTAATCTGGTGGGGGTACAGGCTAGATCCCCTGAAGCTGGTCAGGGACATAGGCTGGGCTTCATGGTCATGTAGGCTGATGACTGTGCTTTGCTGATAGATGTGATTGCTGATAGATGTGATTGATGTGATCTTTCTGGTGAGGTGTGGTCTCCTCCTGTGTCCTCCTGCTGGGTGGGGCTGGAGACTGTGTTCAGTGGTGGGGTAGGGTCCCTGGATGGACGGGCTCCCTGCCTGGTCTAAACCATAGGCAGTGTTCAGTCATCAGGTATGGCTGCAGGATGGGCTCAGAGGCTGCCTAGGGTCACTGTTGAGATTCTCTGGTTACAAAAGGCCAGAGGCAATGCCTAACTTTGGCAGAGCTGCTGGCTTGGTTCATTGCCTAATATGACTTTAAAATGGGCTCTGTTGCTGTCCAGCTTCTCTGGCCAGGTTTTGTGGTCCAGTGGAACTGAATCCTAGGGTCAGTAGTTAGATGGGGCTGTGAATTTGCTTCGCTGATTGGTTGGGACTTAGAATAGGTAGGCCCTGTGGTTGGTATGGCCTATTGGCTGAAGATCCAAAAAAGTTCTGGAAGCAGAACTTCCACCTGAATTCCCTGTCCAGACTGGGTCACCAGCTTTGTTCTGCAGATGTGCAAAGCCACTGGCCTAGATGTCTGCTTGGGCATAACTATGAGCAGGAATGCAGTTCACTAAGATCTGGGTACGGTTGACATAAGGCTTGCCCTCCTTTCTATCTGATCCCCACTGGTTAAGCCCTGTAGATTAACCCAGAGATTCCCATGAGGTAAGACTTGAGGGCCTCCTTACACAACACTGAGAGAGTTCAATGTCCACCTTGGGCTCTCATTTTCCATGGAAAAATCTCTCTTAACCCACCTCTGTGCTGTCTTAAGAAAGGGGTAGTGTGGTGAAAATGGGACTTTTCTTCTTACCCTTCTTGGTCCAGGGAAGTGCTTCAGTCTCACCTCTGGGTTCGGAATTTTCACAATACGTCCTTGCCTGCATAGTTGATAGTTGGTCTTCTAGTGAGGGAAGACTAAGGTTGGGCATACCCTATACTGACATCTTGATGACATCACGTCCTCCTTTTGTTTCTTTAATTGTAATGCAATGTTTCCCCAGTAAGTATAATAAGACATTGACAATTATTTGGGAATTTGTATTCTTAAAATATTTTAATTGCATTTATATCCTTATATTACTAAGGATTTTTTCAAAAAAATTAAAGACTGGATGTTGAGTTTTACCAAGTACGTTCTATATAATCTGTACATATGTGTACATATGTAAATCCTTTTTCATATTCATGTGTTAGCAGGGTAATGTGTGTTTATGAGTGTGTGTATATATATATTATATTATCATATACATTATATAATATTATATAATATTATACATATACATATTATGCATATACATGTATATTACATATACATATAATATTATATTCCCCATAGTATATATTATACTCCCCATACTGACTGAAAGGAAGAGGTTGATAGATGATTCTATGATTCTTTATATAGTTTCATGAACGGCTGATGTTTTAGCCTGTTCAAATTATTTTTGTGACATTAATTTAAACAATCTATTAAAAAAAAACAATAGAGCCGATATAAATGGGAATCACATTAAGTATTATGTGCCAGGACAACAACCTATACTTCATCACCGATAAAGTATATTGAGTAATTAGTAACCAGTATTGATGAGCTGTAGTGGCCCTGTAGAATTTGAGTTAGTTATTATTACTGAGGGGCTTTGGGACAAGCAACACTGAATAAAACCAAGAAGCTTATGGCTTTCCTGTGGTTAGGTGAACACGTGTATTTCCACTGTGAGATGATTTGGGGACATAGAAAGCTGAGAGTCTTAGGACCTTCACCTTATTGTTGCTATGCATGCTACATTGTTATCTTTTACCTATCTTTAGTTAAGAATGTATTTGTTATGTGAAAGGTACTATGTCTTATGAACTTCATTGTGATTTGAAGGTCACCACTGCTTATTAAACAGAGTGAGCTAACATGGAAGCATTTTCATATCCTGGAATAAACCTTATTTGGACATCATGTATTATTCTTACATTGCCAATTTTATCCTATATTTAGGAATTTCATAATTCAACAAATGATCTATATTTTTTTTCCTTTTTTATCACATTCCAGTTCTAACATTGTATTAACTTAAAAAATTATCCTTCCAACCTTAGGTTTATTCATAATTTCTACTTTTTATTATTTTTATTCATTTCTTATATTTACATTAATGTTTTTCTCATCATGACTTAGTTTATACCTTTTTTTCTCTAAAGTATCTAAAATAGAATACTGAGCCATTTATTTTACTCAGTCATATCAATGATAGACATACATATACACACACATTTTCATGTTAAAAGGCAATTTGAAGCATATTACACACTGAAACAATTGCAAGCCCTGATGAAGTTAGCCTCCTCACACATTAAAGGTAACAAAAGACAAATGCCTTTTTGTTGAGGAATGAGCCTTCTGGTTTTGAACTAATATCTATTAATATCTGCCTGGGTCATATGCACACTAGCAAAACAAAACAAAACTCAGGATCTCTGCTTCCAGCTATGATGAAATATTGGACTTAGTGCTGTAAATCATTAAGGAACTGGACAAAATACATAAAGCAGTCCTCTCCATCTGTTAGCTAAATATAGGACGGTACTGTGATCAATGAAAAAGGGATAAACAAATGAAGTTAATGCATCAACAGCTTCCACTTTCTGCTGGGGAAAAATGGAAGATAGAAAAATAAGCAAAAAGGAATTTCTAAAAATCAGAAATAAATAACTAACATAAAAATTTGTCTAGATTAGATAAACCTCAAATTATATTAAACATCTGCAGATCACTGAACCTGAAGACATAGCAACAGAAACTATCCCAGTGGAAGCACAGAAAATTTAAAAAAAGATTGGAAAAGAGAAGAGACAGTGACTCAGTGACTTGTGGAACAATATCAAACAGTCTAAATTCCATGTAATAAAAGACTTCTTGTATAGAAACTGGACAAGTAAGAAGACAATGGAATGGCCTACTGAAAACATAGGAGAAACAAGTAAGGTGCATATATGCTATAAAAACATATTTAAATAAAGTTTGTAAAGTTGTTTCATTTTTATGGTGTGAATAGTAATGTGAAGAGAAGGGGAGAAGAGAAGGGGAGAAAGCCTGAATGAAGGGGAGAAAGATTCTCTGCATGAGAGAAATAGGTATTGAATAATCTTTAGTATGTTACAACTTGATAATGGGTAGAGAAACAATGGAAATATGGGTTACTAATTCATCCCACTTATGTGAGTTGCTTAAAAGATTTCAGAGAAAACTATAATATTTAAATATAGAACTATGAACTCAATAACCATGTTATCATATCAAGTTTTTAAGTTTTAATAGCTCAGAGATGTATTAGTTAAAATGTGGTTCTAAAGAAAAAAAATATTTCATAGCAAAAATAAAATAACAGAAATTAACATTAAAAATATTACATTTTCCCATCCTTTCTAGCTGCCTTAGATCTGACCTAAATGTTGCGCTTTTACAAAGTTCAAATGAATTTGTTTTATGATTACATTTAAGGAAACATACTACCTACTGTGCAATATATCTAGAATTACATATTTTTAGTATTTCTGTAGTTTTCTTCAGTTGATGGACTTCCTTTCTATATATAGAAAGAGGAAGTCCATAAACTTTACTCTAAGGTAATATTTTTACTAGTTCCCATTTTAAAATCTGATCATCACAGGTAGATCTAGGTTTTGTGGTATCTAAGTCTTATAGAGTTGGGAGGCAGGAGGAAACTCTTAAGGAAAATTATATAATACTATAAATAAAATGTATATGTAGAAGGCCATACTTAGAATGAAAAGTTAGCACAGTACAATTTTGAAAAAGCTAATAAGTCTATTATAAAATCCAGAATATCATTCTAATTACATGACATATATAGTATGTTTTCCTAAAATTTAACTCCTATTTAACTGCATCTTCTTATGACAAAAAAATTTATGCTGTTTTACACAGATATAATCGATGATTTTAATACTGCTAGAGATTTGTGATCCAAAATACAGGGATTTTCATAAATTCAAATTTGTGCTATGTATGTCAATCACAAAACATGGTACATTTACAATTTTATATTCTGTGTTATTAAGTATATTTTTTATTGGAGTGAATTTCTCTTTTGCCTATGTCAGTGTAAACTGAACCTTTTAGTTAAAATATTACATATTTTATAAGAAATATTTACAAGAAAATATTACATATTTTACAAGAATTTTTCCATGCATTTTAAAACTTCTAAAACTAAAGTGAAAAAATTTTCATTTTCCATGCATTTTAAAATTTCATTTTATTCAATTTCCATTTCTGAAACCTGAACCGATAGGACCAATTCTTAACACCTTACCACCTTTTTCCCTTTATCTTGATATTTGATTGCTGGGTGAGTCAGTATCGTGGACAACAGGCTCTTTCTTGATAGTATTTCTTGAGTACATCTAGCAAAAATTTATATACGAGAGTGACACAAACCACAAATATTTCACTATGTCCAAATTGCATGGCTTTTAAAGTCAGCTTTTCCCTCATTGGATCATGGTCACAATTACTCAGTAGTCACCAATAGGAAGGCGGGTGTGATGGAGGGGAAGGCAGAGTGTCAGGGACAGGAATACTCACTGATAATAGTTAAATTTCTTTCTTGTGCACATTTTACAAATATATGCCCCTGGGCACATGGTTCTAGCACCTGGCTTAGGGTTTTGAAACTGGGTGCCCTGAAGCTTAAGTTTCATTAGTCTTTTGGATTATCTGTCTCTGTTGATATCCATTCTCATAAATACACAAATAAGAAATCTCTTAATATAAGAATTAAAAATTTATGAAAAGTATTCCACATGTGGTAATCTTCTCACAGTTGACAGTGTTGTGAGATACACAAGTGGTTCCTAGTAAACTCCATCCTGCTAAAATCTATAGTTTTTCATAGAATGACTCATGTTAATTTTTCTTTTAAGACTCCCCTAAGAAAGCAGTTTGATTTTTTTTTTGAGAAGCAACTAGCTCTGTTACTGAATTTCTTCTTTTTCCTAAAACTTTAATTTCTTGAAAGCATTTTCTACACTATTTAAAAAATGATGAAAGTCTTTATACTTTTATTTTCAAATGGTACATTCTATATTATAAAATATTTCCTTGTTTTATCAATGATGTTGTTTTAAGATTTTAGTTTGTGTATTTTCTTTTCTTTATTTTTTTAAGATTTTATTTATTTATTTGACAGAGAGAGATCACAAGCAGGCAGAGAGGCAGGAAGAGAGAGGAGGAAGCAGGCTCCCTGCTGAGCAGAGAGCCCAATGCAGGGCTTGATCCCAGGACCCTGAGATCATGACCTGAGCCAAAGGCAGCGGCTTAACACACTGAGTCACCCAGGCACCCCTAGTTTGTGTATTTTCTTAAGAAACATTATAGAATGTTGCTTTCATCTGCTGTATTCAAGTTTCTCTTATTTTAAATGCACATTAGTTTCATGAATATGTATTTTTATTGATTAGTCTTGAACCAAAAATTCCTAATTTATTGTATTTTTTGGCTTGGCCAAATATGATTTAACCTAAGTATGATTTCAAGTGAAACTCAACCTCTGTGGAGTATCAGGATGGTTCAGGATTGTAGCCTTAAGAAAATATTTGACATTCTGTGTTAATAAAGAAACCAATTTTCTGAAAGCACATTTTACTTGCCCAGGATGAGTTTCAGGAAGCATTAGATTTCATTAACTGGACTATACCATTTGGACAGAATGTTCCTCCTTTATTCCGTTTGAGTGTTGGATTGTAATAAACCCTTTGACTTTTGCCAGAAGTGACCTAGTTGATGTAGTTTCCTGTCAATTAAAGTAGGAACCAGGTGTCTCATATGGTGGTTTTGCTTTGATTACCATGTAACAATAATTTTGGCTTTCTGAGGAGACCAAATAGCAGGAAAAGGCCACATTACAAGGGAGGTGATTTTATTTTATTAGAACAGAATTTCCTAAAAAAAATATTGGGCATGGTAATTGAAATAAATTGTTTGAATATTTATTCTATAAATAAGGGGTCAATCAAAAAGAAATTATAGATAATAATCAGGCCTACCTCCAAAAATGCTTTTATTAGTCCTACTAGGAAGGTAGAATAAATTTTTTTTCCAATTTATTTATTTGCAGAAAAACAGTATTCATTATTTTTTTCACCACACCCAGTGCTCCATGCAAGCTGTGCCCTCTATAATACCCACCACCTGGTACCCCAACCTCCCACCCCCCCGCCACTTCAAACCCCTCAGATTGTTTTTCAGAGTCCATAGTCTCTCATGGTTCATCTCCCCTTCCAATTTACCCAAAAGCACATACCCTCCCCAATGTCCATAACCCTACCCCCCTTCTCCCAACCCCCCTCCCCCCAGAAACCCACAGTTTGTTTCGTGAGATTAAGAGTCACTTATGGTTTGTCTCCTATGGAAAGAACCTAGATGTCCATCAACAGATGAATGGATCAAGAAGATGTGGTATATATACACAATGGAATACTATGCAGCCATCAAAAGAAACGAAATCTTGCCATTTGTGACAACATGGATGGAACTAGAGTGTATCATGCTTAGCGAAATAAGTCAAGCGGAGAAAGACAACTATCATATGATCTCCCTGATATGAGGGAGTGGTGATGCAACATGGGGGCTTAAGTGGGTAGGAGAAGAATCCAGAATAAATTTTTAAATCTCAACTATAACCCCATGTGGCTATTTTATTTACCTGTTCCCAGGATTCCAAAATATGTCACTTCTCCAGAAATGGTCATCAGAACTCTGTACGTCATGTGGGCTCTCAACCAAGCTCTGACAGTATGTACACCTTTAGACAAATTATATAACCTCTGTTTGCTATTCAGGTTCCTAATTGCTTGTTCACTAGACTCAACATTGATACTTTATATAAGTTAGCAGTAGAGGACTTTGATAATAAAATCTATTCAGGAATCCCAGCATATTAAACAGATACCAGTGGCTCTCCATTACTTTCAGTACTGTCACTTTCTTTTTAAAATTTAATTTCAATTTTCTTTCTATAAAATAAATTAATAAGAATTCTGGAGATGATCCAATGTAAACAGAAAATTGAAATTAGAGGCAACAGTTGACAATAGACTTATAGCAGATTTTTTCCATCATATGCTTTCTGGTTTATTCCCTTTCATGATATTGATATGATCTTGGTTCATAAAAATAATTACTTAAAATATATGTCAAATTTTTATTTTGGCTGTTTTTTATTTTGCATGGTATCTCACAATATGTAAGTTGTACAAAAACAAACACCTTCTGCTTTCATTATATATTCTTGGCACCTACAATAGGTGCTAGAAATACAAATATTTGGTATAATTTGTTGAATATATTTTAATGTCAAAACTAATAATGATGTAGCAATCACTATATTTTAAGCATCTGCTTGACAGGTAGAATTATATATATTTTAAAAATATTAATTTATTTAATTCTTATAACTAAAATAGATACTACTATCCAAAATAGAGTAGTATATCCAAGAAATTAAATTTCTCAAGGTTCAGAACTAATCTGTATCCAAACTGAAATTAAACTCTATGCATCCTAACTCCAGAGCAAACACTCAACAATTAATGCTGTATTACATGACTCAAGATGAGCTATACTTAAAATCACTAAAGTAAAAATTTTAAAATGATCTAAATTTAATCAAAGCTAAATTTAGAAAATCAACTTCTTTTTCACACTAATCATATTTCAAGATCCCAATAGCTACATGTGACTAGTGGATCTTGTATTCAACAGTGCAGGTATAATATATTTCCATTACCACATAAAAAGCTTTATTCAGTAGTGTTGATCCAGAACAGACATTGGAAAGCTTTTCTTTTGTAAAGAGCTGGAAATTTAGCCTTTAAAGCCTGATCTCTTGAAGTTGCTTAACACTCCTATTACAGTGCAACACAGTCATAGACAATTTTTAAAATATGAATGTGGCTGTGTTCCAATAACATTAAAATTTGAGTTTCATAAAACTTTTGTATTTTATGAAATATTATTTCTTCCCAACCATTAAAAGCATAAAAACTATTTTTCTAGTTTTTATTTAAATTCCAATTAACATATAGTTTAATATTACTTCAGGTGTAGAATTTAGTAATTTAGCACTTACTTACATAAAACACCCAGAGCTTATCTTTAGTGCCCTCTTTAATCCCCATCACCTATTCACAACCCCCCCCCCATCAACCTCCCCTTCTGGTAACCATCACTTCTCTATAGTTGAGTTTTTTCCCTTGGTTTTTCTCTCTTTTTGTTTCCTCCTATTTTCATTTATTTAATTACTTAAATTCCACATATGAGTGAAACTATAGGGTATTTGTCTTTCTCTAACTTATTTTGCTTAGCATAACACTTTCTAGCTCCATCCACACTATTGCAAATGACAATTCCATTCTTTTCTATTGCTGAATAATATATATATATATATATATATATATATATATATGCACACACATGCATGCATACATCATTATCTATATCCATCCATTAGCCATACGATAATGGACACTTGGGCTCTTTCCATAATTTGTCTATTATTGATAATGCTGTTATCAACATTGGGGTGCATGTGCCTCTTCGAATCAGTATTTTTGTATCCTTTGGGTAAATACCTAATAGTGCCACTGCTGGGTCTAGGGTAGTTCTATTAATTTTTTGAGGTACTTGTTTTCCAAAGTGGCTGCCCCAGTTTGCATTCCCACCAACAGTGTAAGAGTATTCCCCTTTCTCTTCACCAACACCTGTTGTTATAAAAAATTATTTTTTAAAGATTTTATTAATTTATTTGACAGAGAACACAAGCAGCAGGTAATAGCAGGCAAAGGGAGAGGGTGAAGCAGCCTCCCTGCTGAGAAGGACCCTGGAATCATGACCTGAGTCGAAAGCAGACAGTTAACCAGCTGAGCCCCCCAGGTGCCCTCATAAAAATTATTTTTAACTCTCAAGTCAGATAACAACAGTTGACGGGCTCAAATTTTCTGTTCCATGGCTCAGAATTTCTCTAATATTTTGATTCTAAAATGCTATAGCTTTTATAAGATCAACAAATTTGAACATAGTTATCTCTTATTGTGGACCATTAATAAAGATTACTTTTAAGACTTAATCTCCTGGGTGACTGGGTGGCTCAATGGGTTAAGTCTCTGCCTTTAGCTCAGATAATGATCCGAGGGTCTTGGGATCGAGCCCCGCATTGGACTCTCTGCTCACCAGGGAGCCTACTTCCTTCTCTCTCTCTGCCTACTTGTGATATCTGTCAAATGAATGAATAAAATATCAAAAAAAAGTCTTATTCTCCTACACCTTTAATATGATTTGAATATTTCAGTTTTAATTGTTAAAGGGAAGTATAGTCAATTGTCTTAAGATCTCTTTCTGAAACTAGTGTTTCTCAAGACTAACATATTCTCAGAACTTGTCAAATTTGTTGGCTATTAGTAGAATCTTGGTTCCTGTTCCTTGAACCTAGTGAGTGAATAAACTTAAAAATTTGGAAATATTTTTACAAGGAGTTGTTTGAAAGAAGAGATTAAGAAGGTCAACTTTGGTTGAGATTATCAGTTTATATGTCAGTTAACAATAGGTAAGGTTTTCCAAGTTTATCATCTCTAAGAATAAACTAAGAAAGTCTTGCCATTTTCATCTACATAGGGGTATTTTTCAAGTCCTTCAACAAACCTAATGAGTATTTATTAGCTGCAGTCCATCATTGTAACTTTCCTTTTTCTTACCATTTAATAGATTGAAGACCTATTTATTTCAATTTCTGATAATTTTCTGAAAATTCAGGATATAGTGAAAATTTTATAAGTTATCTAAAAGAAAAATATGACATAAATTTGGACCAGGTATTTTCAATATAATGTCCAGAACTGCCACCAGACCATGAAGTGGTGGGGGTGGGGGTTACAAAGTGATAACGAGACCTAAAATTTACTGGGAGATTCTAATATGTAACAGGTGTTGGGAACCAATGATGTGACAAAACATGCAATTAAGAGACATTTCTCCAAAGCTTTTTTAATGATACTAAAATTGGACAGAAAACTGCTTATGAACACAATGCACTGGACAACACAGTACTAGAAAGAGAATAAGGGGGTAAATACTTGGTTTGTTTGATCATGAGAGATCCTCATTGACACAGTTTGGTCTGTAATATAATGAAGTGCAGTAATAACTAATAGAAGGTGCTGCAACTCAGTGACAGGCCTTATAAAAGCATGAGTGTAGTTAGTCTTAATTCTGGCAGAGCAGCACAAAGAAGTTTAAGGATGTAAGCCTAGATTTAGGTCATGGCACTGGCACTCTTGAGAGCTGATTTAAAACCATGTCATTCCATTATTATACAAATTGTTGAGCAAATTTTTTAATATCCTAAAATAATTTATAACACACTAAACATCAGATCCTACAAAAGAACTGAGCACTTAGATAAAATTAGAAAATATATAAGAAAGTAGAAGATGAAGAGTGTCAGATTATATTAAGGAGCCAAAAGATGGAAGATATTCAGGATCTAAAAATGGTAAGATTAATATGATGCTTAAATATAGTAATTTAAATATATAAACAGCATTACAGATCCTTCTGAGAAGACTAAAGTATTTTAGATGATTTATAGATGTATTGGAAAATTGAAGCTAGTGTTCTCATAACACTGTGTAAGGGGCTTATTAAAATCATTCTGAAAATACCAAATCCTTGACAGAAATAATCATCAATATCAAGATGAAATATGAGCCATGTTTTCATTTTAAAGTATGTGAAAATGACTAATTTGTCTATGAGTAAGGAACATTTAATGGCTTTTTCGTAGAAGATGAACAATAAATACTGAATTTTGTGTTAAGATTTTTAAAAAATAGTGCTATAGCTATTATTTTTGACAAGTGATTTTACCAGGGTCAATTAAGGATATTTAGTTATTGTAGAGTTACTTCATGACAAAACTATAATTTCATATAATAGGATAGATAATATGCATGTTAAGGTGATAATATTTAAAAATGATAGGAAAATATTTATAATGACAAACAGTTTATATATAACTTTTCTTAAAACTAATTTTTTGAGTATATTATATTGGATCACATATGGACAATTGTTATGACTTTATCTGGAGTGGGATTTTATGAAATGACAGAAATGAATTATGTTAAAGTAATAAAATCTCCAGTAACTGAAATTCGGATTTCCTGGTCTGCTGAGCTTTGAATTTGAAAGTTTTGCATATGTGACCTATTTTAATAGAGGTAAAATCTTTAGAACGTTAAAACAGATAAAAGTTACATCAATACAAAACTAATAATATGATTAAATGCCATCAAAGAATCAATTCTGAGTATGGTTTGAGTTCTTTCTTGACAGTACTTTCTTACTCAAATATTTTGGAAATGTGTCATTCAAGGACCAATTGTTTTTAGATCTCAGTATTTTCTACAAGCACAAATGGTTTTCCTATCATGAATTTGAAGTATGTAGACAATGTCCATTATTTGCTTTTAAACCTTATGTATCACTCAATTATCATTGCTATTAGAAGTCAAATGGAAAATAATATGGCATTGTCAAAGAAGCAGTAGTGTTGGAGGCTTTCTGGAGCACAATATGATCTGTCAGTATCTTTTGCAACATAACAGGTAACAATATAGCTTAATAAATCCAAATGAGCATGCAGTTCTATTGCTTGGGATGTCACTGTGTATTGATATAGGTTAATAACAAATGTGCAAAAAGCAGAAAAACAGAACCTGTGGAGGAGAGAAATGGAAAAATGCTGTTTTCAGAATGATTAGTTTGCCATGTAATAGGTGAGCCTAAAAGAGAGGAGAACTTTATTTACTTCCCATTAGATCTCGTATAATTTTATGGCCCCAAGATTTTGGCCAAGCTCTTGCACACACAGACTTAGGTAAGCATACCTGATGGTAAATCAAACCTGCTGCAATAGTGACTATTTCTTAGAAGATAATGATTGTTTCATACTCTAAGTTTTTAATAAGTATGTGGAAGTCTTAAATCATGTGGGCTTAATTTACTACAAAGTTAACACCTCTTTAATAATGCGAGTGAGAGTGTTTGGTTTTACTCTAATTTAAAAATTAGATAAAACATTGCCTTGATGGATCCCCAAATATCGGCATATAGTTCTCATTATTTTTCCAGTTATTTTCCAGATTTTTAATTCCATTTTTCATATCAATTTCCACATACCTCATTTTATTTTAGATTAATGTGTTTAAAGGTCAACTTTTCAACAGTGATGGGATCCTTGGATTTTCACTGCAAATGTATTCAAATTTGGTGATAGCGTTTCACATAAAAATTTATGACAAATGCTCCAAAATCCTATGGTATTGATCGCAATGTAATTGGATTATGTCTACAACTTAGTAGATCATTTTCATACCAAATCATCTAGTGTCCTTGTGATTTACTATTACTTGAAAAAAAATGTTCCTGAAGAGGTCTAGAATTTCTACAGAGGGCACATTTTAATTCTACTATCCAGTTTTATGACGGTTTAAATGAGCACTTGGCCCTTATTTATCTTTCTAACTTGACTTAATATTGTGTATCAGTCTAAATCCTCTATGCCCAAAAAACCATGCTCCTGAGAGTTCTCTTTCATTCCATGAGCCACGTTGCCATGATATTTTGGCTCATCCTGTTTTTCAGGTTTGGAATTCCTTCCTGTCTTACCCCTTCCTCCCTTCTTTTTATTTAAATGCTTCCTTGATTTTTTCAGGGCCAAATTATTCTTCTAATTTTCTTACTATCTCACCTATAAGTGATTTCTCCCTCCCCTGTAATCCTCAAAATTAACTTTTCACTCTTTGTCTGGAACTTGATCCTGTTACTTTCTAAGGACACCAGACTTCAAGGGGATCCCTGGCTTAGAAGAATCATGATTAACCCCGCATGGAATAGTAAAAAAAAAAATTGTCTACATGCAGCCTCTTAGCGTCAGTGTTCATTCTGGGCATAAATATTGGTCTGGAAGAGTTAGTATCACTGAGTTTTATTATAGTCAGTTTTTTCTTTCTTTCTTTCTTTTTGTTGTTGTTGTTGTTGTTTTGTTTTGTTTTGTTTTGTTTTGTTTTGTTTTCACCAGACTCAAGTCACCATTTCCAGGCTCTGGGAAAAAGATAATTTTGAAAAGCTGAGGTGTTTGTCCCCCAGGGAACTCACATCTTTGGTTTAGAGGAGTGTCTGAATGTTGCAGTGGTAAATACAGCTTAGAATTCACACTCTTCATATTACAAAAGGAATTCAGAACTCTGATATTCACAAACAGAATCAAGTACTAATCACTGCACAGGCTTTTAAAAGCAGAGGCTTGATTTTGAAAGCATAATGGGTCAGTGTAGCAAAGTAATTAAGAGCACTAGACTTAGAGTACTAACTTCTGGATTAAAAATATGGCTCTGGGGATTTTTGGTTTCAGTTCTGATACAGAATTTGGAAAACATCACTCCTCATGCAAGAACAAACTGAAGAGACTAAAAATCAGTGGCAGGGCAAACTGCCACCCTGAAAATAGGGGAACCCAGAGAGTCACAAATAAGACCTGCTTATCTGAACAGAACCCATTGAAACCAGAAGTTGGTAGGAACAATTTTGATCATTTTAATGAATTATTGGAAGCTGAGTATGGACTAATACAAGAATGAGAAATCCTAGGAACTACAGCATAAGAAGGCCCTGTGGTTTCATAAGTTTTTACCTCTAAGAATCATGCCAGCTACACCAAAGAATCAAGAAAGATGTCTTTGTGCATCTGATAAATAGGAGAAAATCAACCATTGTGAAATAAGACCAGACATTATTCATAACACATTCTACCCTTTAGAGTAAAAGACTTTACTAGCACCTTATTTCACTTAGGGGAAGGGATCTGACTTACTCCAAACCTCTTAAAATCTTTCCTTTCCTTTCCTTTCCTTTCCTTTCCTTTCCTTTTTCTTTCTTTCTTTCTTTCTTTCTTTCTTTCTTTCTTTCTTTCTTTTTCTTTTTTTCTTTCTTTCTCTCTTTCTTTCTAAGATTCTATTTATTCATTTGACAGAGAGACACAGCGAAAAGTAACACAAGCAGGGGAAGTGAGAGAGAGAGAAGCAGGCCTTCCGCTGACCAGGGAGCCCGATGTGGGGCTCCATCCTAGGACCCTGGGATCATAACCCAAGCCAAAGGCAGATGCTTAATGACTGAGCCACCAGGCACCCCATAAACCTCTTTAACTTTCATTTCCATCTAAGAGTTGGTGGGGATGCAGGTTGGGAGTGAAGTTAAAATATATCTATGAATATCAGGAGCAGGGGTATAGGTCCACTAGAAGACTGAGTTTTAACTAAAAGATTATCAATTATTTCCTCTCTTCCACAACAACTTCTATTACTTTTCTAGAACTCTCATAATAGAATGCAATAGACTGGGTCATTTAAACAATAGAAATTTATTTTCTTGTGCTTTTGGACACTGGAAGTCCAAGATCAAGGTGTTGGCAGTTATGATTTCTCTCAGTCTCTCTACTTGGTTTACAGATGGCTGCTTTCTTGCTGTATCCTCATGTGGTTTGTTTGTGTGTGTGCACACTTGCACATGTGCATGCCTGGTATCTCTCCCCTTCTTATAAGGACATAAGTCATACTGGCTAGTGTCTACCCACATTATACCTCATTTAATCTTTTTTTTTTTTTTTAAGATTTTATTTATTGATTTGTCAGAGAGAGAGGGAGAGAGAGCTAGCACAGGCAGACAGAGAGGCAGGCAGAGGCAGAGGGAGAAGCAGGCTCCCTGCTGAGCAAGGAGCCCGATGTGGGACTCGATCCCAGGATGCTGGGATCATGACCTGAGCCGAAGGCAGCTGCTTAACTAACTGAGCCACCCAGGCATCCCATATACCTCATTTAATCTTAATTACCTTTTCAAAGGCCCAACCTTCAAGTGGTCACACTCTGATGTACTGGGGTTTAGGAATTCAACATGTAAATTTTGGAAGGTACATAATTTAATCCATAATACCCAACACAACACAACAGGTATCGAGTATAATAACAGTGGATTACTAATAAAAGAGTTGCCAGATGAACAATTTCTGAGAAGTTCTTAGAGAAGCCAAAAGGCAACAGGAGCAACGAGAAACAAGGACAGTAGGGAAATTTGAAGCCACTGGTGCCTACAGCTACAAAAAACATTAAGCACACTCAACTCTTGTCCAGATTAACTTAAACTTCACACTAAACACCTTCTTACTTTCATTTCTATTACTCCATGTACCTATTCAGACTAAACAAAAACAAATTCAAGACATGATAAAAAAATAATCTGAAGTGGGAAGCATCAGAAACAGATTCATACAGGACATAGATGTTGGAATTAACAGAGAAGGATTTTTAAATAATTATGATTAATATGTTAAGGACATCATGAACCAAGTAGAAAACATTTGATAACAGAAGAATATATGTAAGCGGAGAAATAAACTCCCAAGAAAGAGTGAAGGACATTCTGGAAATCAAAACAATGTAACAAAAATGCAAAATATTTTGGTCAGCTTATCAGTAGATTGACATGATCAAGGTAATAATCAGTTAGCACAAAGTTAGGTCAATAGAAACTTTCCAAACTAATGTGGGGAAAAAGATTTTCTTTCTCCATCTCCTTCTGCTTCCCAGCCCCAAAACAAATAAATAAATCTTTTAAAAAAATCAAAATATTTAAGATAAAAACTGGTAGAACTGCAAGGAGAGATACTCTTTATAGTTGGAGACCAATACCCCTGCATTACTAATTGATAGACTCAGAAGGCAGAAAATCAGTAAAGATATAATTGAATTGAACAGCATCATAAATCAACTGGATCTAATTAACATTTATAGAAAAGTGCACCCAGTAATAGCAGAATACACTTTCTTCTCAATTTTGCATGGAACATTCACCAAAATAGACCACATTTTGAGACCTGGAGCACAATAACAAATTTAAAATAATAAAAATCATACAGCATACATTCTCAAACAAAAATAGAGTTAAACTGGAAACAAGTAACAGAAAAATACCTGAAGGATCCTCAAATATTTGGAGATTAGCACATTTTAAAATATAACATGGGTCATGTGTACTTTTCTTTTTCAGTTTTTTAGGAACCTTTGTAATGTTTTTCAGAGTAGACATACCAAGTTAAATTCCCATCAAAAGTTCACAAATATTCCTGTTTCTCTACATCCTCAACCACATCTGTTATTTCTTGTCTTTTTGATAATAGCTTTTTTAAAGATGTGAGGTGATATCACATTATGGTTTTGATTTGTAGTTCCCTAATAATTAGTGCTGTTGAACATCTCCTCATTTGCCTTTTGACTTCTTTGGGAAAATGTCTATTCAGATCTTGTGTTAGTATTTTTTATTGATGAGTTGTGTAAGTTCTTTATATATTTTTGATATTAATCCCTTATTAGATAAATGATTTACAAATATCTTCTTCCATTCAGCAGTATGCCTTTTAATTTTATTGATGGTTTACTTCATTGTACAATAGCTTTATAGTGTGATATAGTCTCATTTGTTTATTTTAGCTTGTGTTTTGCATACCTTTGGCATCAGATCAACAAACACATTGCTAAGATCAATGCTGAGGATTTGCTGCCTATAATTTATTTTAGGAATTTCATAGCTTCAGGTTTTACATTCAAGTCTTCCATTCATGTTGAGTTAATTTACGTGTATTGTGTAAGTGTATAGTTTCTTTCTTTTGCTTAAGGCTGTCCAGCTTTCCCATTTCCAGTTATTAAAATTATTGTCCTTTCTCCCTTGTATGGCTCATGTGTAGTACATTAATTTCTGTATATGTTCGGGTTTATTTCTCAGCTCTTAATTCTGTTCCATTGATCTTTGTGTTTGCTTTTATAGCAAGTACTATACTGTTTTGATTATTATAGTGTTTTGATACAGTTTGAAAACAGGGAACATAATTCTACCTTTGTTCTTTCTCAATAGTGCTTTGATATTCAGGGTGTTTTGTGGTTCCATACAAATATTAGAATTATTTGTTCTAGTTCTATTAAAAATGCTATTGTTAAATGAAATAAGATGGAATCAGGGGAAGGAGACAAACCAAAAGAGACTCTTAATGTCACAAAACAAACTGAGGGGGTTGGGGGGAGGGGTGTAGGGAGAGGGTGGTGGGGTTATGGACATTGGGGAGGGTATATGCTATGGTGAGTGCTGTGAAGTGTGTAAACGTGGAGATGCACAACCTGTACCTCTGGGACTAATAATACATTATATGTTTCTAAAAATAAAATTATTTTAAAAATGCTATTGTTTTGTTGTTGTTTTTCCCAGTTTAAAAACTTTTATTGGCTTGTTGTTGTCTACAGAGGAACACTTCTAGTTTCTTACCTGGGAGCACCAGACCCCCTGAAGTGCAGTTGATCTTTTATGTTTCAAGGTTGTTTGTTTGTTTGTTTGTTTGTTTTAATGTTTTAAGTTTTTACTGAAATTCTAGTTAGTTAACAATATTTTGAAATACTGATTTCAGGAGCAGAATTTGGTGATTCATCACTTACATATAACACCCTTTTGCATCAAATCTACAAATTGCTTTGGGCAATTTACATTATGGACATTTTAAAGATATCATTCTAATCTGTGGGTATGATATAGCTTTCCATTTGTTTGTATCCCTTCAATTTCTTTCCATCAGTCTTGTAGTTTTCATAGAACAGGTCATTTACCTCCTTAGTTAAATTTATTCATTGGTATTTTATTGTTTTGGATGTAATTATAAATTGACGTGTTTTCTTAATTTCTCTTTCTGATAGTTCATTATTAGTGCATTGAAGCACCACTGATTTCTGTATGTTGATTCATATCTTGCAGCTTTTCTGAATAAATTTTTTAATTTTAACAGTTCTTTGGTGGACAGCTTATAGTTTTCTATATATAGTATCATGTCATCTGCAAAGAGTGTCAGTTTTACTTGTTCCTTTCTTATTTGGATGACTTTTATTTCTTTCATGGCTGAGGTTTGGATTCTCAGTACTATATTGAATAAATGTGGCAAGAGTGGACATCTTCATCTTGTTCCTGATTTTAGAGGAAGAGCTTTCATCTTTTCACTGTTGATTGATGTTAGCTATGGGTTTGTTAATATATGGCCCTTATTATGTTGACGTATGTTCCCTCTATACCCATTTAGTTGAAAGTTGTTATTATAAATAAGATTGAATTCTTCAAATGCTTTTTTGCATCTGTTGAAAAGATCATATAAGTTTTGAATTTCATTTTGTTATTGCATATCATAATGATTTTGCAAATGTTGGAACATCATTGTATCCCTAAAATTAGTCCCAGTTGATTATAGTATATGATCCTTTTAATATATTTTTGAATTAAGTATGCCAATATTTTGTTGACAATATTCACATCATGTTCATCAGGGATATTGGCCTATAATTTCTTTTTTTGCATGGTTTTCTTGTCTGGTTTTGGTATTGGTAATGCCGGCCTTATAAAATGAGTTTGGAAATAATTCTCTCCTTTTCAGTTTTTTTTTTTAATAATTTGAGAAAAATAGGCAATAAATCAAATTTATTGTGTTTTAATTAACTTTTTATGTTGAACTTATTAACTTATTACATTTATTGTTCATTTTTCTATATACCTTTCCTACCTGTGTGTGAGCTCTATCAGTTCAGGGATCTTTATCTTTCATCTTGTGTCTTCCAAGTATCTCTACAAGTATGAGAGATGCCATTTTATAGACACCTCTTAGACATCTGTTGTACATTAAATAAATATGTAATGCAGTCCTCGTCTACCATTATGTAGCTTGTCTTTAAAATTTGTTTTTGTTATTTATATATATTTTGAGGTTTTTAATATTTATTTTCAGTGTTGTTAAATTTAAGTTGTAGTTTGGCTTTTGCTGTCATGACATATTTTCATAATCAATGTTAAAACTTTCTTTTCCAAAATTTTAATTTTTGTTATTAAACTTACATGGGAATTTAAAATTTAAAAAAAAAATCCATATGTTTGGTCAGTTGTCTCAGTATTACTGATTGAATCCCTTTGTACTGATTTTTGTTGTACAAAATCTTGTACCATATTTTTAGATAAACATTATTTTATTATTTTCACTGTCTATTTGCCTTTTTTTTTGGTTAATGCCATATTGTTTTAATTGCTAAAGTTGTATCTTCCTCTTTTCATTTTCCGAAATTTATTTATTATTTTTGGATCCTTCCCCTTTGATATAAATTTGAGAATTATCTTGTCATAGTCTATGAAAAACTCTTTTGGAATTTTCTTTGGGATAACACTGATCTATAGCTTGCTTAGGGAGAAAATATTCTTAACATTATTGAATCTTTATCCCTTCTTTTTAATTTTTTTATTGCAATGTAATAGTTTCAGATGTGCCATGTTAATTCTATATTTTTTATATTATAAAATGATCATCACAGTAAGTCTAGTGAACATCTATCATCATACACAGTTATAATTTTTTTCTTGTGATGAGAACTTATAAGGTCTACTTACCTAGTAACTTTCAAATATACAATGCAGTGTTATTAACTATAGTCTCTATATTGTTCATTACATGTCATGACTTAGTTATTTTATAACTGGATGTTTTTGTCTTTTGACCCTTTCACCAATTTTGCTCACACCCACCCCTGCCAGTCTGTTCTCTGTATCTATGTGTTTTTGTTTTTAGATTCTACATATTAACTAAGTTCATATGGTATTGGTCTTTCTCTGTCTGACTTATTTCACTTAGCGTAATACCCTTAAAGCAAATGGTAAGACTTTCTTCACTTTATGGCTGTGTAATACTTGTGCATATGTTTGTATGTATATGTATATATGTATTTGTAGGTATGTATGTGTGTGTATACATATATATCACACTTGCTTTATCCATTCATCTGTTGATGGATACGTAGGTTGTTTCCATATCTTGGTTATTGTAAATAGTACTGCAATGGACATGGAAGTGTAGATATGTTTTTAATTTAGCATTTTCATTTTTGTCAGATAAATACTCAGTAGTGAAATTGCTGGATCATATAGTATTATGATTTTTAATTTTTTTAAAGATTTTATTTATTTATTTGACAGTTAAAGATCACAAGGAGGTAGAGAGGCAGTCAGAGACAGAGGGGGAATGAGGCTCCCCACCAAGCAGAGAGCCCGATGTGGGGCTTGATCCTAAGACCCTGGAATCATGACCTGAGCCGAAGGCAGAGGCTTTAACCCACTGAGCCACCCAGATGCTCCTGATTTTAAATTTTTTGAAGAAACTCCATATTGTTTTTCATAGTGGTTATATCTATTTACAGTCTCCCAAGAGTGCACAAGGATTTCCTCATCTCCTTGACCTCACCGACACTCAATATTTCTGTCTTTTTCATTTCTGTCTAATAGTGATTTAAGTTTATATTTCCCCAATGATTAGTGGTGTTGAGCAATTTTAGTTCACTTGTTGGGTTTCTGCACTTCTTTTTTGGAAAAATGCCTATTCAGATCCTCTGCCCTTTTTTAAACTGGCTCATTTTCATTTTTTGCTATTAACTTGTATGAATTTTTTACACATTTTGAAAATTAACCCCTTATCAAATACGTGATTTGCAAATATTTTCTCTCTTTCAGTAGGTTGCCTTATTATTTTGTCAATGGTTTCCTTTGTGTGGCAGAAACTTTTTAGTTTGCTGTAGTCCTGTTTGTTAATTTTTGCTTTTGGTATCAAATCCAGAGGAAAAAAATCATTGGCAATACCAATGTTAAGGAGCTTACCCACTTATATTTCCTTCTAGGAGTTTTATTGATTTAGGCCTTACATTCAAGTCTTTACTTTTGCATATGGTTATCCAGTTTTCCCAACACCATTTATTGAAGAGAGTATCCTTTTTCCATTGTATATTCTTGGTTTCTTATCATAAATTAAGTGGGTTTATTTCTGGGCTCCCTATTCTGTTCCATTGATCCATGTGTCTGTTTTTAATGTCAAAATCATACTGTTTTGATTCCTATAGCTTTGTAATGTAGTTGTAAACAGACTTCATATTTTCTCTCTCTCCATATTACAGGTTTTCTTTAATGTTGTCAATAATTCTTTCTACTTTTATCTCTGAATTTCTTGATCATATAATTAACTTAATCTTAGCTACTGATAGTATGTATTGGTCCTGTTAAAGACTATTTTTCTTAAGTCCTGTTACATTTCCTTAAAGATATATTTTTTTTAAGAACAGCTGTAGTTTACAACAAAATCGACAGAAAGGTACAGAGGCTTTCTATATACTCTCTGTCCCCACATTCCTCTATGTTCTGCCTATATATTTGTCCTTATCCCCACCTTGGTAACCATTAATCTTTCTTCTTTCTCCAGTTTTGCCTTTTTCATAATGTCATAAAGTTAGAATCATACATATTGGCTTCTTTCACTTTGTAATAGGCATTTAAAGTTCCTCTATATATCTTCATGGTTTGATGACCCCATTAGTCTCGAGGGCTAGATAATATGTCATTGTCCATACCTATCATAATTTACTTAATATCCATTCACTGACTGAAGGATGTCTTAGTTACTTCCAAGTCTGGGCCGTTCTCATAGGTGTATAGTGGTCTGTGATTATTGTTGCTTAAATCATTTTGGTATGGCAACTTTTTTTTAAGAGTCTTTAATCTCTTTTAGTACCCTTAGGGATTGTAGGACAAGATTGCATGGCCCTCTTTTTTCTCTTGTGTCTATTTTGGTAGTTAATTGCAGTCTGCAGATTTATGATAAAAAAATTACTTGTTTGGGCTTCATACATAGAATAATAAAATGTATAATATTCATAGGAATTTAGAAAGCCAAATCTATGTTCAAAAATATTCATATTCTTCAGGTATTACGAACAGAATAGAAATGCATTTATCAGCTCTAAAGCCAAAGACAGTTTGAACTATGTTCCCAAAGTCTGTTCAGTTCTTATTGTTTCATTTAATAATAAGGATATGTTCCCATTTTATTGAACTTTATCTGATTCTTTAACTGTTGACTGGATTTTTTTTTAATTTCTTTATTTTTTATAAACATATATTTTTATCCCCAGGGGTACAGGTCTGTGAATCGCCAGGTTTACACACTTCACAGCACTCACCAAAGTGTTGACTGGATTTTAATTGTTGTTTGATTCCATATTAATCTTCAAGCCAGGTCCAGATATTTTCTTTGCTTCTAGTAAGCAAAAATGGGGATTAACAAGGTTTACGAGGTGAATTAATGTTATTGGTCATAGATATATCACAAGCTGTCCATGTTTTTTAGGAAAAAAAATAGCAAAATAATGGGGTTAGACAAATGACTTTTTCCATAGTCCACCTTGGGAAATGAGAAGATTTTCATATGGCATTTGAGATTGGGACCTCATGCACACGTGGTCATGTTAAATGAACTCTACTAATCATTTGGAAATTCTATTTCTGTTATTGCTTGATTAAAGACATGGTGTGATGCTCAAAGGATGCTCCATTATTTTCTCAGTGTTTCTTCTTGATGAAATTTGTTTTCAGTGGATAAATTGTGAGTCGGATATGAGACTAGTTGCAGCTGTTGTGCATATTTAAACACAGCCAAGGAATAAGATTACCAAATTGGATAGAAATTTTGTATTTGTACCTCTCTGTATAAACACAATAGACCATTTACTAAATTATTCTGTTTCAAACTGTCTCCTCAACACCTGTGAAAAACATAAAGAAAAGGAATGGAAGGCACTGATATGCATACTCTGACAGCAGAAGCAGAATATCATGATCCAGTCATGCTTTGGAAAGCTACTTGATTCCAAGGATTTTTTTTTATTATTATTATTTTTAAGATGCTCTTTTTTAAACTTTGTTATTTTTTAAGTAGGTTCCATGCCCAACATGGAGCTTAAACTTACAACCCTGGTATCTAGAGTGACATGCTCTACCAACTGAGCCAGCCAAGTGCCCCTGTTTTTCTTTTTTTAACATATAGAGTTCACATGATAGCCATTTTTAATTTAAAAAATAGTTTAAAATTTTTACATTAATTTTTTACAAGGATGAGGAAAGGCAGAAGGAGAGGGAGAGAACTGTACTTCCTATAATAAAATATACAACGTGAAATGAATGTTTGCTATGTGGTAAGTCATGTGCGGAACTATTACAAGGCTTACCTTGTGTAGTCTCAGAACAAATTGCAGATGAAGAAAGACTGCTTCAGAGAGAAGTGACTTGCACAAGTCTATGGAGTTGTTAGTAAATGGGAGAGCTGAGATTTGAAGCCAGGCAATCTGAGTCCAGGGCCATCATTCTACATTTGCAGGCCAGTGGGCAAACTTGGAACTGTGAATGTATACCAACTCTGTTACTTATGTCTCGTCCATGTATTTAGAAGGAGTACCACCAGCCTCTATGAAAGCATCTTCTTCAGGACACTATTCTAACAACATAGGTGTTTTATTATGCAAAATATCTGATTAAGAGGGGACAGGTACATATCTCCTTTTTCAAGCTGAAGTTTAAGTAAATAAAGTCAATCATATTTAGATAAATTTCTTGGGAAAAGTAGTCAAACTAGTAATGTCATATCTCTATTTCCTCTATATATTTAAATTTATCTAATTGAAGTAAGGTCCTCTCGATACAATGATCATTGTTTTCTTCATCATACCGATCTTATATTAAACACTCACACATATATACTCTTATTATTTTCAATTGAATAAATTTCAAAACTGGAAATAATTGTAGGCAATTTTATTCTCAGTATAACGTGAAAGAAATGTAATTTTTTGTTTAAGGAGACCAATAATAAGAAAGTAACTTTCAGTTTTTCAAAAGAAAAAGGACTAACTTTTTTGGATTGTGTGTATATAGGTTTTTAAGAAAACATATATAAGTGAAACTTCCTGTTACAGGTACCTAGAGTCCAACCACCCATCTGTCATTGTACTTTTCATAGCTGCAACTTTACATTCATTTCCAATAACATGATTAACAGCTATCACTTCTAACACTAAACTAGAGTCTCCCTGGGCAAATGGCTGTGCACCCTTGCACCCTAATGCCTTGCACAGGTTCTGGTGGGGATTAAGCTATCAAAACAACATATAAAATGAATCAAATGTTCATGTATGTATGATTCATGTAACATACCTCATGAAAAAATTAATTGTTCTTTTAAGTTAGAAATTATGTCTTGTGTAAAAATATATGGTGATCTAGGAAGAATTGACTAACACATAATAAAATTATTTTGCATTTATAGAATGACAACTAATTGCAACTGATACTTTTTTTTAGTATATATAATTTATGGGTCATTTTGTTTTCTTTTTTAGAGGCTCTATTTTGTTTAGAATGGACTTTCCTAAGGGAACTAGATCTAGGGGGAAATAGGATAAAGATGATTACATATTTTTTATATCTTAGAAAGCAAAGAAAAAAAATGATTCAAAATACAAAATTTTTTCAAGTATGGTAAGATACTCATCATGGTTTGAAAAATAGCTCTTAAAATATGCAAGCAATGGGTAAATTGGAAGGGGAGGTGAACCATGAGAGACTATGGACTCTGAAAAACAATCTGAGGGGTTTGAAGTGGCGGGGGGGTGGGAGGTTGGGGTACCAGGTGGTGGGTATTATAGAGGGCATGGCTTGCATGGAGCACTGGGTGTGGTGAAAAAAAATAATGAATACTGTTTTTCTGAAAATAAATAAATTGGAGAAAAAAATAAAAAAAATATGCAAGCAATGTACAGATTCCTTGCATAAAGATAAACACCTCTTGATGGTCAGAAATAGCACTCCCCTCTCAATTACCATTGTCCAATTTCCCTAGTTTTCATTCTGTATGACTCCCTATTATAGGACTGTGTATGGGAGAGAGAAAAAAAATATTGGGTAAGTACTTGAATTCTGAATTAAGCAATTTTTTTTTCTATTTTAATCTGAGCAATTCTACAACATGAATGCTATAGATAAGTCACTTTAAAATATGGCCCAGTTGTTGCTTTGGATATATTCATGATGTTTACAAGTGGCTGTTCTATATTCACAACTAATGCTATTATTATGTTACTATAAGATGAGTCATTGTTTCAATACTTCTACTAAGACTAAAGAAAGCATTCAGGCATGTTCAATTGATTAGAAGTAAGTCTCCCCTAGGACAGCACAGATTTTTTTCATTTCTAATTTTCAAAACAATATGTTTTTGATGAAATGTTCCAGATCAACAGACGGTCTTAAAGAGTGATGGCCTCTCAGAGCCCTCAAATACAGCCAATGAGAAGGATTTCTTCATGAAATTCCAACTGTTTTGGAGAATGATTTCTTCAGAAGCTATGAAAAGAAACATTCTGTTGTAAAAAATACTTAGCACCCTTTGAGATTATGAGGTTTCTTGGAAGACATATACTTTTC
Organism: Neogale vison; assembly: GCF_020171115.1. Lineage (NCBI taxonomy): Eukaryota > Metazoa > Chordata > Mammalia > Carnivora > Mustelidae > Neogale > Neogale vison. The sequence continues at coordinate 50,784,417 of NC_058096.1, forward strand.
TTCCTTTTATTTTTTTCAACAAATATATTGATTCCAGGAACCATGTTGCATTCTGGGAGTGTAAGCATGAAGGGGGTTCAGTTCCTATTCTTCAGGGAGTTTCAATCTATTCAATGAGATGAACAACAGCTAAGAAGAAAATCCTCAGCAGAGTATCACATGGCTGTCAGTAGATTTTTAACCTATTATTATAAAATGATGACAAAACACTTATTTGAAAGGTTCTACCAAAGATGCATCATACAATACAAATTTTAAAGGTTCTAGTATCTTTATATACTGAAAAGAAAGTAGTCACTTTTTTTCTTTTGCCATTTTACCTGTTAGAGGTGACTTCTAACTATAGCTGAACTCTAGATGTTTTGATAACATATATTTAATAATGTGTTTAATGAGGAGAACTATGATTTGAAAAAAAACACTGAACCCTGAGTATCTTATTTGGGTTAAAAGCTATAGGCATCGGGACGCCTGGGTGGCGCAGTTGGTTGGAAGACTGCCTTCGGCTCAGGGCGTGATCCTGGAGTCCCAGGATCGAGTCCCACATCAGGCTCCCAGCTCCATGTGGAGTCTGCTTCGCTCTCTGACCTTCTCCTCGCTCGTGCTCTCTCTCACTGTCTCTCTCTCTCAAATAAATAAATAAAATCTTTAAAAAAAAAAAAAAGCTATAGGCATGAAACTAGGTTGGAGGATCTAAAAATAATTGATACTGCAGAATAATAAATCTGAAACAAATCAGATTTCCTCCTCAGAACCTCCTCTAGAGTTTCTTTGAGGAGATTAAAGTGGTACTTGGATATACATTTAGTTTTACAATGTTGTTTTCTGCCCTTGTTTGTATACTTTTTATCAGTTTTTACATCACTTCCTCTTCTTGTGGTAAACAATATAGCCTAATGAATGTATTGAACAGATCACTCTAAATGCTGGATACAATTTGTTTTTCCTTCTATGAAGGCTTTCTTCAGGAGAGTCTCAAATATATCTAAAAGCAGTTCTTGATTATGCATAATTTATTCACTTCTTGGCCTTCCATTTGAAATTTCTAAAAATAAACTAGAATTAATATTGGAATTATTTAACTTGTATGTGGAGATTGGTGAAGAGGAATAGAGAATCCCTTTTATGTGGTGTTAATCCATTACTATGAAATATCTCTTAAAAGTATTTCTCTGTTATGTAAATATATTAAGTATGAAATAATCCATAGCCATAATAGAAAAGACCATATTTAACCATTCTTAGTACTTTAGCAGAGGTGCTGATATTTTTACAGATTTTTTTTTACATACTTGATATCATACTATTTATACATGGTGTTAATCCTTTTTAAATTAACATTGAGGGTTTTTTCCCTTTCTAGTTAAAATATTCATGTTAATGGCTGCATTACATTACATGATATGGTTCATTTCTCAGTTCTTGGATTTTTACAGTTGAACCCATATTTCAAAGTATTAAATATTTTTTTATTATTTTGAACTTTCAATATACTCTCCTCCCCCTTTACTATCATCTGATCATTGCTACAATTCAGGAAGCACCCTAATCTTATCAAAGGTCAGTCCTTCCACTTGAGCTCCAGATCCCATCCTATCTCATCTTTCAAGGTTATTAATTCTGCAATTTCTCTCTCTTCCACACCATCAACTCCTCCTTCTCTATTGAATTATCTTCATCAACATAAAATATTCTTTAGGCTCTTTCATCTATTAAAAAAAAAAAAACCCTTCCTTTAAAATATAACCACATTTCTTTCTTTCCTTTTACAGCACAGCTCCTTGAATATGTTGCCAGTAGCTTTATATTCACTTTATCATCTGCATTTTCCCCTTCATTAAGTTCAGCCAGACTTCTGCTCCTGACCATTCCACTGAATCTACTCATACCCCATCACCAGTAACCATCATATTACCAAATACTACATGAGCTCTCCCCATCTCTCAAATTACCCTATCACTAGATTCATTCTATCTAGTTTGACCAATCTTATTTTATGAAAAAAACATTATCTTGTTTTTTTTTCTGTGTGTATTATACTCTGTTGGATTTTCTCTTTACTCACTGTTCCTCCTCAGTTTCTCTGGCTGGCTGCTTTTCTAGATCTCTTTTTCAGGACTCAAATTTGTTACCATTTCCTTCTCTGTTTATTATCTCTTCTAGAAAAATCTTTCATCCACTGCTATGCCTTTAAATACCTAAATATCAAGCTACATCTTCAACCTGATCTCTCTCTCGAACTCCAAATTCATGGCCACCTGCTTCTTTACATCTACGTATAAATATCTTAAAAGTCTTTTGAAGTTAACACATCCCAAGTTAAACTCCCAGTCCACAATATTCTTTAGTTATGCACACCTCACTAATGTTGCCGCCATCTACCATTCGCTTAAGCCAAAAAAGAGTACTAGGTACTGTTACTCCTCTCTTATCTTAATCCCCACAGCCCAAGTGCCAGAAAATCCTCCCGCCTTGAACTGATCATGTTCCTTATACTTACAGTTTCCGTCTCCCTCCTACTAACTTAGTCTCTCCCACAAGATCCTCCTCAACATTTGCCTAGTTTGTACACATGACTGTTTACCATCCACTTACTAGAAGCATCCTTATAAAACAAAAATTACCTTTTGTCCTGCTTATCTGCTTAACCCCCTGTATTCACTTCTTACTGCATTTACTATAAAATCTGAATTCAGTACTCTGTCTTTTAGATCGGAAATTAATCAGAACCTGTAAATCCCAATGACTTTGCTTTGTCTCATAGACTTTCCCTGCATTTACTGTCTCTACCCACACTGTGACTTTTCTTGCTGTTGTTTTACAACCTTTCTGTTTGTTTCCCACATTAAGCACATCTACTACTGCTGGCTCCTACTTTTTATTTATTTCTCAACCTAAATGTCATTTTTTTTTTTAAGATTTTATTTGTTTGTTTGACAGAGAGGCAGTGAGAGAGGGTTAACACAAGCAGGGAGTGAGAGAGGGAGAAGCAGGCTTCCTGTCCATGAGGGAACCGGATGTAGGCTCAATCTCAGGACCCTGGGCGCATGTCCTGGGCCAAAGGCAGGCGCTCAAGGACTGAGCCACGCAGGAGCCCCCTAAATGTCATTTTTACACCAAGGCTTCCCTTTTACAGCCAGCGAAAAGCAGCTCCTTTGTCTCTCTTTCATATTATCTAGTTTTATTCTTATGAAACTGATACTTGATTTTAACATTTTCAGTCTCCTGTGAGAATGCCAGCTCTATGAAAGCAAAGATCTCTGCTGTATAACCAGTGCCTAGAAAATGTGTGAAATTCAGTGCATGAAATGGAATATCTTTGTATAGGCACATCTTTGTCTGCATTTTTTATATGATTTCCTTAGAATAATACCTCTAGGTGGAATATCTAGAATACTTGGTATTCTAGCCAAGTGTTCTCTAGGAGCTTTGTACCTATATTAGGGTTTCCAGATGTAACGAGAACTATAAAACACTCAGTTAAATTTGAATTTTGGGTTAACATTGAAAAATATTTTAGTATAACTATACTCCATGCCATATATGGGATATACTTATATTAAAAATTACTCCCTATTTATCTGCAATTCAAATTCAACTGGGAATCCTAATATGTTACCTGGTAATGCCATCCTATATTCATTCCCAGCTAACATGGATAAGAATGACATCTTGCTCTCCTTTTTTACCATGCAGAAGTGCATGCAGTCCCTTCCCTACCCCTACAAACGTACACACATACACATATCAGACACAGGACCACTAAAAATAACAGAGAAATGTAAATCTGTAGTTAGATTATAATCTGTTTTACAATAGATAACTTTGATTTCATTGTAATCCTACTTGAAGATTTATTCATCCTGTATGTTGCCACCTGTGCTCAATACATCTTTCGGACTCCAGGTATCAATCTTGATAAGGCCATAAAGTTGTTTTGAATTGAATGGACTTCTTGAACTGGTATTTTCCCAGGTAAGCAACAGTGTAGAGGAAACCTGATTCTTGCGAGGGTGATATGGTATGCAGGTAGAAAAATGACCAAAAGCCTGACATTTATGGGAAAACATTATTAGAATCAAGAGTCTGGGATATGTCAATTCACTGAAGATGTTTAAACACACACACACACACACACACACACAATCTCTGGGATGATAGTTTATGATCTAGAACTTCCTAAATATTCACTTAATACTTTTTGGGTTTTCTTGGTTATTCCATAAAGGAATTTCACTCTATAAACAGACACGATTATACGTATAAATATATATTACTACTATATATATATAATTATAATATACAAATTATAATGCTAGTATAGTAAACATATATAAAATAATATATAGTATTAGTATATGACAGTATTGTATATTATATATAATATATAACAATATTATATATCAATATTATATATGTGTCTTTTGGGAGAATAACAAAGAGAGAATTAAAATTAATATCATTGTAAGTTTTCCTTTTGTTGTTGTGTTTTTGTGTTATTATAAACTCCTATAAGAAAAATGTTAGCTAAACTGAGAGAATGCTATCAAAATGTATTTTTGTCATATATTTCTTCATTAATCCACAATAAGCCTCTACATGTTAGGAACTTGAAAAAGAAATATAAAAACCTAGGAGCCACATTAAATGAAATGACAACATTGAAAACTCTGAAGTAGAAAAGAATCCTCATTAGGGGGTCTCTGCATTTTAAAAGCCTTAAAATTAAAATTGCTACAAGTAATTTTCATGAATAGCTGAAATTTTTGGTTTATACCAGATTAGAGACTGCATTAGGTGCTTAGAATATCCTGTCTATTGTCCTCAACAAGAAAGATTTGACTCTTTGATTTAGCCTTTCCATAAAATGTGGTATTTTCTGAGTTTTTAATATTATTTGTTGGCAGTTCCCTTCTATCACCTGTGACTTAAATCAGCAGGGTTGATCATTATCATGAAAAACAGAGGGAAAGGAAAGAGGTACAAAAGAGCTATACTAGAATACCTGACCTCAGTCTGTAACCATTTTCCCTTTATATTCAGAATAACAAAATAAACAATTATATTCAATCCCACCTTTATCAGATACTAGTAACAATGGTTCATATGCATTGAGTGTTCACTATAGTGTGTATGTGTGTATTGCTAAATGTTTAAATTAGTATTTGAAAATGTAAGCTTTCTTTTCACTTACATCCAGATGAGCATTGTTTAATAACAATAACCTAGAAAATTCACCAAGAAATCATATAGAAGCTAGTGACCCACATTGCCATAGACCGTTTTTTTCTGTTTTCAAGCCCTCAAACATCCTTGCATTCTGGTTCAGGGTGTCAAGGAAAGAGCAAGTTCTCTGGTCTGAGATGTTCTGGACTTGAACGCTTTTCACCGCATGTCAGTAAATAACTGTAACTCCTCTGAGTCTTGATTTCTACTTATAATATAGAGATTTGATTATTTAATAAAGAAAAAATGACTGGCCTTAAAAAAAAAAAACTTAAAACCACCATACTTAATACATGTGGTAGGGATTCAAAAAATGTTTCTCCATTCTCCTCTCCTCAAGAAGTCCAAGAACCACCACTCACCCTTATTGAGTTCATATTATGTGCCAGACAATACTATTTCCTTTATATTGTTTTAATCCTCACAATGCTTCTATGAAGTGGTTTTTATTAATTTTATTATTCTCATTTTGTATAAGTAAAAAATGAAATACTGTGGCTCAAACATATTAGTCCCCCTCAGGTGTATCTTATTCTACTTTGGCTCCTATATCTACCTGGGTGTGTAAAATTTGGGTATATATTCTTTTTTAAACATACAGTGTACTAAATAATACTCTCTCTTTCCAAAAATTGTGTTTCAATTCAAGGATTGAAAGTGTCTTCTTTGCCTAAGTATAATGCACTATGTTAGACAGTGGAAAAATACAAATGTCTGAGTCTCTGTCCTGAAGGAACTTAAGATTGGAAGCAATTTATCTTAGGTCGAACCTCAAATTCGTTGACTGAAGAATGAGGCTTATTCTACAATCACCAGAACAAGAAGGAGAAAACAACCATGTTGTATTCTCTTGGGCTATTAGAAATTGCTAATATAGATAAATTGCCAAGACATGCAGCTGAGAATTTATACACATGCTAATGAAATCTGGTCACCAGAGCAATTTACTGAAGTTAAGGCAACTCAATTAGAAGAAAAAGAATAATGGACATAGAATTAACTCAAAGAAGTAATTCTAAATGTAGACACAGAGTTCAGTTTTCCTTTTATAATGTGGGGTGAGGTAATAAAATTTAGACCTGAATTTATGAGTATTTAATCCCAATTATAATAAAAATTTGAAAAAATAAAGTTTAGTTTTGTTTCCCATAAACATTGGAGTTTGAGTTGAGAAGTTAATTTGTTTTGTTTAATATGAGTATCAAGTATTCTCACCTGATTATAAGAAAAGTCCCAGAGTGATATTTTAATAAAATGTAATTAGAAACTGATAAACTGATGAACTTTATACAGCTTAATGTAAACCTCATATGGTACAATAAATGCAGATTTAACACTGTTTGTTGTAGTCTGTATACTATTCAGGGCCTGAGTAAGAGCATTATTTTAAGTATCAAAGTAATGGCACATTAGACAGGGTGACTTTAAAATATTGAGCAGTATACATTCACACTGTAGAATAGAAATTCTATTTTTCTTTTCTGAGTTTTAGAAAGGGTTAGATTGTCAACTAGTATTTGAATTATTTATTTTAAAACAGCAAGATAGATGTATTGGATTGAATGTGAAACTATCTCTCATTTTGGCTGCTCACTGGCCAAAATATTATCTATTTTACTTTGTATATAAATACAAAGTATTTATATTTTATAATTTAATTTTATAATTAAATACAAAGTATTTATATTTTATAATTTATTGTTATATATAACAATTCATGTGTTAAAAATGTTGAGCACTTAACATTATTAACATTCTTAATGCATGAATTGTTATAAATAAGAAAAAAGATGATGGATTATTGAATTTCTAGCTGTCAAAAGACATTTTTCTGACCTATCCTTTTTTTTTTTTTAAAGATCTTACTTATTTATTTGACAGAGATCACAAGTAGGCAGAGAGGCAGGCAGAGAGAGAGAAGGGGAAGCAGGCTCCCTTCTGAGCAGAGAGCCGTATGTGGGACTCGATCCCAGAACCCTGAGATCCTGACCTGAACCCCAGGCAGAGGCTTACCCCACTGAGCCACCCAGGCGCCCCTAACCTATCCTTTCTTTACCTTCAAATACTAATGTATCTATTTTTAAAAAAAAATGCTAAAAACAGTTTCTGGCTAAATTCTAGCATAATTGAATTTTAACTAAATATGGATACTATAAACCATATTAGTGTTGTTTTCAGTATCCTCTCCCGGATATGCTGTACATTTCTTTCAGTTTTTCTACAATTGCTCAAAACATTTTGTGAACTAATTTTTAGAAATTACTGTTATAGTTGGAAGCATGTTTATTTGAATATAAAAAATTATGGTAAATCATTTAAAAAAATTTTTTTTTTAATTTTATTTATTTATTTGACAGAGATCACAAGTAGGCAGAGAGGCAGGCAGAGAAAGAGGAGGAAGCAGGATCCCTGAGGAGCAGAGAGCCCGATGCAGGGCTCGATCCCAGAACCCTGGAATCATGACCCGAGCCGAAGGCAGAGGCTTTAACCCACTGAGCCACCCAGGAGCCCCGGTAAATCATTTTTAATAAAAAATAATTTTTAACTAGGAAAAGAAAGTTGCAGAACACATTTTTAAGAGGAAAAAATGAATTCTTTATATGAGTATATGCTGTGGAAATGATTTTAGATAACTAAACACAATACTATTAACTGATTATTTCTGAAGGTGAAATTGGAAAATGGCAGAAAGATTGAAATTTTATCTATTTCTAGAAATTGTTTTGATTGTGAAGATGTGCATTACATAAATAATTGACAAAAGACATCCATGAAGCTATATTTAAATAAATATAGAAAAGCCTTACCTTCGACAGGGGCCAACAACATGAATACTTAGGACACCTCAAAGTAAAGAATGAAATTGTCAGGTTGATGAATTTAAACAAACAAACAAACAAATCACAGTTAACACTATGTTACGTGTTAGAGTAACATATTCTGAATATTATGATAAATAATTTTTCTTTGGTTTTCACTACAATTCTACCTTCAAAAATTGGTTTTTATACAGTTAAATAACTTGCCAAACATAACTAATAATGTTAAATTCAGTATTTCCAATGATTTTTTTAAAAAATGTCATAAATTCAATTTAGTTCACATATAGTATATTATTAGTTTCAGGGGTCGAGTTTAGTTATTCATCAGTTGCCTTTAATAGCCAGTGCTCATTACATCAAGTGCCATCCTTAATGTTCATCACTCAGTTACCCCATCCCCTACCCACAATCTATTCACATCCCCTACTCAAACCTGTTTTTTGTAGTTAAGAGTCTTATGATTCACCTCCCTAAGTTTTTATTTTGTTTTTTCCTTCCCTTCCCCATGTTATCTGTTTTGTTTCTTAAATTGCACATGTGAGTGAAATAATACGGTATTTGCCTTTCTCTGACTGACTAATTTCACATAGCATTATACCCTCCAGTCCCATCCATGGTGTTGCAAATGGCAAGATTTCATTCTTTATCATGGCTGAGTAATGTTCCATTATAGATACTTGTTATTTATTTTCATTTTTAATTTTAATTTTATTTTTATTTCTAATTTAATTTTTATTTTGTATTATTATTTTATTATATAAAATGTAGTTTTTATTTATATATAAAATATTTTATCTAACTATAAAATTTAGATAAAATGTTTTATTTATATATTTTAAATGGATGTAATATATATCTATATGTGATATATATATGTCACATATATGTATGTGTGTGCCATATATGTGTATATATATATATACACATATATATATGTTTTTATCTTATCTCATATATATATATATTTATATATATATATATATATCTTTATCTGTTCATCTGGGCCCTTTCCATATTTTGGCTATGCTTTTTACTTGTACTAGAAAATCAGTAAAAGCAGTAACAATTCTTTTTTGGGGATATCTTTCATACTATTTGTGAAACTGCTTCATTAAGAGGTATCTGATTTTATGAGTAGTTGCTTAGCATTTCTAGGATGATTTTGCAATTTAAAAATTACTTAGAAAAAAAACTTATTCTTACTTTATCTTTCCTACATGGGTTCAGAGGATTAAAAGGGCTATAATTTAGTCTTATCTGTAAATATCCATAAACACATATAGTATAGTTTATATCTAGTTAAATCAAATTTATTTTTTAAATTTTTTTTCTTTGTTTTACACTTTTAAATTTAATCTGCAAAAGAGAAAACCCACCCTATTAAATTTATTTGGTAGGTGACTTTCTTAGATTATTGCTCCTTTTGTTTTGTTTAATTTACAATCTTTCAAATAATTTGAATTTCTAGAGGAAAAGAACAGAACTATCTGTAAACATAGATATATTCTTTGAATATTTACACTGGAACAATCTTTGATTTAGTTTATTGATCATAACCCTCAAATATTTATGTTTACTCAAATATAGTCATTACTGGATACTTATAACAATTATCATAATCTAAGCATTTGTAAAATAGAGAAACCTTAGAAAATGAAATTGCATTATATATCTTTTCTACTTCTACTTCCAATAACAAATAATATTGCCATTTTAATAAAAAATAGAACCATCTCCTTACTACAAATCCCTGTTAATCAGTTTTATTCTGGATTTTATCAGTGGGATATAACTTATATTTGTAATGTTATTGTGAGTTTGAAAATGTCTATTTCCTATAAAGTTTTCTATGACACAGCATTTCTTACTAGGAACAGCTGCTAAGGCTGTATATAATATGGGATAGGTTGGTTTGGAAATGGCTAAATGAGGAAATATACAAGGAAGTAATATGCTGAATGCTGTGAATTAAAAAGTCAGTGGGTTTTGTCATTTTAAGTAAGTCTTTTGTCATGCAGAACATCTCAAAATATTTTATATTGATTTTTAAATTATTTTTGATGTTACTCTTTCCTAATTATCTTTTTCTAATTTTAACTTCTAACTTCTAATTTAATCTAGTAGTTTGTTTACATTTCAGACCAGATTTGTGTTGGGTTGAAATATTATGCATTTCTATCAGAAAGAATACAAATACTTCTCTATAGTCCTTCACAAATTTAAATGATAGAAGAGGACTACCATAGCAACAAAAACAAAATGAAACAAAAACTACCTTCATAAGTCTTGAGAAGACAATTTTTGGACATAGTGAAAAATAGGTAGTAAGAATTAGGACTCTGCTTTGTGAAAAACCATTAAGGCGTTCCTCATTTGGCCAGACACTTTCAGCCTATCACAAAAACAGTAAGATGTCAGCTTGACTTTGTTGTGCACAGGTAAGAGAAACAGACTCACAGGGAAGGAAAGCAACTAAAATACAAACTAAGAAGTATTTGTTCCACTACCGGAGAGGCCAAAGGGACAACTTGCCATAATAATATTTCTGTACAATATTCCATCAAACCCCAAATTTGTGAAAAAATTTTAAATTATGAGGATAAATAAAAATTTTTTAAAAATTTCAATTAAAAAAAATATTTTAGTTTAAAACCTCCCAAATAATAAAACAAATGGAGCACTTGGGTGGCTCTGTTATTTGAGTGGCTGACTCTTGATTTTGGTTCAGGTCATGATTTCAGGGTCATGATATTGAGTCGAGTGTCAGACTCCATGCTGCACATGGAACCATTCTCTCTTCCTGGGCTACCTGGGTGGCAGGTTGGTTAAGCATCTGCCTTCAGCTCAGGTCGTGATCGCAGTGTCCTGGGATTGAGTTCTACATCAGGCTCTGCTTAGTGGGGAGTCTTCTTCTCCCTCTCTCTTCCCCTTATCCCTGCTTATGCTATCTCTCATATAGATAAATAAAATCTGGGGAAAAAAATAAAAAAGATTCACTCTCTCCCTCCCACTCCCTCGTGTGCCCATGATCTCTCTCTCTCTCTCTTAAAAAAAGAAACAGAAACAGAACAAATTAGCAAAGGGAAAAGAGAGAGAGAAACAAATGAAGAAATAGACTCTTAATTATAGAGAACAAACTGATGGTTACCAGAGGAGAGGTGGGTGGGGGCATGGGTGAAATAGGTGATGGGGATTAAGGAGGTGATTTGTGATGAGAACAGGAAAACATATGGAAGTGTTGAAATCACTATAGTGTACATCTAAAACAATATTTACACTGTATATTAATTAACTGGAACTTGAATAAAAACTTAGAAAAGGGATATCTGGTTGGCTCAATTGGTTAAGTGCTCAACTCTTGATTTTTGATCAAGTCATGATCTCAGAGTGGTGAGATCAAGCCCTTAATTGGGCTCTGTGCTCAGCATGGAGTCGGCTTGTCCCTCTCCTTCTGCTCTTTCCCCTGCTCACGCTGGTGCACACACATACTCTCTTTCTCTTAAACAAACAAACAAACAAACAAATAAATAAATAAATAAATAAAATCTTTTAAAACTTAAAAAGAAAGATTCAAAATAAGATACTCATTTAAAGTATAGTTGATACACATTGTTACATAGGCTTCAGATATAAAACATAGTGATTAAGTTTTTTACCTTAGGCCATGCTCGTGACCAGTGTAGATAACATCTTATAATACTATTGATTATATTCCCTATGCTGCACCTTTTATCCCTGTGACTTATCCATTACATAACTGGAAGCCTGTATCTCCCACTCTCCTTTACCCATTTTGCACATCTTCATATAGTTTATTTTTGCAGATGGTATAAGAAAGTAATCTAGTTCTATTCTTTTACATTTAGCTGTCCAGTTTTCACAACGCCATTTGTTGAAGACCATCTTTTCTCCGTTGCATGTTCTTGCCTCCTTTGTCCTAGATTAATTGACCATATAAGTTTGGAATTATTTCTGGACTCGCTATTCTGTTCCATTTATCGTTGTGTCTGTTTTTGTACCAGTACAATATTGTTTTGATTACTGCAGCTTTGTAATGTATCTTGAACCTGGGATTGTGATACGTCCAGGTTTATTCTTCTTTCTCAAGATTACTTCAGCTATTTGGGGTCTCTTTTTGTTCCATACAAATCTTAGAATTTTTTTTCTAGTTCTGTGAAAAATGCTACTGGTATTTTGATTGAATCTGTAGATTGTTTTGGCTAGTATGGACATTTTAACAGTGTTCTCCTAATCCATGAGCATGGACTATATTCTCATCTCTTTGTGTCATCTTCATTTTTTTTTTTTTTCCCCATCGGTGTTTTGTAGTTTTCAGAATACAAGTATTTCTCTTTGGTTAAGTACAATCCTAGGTGTTTTATTCTTTCTGGTACAATTATGAATGGAATTTTTTTTTTAATTTTCTCTATCACTTTGTTATTACTGTTCAGAAACATAAACAATTTTTGTGTATTAATTTTTTATCCTGCAAGTTTATTGAATTCATTTATTTTAATAGTTTTTTGGTGAAGTCTTTAGGCTTTTCTATGTATAATATCATGTCATTTGCAAATAGTGGCAGTATTACTTCTTCCTTACTAACTTGGATGGGTTTTATTTCTTTTTTCTTTTTTCTTTTTTTTTTTTTTTTGGATTGCTGTGACTAGGACTTCCAGTACTATGTTGAATAAAAGTGGTAAGAGAGCAATCATAGTCTTGTTTCTGATCTTAGAAGAAAAGCTCTCAGTTTTTCACTATTGAGTATATTGGCTGTGGGGTTTTTTTGAATATGGACCTTATTATTTTGGGGTATTGTTACCTCTAAATTCATTTTTTGAGGGTTTTTTCATGAAAGGATGTTGAATTTTGTCAACTGCCTTTTCTGCATCTATTGAGAAGATCATATGATTTTTTATATTGCATTTTGTTGATGTGATGTTTCATGTTGTTTGATTTGCAAGTATTGAATTATCCTTGGATTCCAGGAATAAATTCCAATTAATCATGATGAATAATTCTTTTAACGTATTGTTGAATGTAGTTTTCTAATATTTTGTTGAGGATTTTTGTGTCTGTGTTCATCAGGAATATAAGGTTGCAGTTTTTTGTTGTTGATGGATATTTTTGTGATTTTGCTTTTTTGTTTGTTTTGTTTTGTTTTGTTTGTAGTGTCTTTGGCTAGTTGTGTTATCGGGGTAAAGCTGGTTTTATACAAAGTATTTGGCAGTTTTCTTTCCTCTTTCATATTTTGGAAGAGTTTGAGGATAATAAACTTTTTAAAAAAGATGTTATTTATTTGACAGAGAGAGAGAAAAGGGAAGGAGGGAGGGAGAGAGGGAATAAGCAGGGGGAGTGTTAGTCAGAGGGAGAGGGAGAAGCAGGTTCCCAGGACTCAGGGATCATGACCTGAGCTAAAGGCAGATGCTTCAGATGCTTAACGAACTGAGTCACTCAGGAGGCCCAAGTTTGAGGACACTAATTATTAAATCTTCTTTAAAAGTTTGGTAGAATTCACTTGTGAATCCTCTGGTTGTGGACTTTTGTTTTTTGGGAATTTTTTGTATTACTCATTGACTTTCCTTACTTGTTATTGGTCTGTTCAGGTTTTCTATTTCTTCTTGATTCAGTTTTGAAAGATTGCATGTTTCTAACTATTGTAGGTATCCATTTTTTTTAGGTTGTTCAATTTTCTAGCATATAAATTTTCATGTTATTCAGTTAAAATCCCTCATTTTACTGTTGTGTCAGTTGTTACATCTCTTCATTTCTGATTTCATTTGTGTTCTCTCTCTTTTTCTCTTGATTAGTCCAGCTAAAGGTTTATCAATTTTGTTGTTTTCAAAAAACTGACTCATGTTTTCCTTAACACTTTTCATTATTTTTTAGTCTCTATTTCATTTGTTTCTGTTCTGATCTTTATTATTTCCTACTTTCTGCTAATTTTAGACTTTGTTCTTTTCTAATTTAGGTGTAAGGTTAGATTGTTGGAGATTTTTCTTATTTCTTGAGATTGGCCTGTGTCACTATAAATTTCCCTCTTAGAACTGATTCTGCTGTGTCTCAAAGATTTTAGACTATTGTGTTTTCATTTTAATATTTCTCTGTGTATTTTTATGTCCATGTTAATTTCTTGGTTGACCCATTGGCTGTTTAGCAGCCTGTTGTTCAGCCTCCATATGTTTTTGTTTTTGTTTTTCCCAGTTTTTTTCCCTTTGATTTCTAGTTTCATATCATTATAGTTGGAAAGATGCTTGAGATGATTTCAGTCTCTTAAAATAATGAGACTTGTTTTATGGCATAACATGCGATCTGTCTTGGAGAATGTTCTATGTACATTTAAAAAGTATGTAGGGGCGCCTGGGTGGCTCAGTGGGTTAAAGCTTCTGCCTTCGGCTCAGGTCATGATCTCAGGGTCCTGGGATCGAGCCCCACATCGGGCTCTCTGCCCAGCAGGGAGTCTGCTTCCCTCTCTCTCTGCCTGCCTCTCTGCCTACTTGTGATCTCTCTGTCAAATAAATAAATAAAATCTTAGGAAAAAAAGTATGTAGAACATTGTGTATATATTTGTTAAGTCCATCTAGTCTAATAGGTCAATTATGGCCACTGCTTTCTTAATGATTTTCTCTCTGGATGATCTATCCATTGAGGTAAGTGAGGTGTTAAAAAGTCCTAAGATTATTGTATTGCTGTCAGTTTCTCCCTTTGAGCCCTTTAATATTTGCTTTATAAATTTAGGTGCTTCTGTATTGGGTGCACAGATTTTTATAATTGTTATATTCTCTTGTCGAATTGATACCTTTATCATTATGTAATGCCCTTCTTTGTCTCTTATTACAGTCTTTGTTTTAAAGTCCATTTTGTCAGATATAAGTATTATTTTACTACCACAGCTTTTTTTTTTTAAACTTCCATTTGTATGAAATACTTTTTATCATCCCTTTAGTTTCTACTTGTATGTGTCTAGGTTTGTAGTGAGTCCCTTATATTCAGCATATAGTTGGGTCTTTTTTAAAAATCCATTCAATCATTCTATGTCTTTTTTTTTTTTTTCTTTTTTTCCCAATTTATTTATTTTCAGAAAAACAGTATTCATTATTTTTTCACCACACCCAGTGCTCCATGCAAGCTGTGCCCTCTATAATACCCACCACCTGGTACCCCAACCTCCCACCCCCCCGCCACTTCAAACCCCTCAGACTGTTTTTCAGAGTCCATAGTCTCTCATGGTTCACCATTCTATGTCTTTTGATTGGAACATTTACTTTTAAAATGACTATTGATAGGTGTGTACTTATTTCCATTTTGTTGATTTTTTTTTGGTTGCTTTTATAGTTTTTCTTGTTCCTTTATCCTTCTCTTTCTTTCTTTCTTTGTGATTTAATGACTTTATTTAGTGTTATGTTTGGATACCTTTTTGTTTATTTTTTGTTAATCCATTATAGGTTTTTGGTTTGTGGTTACCATAGGATTCATATATAACAACCTATATAACTCTATTTTATGTTGGTTGTGTCCACCAGGGCAGAAGCACTTTGGAGGGCTAGCAGTTTTGGCTGAGGCTTTCTGCTTGGTGTGGCAGGGCAGTAGGTGCTTTGTGGGAGGAGAAGTTGGTCCTTGCCAATGCTATCTAGAGGCTGTGTAGGGGCAGGAACTGCTTTAGTGGAGTGCCTGAAGAGGCATGTCAACTGGGGAACACTGAGGTGGGGTAAGTGATTCCAGCAAGGTAGACGGAGAGTGTCAAAAGTGGCACCTACTGGCATTGTGTCAAGTAGTCAGAAGGAAGGCAATAAAAATGGTGCCACCAGTGCTTCTGTTCTGGAGAAATTTCCTACAGCTCTTTATTCCTCTGGCACACATCCTAAAATTAGTCATTAAATCTCTTCTACCTATGGCCCAGACATTTTTTAAACTATTGCCTTTGTGCTGAGTTTTAGAGCAAGTGAGTTTTTGAGAGCTCCTTAATAAAGAGTAGAATCTCTTTTTCCTGTAGCCCTCTGGCTTTTCTAGAATTAAGTCTGACTGATTTTAAAAGCTAGATGGTATGGAAGCTTATCTTCCCTGTGCTTGTCCAGAGAACAAGTGTACCCAATGAGGGGCTTAAGGCCTTGGTCCTTTTGGAGGACCTCTATGCCTGTGATATCCCTTATGCTTGAAGGATGTGTATGTCAGGAGTGTGGGTCCCAAACAGACCACATCTCTGCCCCTCCTACTGTTCTTGTTGTGGTTTTTTATTTCTCTCTTTAGCTGTGAAAGAGCTATTCTGCTAATCTTTAGGCTGTCCTCAGACAAAGAGTTGCCCTTTTTGTAGTTGTAGACTTGCTACATCTATGGAAGGAAGTAAACTCAGGATCTTCTTATTCTGTCATCTAGTTAGGGATTAGGATTTTTTTTTTTCTTTTTAGCACGGGAAAGCTTCATTGGCTTAATAGCCTTAGTTAAATAGGCTAACTAAGCCTTTTTAACTAAGGCTTTAAACAATTGCCTGAATTGCTTAAAGAAAGGCAAGGGCACTGTTTGATTGATTAAGGGATGTATTGTGCACAATTAGATCATGATACTAAATTGTGATTGTAGAAAATAGTTGAAAGTTGAGAAATCAGTTAATCAGTGGTATCACAAGTACTTACAATACACAAAATTAATTAAAATAACTATGTTTTCCTTGGATATCTAACTTGGGTGGCTCTGTGGGTTAAAACCTCTGCTTTCTGCTCGGGTCATGATCCCAGGGTCCTGGGATCGAGCCCCGCATCGGGCTCTCTGCTCAGCGGGGAGCCTGTTTCGTCCTCTCTCTGCCTGCCTCTCTGCCTACTTGTGATCTCTGTCTGTCAAATAAATAAATAAAATCTTTAAAAAAATAATTTACAGATCATTTCTATCAAAATCAGCCTCTTGACCTGACATTTGATTACCTTACCCCAAAGTTTGTTTACTGATAAGTGATTTGATACTGATGACAATCTCAGCTGTGCAACTGAGGAGGATGTGATAGAAATCTATGCTTTAAAAAATTGTTCAGTGCTCAGCAGTCACCTTCCTGACTTTCCACATTATGCAAAGATTTAAAGTAAGAAGCAGATCAGGATGATAAATGGTCTGTTTTGACCATTTCAAAGATTCTTTCTGTGAAGAGTTCTTTTCATAAATGCCAGCTATGCTAAAATGCAAAGCATCAGCCTAATAAAATAGTGCATATGGTCATTCAATTAGATTATTCTCTCCCTCTTAAAGGAGAACTGCAACTAATGGCTGTAATTGCCTCTGAGAGCTTGGGACATTTTTATTCCCCCCCACATGCTTTATATTTCATCTGAGCAACAAGAGCTTTCTGTGGTAATGCCCTTACACTTTAATTAAAGAATTGAAGTCTGATTTTAATGTTCAAGCAGACTACTAAAATGGAAAATGTAAATATTTTTGAAGAAAAAATACCGGCAGAATTGTATTAAACTCTAGTGCTAAAATATTGTAAATAAAACATGTGCTTGGCTTAATTAACTCCCATTATCCACCAGAAAGGGTACGTACCTGGCTACAATATTGAGAACAGATGTATAAATACTGGAGGAGCCTCTTTTACTAAAAAATACCAAGGAATTTTCTTAGTATATACAGCCTACTGCTGGAGGATATGCCACTTTGAAGAAATTGTGACAAATGTTCTGAATTTCACATGGAAGGATGAATTTTGGAATGTCTCCTCAGCATGGGGCCAGATTCCCCCTCCTGAAAGTTTAGGCTGAGTCTAGTTTTTATAATACATATAAATAATGGCCCATGATATGGTGTTTTCAGATGACTTGAGGAAATAAAATATCTCAGGAAATATACCCTAAATAACTCTTCTGCGTGTTTTCACTAAATAAATAAGTAAATAAATTATGAGTACACATGTATATTAGGCATATGTAACTTATAGTTGTGTGCATTTTATTAGTAGTATTTAAATGTTACTATTCTGGACAGTGACCATTTAGAGAATACATACAAGTAGGGGTTAGGTATAAATTGGAAGAAATGATGGTAGGTTATACCATACTCCTTGGAAGTGTGTGCTCTAGGGGCACCTGGGTAGCTCAGTCATTGAACATTGACTCTTGGTCTTCAACTCAGGTCATGATCTCAGCGTCATGAGATCAAGCCCCACTGCTGGGGGAATGGATGAAAGGAATCTGCTTGAGATTCTCTCTCCCTCTGCCCCTGCCCCACACAATCTCGCTCTCTTATTCTCTAAAATAAATTTAAAAAAAATTAAAGCCATAAAGAAAAAATATATATAAATTCTCCAATCTTTACAGAGTCCCAGTCCTTCACCAGATTATCTCTTCCATGGCCTGGCACGGGGCTGGTTTAGTGGCACTCTTGAGATGATAGTCTAATCTATCTCCTAGCAGGGCAACTCTTTTATTACCTGCAACAGTGTTTAGATAAATGTTTGTAAAATTCTGCGTCTGACCTGTCACCTCCTACAGATCATTTTAAAATGGATTTCTATTACAAGATAAAATACAGACTCTGAGTCTGAAATTCAGTCCCCTACATACAATCTGCTCAGTGACTACCTTCATAAACATCTCTCCAGCTATTCAGCTGGAACAGAAATTCTCCAACAGAAACACTCCCCTCTCTCTCACTCCCTTGATCTGCCTACCAAGACACACAGATCATTTCCACATCTGAGCTTTGCTTATAGTTTCCCTCTGACTTGAGCTCCTCTCTTCTCTTTGACCAAATCCCAGCTACTCTGCCTGACACAATTAAGCCCCACTTTCTCTGAGATGCTATCTTCTAACTATACTGCCCAGAATATATCCCCTGAATTCCCAATGTGCTTCCTTAATGATAACATTACAACACACTTGTTTATTGGTATCAAATCTGCCATGAGTGTCTTTTAGTGTTTTTTTTTTCTGCTTTAAAAACAAACTTT
Organism: Neogale vison; assembly: GCF_020171115.1. Taxonomy (NCBI): domain Eukaryota; kingdom Metazoa; phylum Chordata; class Mammalia; order Carnivora; family Mustelidae; genus Neogale; species Neogale vison. The sequence continues at coordinate 50,803,395 of NC_058096.1, forward strand.
GAGGTAAATGATATTAGCAGAGTCTTCGTCATTTATAGAATCTGGTATGGTATGATATACATAGCATGTATTTATAAAATGAGTAAAAACAGACTTCAAAATTCTTCAGGTTTGAATTCTGTAGAGAAATGTTTAAGGCCAAAAATTAAGTTTAATAATCAAGCTTAATTCCACACAAACCTTCACATTAAGAGGTGATAGTTACTAAAACCATACTAGTTTATGGACCTATATATTAGTACTTTGTGTAAGTTTAACTAATAAAATTTTAAAACTTAAAAAAAATAGGCTGATGTGCAGTTAATGAACATCACTCTGAGAATGCGAACAGTATCCTATCTTACTAAAAATCATAAAAACAAAAAAATAACAAAAAACATGCAACCAAACCATATTTATAAAATTGAGGACTCAACTCTTCCAAGTTCTGAAATTTCCCAATTTAACTATTAGAGTAATTGGATTTTGTTCTTCATTCCAGCATCACAGAAACTGTACATTCAAATGACTTTCACAAATTCAGTGGTCGGAAACCCATCTCCTTCTATTTTGTTATTAGAATTTATGTCAGAAAATAGGAATGGAAGGGCTTCTGCTATCTACAAGAAAAATGCAGCTAGAACATTTTCCCCTTCCTAATAGAAACTTCAAAAAGATATCTTTTCTTTCTCTGTCTCTTTCTTTTAATCACAAATACAATCTGGAACAGAAACCAATAATAAACTTAATCTCTTGGTGAGTTTCAGGCATTTGACAACTGTATAAGTTGGTTCATCAAGTAGGCATTGATTGTTAACATTAGCCAGGAATATATAAACACTTATAAATATTGCATGCAGAAGAGAAGCTGCACTTAGATGGATGATTAATAGTCCTGTTGTTGGTAATCTATTGTAGTTCTTTTGCATGGAAAAAGCAATTAGAAACACATTTCCGACTATCCCAGACAGACCTTAGATGCTTCATAGCGGAAAATTAAAATTTTAGACTTTGCAAAGAGTGTAATAAATGTATCTTCAGTCACCACATAAAAACAGTACCTCGGGGACCAGGACAAACTCATAAGACCACAATTTGACTTAACTTTCTTCCTTTTGATAATCTACTTTAATAAAGCCATAAAATTTTTTATTGTGATAGATTGGCATGCCTGTGTGTATGATGGTGTGAGTGTGTTTGTTTAGTGACCATGAACAGAAAAAAGACAGAAAGAGAAAGACAAAAAAGAACTCCAGACAAATGTGTATTAGAGCACAAGAAATGGCAATTTTGACAACTGTGCCATAATAAACCCATGTGCATGCAGAGCAGGAGTATAAAGCAACAGTCAGGAAATGAATTTGACTATCGAGCTTCCAGAGTCTTATTATACCTTGTGAGTAAAATTGATTTTTTTTAACTATTAAAAAAAAAAAAAAGAAAAACCAAAACCTTCATTGTATCCTTAGAGTTTTTCATTATATCCACTCTAAACTAGATACTATAAATCAGGTAAGTAATTCTGGGCTAAAAACTGCCATATCAGGTTTCTGTCTAGAAAAGAATTATGATTCGTATTATAATTACCATCACTGACACTGAGGAAGTGCTCATTCCAGAAAAACTTCTAAAAATCAGTTTTAGGTGAGTACACAGTAGTGAGATAAATCCATGATATTAATAATCTATTAAAAATCCTTCACAGGCATTTCCTTTCCTTTTTATCTGTTTATTTTTTATTTTTTAAAGGATCTTATTTATTTATTTGTCAGAGAGAGAGCATGAGCACAAGCAAGGGGAGGGGCATTGGGAGAGGGAGAAGAAGGCTCCCCACTGAGCAGCACCCCCCACCCCTCCATGTAGGACTGACCCTAGGACCCTGGGATCATGACCTGAGCCCAAGGCAGACACTTAATTGACTGAACCACCCAGGCATCCCAGCCTTTTCTTCTTTGTAAATTGCCATGTGTAACGGGATTTTTTTTTTTCCTTAACAGCAGATAAGTTGGGCCTTCAGAAAGTACTGTTCATTGTTACATGTAACATGATCACTATACCTGAGGAATGAAAAGAAATCAGAGTGAGGTTATTGTTTTGGAATTAGGTTGATCCTTATGGCATATATTTTTCAGAAACACAAGACACAATTTCATATGAATACTTCCAAATTTTAATCTCAAATTCCAAATGGTGTAATAGAATTTTTTATCAATATAAACAGACATACTGATTTAATTAAATCTAAACTTTATGAATGAAGTCTTTCCTTTGTACACACTCTTCAGTAACCTTAAACCTATAAAAAAAGCTTTGAATTGGATAAAAATGAGTGTTGAGGGCCATGGTAATAAATTTTTTTTTTAATTTTCTCTATTTGAGAGAGAGAGAGAGAGAGAGAGAAAATGATGGGGTGAGTGGGAGGAGCAGAGGGAGATGCATAAGCAGATTCCCTGTTGAAGAGGGATCCACAAGCAGGGCTTGATCTCAGGACCCCTGGATTAGGACTTGAACTGAAGGCACTCTATGACACTTTCAAAAGCACATCCAATGCATATTTCCCATGGTCAAAATCTTTACTTAGTTGTGGATACAGCAGTATTCCCATTCCAGAATTGAAATCCAGCCATAGAATAAAGTCCTAAATTAAAGATTTTTTTCTTTTGCTCATAAAGCATAATTTTCCCTAGTCTGTGATGAAATTTGAAATGTATAAAATCTATCAACCAGTTAGAAGGGTTTTTCAGATTAACCAACAAATTCTTGAGTCTTTACAGAATTCCTTTTTTTTTTTTAAGATTTTATTTATTTATTTGACAGAGAGAGATGACAAGCAGGCAGAGAGGCAGGCAGAGAGGCAGGCAGAGAGAGAGGAGGAAGCAGACTCCCTGCTGAGCAGAGAGCCCGATGCGGGGCTCGATCCCAGGACCCTGAGATCATGACCTGAGCCGAAGGCAGCGGTTTAACCCATTGAGCCACCCAGGTGCCCCCAGAATTCCTTTTTTGTTAACTGGTTTTAACTTAATAAATGCTAGTTCTACCAATAATGCTTTTTTGGTTCAGCCATTTTTGTCAGATCTATTTGAAGTTTTTCTCAATGATTCAAACTTTCCCTAGTTTTAGTATTCTTAGCAAGGTCCAAGACTACATAACAGACCTTTTGGGTTGACTTGATAGATGTAATTTTCCGATCTAAGTACCTAGCCAATCTAACTGCTTCAATATGGCCAAAACCTCAATTGTACAGCAATTGTCAGTCCTCATCACAAAACAGGTTACTAAGACAAGGCTTCATCTGGAAAAACAAACAACAAAAAAACAAACACTTCTCCTTTTCAGAAAGAGGTTTGAGGAAGCCAGAGACATGGTTTAGGTACTGTCTCTGGAACAGATACCACTTTGTGGCAGAGAAAATTCCTCAATTGCCCATCTAGCTGGGAGAAAGCTTTATTAGTCACGCATTTATTATTCCCACTGCAGCTGGTGTTCTGCAGTATTACCCTCTGTTCTTTCTTTTTTTTTCTTGGTTTTGTTTTATTTTTATTTTGTTTTGTTTTGTTTCGTTTTGTTTTGTTTTAAGACTCCATTTATTTATTTGACAGAGGGAGACACAGCGAGAGAGGAAACACAAGCAGGGAGCATGGGCGAGGGGGAAGCAGGTTTCCCGCTGAGCAGGGAGACCATCATCGGGCTCAATTCCAGGACCCTCCTGGTCAATTGTGTGGCTCTTTTTTGGGTCGTATGAATGCACCACTGAAATAATCATTGGTTATTTTGACTATAGGAAGACTCTAACTATATTGATTTTGTGGCAATCTAAGTGTTAAGAATTTAACTTATATTTTTAAAAAGTGAAATTGACACACAAATGGTTGATTTCATGTACCTGTTTTTCAATATGTAAGTACCTATATAAAACAATTTATTTTCTAGAAAATTATAGTCAAACAAAATATGGCCACCGTTTAATCACAGTTTTCAAATATGCATAGATATACACAATAGATCTCTGTCTCTGCTTCTTCATGTGTGTGCTCTCCTTATGTGATTTGTAAAACTGCTTTCCTGCTGGACTCTGAAGGGAAAGCAAAGCTTTGGGCCACTTCATTTCTGAGAATGATTCTATCCTTAGCAATCTCCAATCCCCCTAGTACTATTTTTCTGAATGGATTTGTTTTTGTTCAGTGATGTTTAGAGTATACAAACCAAACTGCATGTGAAATATTGCCCACCTGCAAAAGTTCCCAAGGGCACTAAATGAGGTAACTGTGCCATGCAAGAATGATTGTTTCTAGGATACGAGGATGAAACTATTTAAAAGCAACACTTTCTTGGTAAATCTGGAATGAGTCACTTGATATATTTCAAGAGGCAAACTGAACAACTTAAAAAAGTCTTATTTGGTAACAGGAGAAAAAAATAAGGTGTGAGAGCTATATATACATTGGTTTACTTAGAATGGCCCAACATTTGCCATCCCTATATATTATCTTTCCCTATGAATCTTTTCCTTTCTTCTTCCTTCCTATCACTTGTTAGGAATGTCACAAAGCAAATCTTGACTCCTAAATGCATGTGACAACTCTCCTAGGTTCATTGTACTTTCTCCTTCCTTGAAATCTGTATGGAAATTTTCTAGAGATTTAATTATACATCACCTGATAGTGATTTCACATTATTGATTACCATATTTTCTGTGTGAAGTACATCAGAGAAAACTATTTGTATGTGCCATTAAAGAACAGAAAAAAAATTCATTGTCTATTTCTCAGCTTAAACATAATTACCACTAATTTTGAAGTCTTGTGTGAAATGTTTTTTTCTCTCACTTTTCTATTGAATCCTTTTTTTTAAACTGATTTACAAATCATTATTTATAATGAATTTGGAGTTAATTTTCTATTCCAAATGGATTCTTTACTCAGTTGTATGTTGCAAATTCCTCTAAATTCGTGGCTTAAAAACAGTCTTATTAAAAGAAAATAAAGGAGACTATTCTTCATGAACTTGGGATAAAGGATTGTTTTTGAACAAGACATAAAAACTCAAACCATAAAGAAAAAGATGGAACATTTTTAGTACATTAAAAATTAAAATCTATTTTAATTAAAAGTAGAATAAGGATAATGAAGAAGATAAAATCATACCACAATCACTCTTTGATAGATATTTTTTTCTCGTCAATCTGTAGATACTGCTTCATTCTCTTCTGGCTTTCTTTTTCTGCTATTGAGAAGTAGACTATCTGATTGTTAACGCCATTGTAGGTCAACTGATCTTGCTTTTTTTTAAAAACCTTCTTTTTTCCTTTTTTGTTCTGCTGTTTTACCATGACTGTTTGTGGATTTTCTTTGCATTATTCTGCTTGGAATTCTTTAAGTTTCCTGAATCTGAGGAAGGGGATCTTACAGAAAATCTAGGTTATTGCTTAATGTTATTTTACTGAATATGGCTTTTCCCCTAATCTTCCTATTCTCAGCTCCTCGAAATATAATTAGAATTTGGGCTTACTCACTCTATCCTCCCTGTTTAATACTTTTTATCTTTGTCTTTCTGAGTAGTTTTTTATAGCCCTATGTTCCACTTCACTAATTCTTTCAGCAGCTATGTTTAATTGCTTTTCACTTGAAGTATGAAAATTTAAATTTTAATATTAGTAGTATTTAAACTCTTTTCATTTTGATATTAATATAAGTAGTCCATTTTCCATTTTTTGAAGTTTAACTTGTGCTATTTTTTTTAACATTTTCAGGAACACTTAGTTGAATATTTTGTTCATAACTTCAGTGGATCTCTTTGCTTATATGTAAATATATTTATTTTTATATACTTACATTTGTTGAGTTCATCATGGGACTCTTGAGTCCTTTGGGAATCTTATTTTTTAGTTTGACTTTTCTTTTTTTTTTTTTTTTTTTTTTTAAATTCCTTACTTTTTTTTTTTTTTCCAATTTATTTATTTTCAGAAAAACAGTATTCATTATTTTTTCACCACACCCAGTGCTCCATGCAAGCTGTGCCCTCTATAATACCCACCACCTGGTACCCCAACCTCCCACCCCCCCGCCACTCCTTTTCTGTTGGGATTACATGATTATGTTATCCTTGATAGGTCTCATTACTTTAAATGGGGGCTGCTTTATGGAATTTCATAAATAGGAGAAGTTGAGTCTTTAATTTTTTTTCCTCCAGGGGTGCCTGGGTAGCTCAGTTGGTTAAGTGTCTGCCTTTGGCTCAGGTCATTATCCCAGGGTCCTGGGATTGAGCCCAACATTGGACTTTCTGCTTAGCAAGGAACCTACTCCTTCCTCTGCCTTTCACTACCCTAGGTTGTGCATGCTCTCTCTGTGTCAAATAAATTAAAAAAAAAAAAAAAAAACTCTAAAAAAATAAAATATTTTCCTCAAAGAACATTAATATTTGCTTTCTCCAAAATTCTGATAGGCAAACCAATATGGGACTGCCTTAGATTCCTTTTTATTTTTTATTTTTAAGTAATCTCTACACCCAATATGGGGCTCAAACTCACAACCCCAAGATCCAGAGTTGCATGTTCCACTGACTGAGTCAGACTGTCACCCTAAGATTACATTTTTGTCTTCATATTTTTTTAAAAAGATTTTATTTATTTATTTGACAGAGTTCACAAGTAGGCAGAGAGGCAGGCAGAGACAGAGGGGGAAGCAGGCTTCCCACTGAGCAGAGAGTCTGATGCGGGGCTCGATCCCAGGACCCTGGGATCATGAATTGAGTGGAAGGCAGAGCCTTTAACCCACTGAGCCAGGTGGGCACCCGGGTGCCCCTTGTCTTCATAGTTTTAAGGCACGACTGGTATGATTTCATGACACAAATATGTGTGATTTCTAGTTTATGGTTAGGGCATACTTTTTCCTTTTCTATTTTATTTTCCCTTCTCTGTCCCAGTGCAAGTGGGTATGCTTTTGAGGAGTTGATTTTTTTTTTTTTTTTTTTTGGTTTGTTTTCCCAGTTCACCAACCGACCATGTTCTCCTTTAAGGAAGTTTGCTTTATTGTGGAGAATTCTTTGTGATATTCTTTGTGATGCTAGGTTTTTATCCTTTTCCCTGGTACTTGATCCTTCTTTTACCCCCTGGAGCGTGACTTCTAAGGACTGACAGAGGACTTTAAGCCAAATGTTAACTTTATTAGTACTCTGTCCTTGTGTAAGTATCTTTTTCCTCTGCCTTCCATTTTCCTGACAATACTTGGGCATACAGGCATGCTTTAATCCAATAGATATTAATTAATTGCAGAACTTTGTATTCTGTACAAGGAATGGTTCCTCTTTTTTGGTTTATCCCATTTCAGTATTTTTTTTTTTCCAGAATAGTTACAAATTTCTTTAAGGTACAAATATTATCAAACTTTTATTGAAATCGAGATTATATCTTGCTCAATGTTATGCATTTAAAAGGTGCTAAAAAACCTTCATAAAATGGGTTAATTTTAATATTTAATCAATGGCTTGGAAATCTTATATTCAAGTTCCACTTCTCTTTTGCACATACTGCAGATGTGCAACAAATTGGTACAATCTCTTGTGGAGCACTTACTGCCTGGAAGGCGTATGTCAATTTCAGTGGTCACAAGAAATAAAAACTGAATTCAACTAACTGATGGTATTTTAGTTGAATTGGATGCCCCTTAAAGCGGTAGAAGGAAATACCATATTTATTTTAATTTAAACTTTTTATGGTATCTACTATGATCCTGATACTGAAAAAAAATAAAATAAAATTGTATGTATGTGTTAGTGTACCACGAACTGGAGTGGCATACTCAATGAAAATATATTATTTAATATATTTTACTAACCAGTAACCTTTTTAAATACTTTCTGTTTTGCATTTTTAAGTTTTCTTTCTTCCTTCCTTCCTCTTCTCCTTTCTTTTCTTTTCCTTTCCTTTCCTTTTTTTAAATTTAAATTCCAGTTAGTTGATATATAGTGTAATATTAGTTTCTGGTGTACAATAGTGATTCAACAATTCCATAAAACACTGTGTTCATCATGACAAGTACACAGCTTTATATTTCCTACCCATCTTCCCTCTGGTAACCATCAGTTTATTTTCTATAGTTAGGAATATGTTCCTTGGGACACCTGGGTGGCCCAGTTGGTTAATCATCTGCCTCTGACTCAGGTTATGATCAGGGTCCTGGGATCAAGCCATGCATTAAGCTCCCTGCTTAGTGGGGAGCCTGCTTCTCCCTTTCCCACTCCTGCTTGTGCTCTCTCACACACTCTCTCTATCAAAATGTGTGTGTGTGTGTGTGTTTCTTTGTTCACCTCTCTGTTTTTCCATTTGCTTATTTTGTTTCCTAAATTCCACATATGAATAAAATCATATGATATTTGTCTTTCTCTGACTTATTTAACTTAGCTCCATTCCTGTCATTGCAAATAGCAAGATTTATTCTTTTTGAATAAAAATGGCTGAGTAGTATTCCTGTATGTGTGTGTGTGTGTGTGTGTGGGTGTGGGTGTGTATCCCCTCTTCTTTATCCATCTATAAATGGATCCTTTGGTTGCTTCCATATTTTGGCTATTATAAATAATGCTGCAATAAATATAGGGGCGCATATATCCCTTTGAATTAGTATTTTTATATTCTTTGGGTAAATATCTAGTAGTGTAATTGACAGTTAAAACTAAAAGGCAACCTATGGAAATGGGAGAAGATATTTGTAAAAGGCATATCTGATGAAGGTTTAGTATCCAATATATAGAAGAACTTATAAACTCAACACCCCAAAACCAAATAATCCAACTGAAATGGGCAGAAGACTTGAATAGACATTTTTCTAAAGAAAACATCCAGATAGCCAACAGATACATGATAAGATGTTCAACATCACTCATCATCAAGGAAACACAAATCAAAACTACAGTGAGATACCACCTCACACCTGTCAGAATGGCTAAAATCAACAATACAAGAAACAACAGGGGTTGGGGAGGATGTAGAGAAAGGGAAACCCTCCTGCACTGTTGGTGGGAATGCAAACTGGGTCAACCACAACTTCTGTATCCATTCATTAGTCGATGGATATTTGGCTCTTTCCCTCATTTGGCTATTGTTAATAATGCTGCTATAAACATTGGGGTTCATGTGCCCGTCTGAATCAGTGTTTTTGTATCCTTTGGATAAATATCTAGTAGTGCAACTGCTGGATCATAGGGTAGTTCTATTTTTAACTCTTTGGGGAACCTCCATACTCTTACAGAATAGCTGCACCAGTTTGAATTCCTACCAAGTGTAGGAGTTTTTTACCTTGATTAAGACTCAATAGTTCATTTTTGCTTTTGTTTCCCTTGCCTCAGGAGATATGTCTAATAAGTTGATATAGCAGATGTCAAAGAGGTTGCTGCCTGTGTTCTTCCTATCTCACATTTAGGTCTGTTCCCCATTTTGAAATTATTTTTGTGTATGTTGTAAAAAAGCAGTCCAGTTTCATTCTGTGTGGCACTGTCTAGTTTTCCCAACACCATTTTTTGAAGAGACTGCCTTTTTTCCATTGGATATTCTTTCCTGCTTTGTCAAAGATTATTTGGCCTTATAGTTGTGGGTACATTTCTGGGTTTTCTCTTCTGTTCCACTGATCTATGTTTCTGTTTTTGTGTTAGTACCATACTGTTTTCATCACTACAGCTTTGTAATATAGCTTGAAGTCCAGAATTGTGATGCCTCCAGCTTTGCTTTCCTTTTTCAAGATTGCTTTCACTATTTGGGGTCTTTTACAGTTCCATACAAATTTTAAAATTGTTTCTTCTACTTCTGTGAAAAATGTTTTTGGTGTTTTTAAAAAATATTATATTTACTTATTTGACACAGAGAGAGAAATAACAGTAGGCAGAGAGGCAGGCAGAGAGAAAGAGAGGGGGAAGCAGGCTCCCTGTTGAGAGGAGAGCCTGATGCAGGGCTCGATCCCAAGACCCTGAAATCATGACCTGAGCTGAAGGCAGAGGCTTAATCCACTGAGCCACCGAGGTGCCCCTGTTGTTGGTATTTTGATAGTGATTGTATTAAATTGGTAAGTTGCTTTGGGTAGTGTAGACATTTTCACAATATTTATTCTAATCCTGTGAACATGAAATGTCTATTTCTTTGTGTTATCTTGAATTTTTTCATCAGTGTTTTATATAGTCTTCAGAGTATAAGTCTTTCACTTCTTTGGTTAAGTTTATTCCTAGATATTTTAATGTTTTTGGTGCAGTTGTAAATGGATTGTATTCTTAATTTCATTTTTTGCTTCTTCATTATTAGTATACCTGAATGCAACAGATTTCTTTGTATTGATTTTGTATTCTGCAATTTCACTGAATTCATTTTATCAGTTCTAGTAGATTTTTTTTTAATTTTAAAGATTTTATTTATTTATTTGAGAGAGAGAGAGAATGAGAGAGAGTACGAGAGGGGAGAGGTCAGGCGGATAAGAAGACATCCCACCGGGCAGGGTGCCCAATGTGCGACTTGATCCTGGGACTCCAGGATCATGACCTGAGCCAAAGGCAGTTGCTTAACCAACTAAGCCACCCAGATGCTCCAGTTCTAGTAGTCTTTTGAAGGAGTCTTTAGGGTTTTCTATATATCGTGTAATGTCATCTGCAATTAGTTTTATTTCTCCCCCCCTTACCAATTTGGATGCCTTTCTTTATGTTGTCACATTTCTGTAGCTAGGACATCCATTACCATGTTAAATAAAAGTGGTGAGAGTGGACCTCCTTGTCTTATTCATAACCTTAGGGGAAAATCTCTTAGTTTCCCCCCCATTGAGCATGATGTAACCAATTGGTTTTTCATATAAGGCTATTATTATGTTGAGATATGTTCCTTCTAGACCTACTTTGTAGAGGGCTTTTTATCATAAATCAGTGTTGTACTTTGCAAAATACTTTTTCCTGCACCTATTGAAATGATCATATTGTTTTTATCCTTTCTCTTATTGATATAACATATGATGTTGACTATTTTTCAAATACAAATCTCCCTTGCATCTTGGGAATAAATTACATTTGATTGTGGTGTATTATTTTAAAAAATATATTAGTATATTTGGTTTGCTAATATTGAGGAATTTTGCATCTATAAGCATAAGAGATATTGGCCTATAGTTTTCTTTTTTTAATGCTGTATTTATCTAGTTTAGGTATCAGGATAATGCTGGATTCATAGGATAAATTTGCAAGTTTTCATTCCTCTCGGTTTTTTTTGGAATAATTTAAGAAGATTGGTTATTAACTCTTTAAATGTTTGGTAGAATTTACCTGTGAAGCTGTCTGGTCTTGAACTTTTGTTTCAAGAGAGGTTTTGATTACCAATGCAATTTCCCACCTGTTGATTGGGCTGTTCAAGTTCTCTATTTCCTCTTTCTTTACTTTTGATATGTTACACATTTCAAGGATTATATTCCTTTATTCCATGTTGTCCAATTTGTTGGCATTTAATTTTTTCATAATATTCTGCTATAATTGTTTGTACTTCTATGGTATTGGTTGTTATTTCCCCTCTTTCATTAGTGATTTTATTTAGGTCCTCTCTCTTTTATGAATCTGGCTAGAGGTTTATCAATTTTGTAGATTTTTTCAAAGAACAAGCTCCTGGTTTCATTGATATGTTGTTATCTACTTTGTTCTTCTTTTTTTAGTTTCTATATCATTTATTTCTGTTTTAATCTTTATAAATATTTCCTTCCATCTACTGGGTTTGGGTTTTGTTTGATCTTCATTTCCTAGCTCCTTTTATGTAAATTTAGGCAGTTTGAGATTTTTCTTGCCTCTTTAGGTAGGCTTGTGCTGCCATAAACTTCCCTCTTAGAATCACTCTTGCTGTATTCCAAAGAATTTGAACTGACATGTTTTCATTTTCATTTGTTTCCATGTCACTTTTTATTTCTTCTTTGATTTCTTGGTTAAACCATTCATTGTTTAATAGTATGTTATTTAAGCTCCCTGTATTTGTGCTCTTTCCTGATTTTTTCCTGTGGTTGATTTCTAGTTTCAGAGGTCAGAAAAGATGTACAGTAGGACTTTCATTTTTTTGAATTTATTGGGACTTGTTTGTAGCCTAATATGATCTATTTTAGAAAATATTCCATGTGCACTTAAAAAGAATGTGTATTCTGCTGTTTTAGGATGGAATGTTCTGAATATGTCTGTTAAATTCATCTGGTCCAGTTCATCTGGTCCAGTGTGTCATTTGGAGCCACTATTTCCTTGTTGATTTTCTGCCTGTATAATCCATCTATCAATGTAACTGGGTTGTTAAACTCTCCTACTATTATTGTATTACCATCAATTTTTCTTTTATGATTATTATTAACAGTTTTTTATATCTGTGTATTCCCATGGTGGGCACATAAATATTTACAATTGTTATATCCTCTTGTTGGATTGCTACCTATTTTTGAAAAGTTTTACAGATACAAAAAAGTGGGTGGCTCAGTTGGTTGGGTGTCTGCCTTGGACTCAGGGCATGATCCTAGGGTCCTGGGATCAAGCCATACATCAGGTTCTGTGGACAGTGGGGAGCCTGCTTCTCCCTCTCCTTATCTACAGCTCCCCCTACTTGTGCTGTCTCTCACCCTGTCAAATAAATAAATAAAACCTTAAAAAAAAAAAAAGGAGTATTTATAGAGTCCTATACATCCCAAATCTAGTTTCTTCTATTGTTAACATTGCTAAGGTATATTTGTCACAATTAATGGCCCATATTGATAAAATATTAATTAATGTCTATATTTTATTCTAATTTCCTTAGTTTTTTACCTCATATTATTTTTCTATTCAGGATTCCATCCTGAATACCATATTATACTTACTCATCCTGCCTCCTTTGGGTGCCCTAGGTTGCCACTTTCTTAGACTTTTCATGTTTTTGAGAGACTTGACCTTTTTATTTTCTTAAAGTATAGGTAACATACAGTATTACATTAGTCTCATGTATATAACATATGACTTGACAATTCCATACATTATCCTATGCTCACCAAAATGTGGCTACCATCTATCACTGTACAGTGCTGTTACAGTACCACTGACTATACTCCCTATGCTACTCTTTTTATCCCTTTGACTTATTTATTCCACAACTGAAAGCCTGTACTTCCCCTTCCCCTTCACCCATTTTGCCTATCTCCCTGCCCCCTACCTTCTGGCAACATCAGTTTGTTCTTTGTATTTATGGGGTTTTTTCTGCTCTGTTTTTTCATGTGTTTTTAAGCTTCCATATAAAAATGAGATTATACAGTATTTGTCTTTCTCTGTATGACATTTCTTACCATTATACTTTTAGGTCCATCCATATTGTCACAAATGAAAGATCTCATCCTTCTTATGGCTGAGTAATATTCCTGAGTTTCCGTGTGTGTGTGTGTGTGTGTGTGTGTATTACATGTTCTTTATCTATTCATCAGTGGACACTTGGGTTGCTTCCGTATCCTGGCTATTATAAATAATTATATAATAAACAGAAGGGTGCATATATCTTTTTGAATTAATGTTTCCCCCACTTTGGGTAAATACTCAATAGTGTAATTACTGAATTATATACTATTTCTATTTTTATTTTTATTTGATGGGGAGAATCTGCATACTGTTTTCCATTTATATTACCACCAATGTATATTACCACCAATTTATATTACCACCAATAGTACATGAGAGTTCATTTTTCACCAGTCTTTGCCAATACTTTATAATCTTGACATTTTTAAGGAGTACTAAGGTGATGTTTTTTATAATGACCTTGAAGATGGGTGGGTATGATGTTTTTCTCATGATTAGATTAAGTTTATTGGTGTAAGGAGGAAGACATCACAAAATGGCCCATTCTCACGTAAATACCAAAAGTATATGGTATTAAAACTTTGCATCCATAATACCCTTGATTACTTATGTGGCTTAAGATAATGGTGTCAGATTTTCCTGCCATAAAGTTATTCTCTTTTTTTCCCCTTTCCATACTGTTTTCTTTAGAAGGAATTTATTATATGCATCATACACTTAAGATTTGGGGAATTATGTTTTACCACCATTAATGAGGGAGTTCTCATCACTGTATTGACATTGCAAATATGATGTAATTTAATATCTCTCCCAATTCAAGTGGTGGATAACATATCTTTAAAAATTCATTTTAAATGGATTTTCTGAGAGAATACAAAAGGGAATAATCTACTAACATAAAATTTGAGAAAAATAGGAAACTGGGTGGTAAGGATAGCTTTTATTTGGGAGTTTTTTGAATCCTTGACATTATAACCTTCTATATTGTAGACAACAAGAGGTAGAAAAATCATACAGCTTAGTCACACAATTGGTGGACACTGTAATGTGCAATCCAACACCCTTTGTTGAGGAATAAGTTGTATAAGCTGCTGACAGTGTTGTCAGTAGGTAACCCTTACAGTGGCAGAGTGTCAGTTGCCTCAGCAGAATAATTACTGTAGGGCTGGCCCACATCCAGTGATATCCAAAAACTATTTGATGCCAGAGTATGAAGTCCCTCTTGGCCCCTTAAGACTTCCCTGAGAGCCATTCTAAATCTACCACTGAGACTATTATTGGGCCTACATCACAGATCAACAGATCCTTCTGCACAATTCCCTTTTCCTTAAACTTTTGGTGTATTACATGAGCAAAACATTTTTTAATCCATATATAATCTTTTGAAATTTGTATTTTTTACTGAATATTATGTTTATAAAAGCAACCTATATTATTGTTTTTACTGATACTTATATTCTTTTGAGCTCTTAAGAGGCAACAAAGTCATGTGATAAAAGTAAGTGAACATAGAAAGGGAGAAATTTGAGGTCATTAAACAATCTACCATAGCATGTGAATGTTAAATTTCACATGATAATGTTAAATTGAACTAAGTTGAAATTGCTTTAGCAATGTGTAAGAGATTCTGTTGCTTCCTTGATCTGTGCCATACATTTGAAATAGTCCAATTGCTTAATTTTTGTAGACTAAAAGTTTATTAAATGATGTGTCATTTTAGTATTGATTTATATTTCCTGATTACTTATTTTGAACACCACTTCTTATATTCACTGTCCATGTATTTTCTCATTTATAAAATACTTTTCCATAAAATTGGATTTTTTTTTCTTCCTAGCTTATAACTCAATATTCTGAAAACTATTTTGTCAGTAATATATATAGCAAATAATTACTTCAAGTACATAGCTTAATTTGTGACCTCCTTAGAGGTATCCTGTGGGAAGGCATGGTAAGACTTGAGATGAGGACCAAACCAGGCCTCCTTTAAAGGCTGAATAGCTGAACAAAAGGCTTAGGTCTATAAAGTCGAGTAGCACGGAGAAAGGGTCTGTGCTGTGTGTTGTGCACTCGCCTACGTGACTTCCCACAGGTTAGCTAGTCAGATAGAGACAATTTGTCCGGGGTCAGAAATTCTTGGCTGGTCCTTGCTGTCCTTGCACGGCCTATAGACTACACCACTGTAAGACTGTGCTGTGCTTACACAAACTATGTCTTGAGTGGCCTTGAAGTCAGTACATCTGGCGCTAGAAGGTCTACTATTGGTGCTTGAGAAATAGATCATGGGAAAGCTTGAAGGATTTTCTGTGCGTGTTGCAAACTCTTTAGTAATCAGCTAAAAATAGGTACTTTCTTATGATTGTTTCTGTTAGCTATGTAATGCCTCGCAACCTTGAATAAAATCGGCACTATTGGACATCCTCCTTGGTGCTCCTCCTGCCCCCATCTCTTTGTCTCTTAATTTCTTTTTTTTTTTCTGTCATGCATAATTTTAATTATTAACATTATTTATGGTGCAGTTTGTTGATTCTTTATACAGAATGCATCACTATTATTCCTAAATAATTCTAGAGGTCTTGTTCCATTTGTATTCTTTTTTTTTCCAATTTATTTATTTTCAGAAAAACAGTATTCATTATTTTTTCACCACACCCATCAAGCAGAGAGAGTCAATTATCATATGGTTTCACTTATTTGTGGAGCATAACAAATAGCATGGAGGACAAGGGGTGTTAGAGAGGAGTAGGGAATTTGGGTAAATTGGAAGGGGAGGTGAACCATGAGAGACTATGGACTCTGAAAAACAATCTGAGGGGTTTGAAGTGGCAGGGGGGTGGGAGGTTGGGGTACCAGGTGGTGGGTATTATAGAGGGCACAGCTTGCATGGAGCACTGGGTGTGGTGAAAAAATAATGAATACTGTCTGTTAATTTCTTTTCACCATCTTCTTACCCTCTCGACCCTGTTCAGTTTGTCGTGCCTGCTGCGACAGTATCCATGGATGAAGAGAACTTCTTTATCTTCAAATTATCAAGTATTTTTAAAATAAATTTTAGTGTCTTACTTAGGAAATCCTTTTTTAAGTTCCGATTAGAAAGATAGTTATATGTTAAAAATTTCAAGTTAGGTTTTCATATTGAAATTCTTAATCTATGTGGAATGTGGAATTGATCATGTTTCTCATTCTTCACTCTTTCCAACCATGTTTTGTTTTGCTGCTTTTTTTTTTTTTTTATCATGTTAAAAAGTATTTCTTTCTGGCACTTTTTCCCCTCTGATTTTCCATTCTGTCTTCATGAGATACTAAAACACACACATGCTTCCATTACTTAGGCTGTTCTATTTCATTCATCAATTAGTCTACCATATACCAATACCATGAATCTTATCTAATATCATTTTTAATCATCTTCACATATAGTAAGGCTAGTAAATCCTCTATTCTTTAGGAATGGTACTTTGCTTTTCTATATATACATCAGAAAAAAACTGTTCAATTATTAGAATCCTATTAAGATTCTGATTGAAGTTTTAATGCATACCTATATCTATTTGGGAAGAACTGACATCTTAATGTTATGAAGTCTTCTTACCAAAGCCCATGAGATATGTCTCTACTAATTTAGTTCTTTATTGACTTGAAGTAATGTTTCATGATTTTCTCAATGTAGATGGTACATGACCTTTTTTGTTTTGTTATACATTTTTCTTAATTTGATACTATTTTAAATGTTTTTAAATAATTTTAAAGTTTGTTGGTACACATGCAAGTACAATTGAATTTTGTATATTGATCTTTATTTAGCACTTGCTTAACATATTTTATGTAATTCAAAAATCTTCTATATGTAGATATTTCTATCATTTGAAAATAATGTCCAATTTATTTCCTCCTTTCTAGTCATTTTGTCTTTAACATAATTTTCCTGTGCTGTCACACTGACAAACAATGTTGAACAGAAAAATGTGAGAATAGCCTTGCTTGTATTAAGTAATGTTTTTATACAAAATAAAATGTAGTTAGAGAAGAGAACATCCTGATACAATTTCAGAGGATGTTTCCAAAAGGACAATTGCTGCTCTTAATTTAGCCCTTCTATAAGCATCAATGTAGAAGAAATAATAAGATTCTGAAGGGACTAAATCCTTGTTTATACTATTAGTTCTACCACTCACTGAGGGTGGTTTTTGGAGTTTCAAAAGGAATTTAAAATTGACCCAATACCTGTCTCTTAGAATTGATGTTAGAAGTCGAAGAGCCTGTTCAGATGGGATGAGGGAAAGTACGTAAATAACTATAAGTGAGGCCCAATGTTACCAGACCATACTGGATTATAGATATAAATGGGAACAATTAATATGGTGCATTCATAACTGTATTTCCTCTACTCATCATAAGTATTTGTGGAAGTACTCAGAGGAGATTCACATGTACTTCTTACTATATCTAGTTTCTCCAGGGCCTTTGAGCTTCTTTTGGGAGTGCTTTCTTGCTTCATGTACCTTTTCTCTGATTTGTGGTCACCATTGGTCTTGCCAGGCATGGCAAGAGCTAGTGCTAATTGGTGCTGTTATAGCAGATGACTAAGAATTCTTGTTATGGCCAAGCTTTTTCTTGGCTCTTTATCTCACTGTGGCAAACAAGAGTTCCTGCCTCTTTATACATTCTAGGATAAGGGTCAAATCGTAACATTACCTATACCTCATAGGAAGTAACTGTTTCATTTTTGCGAACAATTTTTTTTCCTCCCTTGGACTTGAATATGAAACCAGGGAGTAGGGATGAAAATGGATTTGAATAATTTACTATAGTCCCCATTAAATAACTCAGAATCACTTCCCCTTTAAAAAATTGACTTTGTTTGTAGCTTCAGTTCAGACCTGGGCACTATTACTTCTTGTGATGGACAGTGTGGATTATCCATCCAGCAGACACAAACACATAAATAGATTTCTATTAGGCTTATTACTATCAATTTGAAACACATGCCCAGGTAAATCTGGATCATAAGCACAAGATGACACAGCCTAGGGAAAATCAGAAACAACAAAATAGCAAAATGAGATTGAGCATAGGGTTCCTATCTGATTTATTTTTATACTAGGAGAGGAACACAGTGTAATCTAAATGGCATTATTATGGAGTAACTCAGATTGGGCCTCAATCAGATTTTCTCCATTTAAATAATTTGCACTGGTGCTGTTAGGAGCTTGGGATAAGTTTTGTTGTTGTTTTACCAATCCTGGGTATCTCCTGTGAAAGTGTTTTAGTATCTACTTCATAGTTGTTAATATCTATTCCATAGTTGTTAATATCAATTAAATTGCATGATATTTTTGGAGATAAGTGTTTAGGAAGATCTCTATATGGGGCTTATTTCTATTTTGAGATTTAATTCTTAGATCAAATGTATATAAAATATAATGATGTAAACTGTTGTTTCTGTGAGACCAATTGCATGCTAAAACAAGTGAATAAATTTTGAGAGTTTGGTTTATAGATAAAACAGTATACTGATTGTAGATTTTAGTTTTCAAAGATGGGTATCTCAACCCAATCTAAGATTCTTAGATCATATACCATTAATAGCATTTATATGTCTAAATTTGAGCTGTAATTCTTATTCATATGATTTTACTGTTATGGAGATAATTATCACCAAGAATAAAAATTTGGCATTGTGGCATGAACTATGTATAATAAGAAAATCAGTTATAGAAACTGCTAATTTAAGACTATTTGAAAATATGACTTAAAAACCAAGTAAAAGAGTCTTAGAACTTTTTAAACAGTTTAATGCTTTCAATAAGCTCAGTTCAAGTTTATTGTATTATCAACATAGTTCAAGTATATAATATTGTATTAACAATAGTCACCATGCTGTACATTGGATCCTCAGAAATTCTTCTTCTTATAACTGAAAATATATGCCCTTTGACCTACATCATCCCTGAGAATAATTTTTTTTTTACCCCTGAGAGTAAATCCTTTTTAAAAAGTTAGTAATGAGGGCACCTGGGTGGCTCAGTGGGTTAAGCCTCTGCCTTTGGCTTAGGTCATGATCTCAGGGTCCTGGGATTGAGCCCCGCCTCAGGATCTCTGCTCAGCAGGGAGCCTGCTACCCCTTCTCTCTGCCTACTTGTGATCTTTCTCTCTGTGTCAAATAAATAAATAAAAATCTTTAAAAAAATTAGTGATGAATTATATATAAAAATTTATTTAAAAATTCTATTTATCTAACATAAAAAAATAAAGAAAAATAGGCCTATTTCAATAGTGTTGTGAATATAGTCGGTGATATGTTTTTGCAAATGAGATTAATTTGAAACCTATTTTCTTAATTTCCTAAAACAGAAGAACTGAGAGTTACATTTCCTTAATTCTCTCAAGTATGCAGTAAGTATATTTGGAAACCTTAGTGATGATAACATTGCATCATAAGAGTCATATTTTTTTGCAGCTATATTGAGATATAATTAAATAAAATTTAAGATATTTAAGGTGTACATCATGAGGATTTGATGTGAATATATATTGTAAAAGCTTTCCCCCAGAGAGTTAACACGTCTATTACCTCACATATTTATTTGCCTTTTTATTTACCTTTTTCTTTTGTGTGTGTGTGAAGACTTTTAAGTTCTACTAAACTTCAATTACACAGTTAAGAGCCATTTTTTTTAACCTGGATTTACATTCATTGAAATTATTAAAATTTTTATTTGTCTTTTATATGTGATAATTTATAGGCTATGTAATAGGACTAATTCTTTAAAGATTAGGACAATAGAAAGTATCTTCTAGAATAGTGAGACCTGAATTGGGCTTTTCATCACAATCACTGACAGAACATGTGAAGTATTTATCAAATTATAACGTGTTGCCACTTACAGTGGTGCTGTTTGCTTAGGTCTACAGATTAGTCAGAAATCTCTTTCATAAGTTAATGTTCCAAGGGTTGTAACAAACCTATACATGGGATTTGAGAACTACTTTTCTAGCATGACTTGAATTTTTGGTGCAGTAGGTCAGCTACTAAGGAAGGGCATCAAGTAGAGAGATTTTTCTGAATTTCATACTATAGGATTTATATCACAATGATTAGATAGAAAAACATCTTTCCTATTATTATACAACTAAGAGAAGTTAAGACTTTGTATGAAAGCCAGGTAGCCTGGTTAGGTACCTCTTGGTGATTCCTTGTGCAATTCTGACTTTAGAAAGATAAATATAGCAGCAACTCAGCTTGAGAAGTTATGATGAAAAGGTAGTCAAATCCTCAGAGATTGGGGGTAGGGACCCAATCACTAAGTCATCCTGAATGCCAGTAGTAGCTGAGCATGAAGATGCAGGAGACTGATGGTGGAGGAAAGAATCTACGACTGCCAGCTGGGTCTAGAGGACAGCCAAAGTATGGAGTCTATAGTTCATCCAGCTAAGCTCTCTCTTCCCTCTCTTTTCCCTTCTGGAAAAGAGCCCCATGGAGCTTATCACTGAAAATATAGGGGAAGTAGATCCAAGAGGCACAGGGGGTAGATTATGGTAGTCATAGACATGCTCCATCTAGATTGGGCACTTCAAGAAAACACTAGTGGCTCAGCACCTTCACCCCTCCTCTCAGCCATAGAGAGCTGCCTGCCAAAGGTCACACATTGGGACAGCCTGTACCTGATTACTGAGAGAGGTAGGAACATAAACGCCTCCTAGAGAACAAGTAATATCTGGTGAGTGATCAAAGCAAATGTGAGAGCATAAGACTGAAAGGCAAACAGAATGACCGTCATGCTAGAGGTGGCCAAATAGTTCCCACTGCCTAGACACACACCCTTTGGGAGCTTGCTACTCTTGAATTCCCTGGCACTGTCTGGATCCTTTCAGAAAATCTCCTAGTATTTTTCCCCCACCTTAATCTGGGTGGAAGTGGATTTTTATTTCTTACAACAAAGTTCTTAGATCTAGGCAAGCTACCTATTTCATGCTTACTAGTTTATGTTCCATTTATCACTGGCAAATGCTAGTTAATTTTCATTTCATTTTCTCTCATCAAAACATTTCCTGGTTTATCTACTTAATAAAAGACTAAATGTTACTTTTATATTTATCTAACTGATAAGGGAGGCTATTTTCATATCACATGTTATCTTTGTAGCCTCTTTAAATATAATCACTATTCCACAAATAAATTCAAAATGTTAAGTCATATCAAATATCAAACAGTGATCTGTCACCTATGCCCAGCTGACCACTTAATGCTCATGTAACATTAAGTGTAATAATCTGTAATAATCCCATTGTTTTGTAGAGGGAAAATGTGGCTCAAAGAGTTTATGTGATTTTCCCTGAGTCATGCTTATAGATACAAGAGAATAAGGCCTGGATATTGGGCTTTGCTAGATCAGGTTTGCATTATATGTGCTTCTGAGAAGAGACTGACTCTAAGAACTGAAAAATGCTGTCAGTATATGTGTATCGGCCAAAATAGTACAAAATAGTACAGGTGTATTGGAAGCATTAATGCAAGGAAAGTCTGAAATTTTTCTTGGTAACTGAAATAAAGGTATGTGGAAGCCGTACTGTTGCCTCACAAATGTGTTGCTGTTCTTCAGGGAGGATGAGAGAGGAATATTTTCTGGGACTTAGAAGGAATGGAGAATTGGAACTAAAGAGTGAGGAGGAGTTGAAAATATGTTCTCCCTTGATCCTAAATATGGAGCCAGAGAGAGAATTTCCAGAACTACAACATGATTCAGAGGGCCTGAGAACAGGAGCAGTAAGTCTCTTTTCTCTGATGATAACTGCAGAGAATGTATAGCAATACCATAAATATAAATATTACTAAACACATTTGTTAAGATAGTGTTTATAGTAAAATTTAAACAATTAAAATAGGAACATGTAATTCAAAGATAAGTTTAAAATATTGAGTTACCATGGGAGTTTATTTCACAGTGAAATAGCAAAGGAACCAAATTTAGAATTGACATATGTAACGGCAAAATTTGTTCTAAGGTACAGCATTAAAATCAGGCACTATGGGATATATTTTTAAACAATTTGAAATTTTAGCTAAATGAATAGTCATTTAGTGACCAGGAAATACTTAAAGAATACCTAAGTGTAGTTACACATAGTGTACTTCCTGACCTTAAAAAAGTAAAATTTACATAAACATCACAATACCTCAAAAATGAATGGCCTCTGATGCAAAAACCTTTCCTCTCCATCATGAAAGATATTAGATTTGCAACCACTGGCAACATTCAAGCCCTTTTAAGCAATAGCATGCTATTATTCACATGAAAGTTGTTTGGAATTTACTCTACTTGCTGGGAATGCACAATTTATCTCTTCTTTCAGAACTAAAAATATTTATTTTTGTACACATGTTTTTCTGTTGCACATTCTTAGAATGAGATATAAAAATCATGACATACACAGTGAAATGATAAAAAAAAAGTAGGAGTACATAATCCACATTAAAAAAAAAACATTATTTTACCACCATCTGGGTAAAATTATTTTGGGGAGCTTTGCTATATATCCACTATCATGTTTTTGTGGCCTAGACGAGATTGACCAGGACATCTTGGGTTGTATCCACATAGGTATAAAGGAAATCAATTCAATTTCTTTTCTCCCTATGACAGTTGAGGAAAGCATAGGTTTAGGCATTGTGGTCTCTATCGTATTTTATCATGTTGTGTAAATTGCTCAGATTCAACTATTTTCCTCTATTTTTCATAAATTTGACCCACATTTCAAGGTCAAAGATCTACTTAATCATTTGAGATGTCCCTTTACAATACTATTCTATGAATTCTAAGATGAGAAAACACTTAGTATTTCAACCCTCTAATTGTCTAAAAATAGGCCACTTCATCTTTAAGTTTAGACATTAGTTCGCTGTCTATATTGCTACTACATTCCTGTGGCAAGCCTCTCTACCACAGCAATGGTAAAACCTTCTCATCTGAAGATC
Organism: Neogale vison; assembly: GCF_020171115.1. Classification (NCBI taxonomy): domain Eukaryota; kingdom Metazoa; phylum Chordata; class Mammalia; order Carnivora; family Mustelidae; genus Neogale; species Neogale vison. The sequence continues at coordinate 50,826,652 of NC_058096.1, forward strand.
AATAGCCATCCACATTTTTCTTTTATGCAGTCCAGTTTACAACTCACTTTTAATATCATTAAAAGTACATAAACAGAAATCCTACATGACATTTTTATTATCATTGTAATATCTCAAGTTTAATTTTTGTCAGTAAGTATAGTCTGGTACAAAGTTAGAAGCAAAGAAAATGAAACTTGAATTTAAGTATATTTTGGTTTGTATGGTAGTTTTACTTTTGGGGTGAAGACTAGAAAGACACCTGTGCATGGCAAATCTGAAGTTGTTTGATTTTCAAATGATTCCTGGAGGTTTATTTTTAGGAAGTCTATCACAGTTTTAAATAATACTTTCAAAAGTCTTCACATGGAGTTGTCAATGGTATATCAATGGGTTTTATCTGACCCAGTCTACTAATTTGTATTTTTTGGAAAAGACCCAAATTGCAGAATCCAAAGTACCAAACATGGCTAGTTTACCTTTGAAGACATGCTTAGTCATTAATATAGATGTTTAGAATCTGTTATGTCAGGAAGAAAAACAGGCTAAAAGCCAGGACTCTGACATCTCATAGACTTTGGGTTTTAATTTCTGCCCTGAATTTTAAAAATCTGAGCAGGATAACTTCTTCTCTCTACATCTCAATTTTCTTAACTGTAAGAGTCAGGTGAAAATGATTTTACTTCATAGAGTTAGTATGTGAATAATAGTATTAGTACAACAAAAGAACAGAGTATTTATATCATAACAATCATGTGCTCATTTCCTATTACTAGCCTCTTACCTGGTCCAGGAATGGATTTGGTGGAGATGAGCAGAAGGTGAGGCTATCCGGGGGGGGGGGGGGACCACCACACAGGGTTATTACTCTATAAAGAACAGAGCAAAAAGAACAAAGCAAATATAGAAATGGTAAGAATTGTATATATGTATATTTGAAAGAATGGACTCTTAATTACCTAATATTCTAAAGAATTTTATTTTTCTCAGTTTCGTATCCAGGAAAACTACAGATTTTTGAAATAGTTGCATTTTGAACTTCATTTTGACCATTGTGTGTTTTAGTAATCCAATCAGCAAAGCTTTTAATTTCTCACTGTTTTTGGAATCTGCTTTGGCCAAGCATTTGCGCTCCAGCAGGGTTAGCTTCTACTTCTTCTTGGCATCTGGTAATGAACAGTTTAATGATTGAACTTTCACAGTATGCTCAGGGTGAGTCATTAGTACTATGTAAAAACCTTGATTTACTTAACAAAATACACAGCATAGAGAATGTATTATTTTTAAATGGTAGCATGCCATGTCACCTTAAAACTTGCTGGCTTCTGCACATTATCAATTTAGAGTATTTTAAAAATAAATTGTTAAACACATTTTAGTTTTTGGTACATTATTAAAACATTTTTAATTATGCAGTAAAATTGGTTATGTGGAGTATTTACATTTCAAATTAAATATGTAAAGATAAATGGAAAGTAATAAGATGGCTGTACTATTGATTTCAGTGAAACTTGATAAGGAAGGAATACTCACACACCATCATATTACTTAATATAGTTACTTTAGATCCTTTCTATACAATATTGACTTTGTAAGGCCATCTTTCATTCTGCTATAATAGTGCTACCATGCATTTTGCCCATTATGGTAACAGTTTCTGGTAGAAAAAATATTTTAAAAAACAGCAGAAGCTCTTTTGCCTGAATGGTATGTCCTCTTCAAAAATCATCTAAAGATGTTTTTCACAGAATAGTCTACAGAAAATGATCAACACATCAACCTCTTTATTGACCACCCCCTCCAAAAAACCCTGCAAATGACGTACTTCAAATGGTAGTAACTAATATTTTTTCCGATTCACTTACATCTCTCATTAAAATGCCACCTGAAAATAAAATTGAAATCCATATATATGAAATTCATTACATTGAAGCAGACACTCATTAATTTTTTTTCAGTAATAAAAAATTAATAGCTCTAATTTCAAGTTTGAGTTTAAGTATACCCACCATCTTTTATTGCTTTTCCATTTACTTTGTATTAGAATTTCCCACTTGGGAATTATGAATGTGGGTATGGTATCAAGGAAAATCTGTATTGACTGTAAAATACTCTAGTAATCATAGAAGGAAAATGTACCTTTAAATATAGTTAAGATACTTGCCTTGTGTATTAAATATATTTTATTTTAATATGTGACAATTACCTATACCTGCTTTAGAACAGGATCAAAACCTAAAAAGGGTAGAAGGGGGAACATTTGAGAACAAGTATACCATAAAAAAAAATGATTCTTAAAGTAATAAAATTATGCTCATTCCTACATATAAAAAACATTAAAAAATTATACTGAAACACCATATGTATGTATATGAGATCGTAAGAAAGAACAAAGCATTTTCCATCTATCTAGGTATACCAGGTTACAAAATAACCTATAAAATATATGAGAAGTAACTCACATTATAGCCCAGGCTATGGGAAAACAGACACCCTATATATTACTGGTTTCAATATGGGTACCACGAGCAATATAGCCAATATGAAAATTAATGGGCAATTAATTTTATCTTTTTTTTTTTTTAAAGATTTATTTATTTGACAGACAGAGATCACAAGTAGGCAGAGAGAGAGGAAGGGAAGCAGGCTCCCCGCTGAGCGGAGAGCCCGATGGGAGGCGGGCGTTGATCCCAGAACCCTGGGATTATGACCTGAGCCGAAGGCAAAGGCTTTAACCCACTGAGCCACCCAGGCGCCCTTATCTGTTCTTTGAGCCCCAAATTTTATTTTAGATTTAGCCTATGGAGACATTTCACACATGAGTAAAATAGCATGTAAAAAGATATTCATTTCTGTAAAGTTTTTCCGGCAACATAAACACAACACCAAGCGAAGTGGGTGCAAGGCAAGGTTTATTAAAGGCTTTCTACAGTGAAGCTTCAGGGCTCAGGAGGAGGGGAGCCAAGAAAGTTGCATGGGAGGAAGTGGGTACCCTCGGGCACCCTCGGTTCCGCGACTCTGGAAAGCAGAGTGGGGAAGTCGTGCTGGGAGGCAGTTAGCGGGGGTCTTTTATCTGTCTCCTGCATAGGTATCCGGTTACCTGGGCATACATCCTTTTGGCGGGAGAGTCAAGGGTTAAGGGGGGGAGGTAGGCTGGAAGATGGCAGCGAGACCCCTGTGGCGGTCATTTCCATTGCTCTTCCTTCACTTGGGGAGCCCACTGACCCAACAATTTCTGCATGTCTATTGTTAGAAGACTATTTAAATAAATTACAATAATTAGAAACATAACTTTTTGTACTGTCGTGGAAAGATTTCAAGGATTTATTTTAGAGTAAAAAAGAACAAGAATACTTGATAGTTGGTTCATAAAAGAACTGTGAAACAAAAACAAGAGACTAATGATGTAACAACTGCATGGCTGTGAGAAGGAAACTTTCCAATGGAATATGACTGTACTATATGAAAAAACACATTATCAACTTAAAATTTAAAAATAGAGATGAGATGTAATTAAATTAACTGGGGTATTCTTTCAGATACCATTTTTCTCTAGATACAAAATCAACATTGATACCTACATAAAATGATAGGTTTATAAGTCCTACACAGAGACTGTATTAAGAAACCAAGAACACTGGTAGGTAGCAATAGACTTACAATTGATTGGAGAGTATGGTTGCTAGGATTGATATGCTAAAATTTCACATATTTGTGTCTTTGTATAATTTGTTCATTGTGCTTAACATTTTCTTTTTCTTTCTTGGTTTTTCTATTTAAGAAACATTATTCAGTCTCCAAGGCCTCCTTCAAACATTTAAAAAAAAATGTGAACAGATACTTTAGTACAATTAGCCTTTCACTTTGTTCTTTTCTAAAAACTCTGATGATGGGCGCCTGGGTGGCTCATTGGGTTGAGCCGCTGCCTTCGGCTCGGGTCATGATCTCAGGGTCCTGGGATCGAGTCCCGCGTCCGGCTCTCTGCTCAGCAGGGAGCCTGCTTCCTCCTCTCTCTCTCTCTCTCTCTCTGCCTGACTCTCTGCCTACTTGTAATCTCTCTCTGTCAAATAAATAAATAAAATCTTTAAAAAAAAAACAAACACTGATTATGTATCTATTATAATCTTTTTTTTCTTCTACTCTTTCCTAACACATTGTAAACTGCTGAGAGCAGAAATTATAACTTGTTCCTCTTGTATCCTCAGCATTTGGCACTATCTGGCACATAGTAGAGGACCAATAAATGTTTTGAAATAATTGAACAATAAATGAAATGCATTAGGTAATCAAAAGGGGTACACAAATATAAACTATTTTGAAGAAAAATATAAGAATATAGAAGAAAATGGCTCTTTATATTATGACTATTTTTTTATATTTATTATTGTTGTGAAGTATAAAAAGTGTGTGAAAGAAGGGGTGGTTAAGGGGCATAGTGCAGCATGAATTTTGAACAATATGCTCGGGCCTTAACTAACATGCATAACTAGAATAAAGTAAACTGAGGTGAATAAAGGTTAGGTCATTTTCCCCAGATAAGGCAATGCAAAAACTGAATAATTAGGGATTTGAATATAGTCTGACTTCCTCCAAAGTCTGTTCTCTCTGCAGTATGATTCACAAACACAGCAAACCAAGATGACCAAAATGACTAAAGAAAACTATAGGCTTCAGGAACTACTTATCAAAACATCTGTATTTATTTATTCTACCAGTTGGGAACCACTGGGCCAAGTATAGAGATGACCAATTAGTACCATATTTTCAGTTAGTTTTAGCTGTGCCTTATTAGTTCTGCTCAACATTCATGGAGGGAGGCTATGACAAGATAAAACCAAAACCTATGATTTCCTTTTCAAAATTATTTCCTGAGAAAGTGAAACCTCAGTAGGGGTAACCTAGAGAGTTTGTGGATATTCCTACTGAATTTATCAAAAGCTAGGTTGGTGAATTATTAAAATTCTACCTTCAAATTTTTTTTATTCAATCTGTTTTCTGAGTGTTAGAAAAGGAAACCTAAAACTGAATTTTTAATTTACTTCTAGGTTTTTTTCTTAGTAATATACACCAAAGCAAATATTGTTAATTTATTTTACATAGGATATTTGCACATTATTAAATTGGTTTATATGAGCTCAAGATTTTTTTTCCATTTTTAATACAAATCCTTGTAAATGCGATGGCTTAGATTTCTTTTTTTTTTTAAAGATTTTATTTATTCATTTGACAGAGAGAGAGATCACAAGTAGGCAGAGAGGCAGGCAGAGAGAGAGGGGGGAAGCAGGCTCCCTGCTGAGAAGATAGCCCAATGTGGGGCTTGATCCCAGGACCCTGAGATCATGACCTGAGCTGAAGGCAAAGGCTTTAACCCAATGAGCCACCTAGGCACCCCAATTGCTTAGATTTCAAAAGCAAAAATTATTAAAACAACTAAACTCCCCCCCCCAAAAACCTAATTTGCAGTTGGTTAGAAAAAAGACTTGTTTCCATAAGTTTTATTATTAATAAAACTAAAGACTAAGCATTAGTTCTCTTTTGTGATTATTCTATTCTTTAAAACTGGCAAAATCATTATATGCATTAAATTATAGGAATGACATAGAGATTCACTAATATTTATTAAATTCATTAATATTTATTAAAGGCATACCTTGGAGATATCGTGGGCTTAGTTCCAGATCACCACAATAAAATTAGTATCACAATAAAGTGAATCAAATGACATTTTTGGTTTCCTAGTGTATATAAATGTTGTCTTCATTCTATACTATGGTCTACTATGTGTAATAGCACTAAGTTTAAAAACTATACATACTTTGAAAGATACTCTAATGCTAAAAAATGATATCATCTGAACTTTCAGCATCTGAAATCTTGCTGGTAGAGGGTTTTGCCTTGATGGATGGCTGCTAACTGATCAGGGTGGTGGTTGCTGAGGGTTGGGATGGCTGTGGCAATTTCTTAAATACTACAATGAATTTTGCCACATGGATAGAGTCTTTGACAAATGATTTCTTGTAGCATGTGATGCTGTTTGATAGCATTTTAGAACAGAACTTTCTCTCAAACCCTATAGCTTCATTATCAACTAAATTTGTGTACTATTCTGAATTATTTGTCATTTCAACAATCTGCATCTCAAGTAACCACTTTCTTTGCTCATCCATTAGAAGCAATTCTTCATGTGCAAAAACTTTGTCATGAGATTGCATCAATTCAGTCACATCTTCAGGTTCCACTTCTAGTTGTCTTGCTGTCCCTACCACTTCTGCTGTGACTTCCTCCATGTTGAACTCCTCAAAGTCTTCCATAAGGGTTGGAATTAACTTCTTCCCAAGTCCTGTTCATGTTGACATTTTGACCTCTTCCCATGAATCACATATGTTTGTAATGGCATCTATAATGGTGATTTCTTTCCAGAAGATTTTCAGCTGACTTTGACCTGACCCATCAGAGGAATCATTATCTGGCAATCATAACCTACTGAACTGCTTTTCTCAAGACTTGAAGTCAAAGCTACTCTTGATCCATGGACTACAAAATGGATATTGTATTATGAGGCATAAAAATAGCATTTACCCCATTGTATATCTCCATCAAAGCTCTTGAGTGATAAAGTACAATATTTTGAAAGGATTCCTTTTTTTTTTTTTTTCCTGAGCAGTAGGTCTCAGCAGTGGGCTTAAAATATTCAAGTAAACCATGTAAACAGATGTGCTGTCATCCAAGCTTTGTTCCATTTCTAGAACACTGGCGGAATAGATAAGGCATAATTCTTAAAGGACCTAAGATTTTTGGTATAGTATTGGTTGCACTTAAGTTTGTCAGCTGCATTAGCCCTCTAATAAGAGTCAGTCTGTCCTTTGAAGTTTTGAAGCCAGACATTGACTTCTCTCTAGCTGTGAAAGTCCTGGAAAGTCCTAGAAGGCAATTTTGTCTACATTGAAAATCCATTGTTTAGTGTAGCCACCTTCCTTTAGCTAGATCATTTGAATAACTTGCACAATTATGTTATGGAGATAGCTTCTTTCCTTAAACCTCATGAACCAATTTCTGCTAGCTTCCAACTTTTCTTCTGCTTCCTCTATCAGCCTTTACAGAATAGAAGAGAGTTAGAGCTTTGCTTTGAATAAGACTTTGGCTTAAAGGAATGTTATGGTTGGTTTGATTTTCTATCCAGACCACTGTAACTTTCTTCATATCAGCAATAAGGCTATTTTACTTTACTACTACAGTGAACACATGAATGATAATAGTTTTTATTGCCTTCAAGAACTTTTCCTTTGCACTCCCAACCTGGCTGTTTGGTCTTTCTCAGCTTTAGACATACCTTCTTCACTATCATTTCTAGCTTTTGATTTAAAGTAAGAAATATGTAATTCCTTCTTTCACTCAGACACTTAGAGGTCATTGCAGAGTTATGAAATGACCTAATTTCCAATAGTTATGTCTCAAGACATAGGAAGACCTGAGGAAAGGAAGAAAGACAAGGGGACAGACAGTCAGTGGAGCAGCCTAATGCACACAAAATTTATTAAGTTTGCCATCCTTTATGGACATGGTTCATAAGTGTCCCAAAAAAATTACAATAGTAACATCAAAAATAATAGATCACAGATCACCATAACCAATACAATAATTGTGAAAATATTTGAAATACTGTGAGAATAATCAAGATGTGACACAGAGACAACAAGTGAACTAATGTTATTGAAAAATGGTACTTGATAGATTAGACTTATTCAACACAGGGTTGCTATAAACCTTCAGATTTTAAAAATCACAGTATCTGTGAAATGCAGTAAAGTGAAGTGCAATAAAAAGTATACCTGTAGTTTGATATAATGGAAGGTAGCATCTACAGAGACTTGCATTTATTTTATGACTTTCATACATTGACTATTGTTTATGACTTTTGATGCCTGACATGTTTACTCTAACAAAAGTCATGTTTTCTCCTTTGACCTTGAGAAACTGAGATGTACATTTTTCAGATAAAGACCTCTTAGCTATATTAAAACAGATAATGCAAGTGTTTGTCAGATATACAACACATTGTATGTTCTCAGATGGTTACGCTTCCTACTGAAAATTATTCTCCTAATGGATTCATATGACTGAAAGTCAAGGAAAGGGAAGGAAAAAAAAAGTTTCACAATCTGAACAGTGTCACCTAATGTATTATTCTTAAAAATCTTGCCATAAATTAAGAACTTAAACTAAACCTTAGTTTGACATATCCAATGACAAGCTGAACAGAAAAAGAAATGGATAAACTTATGAGGGAGGCAAAATAGAAATTACTTGTATTTCCATAGTATATTTCTTTTGACAAAGAAGACTTCCTAAACTGGGAGGGCTTCCTTCAATCCAGTGCAGGCTTAAGTAGAACAAAAAAAAAATTTTTTTTAAAGATTTTATTTATTCATTTGACAGAGAGAAATCACAAGTAGATGGAGAGGCAGGCAGAGAGAGAGAGAGAAGCAGGCTCCCCGCCGAGCAGAGAGCCCGATGCGGGACTCGATCCCAGAACCCTGAGATCACAACCCGAGCCGAAGGCAGGGGCCTAACCCACTGAGCCACCCAGGCGCCCCAGAACAAAAATTTTGAGCAAGAAAGATTTTGCTCTCTGCTATTGGTCTTGAGCTAGAATATTGGACTTTTGGTTTTTAGACCTTCAGACTACAGATACTGGGACTTCTCGGCTTCCATAATTGTGAGCCAATTTCTTATAATAAATCCCTTTATATGTATCTTCATAATTCTACTTCTCTGGAGAACTCTGACTGATATAGTACTCAATGGAGAATGACATTTTGAAAGCCTAAATCTCATAAGAGAGAGGGAACAATAGAAGGAAAGAGGGGCAGGAGGAAAAAAAAAATCATTTCTTTTTAGGCTGCTTTATTTAAAAAAAAAAAAAAATCTGGTATTGACTTGATCCAGTAAAATTAAGTCCATTGTTTCAGTGCATTTGTGGAACTCCAAGGAATTAGGGAAAAAAATCAGTTTGTTCCAGATGTGCCAAAGCAAGTAAATTGGGCAGTCTTAATCCAAATGTATAATCTAAAAGTAAAAATAAAAATATTTTTTATATCCTCTCTGAAACTCTGACTTCTTACCATTTTCTGCCTTAATCTTCCTATAAAAGAATAAGGTAAATACATAAATATTAATTCTTAGCTTTTCATATTGTAAGATCCCTATATTTTAAAATAATGTGACAAAAGGAAAAGCAAAACAAAACAACAACAAATAGAGCATTAAAAGACCTCTCTGGAAAGAGGGATGTCAAGATTGAGTTTAAGTATGGCTTAGACATGAGATATTTTCAGTTGTGAAATTGTTCACAATTAACAATGTTGCCTTACAAATAATTTACTTCTTATGCCTATCAATTCTTTCTTTTTTTTAAGATTTTATTTATTTATTTGACAGACAGAGATCACAAGTAGGCAGAGAGGCAGGCAGAGAGAGAGAGAGAAGGAGAGAAGCTGATGCAGGGCTCCATCCCAGGACCCTGGGATCATGACCTGAGCCGAAGGCACTGAGCCACCCAGGCGCCCCTATCAATTCTTATTCTATACCAATATTTGTGACTTAGATCAACAGAATTAAAACAACATCTTGCATACCCTTCACACGATGTGTGGGGAATTTTGAGGGAATAAGAATGCCTTTTTCAACCTGCTCTACTGCTGTTCTGTCTGAGAAGACAGGAAACTGTAAGGAAAGACTTAATGCTTTTCCTTTTTGTCCTTCCACAATTTCTCTTCTCATTTAAAAAGAAAGACATCGGGGAGTTTCTGGTAGCTCAGGTGGTAAAATGTCCAACTTCAGCCCAGGTCATGATCTCAGGGTTCCGGGATAGAGCCCTGAACATCAGCCTCCCCACTCAGTGGGAAGTCTGCTTGGCCCTCTCCCTGCTCATGCTCTCTCTCCCTCTCTCTAATAAATGAAACCTGAAAACAAAAAAAGGAGACATGAATCTAACCATCTTAAAACTTACAGTGCATTGTCTGTATCTTTCAGACATATCTTTATCATATCTTTAATCAAGTCACCAAAACTCATCTCCTCCAAATCTTTAAGATGTGCATTTGCAATGTTTTTGTTATGTAATTGTTTTTAATCAAAGTTTATAATTTTATTGTTTTAATCAGTTTAATATTACAGTTGTGTACACTATTTTTTAAAGATAAAGATTATCAATTTGTGAAACTGTGAAAGGACAGGACAGAATGATAGCAGACTTTATAGGGAAGAAGACCAACTGTCATTATTTGAACCAAATCTTTGTATTTCTAAAAGGGGTGAAATCACCTTTGTCCTTCCAACAATATGTATATTATAATACACACTGAAATAGAGCATGATTTCTGGTGTTTGTTTTATGATGGCTCAAAAAGGAGAAAAATAAGGTTAAATGAAGTAAAATGCAAATAATTGTTGAATCTGGATAATTTACCATACTGTTCTCTTGAGTTTAGCATATATTTGAATATTTTTCTAACAAAAGAAGTTGAAAATTTTAGGGTATCAATATCTATAGTACTACAGAAACCTATCATTTGTAATTAAATATGATAAAATTTTATATTCTAACCTAATATGTAAGGGGCACATAGTTTTTCATAATTATCTTGAACAGCACACAAAATTTTTTTTAGATTTATAAAAAATTATTTTAAGAATAGATGTCAATGACATGAAACTATGATATTTATGATCCATTTAGATACCATACTCATAAAAAAAAACTTAATATGGCTGAAAATATTCTAGGGCTATGTGTTTATTTACTTATATATTTGTTAATTGATTGACATCCAGAGTTTTATTCCTGGAGTCTAAACTGTTTATCCACCATCTTTGAGACATATCCTACTGATTGTTTACATTATCATTTTACAGCAGAATATTTTTATTCTTGTTTCAGTTTCCTAGCTGCACTTAACATCATAAATTTCTTGCTTCCTACAATATGCTATACAATCATACTTAATAATTTTCAAGTGGAAATTGGGGTTATGGGTTATCAATTTACTTGTAAAATGTTCTTTCCTCTGGTAGGAAAATGGAATTTCAAATTTGGTATACATTGGACAAACTGCATAGTAAAATGCTTTAATTACAAGAGTTTACTCTTAAATACATGTTGTTGAGTAGGTACCATGTATGAAATTACAACTAAGTACTTTGTTGGCCAGCAGATGGCAAGACATAGGGTTAGGTACAGAATCAAAATATAAGTTCCAAGTTTTATTACAATGAAATGCCATTTCTTGGGGATCAAATGCAAGTAAAAATATTAAGAGTAAAATGGATTTTGTATTTGTAGTTATGGTACAGACTTGACCACAAATGTTTCAATTAAATAGCTGTATTTAGTCATTTTATTATCACGAAAGAAAAATTCAGTGAAAGATGTATATACCATTTTACATTGAAAATGTTTTTCTTGTACAATTTGAAAAGATTTATCACTTGAGAAGTATGCCAAATCTGGAATATGGAGAGCTGGTGTGCTTTTTTCCTATCAAAGTAAAAAACTATGGGATAAAGCAGTTAAGAAGGGGAGGGTGGGCTCATTAACATACTGACCTCACACTAGACTAGTAGTTTGACAGAATTAGTACTCAGGATTTGCATTTGTACAATTTGCTAAAAACAAAGTGTAAATCAAGCCTCAGAAACAGTAGGATCAGAAAATAAACAGATGTGTTGCAGTTTCTGTAAGTCCTCTCTTGCCTAGGCTCAAAATCTACTCAAAGCTCAAATGGAGAGAGCCAAAGTTCACAAATGAGGTTATTAGAGTGTTCCAGAACTACCTAAGGAATGCTAAGACTAAGAAGGCCTGGTGGGCTTAAAACAAGCATGACACTATTTTCCATGAGTCTCTTGTCCTCAGAAACTACAGCTGAGTCTTGACTTATATATCATTAAATGGGGGGAGAAAAAGACCATGAACAAAGAACATACCATCAAGATGGGACTTATCTATAAGAGAAGTAGGCTGTTTCTTTACAGTAAGAATTAGAGGGTTTTTAAAGGACTCTCATTACAAAAAGACCTATTTTTCTACATATTCTAATTCCCCTACCCCCTTGCCCACATATCAGATATACTGAACTTGTTGAAGTCTTAGTACATGTTATAATTTTTCTCTCTGAAATGCTGGTCCTTCCTTATCATCTACTATCTACCCTCTTATCCTTTAGTTGTTTTTGTTTTTATTTGGTTTGGTTTTTTGGTCCCTAATTAATCTCTACTTTCAACTTTCCCTTTCTTCACAAACGTAAAATATTGTCATGCGTTCTCCTTTCTAATGTTATACTTAATCATCTTCACACTCTTCCAAAGTAAGGGGTATCCCAAGGCAAATGCTTAAAAGTATACTAATTTATAGTATGCTTTAATGTATACTAATTTCATCTTCAGCTATCCTCAAGGAAATGTTCTTCTTTGAATTGTCTTCTCTCAACTTTTCAAACATTTTCTCTATTGTTAATTCTTTTTTTTTTAAAGATTTTTTTTTTATTTACTTGATAGGCAGAGATCACAAGTAGGAAGAGAGGCAGGCAGAGAGAGAGAGGTGGAAGCAGGCACCCCGCTGAGCAGGGAGCCCAATTCGAGGCTCAATCCCAGAACCCTGAGATCATGACCTAAGCGGAAGGCAGAGGGTTAACCCACCGAGCCACTCAGGTGCCCCTGGTAATTCTTTCCAGCATATATAAATAAGGAAATCACTCCTGTGTACAAAACTCTTGACTGATCTCTATTTAGCCTATGCTCTCTTACCTTCAAAGAGAAGATTTTTTTAAAAATCTGCACTACTCTATTTCACATTCACTGAAATTATCTCTGTTAAACCTCAATAAAATTTATAATGTCTCAAGTTCCTGTATTGTGGATACACACCACAAAATATATAAGGGGTGAATACTATTTGGATTCATTTTTGAAGATCCTAGAGATCTGTGTATAGTACATTTCCATTACCCAGATAACATTTTATTAAAGTTTTTTTGTATGTGTATATGTCTCCCATTAGACCTTTAGGCTGTTAGAATAAAGAAACTACATTTTGATTTTATTTTTATCCTCAATTGTATAGTATGGTATTAATATTAGACAGGGATTTTCCTTTTATATATATTTTTTTCTTTTCTTTTGTCAACGAGTCACTTTACTGTTTTTGTGCCTCATGATCATCCCAGGGCCCTATATGACCGGGTCCTTGCTCCTCTCCAACTTTACCTTAAAAGTTCTAGTTTCATGGCCAGCTTTTTTTTTTTTTTAAAGATTTTATTTATTTGACACACAGAGAGAGAGAGAGAGAGCGATCACAAGCAGGCAGAGAGGCAGTCAGAGAGAGAGGGTAAACAGGCTCCCCACTGAGCAGAAAGCCTGATGCAGGGCTCAATCCCAGGACCCTGAGATCATAACCTGAGCTGAAGGCAGAGGCTTAACCCACTGAGCCACCAAGGCACCACTCATGGCCAGCTTTATCCTATCTCAGAGCCTTTGCACTTACTCTTGCCTCTGTCTGCCTTCTCAAAGATCTTTGCTTGGCTAGTTTCTCATCACTTAGTCTCAGCTCCAATATTATTGTCTCCTCTCAGGGTCTCCCTATCTAAAGAACCATTTCTCCACTCTTTGTCACATTATCCTATCTTTGTCTTCTTTATAGAAACTTACTGTCCCTGAATTTGTTATTTATTTACTTGCTTCATAAAAGAGCCTCCTCTGTTTTGTTCCCAGTATTTCCCCATTATGCTAAATGGCACCTGGCATGTGAAAGGAGCTTAACGAATATTTGCTAAGGAGCTAACAAGATGGGATCTGGATCAGATTCTTGCTCCAAATCTGCCTTTCTCTCAAAACACTGCCTTCTTTGCTGTTAAAGATACAAAAGGAAAAGGGGGAAATTATTGCCACTCTCTAAGTCTTTTGGGGTCTGTACGTGTTGCATTTTGGATCTTCCAGATGTTGACACCAAGATGGAATTAGATGTGCAAGGAATTTCCTCAGAGAAACATCCGGGGAAAATAAAGCCTCTAGTGTGGTGATCTACAGAACAAAAAGCCTAAAGACATAGATGAAATCTTCATCTCCCATCCAGCTCAATAATTCCATTATTTAAGAGAGAGGGGGAAATAAAAGGGGTCAAGAGCCCCCGAAGAGGTGACTGAGGAGTAAAGAGCAAGGGAAGTTGAAAGGTCGTTCTAGTCCTTCAAACTTAAATGTACATCTTCCTTTTCTGTGATGCCTAGCACACTTTTATACCTCTATAACGAATGTTATCTGTGTATATTTCTAAAGCAGCTATAATGTACTAAAAAGAAGCAATAGATCATATCAATATTTGGATTCTCTAGAGTTTTTAGCACAACATTATAATGTAACCAAATAGAAGTGTTGGGGGAAAAGAAGGATGAAAAGTGTCCACTTCTACCATTCATCTTGTTAATATTAAAACATCTAAAATAAAACATGAAGGTCTTTAGGCTGAAAAGGTACAGAAATTACATGAAAGGGACAGTGTATTGCATACTTTATGGAGTGTCTGCATGTCTCTGATATATTCCTTAACTGGTCTCTCTAACCACTCCTTCAACTTACCAAAACAGTTTCCTAGAAGCCCTGTTTGTTCACAGTGACCATAACCAACAGTCACAATTGGCATGACCAGACAGGCACCTGGCTTATGCTTCTCCAATCCAAAGCTCTCCTGGTTGAAGCACAACCAAGATAGAATCAAGCATTTTCATGTACCTGAGCCTATGGCATGTAAATTTGGAATTCATTAGCACCCAGATTCAGCCAGATAGTTTACAAATAGAGGAAGTCAATCTATATAGATCTAGAAATCCAGAAATGAGTAGAGAAGTGTAGAGAGTATATTTCCAAGGGTCCTAATGACTTTTCAGTTTGCAAATTTCAGTTCTTCCTATAGACTGGCTGGATGTCTGACACTGAATTTCAAGAGGTGTACCTAAACCATTAACATATTATTTCTTTTAAGCTTTCCAGTTAGTTTCTGATACTTATAACTAAAAAGATTTAACTCACCAAGACATTGAACAGACCTGCTAATGAGATAATTATTACACTGTGAACCACTATCTGGTGGTTTGGGCTATATGTTTACATGCTATATTTAACTTTAACATTTTTCTAAGAATCTGAAATATTTCTCTAAGAACCAACAATTCAGGTTGGGTGTATGAAATGAAAAGGAATAGCTGGGAAAATTAAAGAAGTTTTGTTTTTGTTTCTTAACTCTTTATGGTAAAGTTTTTCATAAGGAAGACTGATATGAAAACTAATAATTATAATCAAATTTATTACTTCATGAAATACTTTGCTAATTATATGCTGAAACTTACAGCTATTATTCCACTGCTTTATCAGTTTCAGTTAAAATATTAGTATTTCATTGAATGCTAAAATTGGATGTTTACCAGAACTCTAGTTCTAAACATTGTCTAGCCCATCTAAGCAACCTTATAATCAATAATAGATACTGATTCATACTGTACCTTTAACTAGATAGAAACCCATTCACAGAACTAAAGGCTACATGTAAGTAATAAAAGGCTGTTCTGTTAACTGCTGAATGGCTTTCCTGGTTAAACAAACAAACAAGAACCTCACCTAATATAACACAGAAGAGCTGTTCAAAAAAATTAGAAGCAAACAAGTCATGCAAATAGTTCATCCAGTTATAGAAAAAGGTGAAATTTAGGTATTATTGAGGTAATGTTTGAGATGAGGCATTTGGCTGGATACTTCCAGAAACAAAATGAAACTGAATGATAGTATTCTTATAAATGGAATAGAAAATAAATTCTATTGAAAGATTTTGATCCAGAGATAACAATCTTGAAGGATATATGAATGCAGAAGAGGAAATGTTCTCAAGCCAGTATGATAGGAGAGACAGCCAGATTTCTTTTTCACTCTATAAAAAGGTTAGGATATTATTAAAATGGCAAAGTAAAAGACACCTGTTTTGCTTTGTTTTGTTTTCGCTTTCATCTTTTTATCTTAACATTTCATTCCCCTATTCAAAACTCCTCTCTTGCCTTTCAATTTTTATTATTCTTTTTTCTCTGGTTCTCTAGCACCTTTCTTTCAACAAAATTCTCTATTTTATTAGTGCAATTATTTCTAGCCAGCACTTAGAAAAACATTTGTTCAATTAATTTAATTCTTGCCATGATGTGGGGTACGAAGAATAAGAGTTTCTCCCTTCATTTGTTTCTTCAGCAATCAATTAATTTCTACCTTGTGCCTCTTACTGTAAGTTACTAAGATTCAGACTTTGGTGCTCTAAGGAGATATTAGAGGCAGAAATGAAGGAGAGAACCTGCTCTGAACTGTTGATTATCTTTAGAGATGTTTTTACATGTGAAATATACAAATTGGAACATGGTTAATTCTAGGGGGCCGTAGAGGTCAGAAAAGTTTTATTCTTAAAATTAAGGCAAGATGGACTGCCTGTATAGGAGGAGGAGGACTACATTCTAGGAAAAAGGAATATTTGATCATGCAAAATATTTTGGGGGTAACAAGCATTCCAAGAGTATTGGCAAATAATGCAATTGGTCATAGAGTGAGTAATTATGAGTATGTGTCAAAAAATGATACTGGTGGGGCACCTGGGTGGCTCAGTGGGTTAAAGCCTCTGCTTTCAGCTCAGGTCATGATCCCAGGGTCCTGGGATCAAGCCCCACATCGGGCTCTCTGCTCAGCAGGGAGCCTGCTTCCCCCTATCTCTCTGCCTGCATCTCTTCCTACTTGTGATCTCTCTCTGTCAAATAAATAAATAAAATCTTAAAAAAAAAAAAGATACTGGAGAGAAAGGAAACAGTCTAATCACAGAAAACCTTTGTGTAATAGGATAACATGTTTCAGTTTTATACCAAAGGCTGGGAAGCTATCAAAGTCTTTTAAGTCTTGAAGCAGAAACATAGGGTGTTTACTGTAGAAGATCCTGACTAAATCTGGGGAGTCATTGAAATGATTTTTTGAGAAGTGTACTATTAAAAGATAATTATCCAAAAAAAGTAAAATGACTCATACAAATACAAAAAATAACAAGTTGAAGATTTCAAGTTATTAGAGAAATACTTGGATATTATAATTAGTTGAAAACTGGTTATACAAATGGACAACAGCCAGATCATACATAATCATGGTAGTCTGACTCCGAACTTCTACAACAACCAGTCTAAGAAGCCAAATGGCAACCTCTGTCTGCCCAGAAGGGTCAGGATTTGTCAATGTCTCCCCTACTTTTTACTTCTACTTCCAACTGATGACCAGTTGGAGAAAGCCAAATATACTCTCCACACTAATCATTTAAGGTGTCTCCCTCCCTTCTAGTAAGCCCACCTCCAGCTTCTGCATGCTAAATACTTGAAATCTTTTCTTCTTTTCACTATAAAGCTTTCCCACTCACATGCCTGCCTTTGAGTCTTTGCCAGTTGTAAACAATGATGACTGACTCCCTTGATTTAATAAAATCTGAATAGTCTCTTCTAATTTGGGTGCCTTTTGTCTATCCCACAGTTTTCCTGGAGATTCCATCAAGATAGGATCTGTACTGCCCATTGAGATGGAGTCTAGAATTTTACCAGGTACAGTTCTGACAGAAGCCTCTTGTGACTATTGCTCCTGGCTTGTTGGGTCAGTGTCATTGTGGGCACTCAAACTGATGGTCAGTCACCTCTGAAAGCATGGACTGAAAGTATCTCCTGGTGAGTGGAAAACCAGAGATTACTCTCTCTATCAAAACCAAGGTCTTTGGACTAAATAATGAAGATGGAAGGAGAATCTTGTTTTATTTTATTGGTGACCCACAACATAGTTTGTCCAGATACTAGTCCAGTGAAAACCTCAAACTCAACAGGTTTATAGGACCTATACCTCTATTCTACCCTGTGATTCTTGTTTTTATGACAGGCAATAATTTTAGACAACACAACAGAAAACAGAAACACAAAGGAGAGCAAAAGTGGATAAAAGAAATGGTCTGGGAAAGGAGTAAGGTGGCAGAGGTGTAGGAGATCTAAATTTCTTCTGGTTCCAGGAATTCAGTTAGATAGTTATCAAACCATTCTGAGCACCTCCAAACTCAACAGGAGATTGAAGAGAAGAATAGCAGCAATTCTATGAACAGAAAAGTGACCACTTTCTGGAAGGTAGGACGTGTGGAGAAGTGAATCCAAGGCAATATACAGGAAGGCAGACTGCAGGGGAAGGGAGCCTCAAATAGCTGGCTATTGGCAAGTGAGAGAGCAGTGGAGCACAAAATCAGAACTTTTAAAAGTCTCTCCACAGAGTGTCATTGTTCCAGTGGCTAAACACCAGGTGGAACCCTTGCTGGGACAGTGTGGTCTCAGGACCTTTGGGGTCACAGAAAGACTGGGGGTTCCTAGGTGTGTCAAAGTTCCCAGGGATGGGAGTGGAGGAATGCTGGCTGCAAAGATGGAGCTGAGGAATGGGTTCTCAGATTGGGGTTGTCATAAACTGTGATCTGAGGCAAAGTTGGCCCACTACTCTTTGAGCAGGGATAAGCGGTGGATCTGGGGAGACTGCCTCACTTCCTGCACCAGGAGAAGCAGCACAGGAGTGTGCTGAGAATCTGCTGGGTTTGGAGACTCCAAAAAGGGCCATGTGCCAGAGATAGAAATGCTTGGTTACAGGCCAGGTGAGAATGGAGTGCGGCTGAAGACCAAGGAGACAGGTGTTATTGCTTTTCTCCGAGGCTTACTGAAGAGGGGACCCCCAAGCTCTCAGCTCCTCCAGGGCCAGAGATTAGGAAGCCACCATCTTTATTCTTGCCCTCCAAATCTGTAAGAAAAATGTTCAGGGAACAAAAGCTATGGAGAAAAAACTTAAGGAGCCTAGTTAGCCTGGCCCCAGGCAAGGGCAGTGCCATTCTGCCTCAGGTAAAGATATTTGATAATCATTGCAATGGGCCCCTCCCCCAGAAGATCAGCAAGAATATTCAGGCAAGACCAAGTATACCAATCAGTGAGAACCGTAAAACACCAGGGGTAGGGGAATACAGCCCATAGGATTCATTGATTTGTTCCCATGATTCTTTAGTCTTTTGAAATTAATTTTTTAAAATTTTTGTTATTTTTTTCTTTTTCTATTTTCTTAATTATTCCTCTTTCCTATTTTTACCAACATCTTATCAATACCTCTTTAAAACTTTCTTCTCATTTTAGAGCCATATTCTATCCCTTCATTGTATTTATTTTTGTATACATAAAAATATTTCTTTGTTTAAAATTTTGGAGTACAGATTATTCTAACAGACCAAAATATACACTAAATATAGCATATGCCTTTATTCTAGTCTTCAGTCTGATCACATTCTCTTTTTTTTTAACTTTTTTTTGCTTTTTTCAACCAAACTATTAATTCTTTTTTTTTGAAAACTTTTTAGATTTTCAATGTTACAGTCACATACCATTCCTTCATCATGTTTACCTTTATTTTTGTACATATTATTTAACCGACCAAAATACACAAAAAAAAACAAGTGTGTGGCTCTGTTCTATTCACCAGACACACTGGCCCAGATGGATATCACAGATATAGTCAGAACATTCCATCCCAAAGCAACAGAATACACATTCTTCTCTAGTGCACATTCTCCAGAACATTCTCCAGAATATTCTCCAGAATAGATCACATCATGGGTCACAATTCAGGGCTCAACCAGTACCAAAAGATTGGAATCATTCCCTGCATATTTTCAGATCACAATGCCTTGAAACTGGAACTCAACCACAGAGGAAATTTGGAAAGAAGCCAAATACATGGAGGCTAAAGAGCATCCTTCTAAAGAATTAATGGGTCAGCCATGAAATGAACATTTAGAAAATTAATGTAAATAAATGAAAATGAAAACACAAGTGTTCAAAATCTGTGGGACACAACAAAGGTGGTCCTGAGAGGAATGTATATAGCAATGCAAGCCTTTCTAAAGAAACAAGAAAGTTCTCAAATACACAACCTAAACCTACACCTAAAGGAGATGGAGAAAGAACAGCAAAGAAAGCCTAAACCCAGCAGGAGAAGAGAAATAGTAAAGATTAGAGCAGAAATCAATGAACTAGAAACCAAAAGAACAATAGAACTGATCAACAAAACTAGGGGCTCATTCATTGAAAGGACAGATAAGGCTGATAAACCACAGGCCAGACTTCTCAAAAAGAAAAAAAGAAAGGACCCGAATTAATAAAATCATGAATAAAAAAGGAGAGATCACAACCAACACCAAAGAAATACAAACAATTATAAGAACATATTATGAGAAATATGCCAGCAAATTAGATGTATGAACTACCAAAACTGAACCAGGAAGAAATAGAAAACCTGAACAGACCCATAACTACTAAGGAGATGGAAGTAATCATCAAAAAATCTCCCAAAAACCAAGAGCCCAGGGCCAGACAGCTTCCCAGGGGAATTCAACCAAACATTTAAAGAAGAATTAATTCCTATTCTCCTAAAACTGTTCATAAAAACAGAAATGGAAAGAAAACTTCCAAACTCATTTTATGAGGCCAGCATTAGTTTGATCCTAAAACAAAGACCCCATCAAAAATGAGAATTACAGACCAATATTCTTGATGAACATGGATGCAAAAATTCTCACCAAAATACTAGTCAATAAGATCCAACAATACATTTAAAGAATTATTCACCACGAACAAGTGGGATTTATTCCTGAGCTGCAAAATTGGTTTAACATCTGAAAATCAATCAATGTGATACAATACATCAATAAAAGAAGAACAAGAACCATATGACCCTCTCAATAGATGTTGAAAAAACATTTGACGAAGAACAGCATCCTTTCTTGATCAAAACTCTTCACAGTGTAGGGATAGAGAATATATACCTCAATACCATCAAAGCCATCTATGAAAAACCCACAGTGAATATCATTCTCAGGAAAAACTGAGAGCTTTTCCCCTAAAGTCAGGAACACAGCAGGGCTGTCCACTATCACCACTGCTATTCAACATAGTACTCTAGAAGTCCTAGCTTCAGCAATCAGACAACAAAAATAAATAAAAGGCATCAAAATTGGCAAAGAAGAAGTCAAGCTCTCACTCTTTGCAGATGATATGATACTTTATGTGGAAAACCCAAATGAGTCCATCCCAAGACTGCTAGAACTCATGCAAGAATTCAGTAGAGTGTCAGGATATAAAATCAATACATCATATACAATTGCACCCAAACCACAAGGCACCTAGAAATAAATCTAGCTAAAGAGTCAAAGATCTACTCAGAAAACCATGAAGTACTCATGAAAGAATTTGAGGAAGACACAAAGAAATGGGAAAATGTTCTATGCTCATGGATTGGAAGAACAAATTTTGTGAAAATGTCTATGCTACCTAGAGTAATCTACACATTTAATGCAGTCCTTATCAAAATACCATCAACTTTTTTTCAAAGAAATGAAACAAATAATTTTAAAATTTATATGGAACAAGAAAAGACTGAATAGCCAGAGGAACGTTGAAAAAGAAAAACCAAAGTGGGAGGCACCACAATTCCAGACTTCAAGCTCTATTACAGAGCTGTAATCATCAAGACAGTATGGTACTGGCATAAAGACAGACATATAGATCAATGGAACAGAATAGAGAGTCTGTTGGGAACATTGGACAACCACATGCAGAAGAATGAAACTGGACTGTTTCCTTACACCACACATGAAAATAGACTCAAAATGGATGAAAGACCTCCATGTGAGACAGGAATCCATCAAAATCCTTGAGGAGAAAACAGGCAGCAACCTCTTCGACCTCAGCCACAGCAACTTCTTCCTAGAAACATCGCCAAAGGCAAGGGAAGCAAGGGCAGAAATGAACTATTGGGACTTCATCAAGATCAAAAAAAGATCAGAAAAAAAAAATGTATGGTAGAAGACAAACATTTGGAAGACATACAATGTCAGACATACAATGGGAGAAGACATTTGCAAATGACATATCAGATAAAGGGGGATAAAGGGATAGTGTCCAAAATCTATAAAGAACCCATCAAACTCAACACCCAAAGAACAAATAATCCCATCAAGAAATAGGTAGAGGGACGCCTGGGTGGCTCAGTTGGTTAAGCAGCTGCCTTCGGCTCAGGTCATGATCCCAGCGTCCTGGGATCGAGTCCCACATCGGGCTCCTTGCTCAGCAGGGAGCCTGCTTCTCCCTCTGCCTCTGCCTGTGCTTGCTCTCTCTCCCTCTCTCTCTGACAAATAAATAAATAAAATCTTTAAAAAAAAAAAAAAGAAATGGGTAGAAGACATAAAGAGACATTTCTGCAAAGGAGACATCCAAATGGGCAACAGACATATGAAAAAGTATTCAATATCACTTGGCATCAGGGAACTACAAATCAAAACCATAGTGAAATACCACCTCATACCAGTCAGAATGGCTAAAACTAACCAGTCAAGAAACAAGTGTTGGCGAGGATGCAGAGAGAGGGGAACCCTCCTAAATTGTTGGTGAGAATGCAAGCTAGTGCAGTTGCTCTGGAGAACAGTACAGATATTCCTCAAAAAGTTGAAAATAGAGCTACCCTATGACCCAGCATTACTGAGTATTTACCCTAAAAATACAGATATAGTGGTCCTAAAGATACAAATATAGTGGTCTGAAGGGTCATGTGCACCTGAATTTTTATAGCAGCAATGTCCACCATAGCCAAATTATGGAAAGAGCCTAGATGCCCATCAACAGATAAATGGATAGAGAAAATGTGATATATATACATATATACATGTATTTATAATGTATAATACTATGCAGTCATCAAAAAACCCCAAATCTTCCCATTTGGCACAATGTGGATGGAACTAGAGGGTATTACATTAAGCAAAATAAGCCAATCAGAAAAATACAATTATCATATGATCTCACTGATATGAGGAATTTGAGAAACAAGACAGAGGATCATGGGAGAGGAGGGGGAAAATGAAAGAAGATGAAACCAGAGAGGGAGACAAACCATAAGAGACTCTTAATCTCAGGATTAAGAAGAAACAGAGGGTTGCTGGAGGTGAGGGGGTGGAAGGGATGGGATGGCTGGGTAATGGACATTGGGGAGGCTATGTGCTGTGACTAGTGCTGTGAATTGTGTAACACTCATGAATCACAGACCTATATCCCTGAAACAAATAATACATTCTGGTAATTTAAAAAAATTGCCTGATTCCATCAACAATAGGAAAAAATCACAAACAAATAGTAACCAATAACAAAAATGCATTGAACTGAGAGTAAATAGTGAGGAACTCAATGCATAGTGGGATTCAGATCTGATGGTTCTGACTTACCACACTGACATAGACTAAACACTTCATTTTAGTGATTCTTCCTTCTATTCTTTTCAGTGTACCTCTGAATCAGAACACTGAATACCCTTAGAAATGTACAACAGAATACCTGGACAATCATACTCAAGGGTTTACTGAAGTCCATTCCTATTCTTCCCAAGTCTTCAATAAAAACTTAAAAAATAAATTTATCTTCTCATTTGGTCTTGATACAACATCTAAGTGATCTCTAATTTGTTCAGAGAACAAGTAAACTTGTTAAAGGGTTCCATCTACTTGCTTTTGTATTAGCAGAAAGAGATAATATTCTAAGATACATTATAATTTTTCTAAAACACAATTCATTATGATGGTATAACTTAACCAAGGAATAAAAAACAAACTCTCTTGATAGACTAAAGACTCTATAAACTTGAAATGAAATCAGGTATACTTTTAGATTTAACATATTTATTGATAGTGAAGACAATGGGTAAAAATTTTTCTGAGATTATGACTCCTCTTTTTGGGTTGACTAAGTTCTCACTAAAATATATCCTTTGAGAGCCCAACAAAAACAGGCTTCTGCAACAGAAGAAAACTGTTCAACAGCCTCTTTCCTCATTTGCACATGAGTGATCTGGACAAACCTTAAGGTTTTAACTCATCTTGATGGGAACCATCAAAACCTACTGCTGCTGATACAGTAAGACAAGTAAACAAAAGATAAGTGTGTTGGAAAACAGGCTGTTACAGAAGACATAACACTTTATTTGTTCCAAGAATACATGATCATCTTTGTAGAAAATCCAAGAGAACTGATCAAAAAGCTCCTATAACATATTAGTGATTATAAAAAAGCTTTAGGATACAAAGTTAATATACAA
Organism: Neogale vison; assembly: GCF_020171115.1. Lineage (NCBI taxonomy): Eukaryota > Metazoa > Chordata > Mammalia > Carnivora > Mustelidae > Neogale > Neogale vison. The sequence goes on from NC_058096.1 coordinate 50,850,880, forward strand.
AAGTCAGTTGCTTCCAATATACCAGTAATGAACAAGTGATATTTGAAATGAAAAACATAATATAATTTACATTAGCACCCTCCCCGAATTAAATATTAGGTATCATTCTAAGGAAACATGTACAAGATCTATATAAGGAAAACTATAAAACTCTGATGAATGAAATCAAAGAAAAACTAAGAAAATGAGAAATATTCTATGGGCATGGATAGGAAGATTCAAGAATAAGATACCAGTTCTTCCCACCTTGATTGATGTAGATTTGATGCAATCCCAACAAAAATCTCAAACTTATTTTATGGATATCAATAAACTGATCACAGAGTTTATATGGAAAGGAAAGAGACTCACCCATGCAATTTTGAAGAAGAACAAAGGTGGAGGAATGATGCTGCCCAAAGTAAAAACTTACTCTGAAGTCATGGTAATCAAGTTAGTGTTGTATTGGTGAAAGAATAGACAAATAGATCAATGAAACAGAATAGAAAGCCCCGAAATACAGTCAACCGATCTTTGACAAAGAAGCAAAAGCAATACAAGGGGGGAAAAATAGTATCTTCAATAAATAGAGCTGGGAAAACTGGATATCTACTGCAAAAAAAAAAAAAAAAAAAGGAGAGAGAGAGAATCTAGGTACAGACCGTACATAATTCACACATAAAAATTTTTAGAATAGATTATAGACATAAATTGAAATTCCAAACTGTAAAACCCCTGGAAGATAACCTAAGAAAAATCATATATAACCTTGGGTCACTTGATAGAAGTTAACTAATTCAGGGAAAGTTATGTATGCAGATCTTTTTCACACAGGAATTATTTAATTCGCTCCCAATCCTGTACTGCAAGTTCTGGTTGACCTTTTTGTTGTTGTGTAATCATGGTGATTATCTAATGAGAGCAGCTGTGAAGTATTTAAGAATGAATAGAATGCAACAGACCAACATCATTAGTGCTGATAAGGTCACTTCTGATGAGGTTCCAGAGCAAATTATCTCTGATGCCTTTTCTAGTCTATGAGATTTTCTGGTTGAAGATCATAAAAAAGCTACTTAGGAAGATGTGTGGGAAGGCAACCTTACCCTTTTGGCAATAAGTCTTTGCCAAAAGGCAATACTAGAAACTTAATATGCAAACAGTGGCTGCCCATATATGAAAATAGAAGCATCACTCATGACCAGTCTGGAAAGTCCAACCACAAAGTCTCAGACCAGTCAAGCCTTGGTCAATGACTGCTAACTTCTCTAATTTTTTTTTCTAAAGATTTTATTTATTTATTTGACAGAGATCACAAGTAGGCAGAGAGGCAGGTGGTGGGGGGTGGGGGGAGGCAGGCTCCCCACTGAGCAGAGAGCCCGATGTGGGGCTCAATCCCAGTACCCTGGGATCATGACCTGAGCAGAAAGCAGAAGCTTAACCCAGTGAGCCACGCAGGTGCCCCTGACATCCCTAAATTTTGCCCCCATTTCTTATTCAGGGCCAACCTAAAGTCAAATATGCTATCCAAATCAATCTTAAAAGAAGCCGACATTTAAGTTAGCCCATGTCCAGTTTCCCCCTGCTAACAACCTCCATTAAAAGCATATCTGAAGGGGAGCCCTGCATTGGGCTCTCTGCTCAGCGGGGAGCCTACTTCCTCCTCTATCTCTCTGCCTGCTTCTCTGCCAACTTGTGATCTCTGTCAAATAAATAAATAAAATCTTTTAAAAAATATTAAAAAAAAAAAAAAGCATATCTGAAGTCTTCAGGAGGAGCAAGATAGCAGAGAAGTAGGAGACCTTGTTTTAACTGGCTCCCTAAAGTGAGATAATTATCTACCAGAACACTCTGAACACCCATGATATCAGCCTGAGCTGTAGGATTATACACTTCTGGATCTCTATAGGGGCAGAAGATGCCAGTCCAGAGGTAAAGCATACTGGGAAAGATCAGACTGATATTGGAGGATAAACAGAAGGGGGAGGGAGCCACCAGAAGTAACCCATTGGAAAGCAATACCCCAACACAAGAGCATCCTGTGATTGGGGACCAGCATTATCTTGGAGCCTGGCTATAAAGTACTCAAAATGAGCAAAAGATAAGACACAACTGGTGGAATCAGGCAGGCACAGGCACGGGCCTAAACCCACAGACACAGGACGGCCACCTCTGGTGACCACCCATGCCAGAAAGAGTGTGGCTGAACCCCAAGGGTTGTGTGGCTTGCATTGTGACCACTCCTGCCCCTGCATGAGGGAGCCTGATGACAGCACCAGCCGAGCTCCCTAGAACTTTGGTGCACTGTGTGACCAGAGACTAATCCACTTCCCTGCTGGCCCTGAGAAAGCTCTGTCCTGGAGCTAGCCAGCAGTCTCTAGGACGGGCCCAGGGTCTGGACTCTCCCAGCCTCAGTGCAATGACCTGAGCTTACAACCTGAGGTCTGTAGTCCAGGCAAAGGCAATCACCAGAACTGGGCTCCCTGGACCAATATGGCTCACAGTTTTGGTATGGCAGGTGTGTGTGTGTGTGTGTGTGTGTGTGTGTGTGTGTGTGTGCAGAGACAAGCAGACACTTAAGGTGACCCCTGAGATGGTGGCTGGAGATGTGCTCTGCCTGTGGGAAGTTGCACAGCTCAGCGGAACTTGCAGAGGAGGGTCTGTGTACTCTGGACCATACATAGGGAGCAGACTGAGGCTTCTCTCTGAGACGGAGGTCTGGGTGCATTTTACTTTCCTCTAATCCTCCAAAAAGCCACAAAAAGTTGCAAAAGAAAGAACAAGGGGGGAAAAAAGCACCTTCAGAGAACAAAAGACTGAAAAACCACAGAGCCTGAGAAAAACCTTAGTTTCCACAGAGCCCAGCACCTTGATAGGGAGAAGGAGGACTCAACCCAAGCAAGACTGATTAAAACAGAATGCAGCAGCCCCTCCCCCAGAAAGACAGCCAAAAGAACAAGAGGACATCCACCATAGGGTCCCCATAAACCTTTAAAACCCTAATATCAGGGTAAAACAATATATTAAGCACCCCATATTGCCCTAAACCTGTATATTTCATAGATACAACTTTTATTTTTAATTCATTCTCACTATTCTTGTTCTGTTTAATTTTTTTTAACCTACTTACCATTACAACTAGAGGTTTAATACAATATAGCCCATAATAACCTTTTAACTTGACCTTTTTTCATGCATAAACCTTTTTTTCTTTTCTATTTTTTAAATATACATATAGATATAAGCTTCAAGATAATCCTCTTTCCCTAATCAATACTATCCCTATATATGAACCAGTTTTAATCTCCTTTATCTCTGGAAAGTTGAGTCCTTTAACAAAGATATCAAGATACGCCCAGGAAGAATTAAAATAACCTTCCTCACCCACACTGAGCATATATAACCACCCTCCCGTCTTTTTCTTCTGTCAATGTTTCTGTGCATTTGTTTTTGTTCTGGTATATAAATCTTATACTTGGGGGTTCGTTTTGTCTAGGTTCTTTCTTTTTCTTGTCATTTACTTTTGTTAGTGTTTTTGTCTTTTTTTTTTTTTTTTTGTATACCTCATAAATCTTACCTTTGAGGCCCATTATGTTTGGGTCTTCACACTCTCTCTCCCTCTCTCTCTTTTTTTCTGTCTCTCTCTTTCTCTCTCTCTTTCTTTTTTTTTCTTTTTTTCTGGTGACTTCTGATTGCTCAGAAGTCTTCCAGGGTACACCTTTCTTGGATCATGGCTATATATTCAGATACATATCCCCTCAACCACCTCTCACCAAAATGACTAGGAAGAGGAATGCCCAGCAGAAGAAAAATCCAGAGACTGTGCTATTGGATATGATATTGAATAGCATATATATGCTATTGGATATGGACATAAACAGTGTGTCAGAAAGAGAATTCAGGGTAACAATTATCCAAGCAATGGCTAGGTTGGAGAAAACCATTAGTTACAACATGGAATCAATGAGGGCAGAAGTGAGAGCCACTCAGGAAGAAGTTAAAAATGCTATCAGTGAGATCCAATCTAATCTAAACTCTCTAACAGCTAGGGTAACCAAGGCAGAAGATATAATTAGTGATCTAGAGGATAAACTGATAGAGAAGGCTGATCAGGAGAAGGCCTAGAACAAACATCTTAGAAGGCATGAAAACAGAATTAGGGAAGTAAATGACACCATGAAACATTCCAACGTCAGAATTATCGGGATCCCTGAGGGGGAGGAGAAAGAAAGAAGACTAGAAGATATAGTTGAACAAATTCTCCATGAAAACTTTCCCAGTCTGGGGAATGGAACAACTGTTCGTGTCCTAGAGGCAGAAAGATCACCCCCCCCAAGATCATAGAATCTAGAAATACCTTGAGACACCTGATTGTGGCACTGTTGAATCATAATTTAAGAGAAAAGCTCTTGAGGGGAGCTAAGGGGAAGGGATTCCTTACGAAGAGAGGGAGGTCCATTAGAATAAGGTCAGACCTGTCCACAGAAACCTGACAAGCCAGAAAGGGCTGGCAAGACATAGTCAAGGCATTGAATGAGAAGAACATACAGCCAGGAATACTTTATCCAAAAAGGCTGACATTCAAAATGGATGGAGAGATAAAGAGCTTCCAAGACTGGCAAGGTTTAAAAGAGTATGTGACCACCAAGCCAGCATTGAAGAAATATAAAGGGGGATTCTATACATGAAGAGAGAATCCAAGAGTGTCATAGAACAGAAATGTACAGACAATCTATAGAAACAAGGACTTCACAGCCAACATGATGTCAATAAGAACATATCTTTCAATAATCATTCTCAATGTGAAAGGCCTAAATGCTCCCATAAAATGGCACAGGTTGCAGATTGGATAAAATGACAGGACCCGTCTATGTGTTGTCTACAAGGGACCCATTTTGAACCTAAGGATATGTCCAACTCAAAGTGAAGGATGGAGAAGCATCTTTCATGCCAATGGGCCTCACAAGAAAGCTGGGGTAGCGATTCTCATATCAGATAAATTAGATTTGAAACTAAAGACTGTAGTCAGAGATAAAGAAGGACACTACATCATTCTTAAAAGGTTCTATCTACCAAAAAGATCTAACAATTGTAACTATTTATGCCCCCAATACAGGGGCAGCCAACTACTTGAGAGAACTGTTAATCAAGATAAAGAGTCATATTGATATGAGTAGGGAATCTTAACACACCACTCTCAGTAATAGACAGATCATCCAAGCAGAAAATCAATAAAAACAAGAGCATTGAATGACACATTGGACCAGATGGTCCTCATAGAAATATACAGAACATTCCACTCTAAAACAACAGAATACTCATTCTTCTCGAGTGCACATGGAACATTCTCCAGAATAGACTATATACTGGGTCACAAATCAGGGCTCAACCAATACCAAAAGATTGAGATTATTCCCTGCATATTCTCAGACTATGATGCTTTGAAACTGGAACTCAACCACATGAAAAAGTTTGGAAGGAATTCAAACACTTGGAAGCTAAAGACCACATTGCTTAAGAATGTTTGGATCAACCAGGAAATTAAAGAAGAAGTTACTTCATTGAAACCAATGAGAATGAAGACAATTCATTCCAAAACCTATGGGGTACAACAAAGTCGATCCTAAGGCATTAATACATAGCCATCCAAGCCTCCCTCAAAAAATGGAAAAATCCAGAATACACCAGCTCTCTTTACACCTTAAAGAGCTGGAGAATCAACAACAAATTAAGCCAACTCCACACATAAGAAGGGAAATAATCAAGATTAGAGCAAAGATCAATGAGATACAAACTAGAGATATAGTAGAACACATCAATGAAACTAGAAGTTGGTTTTTTGAAGGAATCAATAAGATCGAGAAGCCATTGGCCAAACTAATCCAAAAGAAAAGAGAGAGGACCCAAATTAATAAAATTATGAGTGAAAAAGGAGAGATCACGACTAACACCAAGGAAATAGAAACAGTCATCAGAAAGTATTATCAACAGTTATATGCTAATAAGTTAAGCAACCTAGACAAAAGGAATGCATTCCTGGAAACCTATAAACTTCCAAAACTGAATCAGGGAAAAACTGACAACATGAATAGACCAATATTTAGTAACTAGATTGAAGCAGTGATGAAAAACCTCCCAAAAAACAAAAGCCCAGGATCTGATGGACTCCCTGGAGAATTCTACTAAATATTCAAAGAAGAAATAATACCTATGCTTCTGAAGCTCTTTCAAAAAATAGAAATAGAAGGAAACGTTCCAGATTCTTTCTATGAAGCCAGCATTACCCTGATCCCCAAATCAGGAAAAGACCCCACCAAAAAAAAAGAATTTCAGACCAATATCCCTGATGAATATGGATGCTAAGATTCTCAACAAGATCCTAGCAAATAGGATCCAACTGCACATAAAAAGATTATCCACCATGACCAGGTGGGATTCATCCCTGTTTCAAGGATGGTTCAACATTCGGAAATCAGTCAATGTGTTAGAACAAATCAGTAAGAGAAGAGAGAAGAACCACATGGTCCTCTCAGTTGATGCAGAAAAAGCATTTGACAAGATACAGCATCTATTCCTGATTAAAACACTTCAAAGTATAGGGATAGAGGGAACATTCCTCAACTTCATAAAATCTATCTATAAAAAACCCACAATGAATATCATCCTCAATGGAGAAAAGATGACAGCCTTCACTGTGAGATCAGGAACACAACAATGATGCCCAGTTTCACCACTCTTATTCAACATAGTATTAGAAGTCCTAGCAACAGCAATAAGACAACAAAAAGAAATAAAAGCTATCCAAACTGGCAATGAAGAAGTCAAACTCTCTTTCCAGATGACATCATACTTTATATGGAAAACCCAAAAGACTTCTCCCCCAAACTACTAGAACTCATACAGTAATTCAGTGATGTGGCAGGATACAAAATCAATGTACAGAAATAAGTTGCTTTCTTACACACTAACAATGAAAATATAGAAAGGGAAATTAGAGAATTGATTCCATTTACTATAACTCCAGGAACCATAGGATACATGGGACTAAACCTAACCAAAGAGATAAAGGATCTCTATTTGAGAAACTATAGAACACTCATGAAAGAAATTGAAGAAGACACAAAAAGATGGAATACCATTCCTTGCTCATGGATCTGAAGAATAAACATTGTTAAAATGTCTATACTGCCTAGAGCAATCTATGATTGCTGAACAATGCAATCCTGAACAAAATTCCACTGGCATTTTTGAAAGAGCTACAACAAACAATCCTAAAATTTGTATGGAACCAGAAGAGACCCTACATTGCTATAAATGTTGAAAAAGAAAAGCAAAACTGGGGGCATCATATTTCCTGATTTCAAGCTTTACTACAAATCTGTGATCACCAAGACAGTATGGTACTGGCACAAAAACAGACACATAGGCCAGTCAAACAGAGTAGAGAGCCCATATATGGACTCTCAACTCTATGGTCAAATAATCTTTGACAAAGCTGGAAAAAATATACAGTGGGAAAAAGATAGTCCCTTCAATAAATGGTGCTGGGAAAATTGGACAGCTACATGTAGAAGAATGAAACTCAACCATTCTCTTACACCATACACAAAGATAAACTCTAAATGGATAAAAGACCTCAACGTGAGGCAAGAATCTATCAAAATCCTAGAGAAGAACATAGGCAGTAACCTCTTCGACATCAGCCACAGCAATTTCTTTCAAGATATGTCTCCAAAGTCAAAGGAAACAAAGGCGAATATAAACTTCTAGGACTTCATCTGAAGATCAAAAGCTTCTGCACAGAAAAAAAAAAAAAAAAAAAAAAAAACAGTCAACAAAACAAAGAGGCAACGCATGGAATGGGAGAAGATATTCACAATGATACTACAGACAAACGACTGATATCCAAGACTGATATCCAAGATAAAGAACTCCTCAAACTCAACACACACAAAACAGATAATTGTGTCAAAAAATGGGCAGAAGACATGAACAGACACTTCTCCAAAGAAGACATACAAAGGGCTAACAGGCAGAGGAAAAAATGTTCATCATCATTAGCCATCAGGGAGATTCAAATCAAAACCTCATTGAGATGCCACCTTACACCAGTTAGAATGGCCAAATTTTTTTTTTTTAAGATTTTATTTATTTGACAGAGAGAGAGAAATCACAAGTAGGCAGAGAGGCAAGCAGAGAGAGAGAGAGGGGAGAAAGCAGGCTCCCTGCAGAGCAGAGAGCCCGATGCGGGGCTTGATCCCAGGACCCTGGGATCATGACCTGAGCCGAAGGCAGAGGCTTTAACTCACTGAGCCGCCCAGGTGCCCTCGAGGATGATTTTTTAATTGTAGATCTCAAAACTATGTTCATTATGTAATGGTTCTCGAAGGGTTATGATGTCAGAATATTTCCTCCAATTCTATTTCCTCTATCTGTATAATCCCTCTGTTTTCCACTTTGAAGAACTACTAACTTTAAATTGTTTTCATGCTTCAAAAACATGCAAAAAGAAAATATACTTTGTTATAAGTACTAACTTCTATTTTACGGATGTGTTTCATGTTGTTGACAAGAACTGCAACCAGACCCACCAATGATGTTTCTGAATGGGAAACTTTTTTTATTTAACCCAGTCATTGTGTTATGAAGGGCCTTCATTTTCAGAAAATTGTTTAGGTATCAGGTTTTTTTCTTTCACTAACACTTTTCAACAATGCCATCTACTCTATTTCTTAATGAGCATCCAAAGAGGAAGGGAATTTTCATCTTTCATAGAATGGCCAAAATTAACAAGACAATAAACAACAAGTGTTGGAGAGGTTGTGGAGAAAGGGGAACCCTCTTATACTGTTGGTGGGAATGCAAGTTGGTGCGGCCACTTTGGAAAACATTGTGGAGATTCCTTAAGATATTAAAAATAGAGCTTCCTTATGACCCTGCAATTGCACTACCGGGTATTTACAGATGTAACGAAAAGAAGGGCTACCTGTACCCCGATGTTCATAGCAGCAATGGCCACAGTTGCCAAACTGTGGAAAGAACCAAGATGCCCTTCAATGGACAAATGGATAAAGAAGATATGGTCCATATATACAATGGAGTATCATCTCTCCATCAGAAAGGATGAATACCCAAATTTTGTATCAACACAGACAGGACTGGAGGAGATTATGCTGAGTGAAATAAGTCAAACAGAGAGTCAAGTATCATATGGTTTCACTTACTTGTGGATCACAAGGAATAACATGGAGACATTGGAAGATGGAGAGGAGAAATGAGTCGGGGGAATTCAGAGAAGGAGACAAACCATGAGAGACTATGGACTCTGAGAAACAAACTGGGGGTTTTGGAGGAGAGAGGGGTGGGGGATTGGGTGAGCCTGGTGGTGGGTAATATGGATGGCACGTATTGCATATGGAGCACTGGGTGTGGTACATAAACAATAAATTTTGGAACACTGAAAAGAAATAAAATAAAATAAAATGGGAAAGGAGCCCTCTATTTAAATGATTAAAATCATTTTAATCATTTAAATAGTATACACATTTATTTTTTAAAATAAACATTTTGAGGGGCACCTGGGTGGCTCAGTGGGTTAAAGCCTCTGCCTGCCTTCAGCTCAGGTTGTGATCTCAGGGTCCTGGGATTGAGCCCCACATGGGCTCCCTGATCAGCAGGGAACCTGCCTCCCCCTCTCTCTCTGCCTGCCTCTCTGCCTACGTGATCTCTCTCTGTTAAATAAATAAATAAAATTTTAAAAAATAAACATTTTGATGTTAATTTACATATAAGAAAATGCATTCATTTTAAAAAATTAAAAAGCGTATCTGAAATCATTCCTTTTTTTCACTACAAAGCTTCCTAAATCCCCTACTTGCCTTTTAATCTGCCAAAAGCAAGTCATGGAGGCTGCCTACCATGATATAGCAAACTTTAAATAAATAATCTCATTTTTTTTCTCATTTGGGGGTCTTCATTGCTATATAATCCAAAAAAGAACCTCTGAAATATACACATTTATACATTAAGAATATTAAAATAAATGTGGGCATAAAGCCCAACTTATTTTCCCTCCCTAGGGTCACAGAGGGAGATTAGGGGAGATGGAGGGAAGTCAATAAACTTTTACAGGATAGGATATGATTTGCACATATATAAATAAGTATCATTTTGCTTTACTGTTCCCTTATATTCGCAGACTTGTAAATAGTTTTCATGAAGGGAGAAATGCCACTAAGATAGTGACCTGATTAATCTTGACTTTGCTCCCCCGCACAAGAAAAACAACTAACAGCTATTCAAGAATAATACACTGCTGGGGCACCTGGGTGGCTCAGTGGGTTAAGCCGCTGCCTTCGGCTCAGGTCATGATCTCAGGGTCCTGGGATCGAGTCCCGCATTGGGCTCTCTGCTCAGCAGGGAGCCTGCTTCCCTTCTCTCTCTCTGCCTGCCTCTCCATCTACTTGTGATTTCTCTCTGTCAAATAAATAAATAAAATCTTTAAAAAAAAAAAGAATAATACACTGCTAAGAGAGAGAGTTTGACTTCTTCATTATCAATTTGGATACCTTTTATTTCTCTCTGTTGTCTGATTGCTGTTGCTAGGACTTCTAATACTATGTTGAACAAGAGTGGTGAAAGTGGGCATCCTTGTCTTGTTCCTGATCTCAATGGGAAGGCTGCAAGCTTTTTCCCATTGAGGATGATATTTGCTGTGGGTCTTTCATAGATAGATTTGATGAGGTTCAGGAATGTTCCCTCTATCCCTATACTTTGAAGCGTTTTAATCAGGAACGGATGTTGGATTTTGTCAAATGCTTTTTCTGCATCAATTGAGAGGACCAGCAGCAATGGCCACAGTCGCCAAACTATGGAAAGAACCAAGATGCCCTTCAACAGATGAATGGATAAGGAAGATGTGGTCCATATACACTATGGAGTATTATGCCTCCATCAGAAAGGATGAATACTCAACTTTTGTAGCAACATGGACGGGACTGGAAGAGATTATGCTGAGTGAAATAAGTCAAGCAGAGAGAGTCAATTATCATATGGTTTCACTTATTTGTGGAGCATAACAAATAGCATGGAGGACAAGGGGCGTTAGGAGTAGGGAATTTGGGTAAATTGGAAGGGGAGGTGAACCATGAGAGACTATGGACTCTGAAAAACAGTCTGAGGGGTTTGAAGTGGCAGGGGGTGGGAGGTTGGGGTACCAGGTGGTGGGTATTATGGAGGGCACGGCTTGCATGGAGCACTGGGTGTGGTGAAAAACTAATGAATACTGTTTTTCTGAAAATAAATAAATTGGGAAAAAAAAAAGAATAATACACTGCTGAGAAAATCCTAGAACATGAGGTGAGGCTGAAGCACCCATCCCACTCCAGCCCTACACAAGAGAGACCAAGACAGACTATATTAGAAAGGTAATAAAAGCAGCTATATTTGACCACATTGTTCCCTCTACCATGCCAGCCTAGCACTATGAGAGGCTCCAGGGAAAAGAGCCCCCCAGCATTGTAGGTTGCTTTGTAGGAGACCCTACTTTGATTTCATATCACAGGGATTGCAGGAGAATCTGCAAGGCTCAAACACTTGGAATTTGGCTGTATCTGAGAAAGAAGAGAGGCCTTCAATGATCAGCACATAAATCTTGGCAGGCCAAGTACTTGCAGTACCCAAGCAGTAATCCCAACTGTATCTTTTGCTTATATGCAGAACCACCTCAGAGTGTATTCTATCCAGGGAACTCAGTAGGATATAGATCTGCCATATTCCCTGTCTGAATAGAGAACCTAAGCAGAGCACATGGGAAGCTTCATAGCCCATTCAACACTGCTCCATACAGTGGTTTCCATCATCTGCAAAACAAAACCGGTGGCCTCTCCTAGCCAGGGAATTCAGTGTGCACTTAGACCTGATTCAGTTCTCCAAAAAATGAGCTATATACAGACCCAAGGTCCTGTCTTGATGCTCTGACAGGGCAGGGAAGCAAATTCATAGGCCCATCTCCTACTGAATATAGTACCCAGTCCCAACCATCTAATAAACCTAACTAGAGAATACATACAACTACAGAGCCCATCATATAGCCTCAGATGGGTAGGGAACCAAGCCAACAGTTCTATCAAACTGTTCATAGCCAGTGGAACAACACCATCCCTAGTCTTTAGAGCTCAAACTATTGGCTTGTCAAAAAAAGAATCAACCTACCCAAGGACATTACCAGCAGACACACCCAGAAACCTAAACTGAACTGATTTGTGAGAAACTGTCATTGCCAAAGCAAACCTGTGAAGACTGGAAGAGGGGCTCAACTGCTCAAATGAATAGATATCAATAAAAGGAATCAAAGATCATGAAAGACCATGTACCTTTGATAATACCAGTGACACTTATGAGCTCTAATAACTGACCCTAAAAAAATGGAGATCTATGGCTGTCAGACAAAAATTTCAGAATAGGGCGCCTGGGTGGCTCAGTGGGTTAGGCCACTGCCTTCAGCTCAGGTCATGATCTTAGGGTCCTGGGATCAAGTCCCGCATCGGGCTCTCTGCTCAGCAGGGAGCCTGCTTCCCTCTCTCTCTCTCTCTCTCTCTGCCTGCCTCTCTATCTACTTGTGATCTCTCTCTCTCTGTCAAATGAATAAATAAATAATCCTAAAAAATTTTCAGAATAATCCACTGAAGGAATTTATGAGCTACAAGAAAACACAGACAATTAAAATTGGGAAAACAATAACAAAATGAGAAATTCAACAAGTAAATAACAACCGTCAGAAACCAAAATCCTAGAGTTGAGAATATAATATCAGAACTAAATAATTCAACAAAGAGTTTCAAAAGTAGAATTAACCATGGAAAAGAAAGAACCAGCAGCCTGGAGAATAGGATATTAGAAATTGCTTAGCCACAGGAGGTAAATAAATAATGAAGAAAACCTATGGGAATTATGGGACACAATAAAAAAAGACAATATTAACATTATATAAATTTCAGGAAAGAAAGAGGAAGTGACAGACAATATGTTTAAAGCAGTAACAGCTGAAAGAAGGGGATCAAGATGGCAGAGTAGATGCTGAAAACTGAGCTCACTTCCCAATAAGAAACCAAAACTACAACTACATATACCATAATTCTGAGAATGACTTATGTATTAGCAGAATAGCTCTTCCACAACTAAAGAAATAAAAAACACATTGGTTTGGACAGGAAAGGCAGAGATGGGGTCTAGTTGGGACCCAACCCCCAGTGCACTGCAGAAACCCAAGAGTGGGAGAGATACAAGAACTGTGGAAGTCCTCCCTGAGGAGACAAATTAAAGCCCTATATTGAAAACTTCAGCCTCTGGCACCTGCATTGGGAAAACAAGCCCATATAATTTCTAGTTTTAAAAAATAGCAGGGATTAAATCTGGAAGAAACAGAGGGCTATAGAAAACTGAGAATGTATTTTTAAGGGATTCAAACACAAAGTCATTTGCTTTGAGATCCTGCACAGAGGCAGTAGTTTGAAAATCATGACATTTATTGACTAATTTTAGGGCATGTGCTGAAGCAGCAGGAATCTGTAGGAATTTCCTCTTGGAAAGAAACAACGGTGAGTCCCATTTTTTTTTTTAACCTTCCTTCTATACAACTATCATCTTTCATATTCTCCATCTATCATGTTAGCACCCTTATCTTGGTTCAGATTCCCCTGCAGGCCCATTCTCACCAACATACTCACCCCATCAAGTGCCTCTCCAGAGCTGTTCTCATCCCACCACACTGAGTAAGCAGCCTCAACAACCCCCAAAATGATTCCCCCATGAAGAAATGATATCTCTGGCCACCAGCAGCTGTCTGGTTATGCCTCACAACAAACTGCATCAGGGTCAACCTCCACCCACCAGTGTACCCACAGCCCTTGTAACCAGGCCAAAATAGGAAAGTGCACACAGCCCACAAAAGGGTCACCCCTCGGAGTACCTGGTTCTGGTGATGAGGGTTTTTATTATACCTCTAGACCTCTCAGAACATCTTCTACATAAGGCCATTCCTTCATGACCAAGAGACATAGCTAATATACTTAATACATAGAAACAAACGCAGAGAGTCAGGAGACCCAAGAATATGTTACAAAAGAAAGACAAAACCTCAGAAGAAAAAGGCAAATGAAATGCTGAAAAACAATCTACTCCATAAAGAGTTCAAAATAATGGTTATAAATAACTCACCAAATTCGGGACCAGAATGGATGAACACTGAGAATTTCAAACAGGAGTTGAAGAATATAATAACTAAAGTAGAAAATATACTAAAGGGAATCAACAGCAAATGAAATGATGCAAAAGAATGGAATAATGATCTGGAAGACAGTGTAGTAGAAATCAAACTGAACAGCAAAATGAAAAAAAGAACTTCAAGAATGGAAATAGCTTAAAGGACCTCTGATACATCAAGTGGTAACATTCTCATTTTCGTTTTAGGGATCCCAAAAGGAGAAAGAGGAGGGGGCATAAAACTGATTTGAAGCTGAAAACATCTCTAACCTAGGGAAAGAAACAAACATCCATGCTCAGGAAAACAGAAATTCCCAGACAAGATGAACCCACAGATGTCCACACCAAGATATATTTTAATTAAAATGTCAAAAAATAAAGAGAGATAATTTTTATAAGATTTGATTTATTTATTTGACAGAGATCACAAGCAGGCAGAGAGGCAGGCAGAGAGAGAGAGAGGAGGAAGCAGGCTCCCTGCTGAGCAGAGAGCCCAATGCGGGGCTTGATCCCAGGAGTCTGGGATCATGACCTGAACTGAAGCAGATGCTTAATGACTGAGCCACCCAGGTGCCCCAAGAGAGATAATTTTTAAAAAGACGAGAGAAAAACAACTATTTATGTACAAAGGAAACCCTGTAAAGCTATTAGCTAATTTTTCAATAGAAGCTTCAGGCCAGAAGAGAATGGGATGATATATTAAAAGTGCTTGGGACATGTAGGTGGCTCAGTTGGTTAAGCATCTGCCTTTGGCTCAGGTCATGATCATAGTCCTGGGATCGAGTCCCACATCAGGCTTCCTGCTCAGTGGGGAGCTTGCTTCTCCCACCCCCCCTCTGTCTGCTGCTTCCCCTGCTTGTGCTCTCTCTCCCCCTCTCTCTTTCTCTCAGACAAATAAATAAATAAAATATTTTTTAAAAGTGCTAAGAGAGAAAAAGTATACAACAAAGAATATGTTACCTGGTAAAGTATAAATTAGTATAAAGTTATAAATATATATGCACCAACACAGAAGGACCTAAATATTTAAAGCAAATATTAATGTAATAAGGGAAGAAATTGACAATAATACAATAACAGTAGATGAGTTTTGAACCTGAATGGTATCAGTGGATAGAATATCTAGATAAAAAAATCAGTAACAAACAATGGCTTTAATTGAAACATTAGAAAAGATGGACTTAATAGATATATATAGAAAATTCCATCCTAAAAAAAGCACAAACACTCTTTTTTTCAAGTGCACATCAGAAATTTTTTTTAGGCTAGAATATACGTCCCCCAAAAAAAGTCTTAATAATTTAAGAAGACTGAAATATGAAACATCACTTCTGACCACAACAGTATGAAACTAGAAATCAATTGCAAGAAAAACTGGAAAAAACAAACATGTAGATGCTAAACAACATGCTATTAAACAGCTTATGGATCAATAAATAAATTAAAGCAAAATTAAAATTTACCTCATTACAAGTGAATATGGAAACAGTGTGTTCCAAAACTTATGGAATGCTCCAAAACCAGTTCTGAAAGAGAAATACATAGCAATGCAGACCAACCACAAAAGAAACAAGAAAATCTCAAATAACCTAAACTTCCATCTGAAATTAGACTAGAAAAAGAGGAAAAAACAAAACCCAAAGTTAGCAGAAGGAAGGAAATAATAAAGATCAGAGTGGAAATAAAATGGAGGCAAAAAAAGAAAGAAAATTTCAATTATACTAACAGCTGTTTCTTTGAAAAAATTAACAAAATTGATAAAACTTTACCAAATTCATCAAGAAAAAAAAAGAGGTGGGAGGCAAATAAAGTCTGAAATGAAAGACGAGAAATTAGAACCAACATCACAGAAATGCAAAGGATTCTAAAAGACTACAATAGTTAAAAGACAACAATTTGGACAACCTAGAAGGAATGGATAATTCCTAGAAACATACAGTCTTCTAAGACTGAATCAGGAAGATATGAACAGACTAATTACTAGTAACAAAATTAAATCAGTAATTAAAAGAGCAAATAAACACACAAACTCCCAAACAAACAGAAGTTCAAGATCCGATAGCTTCACAGGTTAATTCTTTCAAACTCCAGTCATTTAAAGAAGAGTTAATATCTATTCTCAATCCATTCTAATAATTAGAAGAGACAGGAAAGCTTCCAAATTCATTCAACAAAGCCAATATTAATTACCCTGATACACAAACCAGAGATACCCCCCCAAAAAAAAGGAAAGAAAAGAAGAAAATGAATTATAGGTCAATATCCCTGATGAACATCAATGAATCAACCCTCAACAAAATACTAGAAAACTGAAATCATTCATACATTGAAAGAATCATATGCCACGATTAAGTGGATTTTATTTAAGGATGTAAGGATAGTTCATTATCTGCAAATCAATTAACAGAATACAACATATTAACAAAATGAAGGATAAAAATCATATGATTATCTCAATAGATGCTGAAAAAACACGTAACAAAAATTCAACATCCATTCCTCATTTTACAAAAAAGCTCTCAGCAATTGGGTATAGAGGAAACATATCTCAACATAATGTGGCTATGTGTGACAAACTCAGACCTAATATCATACTCCATGGTGAAAAACTGAAATCCTTTCCTCTAAGATTAGGGACGAGATGAAGATGCCCACTCTCAACACTTTTATTCAACATAGTACTGGAAGTACTAGCCAGACCAATCAGAAAAGAAAAAGAAATAAAAACATCCAAATTGGTAAGAAGGAAGTAAAACTTATTATTTGTAGATGATATGATACTATATATGGAAAACTGCAAAGAGTCCATCAAAAACCTATTAGAACTAATAAATGAATTCAGTAAATTTTACAGAATACAAAATAAAAAGAAATCTGTTGTGTTTCTATACATTAATAATTATCAGAAAGAGAAATTAAGACAACCCTATTTACAATGCATCAAAAAGACAAGAAAATACCAAGGAATAAATTCAACCAAGAGATGAAAGCCCTAGACTCTAAAAATATAAAATTTTGATGAAAGAAATTAGAGAAGATACAAATAAATGGAAATGTATATCATGCTCATGGATTAAAGAATTAATAATGTTAAAAATGCCCATACTATCCAAAGCAATTTACAGATTCAGTGTACTCCTTATAAAAATACCAAATTTTTCTAATAAATAAAAAAAAATCTTAAAATTTGTATGGAACTATGACAGACTTGGATAGCCAAAGCAACCTTAAGAAAGAAGAACAATGCTGGATATACCATACTTCCAGATTTTAAACCATATTACAAAGCTATAATAATCAAAACTGTGCAGTATTAGCATAAAAAGAGACTCATAGATTGATGAAACAAAATGAAGTACCAAGAAATAAACCCACACTTATATGTTCAATTAATGTATGAAAAAGGGGGCACAAATATAAATGGGGAAAGAAAAATCACTTCAAAAATTGGTTTTGGGAAAATTAGACAATCATATCCAAAAGAATGAAACTAGATCTCATTCTTATACCTTATACAAAAACAAACTCAAAATAGATTAAAGACTTAAATGTAATACCTGAAAGCATAAAAATTCTAAAAGAAAACCATGCAATTAACTCTGATGTTGTGATACTTTTTTTCTTTTCTTTTCTTTTCTTTTTTAGTCTTTGGTCTGTCTCCTCAGGCAGGGCAACAAAAGCAAAAAATTAAACACATGCAACTATATCAAACTAAAAAATCCATTACACAGTGAAGGAAATCAACAAAATGAAAATGAACTGTACAAAATGGGAGAAGATATTGGCAAATGATATATCCCATAAGAGGTTAATATAAAAAATATGTAAAGAACTCATACGACTCAACAGACACACACACACAAATCCAATTTAAAAATAGAAGAACTGAATAAATATTTTTCCAAAGAAGACATTAATATGACCAAAAGCACATGAAAAGATGTTCAATATCACTAATGATCAGGAAAATGCAAATCAAAACCACAATGACCTATGACCTCACACCAGTCAGAATGGCTTGGTAAGAAATAAGTGTTGGTGAGGATATGAAGTAAAGGGACATCTCATGCAATATTCATGGGAATGTGAAATGGTGCAGTCACTATAGAAAACATTATGGAGGTTCCAGAAGAAAATTAAAATTAAACTACCATTTAATCCAGGAATTCCATATCTAGGTGTTTATCTGAAGAAAAAGAAAGCATTAATTTGAAAAGATATACACACTCATATATTTATTCCAGCACTGTTTATAATAGTCAAGATATGGTTATTCATATTAATATATATTTAATATACATATATATTTAATTTATAATTATATATTATATATAAAATATATTTAATAATATATAGTATATATTAAATACATAAATATATGTATTTAATATAAATATGTATTTTATATATAAATATATAACATTTATATATGTTTAATATATCTACTTACTATATATATAGATATATATATCTATATCTATGAATTTTATGTATTATAAATGAAAATGGAATCTTGCCATTGTGTCAGAGGGGAGGACCCAGAGGGTATTATGCTAAGTGAGATAAGTCAGAGTATAGTAAATACCATATGATCTCACGTATATGTGGAATCTGAAAAAAAAACAAAGCAATTGAACAATATAAAACAGAAATACAGTCATAAATATAAGGAACAAACTGGTGTTTGCCAGAGGGGAAGGGTGTGCGGTAATGGATGAGATAGCTGAAGAGGACTAAAAAACACAAATTTCCAGTATAAAATAAGTACATTATAGGAATGAAAACTACAGCATAGGGAGTATAGTCAATAATACTAATAACTTTGTATAGTTACTGATTTAACTATACCTATAATGGTGATTATTTCAGAATGTGAACATTGAATCACTATGTTGCACACCCAAAACTAATATAGTATTATATATCAAATATAATTTAATAATAAGTAAGTAAATAAACCAAGCAAGTAAGCATGGCTGAAAACTTCTAGAACATGGAAAGAGAAGTAGACATCAATAAGGAACACCAAGATACCCCATAATTGTCTAAATTAATTAAAAAAAGAAAGAATTTTAAGACCAGCAGCAGATTTCTCAACAGTAACTTTTCAGTCCAGGAGAGAATG
Source organism: Neogale vison (assembly GCF_020171115.1). Classification (NCBI taxonomy): domain Eukaryota; kingdom Metazoa; phylum Chordata; class Mammalia; order Carnivora; family Mustelidae; genus Neogale; species Neogale vison. The sequence goes on from NC_058096.1 coordinate 50,870,243, forward strand.
GGATGACATAGTTAAAAATAGAAAGAGGGGCACCTGGGTGGCTCAGTGGGTTAAAGCCTCTGCCTTCAGCTCAGGTCATGATCCCAGGGTCCTGGCATCGAGCCCCACATTGGGCCCTTTGCTCAGTAGAGAGCCTGCTTTCTCTTCTCTCTCCCTGCCTGCCTCTCTGCCTACTTGTGATCTCTGTCTATCAAATAAATAAATAAAATTTTAAAAAAATAGAAACTTGTCAACCAAAACTTGTGTCCCTAGAGAAGTTATTTTTCAGAAATGAAGAAAAAATAGTCTCTCAAACAAAATCTGAAGGAGTTCATTTCCACCAATCCCATAAGAAATGCTAGAGGGAGTTACTTGAGTTGAAGTAAGAGAATGCTAATTAACATTATAATAACATAAAAAAGTAGCATAAATCTGTTATTGTAAATATATAATCATAGTTAGACCCTGTAATATCATAATAGAAGTAGCTAATTCACTTAAAACTCTCATTTAAAAGTTAAAAAAAGGAACATGGTAAAAATAGCCATAACTACAATATGTTATTAGTTATGCAATATATATATTTTAAATTATGTATGTTATAACAGCAATAATCTAAAGTATGAAGGGAAGTGAAAGCGCAAAGCTTATGATTTCTATTGAAATTAATCTGTTATTTGCTTAAAATTGGATATTATAAGTTTAAGATATTTTATGCAAGGCTCATTGTAACCTCAAGGGAAAATCCTGTAGTAATTACACAAAAGAACATGAAAAAAATCAAAATCATACTGATATCAAAAGACATCAAAATAATATAGAAAAGGCAACAGGTTAAGACATAAGGAGGAATGGATCTGCAAAACTGGAAAGCAATTAACAGTCTTTATGTATTAATAATTAAACAAATAGCTTAAATTCTTCTATTAAAAGATCTGAAATGGCTGAATTGATTAAAAAAAAAAAAAAAGGCAACAATATGCACCCTAAAAGAGATTCAGTTTAGCCTTGAAGACAGACTGACTGAGAGTAATGGGATGGAAAAATACATTTTAAGCAAATGGTAGCCAAATAGAAAAGTAGGAATAACTATATTTATAACAGAAGAAATATACTTTAAAATAAAAATTATAAAAAGAGACCAAAAGGTTATTATATAATAATAAAGAGGTCAACAAATTAAGAAGATACAATTGTAAATATTTATGTACCCAACATTGAGGCATCTAAATATATAAAGCAAAAACTAACTGATCTAAAGGGAGAAATAAGCAGTAGTACAATAATAGTTGGAGACTTTAATACCCCATTCTCAACAATACATAGATCATCTAGACAATCAATCAATTAAAAGCGTATTTGAATACTATAGACAAAGGACCTAATAGACATAAATAGAACATTCTACACAACAGCAGAAAATTATTTTTCTCATATGCACATGAAACAATTGTTAGACTGTATTTTAGGCTACAAAAGTAGTCTTATAAATTTAGTAAGATTGATATCATACCAAATATCTTCTCTGATCACAATGGCAGGAAACTACAAATCAGTAAGATGGACGATAACTGAAAAATTCACAAACACATGGAAATTAAGCAACTTTCATTAACAACCAATGTATTAAAGAAGAACCACAATTAGAGTTATTTTTTTAAGTGATAAACAAAATTGACAAACCTTAGATAGACTAACCAAGGAGAAAAATGACCTAAATCAATAAAAATATGAATTAGAAAGAAGAAACTAAAACTGACAACACAGAAATTCAAAGGGTCATAAGAGACTACTCTGAACAATTGTACACCAACAAACTGGGCAACTTAAAATAAATGGAAAAATTCTTAGAAACTTATAATTTATGAAGACTTAGTCAGAAAGAGAAAATCTTAATAGACCAATTACTGGCAAGAAGATTGTATCAGTAACCAAAAATTCTCCCAGCAAAGAAAAGCGTACAGCCAGAGGGCTTCACCAGTGAGTTTTGGCAAAAATTCAAAGAATTAACTCCAATGTTTCTCAAACTCTTCCAAAGAGCTAAACAGAAAGGATCTCTGAAACTCATTTTAACAAGTCCAACACATACCAACACCAGAAAGGGACATTAGTAGAAAACTACAATATCTTTTATATATATGGATGTGATATTCTCAATAAAATATTAGCAAAGTGAGTTCACCAGCACATTAACAAGATCACTCACCATGATCTACTGAGACCAGCAGCAGATTTCTAGTGTATTCCTAAGATGCAAGCATGATTCAACATATGCAAATCAATGTGATATACCACATTGATACAAAGAAAAAAAAAGAATCATATGATCATCTCAGTAGTTGCAGAAAAAGCATTTGACAAAGTTCAACATCCATTCATTAAAAATAAAAGCCTTTACAAATTAGGCATAGAAGGAACATACCTTAACATAATAAAGTCCATATATGACAAGCCCATAGCTGATATCACTCTCAAAAGTGAAAGTTTAAAATCTTTTATTTTAGGAGTAGGGATAAGACAAGGGTGTCCATTCTCATCATCCATATTCAACATACCACTGTCTATCTAGACTATCTAGATAACACAAGTCCTATCTAGACTAATCAGACAAGGAAAAAAAAACAGGTTATCAGAATTACAAAGAAAGAATTAAATTGTCTCTATTTGCAAATGACATTTTTACATATAGAAAATCCTAAAGATTCAACCAAAAAAATTTAGATGTACTCAATAAACTCAATAATGTTCCAGGATACAAAATTAAAACACAGAGGTCACCTGGGTGGCTTAGTCAGTTAAGCATCTGCCTTCAGCACAAATCATGATCCCAGGATCCTGGGATTGAGTCTCACATCTGGCTCCCCACTCTGCGTGGAATCTGCTTCTCCCTCTGCCTCTGTCTCACATGAATAAATAAATAAGAAAAATCCAAAATTAAGTAGCATTTTAACAAAAATGAATTTTCTGAGGAATAAAGAAATTAATCCCATTTGCATTTACAAGTGCATTGAAAACAATTAAATACGTAGAAGCAAATTTACAGAGATAAAAGATCTCTACTGAAAACTATAAGACACTGGTAAAGGAAACTGAATAAGACACAATCAAATGGATGAGGTGCCTGGGTTGCTTAGTTAGCCATTTGACTCGATTTTGGCTCAGGTCATGCTTTTAGTTAATGTCCTGAGATTGAGCTCCACACTGGGCTGGTATCCTGCATAAGATTCTCTCTCCCTCCCTCTCCCTCTGCCCTTCCTTCTGCTTTCTCACTCTCTCTAAAATAAATACATAAATCTTTAAAGAAAAAAAAGATTAAGTACTAGAGATGTAATATACACATGAGGACTACAGTTAACCTGCTGTATGAGATGCAATAAAAATATTGAGACATCATAGGGAGAATTTTTTTTCCTTTTTTTTTTAACTGTATGAGACAATGGATGTTAATGAACCTATGATAATCATTACACAATATATATAAATCAAACCATCATGCTGTATGCCTTAAACTTATACAACAATGTATGCCAATTATTTCTCAATAAATGTGGAAGATAAAGCTTCTATAAGATTGTGGTCAGACAATCCTGAGGCATATCCTCCAATACCTAAACAATGCATAGTTTTCCAGTATAGAAAAACTTTTTCCCATGTATCCTTTAGTTAAACATGAGTTTTGAAGCTTCTACACAGCAAAGTAAACAGTCAACAAAACAAAGAGGTAACCCAAGGAATGGGAGAAGATATTTGCAAATGACAGTACAGCCAAAAGGTTGATATCCAGGATCTATAAAGAACTTGTCAAACTCAACACACACAAAACAGATAATCATATCACCAAATGGGCAGAAGATATGAACAGAAACTTCTCCAATGAAGACATACAAATGGCTATCAGACACATGAAAAGATGTCCATCATCACTAGCCATCAGGAAGATTCAAATTAAAACCACATTGAGATACCACCTTACACCAGTTAGAATGGCCAAAATTAGCAAGACAGGAAACAACATGTATTGGAGAGGATGTGGAGAAAGGGGAACCCTCTTACACTGTTGATGGGAATGCAAGTTGATGTAGCCAATTGGGAGAACAGTGTGGAGATTCCTTAAGAAATTAAAAATAGAGCTTCCCTATGACCCTACAATTGCACCGCTGGGTATTTACCCCAAAGATACAGATGTAGTGAAAAGAAGGGCCATCTGTACCTCAATGTTTATAGCAGCAATGGTCGCCAAACTGTGGAAAGAACCAATATGCCCTTCAATGGACGAATGGATAATGAAGATGTGTCCATATACACTATGGAGTATTATGCCTCCATCAGAGAGGATGAATACCCAACTTTTGTATCAACATGGCCGGAAGAGATTATGATTTGTTGATAATTGTATGTTTATTATCAACTGGAAGAGATTATGCTGAGTGAAATAAGTCAAGCAGAGAGTGTCAATTATCATATGGTTTCACTTATTTGTGGAGCATAACAAATAGCATGGAGGACATGGGGAGATGGAGAGGAGAAGGGAGTTGAGGGAAATTGGAAGGGGAGGTGAACCATGAGAGACTATGGACTCTGAAAAACAAACCTGAGGGTTTTGAAGGGGCAGGGGGGGTGGGAGGTTGGGGGAACCAGGTGGTGGGTATTAAGGCAGGCATGTATTGCATAGGGCACTGGGTGTGGTGCAAAAAACAATGAATACGGTTACGCTGAATAGAAATTAAAAACAAACAAACAAACAACAACATGAGTTTTGAGTAGAAAAAACTAATTGAGTGACAGAAGTTCCTAAGAATTCCTCAGCACAATTAGCACATTGTTTTGGTGAATCCTAACTTTTATTTCTTTATATCTCAAGCTCTCAAGGTCACTGCATATCCAGCAGACACAAAGATTGCCTATTTTCCCCCTCCCTGAATGTTCCCTATTACCACCAAAGACATTGCTAATTCAATCCAAATTGAAATCTGTCATATATTTTATGAAGCAAGATACATTTTACCTATTTTATTTTATTTTATTTTATTTTTCAGAAAATGGAACTGAGACACAAAGAGCTAGTGTGGGTAATCTGATATGGGGTATAGGTATGACTAGACACCTATATCAAAGACCTTCAAGTTATGCTTTCTTTACCTTGAAATATGCATTTGCATTTATGTCCATGATCCCCTCTCAAGAATAATATCTTACTAAATATAACTATGGCAAACTTTAGAAGGATTTGAAGTAGAAACCAAAGCAAATACCGTTCCTGGATGAAAAGAAAAAAAACTAACACAACTAACATAGGTTTGAAGAAATGTGTCTAATATTAGCAAGTACTTATTTCCTATTTGGCAGTGGGTGTTGTATTATAATTTGAGTATTGAATGAATGCTTGGTCATGGTAAGTCATCCTCCTGTTCTCTCTTAGTTTACAGATTTGTATGTCTATTCATTAGGGTTTTATGTTATTACCTATTTGTATAATCATCTGATCACATATTTTTTCATCTCCAATTCTCCATTAAGGATGCATAATTAGGGAGAGAGATTTAGTTTTCAGAATCTGACTAGTACCATTTTCTAATACAATATTTATTCTTTCTTTTTGATGTATCATCTTTTGGGTACCATCTCTTACTCATGGCATTGGAGAAATACTCTATCTCTAATCACAATAGGTGACTGGCACTTAGGTGACTACCAGCCCAGCAGGTTGCTGAGCAGCTTTCATTCTTGCCCACTGCCTCCCTTGTGGATTCCTACTTTTATGAAAATAAGAGCTTGTTTCACATTTTTTTTTTGAGAGACAGTATACATTATGGCTTACTCTCCCACTCCAAATGTCATGTTGTAGTGGTGAAATTATTAGAATCATTTTTTTCCTCCAAATATACACACATGAGAGGTCATTAACAGTTTCATGTAGAACTTTACTGCAGGCTGATCCTCATTAAGGATAATTTTGCAGGACTCATTGCTTGACATAATTTAGTGTTGGATAAGCAGAGCTGGGGTTCATTTCTCCACAGTCACATGTTTTAACCATCATCACAATTATATATAACGCATATTTATTCACATATTTATTAAGTATTATTATACCTACTAGATGTAATGTTCTCAATGGGCACTGGGAAGGATACAAAAGTATATAAAATATTTTATAATGAACTTATAATAAAATAATGGTGATATGTCTGGAAATTGCTATTAAAGGCAGCATGCTTTACTGTATAAGAGTACTGTTACCACTCAGTACTCTAGGGTTCCAGGGAGATTTCATGCCTTTTCTTTCACATGGTTTGGGTTGGCCTTTGAAGAATAAGTGAGATTTTGAGAGTCAGAGACAATATCATAAGTGGACATGTATAATTAGTCAGAGCTGGTGAAGCTCAAAAGATGTTAAGAGAAATGGAAGTCACTCATTTAATTGTAGGGTAGGTTATATCTAGGAGGATAGGATAGTATATTTCTAAAACCAGAGAAAGGGAGAAAGGGAGGAACTTCAGTAACTCTATTGAGAATTTATAGTTTTTAATATAAGCAGTAGAGTGTCACTGAAACAGTAAAAGCAAGGAATTGGTATAATGTGTATAACTATTTTAGAAGGGTTGATGTGTTGGCATTGGGTAAGACAGACTGTGAAGGGCTGGCATAAGAATAGAGCAAGGGAGTCCAAAGGGGGAGATGACTGCTTGTATGTAAAATAAGGTAGAAAGTTAAAGACTGATTTGGATGAACATATGTTTTGTTTGTTTGTTTTTTATTTTATTATGTTATGTTAGTCAACACCAAACAGTATAGCATTAGTTTTTGATGTAGTGGTCCGTGATTCATTGTTTTGGATATAGATGTCAGGAAGAAGTATGGCAGAAGTAGAAAAGTCATGGAAAAGTATACATAAAAAGGAAAAAAATAATTTAGGACTTGCTGAAATTCAGTATCCTAGGACATCTATACCAATGTGTGTAACTAGAAATATAATTAGATTCTAAGTGGTAGGAAGGGCTAATAATAAAGATTTGGAAATCTTCAATATACAACTTAACATTGAATTTATGAGACCATATTAAATTATTTAGTAACGTACATTTATGCACATTTATGAACACATTTTCTTCTAAGCTCCAAAACCAACTCTGCACATTAAAATAATACCTCATTCATTTGAACTACTCAAATAAGAATTTGTGATAATTTGAAAGCAGCTATGCCATCTGTGAAAAACAGAACTTGCCAAGTAAATCCACAGGGTAATCAAATTTGTAGATTGGGGAAGGAATAGTAAACTACTCAGGAGAACAAATTGTTTTCAAATATTTAAATGTGTTAGAGGAAAGCAGTCATTAAAAAAAAAGGAAGAATCACATATCTTATTTAATAGATTGCAAACTTTCAGAGGTCAAGAAAAACATTTTATATGTAGATCTGACATATGATTGAAATACCTTGAGTATTATAAAATATTTGTTGACTGAAAAAGTAATGGTCTACACTATTTCAAGTACTCCTTCCAATGCACACAGTAGTGGTCAACAGCAAACCTGCAGAGGCTATCAGACATGTGACAGAGCACTGGATATAGCACTTAACATATATGCGACTTTGAAAAAATAAACTTTTAAGCATAATTATCATAATAGCTATTTCATAGGTTTATAATGAAGGATAAATAAAATGATGTATATAAAATAAAGTAATGGAAATATAGTTTATTTTCAGTAAATCTAAGAAGAAAACAACTCAATTTGATAATGTATATTACTAGAAAGTCTCTGTTCCTTCCACCCTAGACTCATTCTTCTCCTAAAAAGGATGTAGATAGCTGTGTGTTGACTGGGTTAAAATAATACTGAGTGGCTTACACTGTCATTCAGTGGAACTTCCACTATTCTGAAAAACAAAGTTGGCATCCACACATGGGTAAATTTTAGTAGGCTTTGTCTTTTCCATGAGAGTCTGGAGAACAAAGCTTTAGAGGTATCTCTGCTTTGGGATCTGTCCTTCCATAAGGATACCTGGGGTAAAATTCTAGGAGAGTTCCATTTCAGCTATGGGACAGTAGGCCAGGGCCGGGGGGAGGTTGTAGAGGGGGGCATTTTATATCTTTCTTTACCTATGTTGTTCATGAGCTGGCTTTCTAAAGGTTGGTATACTCTTCCTGGACTGGTCTTTTGTGCCACCAAAACTGTGGTAGTTTAGTTGAATACTATTATGGACTGAGGGAAAAATTTTTTGAAAGAGGCTGCTCTACCATTTTCAATCCAGGCCTTTGAATTGACTCTAGTCTGAGTAAAAGCAGTCTTCCTATGGGTCCAGTCAAGACATAAGAGAGAATATACAGCATTTGTGGCCAGACTTCATAGTAATGTAGAATTAAAGGTAGGGGGAATGGAGAAATTAACATGACTTCACTAAACTAGGAATTTGAATTATTTTATCTCTTCCAATCTCTATTATATATTTATATAGTCATTGGATCCCTTTGCAATAAGGTACTTTGTTAGTTTAGTTTCTGTAATGATGTGTATACAAAACCAGATAAACTATCTATAATAAGAATTCATAATTTATCTATAATACTGTGTGTTCCATAAATATTTATTGAGTATATTCTTTCTCTAAGTCAATATGTTAAGAATTCTGAAGCAAGACAAAAGGAATTTGATATGTATTGCCTTTATGAAATTTTCAGTATTAAAATGAAAGATAGTCACATAAATAATACAGTAAGATGAGGGTAAATAGCATTTTAAAATTTGAGAAAGATGATGACATTAACATAAAAATAGGTACCATAGCTCCTTAAAATACAAGGTGAAGAATTCAGTTATAGACACAAGTTTGAGATGAAAGTAACATAAATTGGTAGAGATATTTAATAATCAGTTGGAAATGAAATTGTGTGAAAGATCAGTGTTAGAGCAGAGCAAGCTATGGAGTTTATAACCCCAAAGTAAACAAATTCATGAGAGTTAAATGTAAATGAAGACTTTTTCTTGGATAGGAGAGTAATATACTTTTTAAACAGGCTCTCATGTGATTCTTTGGCAATTCATTCCTTGAGAAATTATTGAGCATCCACTATATGTCATGTTATGTGAGATATTGTAGTGAGCAAAATCATCTACAATCCTGGCCACAAAGAGCTAACAGTCTAATAAATGACACAAAAATGAGCAAATGAAAAAAATATGTATATTATATGGAGATAAGTTTGAAGAAAATAAAGCAATGTAATAAGGCAGGGAGCACTTGGGATTAGGAAGGAGGATTTCTAATTTGTATAGAAAGTTGCTGAGAAAATTACAAAGCTTGAAGATTATGGAATATGTGAACATCTCAAGAGAACATTTCCAGAAGAGGGAATAGGGCATGTAAATTCCCTAAGGTGGAAACATGTTTGGAATATTCCTGTTTAAAAAAATACCAACGAGGTCAATGCAACTGAAATGCAGTCATCAAGGGCGAGAGGAGTGAATGCCTACAGAAATTAATTTGGGAGTGAGGGGGTTATATTAAATAGAAATATATTGTAAGAATGTTGACTCTTTCTGTAAATGATAAGTGTGTGAGATGTCATTTTGAGCAGAAGGGTAAGTATGATCTAATTATAGTCCTACTGTGTGTACAGTGGATACAAGGAGACAAAAGACAATGCAAGGAGAGGAGATAAAAGTTGGTGGTTTGCTTTTTTTTTCTTCTGAATATAGTCTTGTGAGTTTCCCTTTCCTCAATAAAACATGTTCCTTAACCCATGTTGTGTGACATAGACTCCTACTCTCCGCACAATGAAAGGATATCGTAGATTTTTTTGAAAAATGCTATAGTATTCTCTTCTCTGAATCCATATTTCTTTGAAATGTAATTTTTCAGGTTCCCATAAAGATGCAGAAATTTTTTTGACTCTCATTCTGGGCTTATTTTAACCAGTAGAATGTGAGGAAAGTGACATTGTGCCACCTTTGGTGATACAAGAAGCTTGGCAAACTTTGGCTTGTTATTTAAGTATCTTGTGTAGATGAGGCTATTCTGGATATGCCAACAAATTTACCATCTTACTAGAGAAGCATGAATGAGCCAATAAAAATCAGCAAGAATTCCCAGATGACTGTAGGCTTATGATAAAAACAAATGTTCTTTTATGTCACTATGTTTTGGTCAGTTTTGTTACACAGCAGTATATAACCCTTATAGAGAACATATAGAAAATGCCTTTGAGCTTTCCATAAAGGTATAAAGAGAAATAGAGTAGCAGTTGAAGAAAGATATGGGACCAAGATGGTATTTTTTTAAAAAACCTTGGAATAAATTAAAATTTACTTTATATACTATTGTAAAGTGAAAGGCAAAAATAATTTGGAATATAAAGTAATTAGAATATAAATTCCATAATGACAGGAATTTTTGAGGTTTCTTCCTTTCACAATTTCTATCTTCAGTGTTTAAAATAGTATCTGGCATACAGGATAAGGGAACATAAAAGTATATCTCTGTATGAATGATCCAATAATGTTTTAAATTCTGTATATCAAATATCAAACTATTAAGGTTATCCTTAAGAATTTGTCCTTCTCAAACATGTACTCATTAGTTTCATTTTCATCTTTTATTTATTTAACAAATATATATTTGTTAAGTGAGTTGTGAATGCCAGATGCCTAGTTAAGTGCTAAGAATACAGCACAGATCCTAAGAAACAAGGCCCATTACTTCATAAAACTTGCTTTCTTACCATAGAAGAGAAATAAGAGTAGAAAAAAAAAAAACAGAAATATTTAATTAGCTACAATTGTGAGAAATAATATTAATAGTAGTTAGTATTTAACATGAGTATTTAATAATAAATATTATTATTCTTCCTTTGCATCAACTAGAAATTAAAGAAAATCTTCTATTCCTCTTCTCTCATCTCCTATACTCAATGATAAAATCAATTTAGATCAATTTATAAACTATTTCTTAAATGTCCATTTTCATTGCTTTTATCAGGGGCCAGGACTTAATACCTGTTTCTTGAACTATTTCAAAAGCTTTCCAATCATCTTTCTTCACCGACATTTCTCTTATGTGTATAAAGTCTGTCCTGTTCTAGAATCCACAAGATACAAAGTTTCTCTGTATGGTCGTTCAACATCTAGCCCCAAATTAATTTTTCAAACTCTTTTTAAATGCATTCCTTTACCTCTAACTTAACTTGATTCATAAAATCATATTCAATACAGTCCCTCATTTTCAAACTTAAATGGATTTAGAATACTCATTATTCAGAAAATAATACATAATTTACATGATCTATGCCTTTGTTAAGGGTGGTTCCTCTTCCTCAAAACTGATAATCTTTCTTTTAACTACTGAAATTGTCTGCATTCTTTAATAGACTAATATAATTCCATCATTTCCATGTTATTCATATTGACCTTATTATTTATAATTGCTAATTGTTTTCTGATCTTATTTTTAATTCTTGACTATAAAATGTGCCATGCTTTACTTTGCATTGTATTTTAATATTTCCAAATGCATTTCAACCTCTATATTGTGTTATTACATGGCAAAAAATACACTTTAATCATATTTGAATATCCTATTCTGGTTCACTGTACTCACTAGATGTTCAATACCTAGTTCCAAATTTATTGATTTTCAAATGCCACATCAATTGTAATTTCTTAGCTAGCAATCAATTGTCATAACCCAGAAATTTTTAAGTATTCATAAATAGTATAAGACCATTTAAAAATATGAGCTAATTGCAGTTGTTATTAATAAGGGCAAGGACTCTAAGTGATACAATCTACAGATGACAACTTTGAATACAAAGAAGGTTAGTTGATGCGTTAGTTGATGGGAAGTGGGCCATTGAGGTGTGGGTATGGCAAAAGGAGAATACATGTACTATTTCAAAGCATCAGAAATTATAGCAGTATTTCTAAATCTTTTCCCACTGTTGAAAAAGCATGATTGATCTCATTTAAGTATATACTCATATCTATACAGTATTCTCCATGTTTTTGAAATTTTCAGCAGTAATTATCTCTTAGATAAAAGGAGACCCCCATATTTCCTTGTAATGGTTAAAGGGGGGGGATGAGAAATCTAAGCCATTTTCTTTGGAAGATGAATGGAAACAAAAAGCAGTAATGCAAAAGATGGACACTTTAAACTAGGCAATGTTACTTTGCTGTAGTTGTGATTGTAATTTATAATCTCTGATATCACTTAATATGCAAAGATTATCATTTGTCTGATTAATATTACTCTTACCTCGAAGACTGTTTTTGCATCTGCAGCAGGACAGCTGAATGTGGACAGAAAAAAACACTGTACTGTTTTGACTTTTTATTTGATTTTAAATTTAAGACAGTTCATCTTTAGTACTGCTGTGTAATCCTGCCACATTTATCCCCCAAGTCTTTTGACTCATCTCTCCCCATCTAAAATTTGACTGTTTCCAGGTTAGGTCCTGGTATCTGTTCTCTTCTCTACTTATACATGATCTTTTATATATCATTCCATCTTGCACCTTTAAATATCTTTTGTTTTTGCTGATATGCATATTTTCATATCCACTTGAAACCTGTTTTCTGACCTACTGACTTCTATATAACTACCTATTCAACATCTTGATCTGTATGTCTATTAAACATCTCACATCCAGCATGTCCAAACATGTTTCTCCAACCCTATTTCTTCTCTAATCACCTCTACACTGTAAAACAAACTCATTCCAGTTGGTCAGATCAAAAATACTTTTTTAAATTAGATCCTGTATCAGCAAATCTGTTAGCTCTACTTTCAAAATATAAACATAATCAACCTGTCTCATGTCACTGGCATTGATTGTTACCATCATGGTCCTAGTCAATGTCTACTCTTTCCTAAACTTATTCCTATTACTCCAAGTGATTGAAACAATTATAAATGTATTGTATCTCAGCTCCAAATCAATCCTTTGGTATCTAATCTGTGATAATACACTGGACCTTTTAGGCATTACTCCTTTATAATGAGCATGGCATTAAGCTCTGTCAGTAGAGGATGTTGGTTGGAGGGACATATCACAGAAGAAAAAGACTCCCACCCTGCCATTCCCTTGTGTTGTGTTTTCGCAAAATACTACTGTCACATGCTCTGCCAGTGGTGTGGGGATATAAAGACATTTGGTGGTGCTGTTCCCAGCCATGTGCCCTGTATACATTTTACTGTGTTGACCACCTTCCTGCTGCCCTTCCAATACAGAGACTGCATGTTCCAGGCTTCACCCATGACTGCTCTCAGACTCCCCTTGCATGCCTGACCATCAGCCTTAGCTTGTTTGTGCCCAGCTTTAGCTTGCTTGCCCAGTGACTGTGAACCAGTCCTGTCCTTAACAACACAATAAACTTCTTAACTATATAGTGGGCTACAACCATTTCTTCTATGAAGTACGACTTCTATTTGAGCAGAGGGCCCTCACCCCCTTCTAAGTTTGTTCTTCCTTAGGTCTGCTCCCTCAGCCTTTACCCTTTAGAGCTCTCTTTACTTCATATTTACTCTCTCATTGGTTCAGAGGTAATAATTCTCTCTTTAAAGAGTTTATTTATTTAACTGGGGTGGGGGAGAACACAGAGAGAGGTAACACAAGCAGGGGAGTGAGAGAGGGAGAAGCAGATTCTGCACTGAGCAGAGAGCCCAATGTGGGGCTCGATCCCAGGACCCAGGATCATGACCTGAGCTGAAGGCAGAGGCTTAATTGACTGAGTCACCCAGGTTTCCCAATAATTATTTATATTAAACTTATGCTGTTCAAATGGCTGTATCCTTTCAATCACCTCACTGAACTCAGACTGATAACATTGTTCTCCCTGCTTCTGTTAGTTTCACCCTGTAGTCTCTTCACCCTATAGTCTCTTTGACAGCAAAGAGATTCTCTGAAGATTTAGGCTTCAGATTAGGCCATTCCTCAGATCCAAGCCCTCCAATAAGTTCCTGTTTCATACAGAGTATGTCAAAGAGGCATTTATTATTTGACTCTCCCAATACCCTTCTGACATCTATCCTTGCTCTCTCTGGTACACTGGCTTCCTTGCTTTTCCTTGAAAAGAGTACACCAAGATGCTATTATTTTAATATTTTGACAATACTATATGCCAGGCATATAGTGTCAAAAGTTTCAAGCAAAACTTCAAATGTTTTGGCCAAATGTCCACATGCCTCAGTACTTCATTTCCCCTTGTTCTTTTCTCATATTTTCCTTCTCTGAGATGGTTTTTCCTGGACACTGTATATAAAAATAGCAGTTACTATACATCCCCATCTTACACCATCCCAGCACATGGTCTCTCTAACCTTGATTTTCTTCATGATACTTAGACCTGTATTAAAAAAAAAAAATTGTTGGCTTTAATAGCAATGCAAGGTAGAAATTTTATTTTCTATACTACTGTTGCCCCAAGACCTAAATAATTCCTGGAACATAGTAGGTGCTCAATACATATTTGTTGATGAGTGAATTTACTTTGGAGATTATTTTTGGATGCCTTCAGGATGATAAAGACATATACTATCATTTTGGCTCTTACCATAATGGGATCTGATTTATTTTTAGTTATAAGTCATTTGAGGATGAGGACGATATTCTAGTCATATCCTTCTTTCTGATTGTAAGCATGGTTATGTACATTACATGTCAACTTGTCCACTTTAAAAAAAATCAACTTTACTAAAACATAATTGACAAATAAACTCAAAATATATTTAAAGCATACTTTGTGTTGAGTTGATATACGTATACATTGTGGAAGGATTCATCCCATCTAGTTAATTAACACATCCATCACCTCACTTTTTATTGTTGTTGAGAACATATAAGTTCTACTCTCTTAGCAAATTTTAATTCTACAACTCAGGATTATCAGCTCATAGTCACCATGTTTTATATTAGACTCTCAGACACTGCTCATCTTATAAATGAACGTTATTTGCTTTTACCAACTTCTATTTCTCTCCCCAGCCCCAGCCCTTACAGATACTTTTTTTTTTTTTTTTTTAGATGCTACCTTTAACTATGAGATATGCCATGTAGACTTTGTCTTCCTCTGTCTACCTTATTTCACTTATTTTGCCCTCAAGGTCCATCTAGGTTTCAGCAAATGTTGAAATTCCCTTGTTTCTTATGGCTGAATAATACTCCATTGTATAATATTCATATATTCCTTATCTACTCATCCATTGATAGACACTTAGGTTGTTTCGTTATCTTGGCTAATATGAATAATGCTTCAGTGAACATGGGAGTGCAGATGACTCCTGATAACCTATTTTAATTTCCTTCATATATATAACCAGAAGAGGGATTGCTGGGTCATATGGTAGTTCTATTTGTAATTTCTTGAGGAACCTCCATACTGTTTACAATCCATTTTAATCCAGGTGAAATTGGTAAGAAATAGCCTTAAAAATGTAATCTTTACATATTTAATTTTTTAATAGCTTGCTGTAGATACTGCCTCTTTGTCTAATACATCTACAAAATGTCCTATTTCCATTGTAATGGTTGTTCAAAATATTTTATTTCTCTGATTTTTGTTAAGTGAACCTAAGTATATTCAAAATCTTCTACCTGGGGAGGAGCAAGATGGTGGGGAAGTAAGAAACCTAATATCATCAGGTCCCCGGAGTTCAGCTAGATAGTTATCAAACCATTCTGAACATCTCCAAACTCAACAGGAGATCAAAGAGAGAAGAACAGCAATTCTAAGAACAGAAAAGCAACTACTTTCTGGAAGGTAGGACATTAGGAGAAGTGAATGCAAGGTGACATACGGGAAGATAGACCACGGGGGGAGGGGCCAGCTTATGGCAAGGAGTAGAGCAGTGAAGCATAAAATCAGAACATTAAGAAGTCTGCTCCACTGAGGGATGTGGCTTTGGAGGTTAAACCGGGAATGGAACCCTGACTGAGACAGTGTGATCTCAAGATCTGTGGTGTTACAAAAAGACTTAGGGTGTCTGAGTGTGGCAGAGCTGCTAGGTATCAGGGTGGGGGATCCAGCTGCAGAGAAGGAACCAAGGAGGGGGCTCTCAGCTCATGGTTTATTTTAAACCATGATCTGAGGCATAGTCAGGCCACTGCTCTTCTAGTAGGGACCCCACAAGTGGCAGATCTTCTTCCTTCCTCCTCTGGGAGGAGTGGTGCAGGAGCACACTGCAGGAATCTGCTGGGTTTGGAAACTTTAAAGGGGGACATGCACAAGAGAAAGAAACACTAGTCACATGCTGGGTAAGTATGGAATGCAGCTGGAGACCAGGGAGACAGGAGTGATTGACTGCTTTTCTCTCTGAGCACACTGAGGAGTGGGGCTCTGAGCTCTTAGTTCCTCTGTGGCTGGAGATTGGGAGGCCACCATTTTCATTCTTGTCCTCCAAAGCTTTATGAAAAGCATTCAGGGAATAAGACCAAACCAAAGCAGATTACTTAGCTTGGCCCCTGGCAAGGACAGTGCAATTCTGTCTTAGCCAAAGACATTTGAGAATCACTGTACCAGGCCGCCCCTCCCCCAGAAGATAAGAATAAGCAGCCAAGACCAATTTCACTGATCCATGAGAACTCCAGAACTCCAGACCTAGGGTAATACAACTCAAAATTCATGGCTTTTTTCCCATGATTCTTCAGTCTTTCAAAGTTGTTTGTTTGTTTGTTTGTTTGTTTATTGACAGACAGAGATCACAAGTAGGCAGAGAGGCAGGCAGAGAGAGAGGAAGGGAAGCAGGCTCACTGTGCACTAGCAAGCCTGATGTGGAGCTTGATCCCAGGACCCTGTGATCATGACCTGAGCCAAAGTCAGAGACTTTAACCCAATAAGCCACCCAGGCACCCCTCAAAGTTAAATTTTTTAATTTTATTTTTTCTGATTCTATTTTCTTAAAATTTTCCTCTTTCCTATTTTAAACTTTTTCAACTATTTTACCTTATAAGTACCCTTTTAAAAATATTTTTAAATTTTCATTGTTATAGACATATTCTATCCTTTCATTGGATTTAGCTGTATTTTTTGTATACATATAAGGGTTTTCTTTCTTTAAAATTTTGGGATACAGTTTCTTCTAACAGATCAAAATATACCCAAAATCTAGTGCATGGCTTTGTTCTAGTCTCCAGCCTGATCACATCTTTCCTTTTTTTTTTCCTTTTTTCAACAAAATTCTTATTAATTCCTTTTTTAGAATCTTTTTAAATTTTCATGTTTATAGTCATATTCCATCCCTTCATTGTATTTACCATTATTTTCATATATATATAAGTTTATCTTTCTTTAAAATTTTGGGAGACAGTATCTTCTAACAGAACAAGATAAACCCAAAATCAAGTGTGGCTCTATGGTATTCACCAGTCATATATATATATATATATATATATATATATATATATATATATAATTTTTTTTTTCCTCTTTACTTCTTGCCTGTCCCTCCACTGCCCCTGCTTTAGGGTCTCTTCCAATTTTGTTAGTGTATATTTTTTCTGGGGTCAGTGCTACTCTTTTAGTATTTTGTTCTCTCATTCATCCATTCTTATCTGGATAAAATGACAAGGTGGAAAAACTCACCTCAAAAAAAGAACAAGAGGCAGTACCAATGGCTAGGGACCTAATCAGTATGGACATTAATAAGATGTCAGATCTAGAGTTCAGAATGATGATTATCAAGGTGCTACATGGCCTCAAAAAAAGCATGGAAGATACTAGAGAATCCCTTTCTGGAGAAATAAAATCCCTTTCTGGAGAAATAAAAGAACTAAAATCTAACAAAACTGAAATTTTTAAAAAAACCTATTAATAAGATACAATTAAAAATGGAGGCTCCTACTGCTAGGATAAATGAGGCAGAAGAGAGAATTAGTGATATAGAAGACCAAATGATGGAGAATTACAAAAGCTGGGAAAAAGAGAAACAAACAACTACTGGACCATGAGGGGAGAATTTGAGAAATAAGTGATACCATAAGATGAAACATTATTAGGATATTTGGGATCCCAGAAAAAGAAGAAAGAGAGAGAGGGGCAAAAGGTATACTGGAACAAATTATAGCAGAGAATTACCCTAATTTGGTGAAGGAAACAAGTATCAAAATCCTGGAGGCACAGAGAACCCCATCAAAATTAAAAAAAAAAAAATTAGGCCTACACCTCATCATCTAATAGTTAAAGTTACAAGTCTCTGTGACAAAGAGAAAATCCTGAAAGCAGCTCAGGACAAGAGCTCTGTAACTAATACAATGGTGGAAATATTATATTGGCAGCAGACCTATCCACACAGATCTGGGAGGCCATAAAGCACAGGCATGATATATTCACATCACTAAATGAGAAAAATATGCAGCCAAGAATACTCTGTCCAGCTAGACTGTCGTTGAAAATAGAAGGAGAGGGCTCCTGGGTGGCTCATTTGGTTAAGCTGCTGCCTTTGACTCAGGTCATGATCCCGGAGTCCTGGGATCGAGTTCAATATTGTGCTTCACCTGCTCTGCAGGGTACCTGCTTCTCCCTCTCACTCTGCCTCACCCTCTGCTTGTGCTCTCTCTCTCTCTCTCTCAAATAAATAAATAAAATCCAAAAAAAAAAAAAAAAAAAAAAGTATAAGGAGAGGTAAAAAGCTTCCAGGACAAACAGAAACTAAAAGAATTTGCAAACACCAAATAATCCCTACAGGAAATCTTGAAAGGAATCATCTAAGAAAAGAGAGCCTAAAAGTAACAGATCTTAAATGAACAGAGACAATAGACAATACACAGTAATGGTCACCTTACAGGCAATACAATGGTACTAAATTCATATCTTTCAATAGTTGCCCTGAATGTAAATGAGCCAAATGCTCCAATCAAAAGACACAGGGTATCAGGATGGTTAAAACAAAACAAAACAAAACAAAACAAAAACAAACAAGCAAACAAACAAACAAAACAGGACTTATTGAAACACTGTCTGCAAGAAACTAATTTTAGACCCAAAGACACCTCCAGATTTAAAGTGAGGGGGTGAAAAACAATTCACCGTGCTAATGGACATAAAAGAAATCTGAGATAGCAATCCTTATATCAGATAAATTAGACTTTAAGCCAAAGACTATAATAAGAGATGAGGAAGGACCTATATCATACTCAAAGGGTCTGTCCAACAAGAAGATATAACAATTTTAAATATCTATGCCCCTAACATGGGAGCAGCCAACTATATAAACCAATTATTAACAAAATCAAATAAACACATCAACAATAATACAATAATAGTAGGGGACTTTAACACTCCCATCACTGAAATGGGCAGATCATCTAAGCAAAAGATCAATAGGGCAATAAGGCTTTAAATGACATACTGGACCAGATGGACATCATAGATATATTCAGAATATTCCATCTCAAAGCAACAGAATATACATTCTTCTCTAGTGAATATGGCACATTCTCCAGAATAGATCACATTATGGGCCACAACTCAGGTCTCAACTGGTACCAAAGAATGGGATCATTCCCTGCATATTTTCAGACCACAATGCTTTGAAATTAGAACTCAACCGCAAGAGGAAAGTTGGAAAGAACTCAAATACATGGAGGCTAAAGAGCATCCTACTAAAGAATGAATGAGTCAACCAGGAGATAAAAGAAAAATTTTTAAAAAATCATGGAAGCAAATGAAAATGAAAGCACAACTGTTCAAAATCTGTGGGACACAACAAAGGTGGTCCTGAGAGGAAAGTATATAGCAATGCAAGCCTTTCTCAAGAAACAAGAAAGGTCTCAAGTACACAACTTAATCCTACACCTAAAGGAGCTGGAGAAAGAACACCAAAGAAAGCCTAAACTCAGCAAGAGAAGAGAAATAATAAAGATCAGAGCAGAAATCAATGAAATAGAAACCAAAAGAACAGTAGAAAAGATCAACAAAACTAGGAGCTGGTTCTTTCAAAGAATTAATAAGACTGATAAACACCTGGCCAGACTTATCAAAAAGAAAAGAGAAAGGATCCAAATTAATAAAATTTTGAATGAAAAAGGACAGATCACAACCAACATCAAAGAAATACAAACAATTAAAAGAATATATTATAAGCAACTATACACCAGCAAATGAGACATATGAACTACCAAAACTGAACCAGGAAGAAATAGAAAACCTGAACAAACCCATAACCACTAAGGAGATGGAAGAAGTTATTAAAAATCTCCCAGAAAATAAAAGCCCTCATCCAGATGGTTTCTCAGGGGAATTCTACCAAACATTCAAAGAATTAATACCTATTTTCCTAAAACTTTTCCAAAAAAGTAAAAGTAGGAGGAAAACTTCCAAACTCATTTTATGAGGCCAGCATTAGTGTGATCCTAAAACCAGACAAAGACCCCATCAAAAGGAGAATTATGGTCTGATATCCTTGATGAACACGGATGAAAAATTCTCACCAAAATACTAGCCACCCGTATCGAACAGTACATTTAAAGGATTATTCACCACGACCAAGTGGGATTAATTCCTGGGCTACAAAGTTGGTTTAAAAGTCTGCAAATCAATAAAAGAAAGAACAAGAACCATATGGTATTAATTTTTATAGTAGCCATGTCCACAATAGCCAAACTATGGAAAGAACCTAGATGCCCATCAACAGATGAATGGATAAAGAAGACGTGGTATATAAACACAATGGAATACCATGCAGCCATGAAAAAAACACCCATGAAATCCTGCCATTTGCAAAGACATGGATGGAAGTAGAGGGTATTATGCTAAGTGAAATAAGTCAATTAGAGAAAGACAACTATCATATGATATCTCTCATATAAGGAATTTGAAAGGCATGGTGGGTGGGGTGTCATGGGAGGACAGGAGGGGAAAAAATAAATAAATAAAACAAGATGGGACAGGGGAGTGGAGATAAACCATAAGAGACTCTTAATCTCATCAAACAAACTGAGGGCTGCTAGTCAGAGGTGAGGGAGAGATAGGGTGGTTGGGTTATGGACATTAGGGATAGTATGTGCTATGATGAGTGTTGTGAATTGTTTAAGACTGATGATTCACAGACCTGTACCCCTGAAGCAAATAATACATTATATGTTAATTTTTAAAATCTACCTAATTTTTATGTTGTGGAATAAACCAATGTTAAGGCCACATGGTTTCATGTCAGTCTCATGTTTATGCATTCTTAGGTCTTCTGAACTTCACTTTTGGTAAATTATGGATCTTCAAGCCTGTAAAGGAGGACACTAACTTAATTTCCCCTTCTAGATTTAAGGATAGGAAATTGGAATTATGACAGTAGCAGGTCAAATATATAAACTGATTTTTTTTCTAGCTATGTTCATTTTCTCAGGAAAAAAAAAAAAAAAAAAGGAAAACGTACATAGTGCCCTGAAGAAAATTATAATTTTTTTGCTGTAAAAAATATAACATTCAAGAATGAATTTTCTTTTTTTGATTCTTAAGAAATATTTTTGGGATGTCTGAATGACTGCTTCCAAAGGTTATTTTTCTCACTGGCGATTCCAGTTCAGACAGAATAAAATCCAAGAAAGATGCTAGAGGCAAGGTAATTAAATGAAGGGAAGAACAGAAGTGCTGGGCAATAGAATGGAAAAACAATCAAGTTCCAAAATGTTTCTTAAGGCAATAGGAAAATTTCTTCTGCTAAGATCAGTTTTGATAACCCAGCCACCTTGATTTACTGATAATATAGAGACCCTGAATTTGAGGGAAGATCCAGTATCCTTATAGGCAACTCTGGTTAAACTAAGTTACATGGAATTTTTTCACTGCAAGTAACAATGCCAGCATTTTGCAAATAATTATACAAATCTATCTAACAGTGACCTATATTAGAGTTAGAATATTGTCAAGTCCTATGGTAGCAAAAACTTAGATCATTTGAACATTCATTGTTAAAATGAAGTGCTTCAGTAAAATGCACTATTTGGGAGAACTTCAGGTGAACACAGTTGGATGTGAAATATATGCAATCATATAATTTTAATTGATTGGAGTCTTAAAAGTTAGAGTTTGCAAAATGAATCTTTTCTGTTTTCTCATTTTGTTTACATAGATAAATATATCATTTCTGTGACATTTATCAGCAAGTGATAACTGTATGCATTTTGATTATTCAATCTAATAAGGTTTTGAATATATAGAGTGAAGTACAAAATTAATTTATAACTATTCAGAAAATTCAAAATTGAAGCACATATGAACTTAACCAAAATTATAGAGAAGAAATTGTCTAATTTGTAACTGAAGTAGTGTTCAGTCTTCAGTCTTACACTGAAGGGCATGCAATTGCAAGTCAGGATAAGTTGATTGCCACTAAAAATAATAGCAAGTATATAATGAGAATAAACTTCCTTGATGAAATAAGCAGATGATATATAGTGTCTAAAAAGAGAACAGAACATATAATTGGATGATGTTTTGTGTTTCTTGTAGATTAGGTGAACGTGCACAAAAGCATTACTATCACACCCATCAGAATTGGATTTCAGCTACAAATTCTTAAACGGGTTAATACAGGATTAAAAATAAGAAGAGAAGCATTTGTTCAAAACACTTCTAAAAAGGTATAGAGAAAAATATTGTAATTATCGGCAAGTCATTCCACAATGTGGAGAATTTAACAATGGAATCCAAATTGTTCTTGTATATTCCAGCAATGAAATATGGGTTGAGAAGTTACTTAAGCACTTGGAAATGACAAAGGAACTCAATTTTAGAGCCATTGACTAGGAAGGAAGTTGTAAAACTTACTATGTAATCTTTTGCCTCGTGTATGTACGTGCGTATAAGTATGTTGGACAGGATAAGTATATAAACAGAAGTATTTTTTCATACTTAAAAATATTGTACCCATTACAAAATACTAGATTATTCAGAAATTTATCTACAAAATTGGAAGCTATATAGGTTTCTAGATACTTGATTTTATTTTACTTTTTTGCACTTTTTAGAGAATAAGATATTACTGACAACAATCTCCAGAGCTGCTCATGAGGAAATCTTAAAGCTCTGAGTTGATTATTCTAATGAAGACACCAAGGAGGGATTTCATTAAAGCTTTACTATATTCAAAGCATTTCTATCAAATTCTTGAAGATCAGTATTTAAATGTGTACCAACTAAAATAATGTGGGCTTAAATTAAAACCCAAAAAGTTGTCACTAATTACTTTAAAATGCTCAGTTAATCAAAGATCCATTAACTGTGAGGTTGTAGAGATTCCTTCTCTAGATGTCATTAGGAAAAGTAGAAATGATTATATATTGTGCATAGTAGATCAAACATTGTCCTTACATTTATAAAATTTAGTTCTGCTTAAGGCATACAGAAATAATTGTGTGTAAATATCAAATAATAAAATATCCTTCATTAAAATTTTATTACTTTTTTCCAAGATACCCTTTAGAACTTTCAATGTACATTGAAATATGTTTGTACAGAGTACTCCAGAGAGCACAGGACTACACCTTTGGCTTTAGGAGCATCACCGGCACTGACATTAACAGTCTTATGGTGAGCACTGAGAAAAGTAGGCTGATAGGCAGTGATGAATGATAGGCTTCACTGAAACTGACAATCAAGAAAGGAAAAGGAAGTTGTGGGTGTCACAGATAAACAGAGAAAATTGTTTCATGAGCTCATAGGAAATAGCATTTTTATAGTCTTCTACATTAGAATTGTTTGTAGTGGGGGGCACATGGGTGACTCGGTTGGTTAAGTAGTTGCCTTCAGCTCAGGTCATGATTCCAGGGTCCTGGGATTGAGCCCTGCATCAGGCTCCCTGCTCAGCAAAGAGCCTGTTTCTCTCTCTCTCTCTTTGCTTGCCGCCCTGCTTACTTGTGCTCCCTATATCTCTGTCAAATAAATATATAAAATCTTTAAAAAAGAAGTTATTAAAAAATATTGTTTGTAGCGAGGTAGAGGAAGGATGCTAAATAAAGATTCTAAGTCTCATTCCCAGAAATTCTGAGTCAGACTTCAGACTTGTCCTGTAATAAAATACTCTCAAGGTACATATGATAGAAGATTAAATAATTGGCCCTATTTGCTCCTACTGGATTCACACCATTTTTATGGGCTCTCCGTGGGCTTGGCTCATAGACATTGGGCTTAGCCATTTGGTCAATCTTATATGGTGCTTCTAGGACTTAAGAAACCTCATGTGTTTCTGGTTGCCCTCTTGCACTGCCATCTACATGAGATTAACTCATGTCATTGGACAAAATTTATTGTCCAATAAATTTTATAGAAAGTTGTTTTACGGAAAGTATCAAATATTACTAGATCTCTTTTAACAGTTATTTTGACATTCATTCCCAATGTGGAGAAACAATTTTTATCTTTAATCTGCCCAGTATTTTCTGAAATAAGTTGATTCTTACAACCATCCCTTGGGTAAATGCTGCCCCATCATTTGGGATCCCTGAATAAACACATGCACAGCAGTGCAAGTCTAGCTAATGCACAGACCAAGAGTAATAAAAACTCCTCAGCTGCTGCAACCTGATGCTCACTCACCCAGGCAGGCCTGTTCTGATCAACAGAACTCTTCCAACAGACCCATGGGCTTATGAGAATAAATGATTATTATTTTAAGATGCAAAGTTTTGGGGTGGTTGATCATAGATTTTTGTTGTGGCAATAGTTCATTGATATTTTTGTGACAGCATATGTTTTCATAACATTTCTAATGTAACAATGCAAATAACAATGGCAACAAAAAACAAATCTCAAAGGATTCTATGAGAAAACACACACACACACACACACACACACACACACACACTTTTTATTCTACCCTCACTCGGGCATATTTGGATTAGCTGGGTAGCTTTGTTTCAGGTTGCAAGTTGGTTTCAGGTCACTTCCAACTGTCTCTCAATCTGGAAACAGGGCATGATCTTTTCCTGGTAGAGGACAAAAGGGGAAGAGGAATGAAAACAGTCTAGAACATCATTCATGTTTGTTCACTTTCTTTATGTCAAGCAATTCATTTGGCCATTCCCAATGTTGGGGAGAGTGGAAGGAAGTACAGGAAGTGCTGTAAGTCAGAAGGGGATAAGGAAGGAAGTAAATATTTACTCCATCATACACTACTTGTATTAATCTCTGTGTTGAGGTTTCAAGGTAAAGGCTGATGAAGACAGGATATCAGAGTCCATGATTTTCAACTTCTTTTTCTAACTTCTTAAAAGTATGTAGAGCTGATGTTCTTCAAGGAGGTCTTATTTTCAGAAAGGGGCACCCTTGCCAAGAATCAAGTTCTGAATGTTTTAGCTTATTCAGGAATGTTTCTCTTTTCAAAATTCCATGGAAATCCTTCCTTACTCAGGGCAACATTACTTTCTGTAGCATTACAGACCTGATGCTAATTATCACCATTCTTTTTTCTTATATATCTCCTCTGTATTACCTATTGTTAAATACTGAAATGTTGCAACCCCATCAGGATCCCAAACTTTGATTTTAGCATGGATTATTCTGGAAGTATAAATGTAAATTCCTGTCTTTGTTGAATCACAAATTTTCTGAAGGCAGAGAAAATATATTGCTCATCTTTCATGCCCAATATCTGGCTCACTCACTGGCTTTCTATAATTGAACATTGATTGGGATCCACTTCTCTGAGAGAAGTATTTACTCCTGTCACAAAGACACTCACTCTTAAAGTTCAAAGAAACTATATTAGCACACTGTTTTTGATAATAATTAAAATAAAATCAATTTCAACACACAGTCTCTGGATATGATATATAATTATTTTTAATATTATTTCTTTATAACTGCTAAATTAATTAATTCAAATATTTGTGTTATTGAACCTAACAATAAGGTTCCCTCTTCCACATTACCTCCACATTTACCTTTTTATGATGGAATTTACCTATAATCCCTCTGTCTTGGGACCTAATGACTATTTAGTCTTTATCTTTACCTTATACATGACCTCATCTATTTCTCCCTTAGTTTTTTCTTCACCTACTCTCAAATTCCAACTATTGAAATTTCCTTTTTTTATTCTAATTCAGGGGTTATTTTTAATGTCATGTTCTATTGCTGATTACTGTCACAGACTGCCCTGTGCAAATGCCTGACCTTCTTTTAAAGACAATCATGGCTCTCCCCTTCATCCTAAATATCCTCAGAGAGCTCTTTTATGTTATATTTATTGAGTATACATTAAAAATAATATAACATTCTTAGAGAAAGATGGCAGGGCAGTAGAAGGACCTTAGCATCATCTTGTTCCATGGACATAACCAGATAACTATTAAATCATCCTATATACCCCCAAAATTAACTTGAGGACTGGCAGAACAAACTTTACAACTAAAGGAAGAAAAGAGGTCACTTCAAAGAAGTTAGAAAGTGCTGAGACTGGGTTTAGGGGGGAAGCAGATCACAGGTGCTGTGGAGGATAGGAAGCCATGGTCACATAGAAGGGCAAGAGAAAAAGGAGCACACAGGGGAACACAAAAAAATGAAAGAGGATGAATTTCATGAGTTCTTGCAACCAATAGAGCTTAAGCCTGCAATTTTAAAGTCAGTGGGGTTGGTTGGGATAGAACCCTGAGGATATTGTGTTGCTTCTGGAGAGAGGACAGATAAATAACCTAGAGATACATGGCATGGAAAAGTGAGCTGAAAAATTCTTGGGCCACAGTGGGGGGAGATTACTCACTTTTCCCAGAGTATGTGTCCCCTCTGCTTTTCTCAGCTTACCCCTGACACTACCTGCCTAACTTGCTTACACCAATCCCCACAGCCCTGTGCTCTGGCAGGACTTCACTTCTTAAGTTTGCCTTTGTCTCAGTATAGTGGATCCTTCCCCCAAAAGTCCACCACAAACCTCTGCCCAAACCTCTGTTTGGTCATTGTTCTGCAGAACCTCAGTTCTAATGGAGTTGGTGTCAGGTCTCCTTTCACAAGCAGACCAGAATACACCTAATTAAAATTTGCCACATTCAGGCCAATACTTCCTAGAGCAGGCAAGGAGAGCCTCTGCATATAACTGGCCTAAAAGATAGAGCAGCCAAAATACCACTGAAGACACTCCCTGAAGTGCCAGGCTCTGTGCACTACACGATCTCTTCTTAAAGCCATTACTTTCAGGAGCAGGAGACATCTAGTTTTTCTAACACAGAGAAGGAAGAGACTTAGACAATGTTAAGACAGGAATGTATTCTAAGTGAAAACAAGATAAGGCCATAGCCAAAGATCTAGGCAAAATAGATGTAAATAACATGCTTGATGGGAAATTTAAAAGAACAATCATAAGGATACTCACTGGGCTTGAGAAAAGAACAGAAGACATTCAGTGCGACACTTACCACAGAGAAAATTTTAAAAAGAGTCAGAGATGAAAAATGCAATAAAAGAGAGTGGAAACAGGTTTGATGTATGGACAGCAGGCTGGAAGAAGCAAAGGAACAAATTACTGACATAAGACAAAATAATGGAAAATAATGAAGCTGAAGAAAAAAAGAATTATGCAACATGAGAATGGCCTTAGTATGATTTCATCAAACATAATAAAATTCATATTACAGGGGTTCCAGAAAAAGAAGAGAGGGAAAAAAAGGGGGCAGAAAATTTATTTTATGAACTAATAGCAGAAGACTTCCCTAATCTGAGAAAGAAAACATCCAGATCTAGGGGGCACAGAGAACTCCCATTAAAATCAATAAAAGCAGACCATCACCAAGAGACATTGTAATTAAATTTGAAAAATATAGTGATAAAGAAAGTCTTAAAAGCAGAAAGACAAAAGAAGTTATTAACTTACAAGAGAAAACCCGTAAGGCTAGCTGGAGATTTCTGAATGGAAACTAGACAAGCCAGAAGAACTGACATGATATATTCAAAGTGAATGGGAAAAATCTGTAGGCAAGAAAAGTCCATGCAGCAAGGCTATGATCATTCAGAACAGAAGGGGAGATAGAATTTCCCAGATGAATAAAAACTAAAGGAGTTCATGACCACTAAAGCAGCCCTGTAAGAAATATTAAGGGGGACTCTTTGAGTAAAAAAGAGATACCAAAAGTCTGTCCTCCAAAAGAAAGGATCAGAGAAAATCTCCAAAAACAATGACAAAACAACAAAATGACAATATATATATATCTATCGATAATTATTTTCAAATGTAAAAGGAACTAACCACTCTAATCAAAAGACACAGGTGTCAGAATGAGAAACAAAACAAAAACAAGACTCATCTCTATGCTGCCTATAAGAGTCTCATTTTGGACTTAAAGACACATGCACATTGAAAGTGAGGTGGTGGAGAAACATTTATCACACAAATGGATGTCAAACGAAATCCAGAGTAGCAATACTTGTAGCAGACAGAGTAGACTTTAAAACAAAGATTGTAACAAGAGACAAAGAAAGGCAGTATTTAACCATAAAGCAGACAATTCATCAAAAAGATCTAACAATTGTAAATAATCATGCACCCAACTTGGGAGCATCCAAATATATAAAACAATAATAAACATGAAGGAACAAATTGATAATAACACAATAACAATAAAGCACTTTAACACCCCACTTATATCAATGGACAGAACACCTAAACAGAAAATAAGCAAGGAAACAATGGTTTTGAATGGCACACTGGCACAAATAGATTTAATAGATATATTCAGAACATCCCATTCTAAAACAATAGAATACACATCCTTTTCGAGTACACATGGAACATTTTCCAGAATAATCACATATTAGGTCACAAAACAGGCCTCAACAAATATAAGAAGATTGAAATCATACCATGTGCCATTTCTGATCAAAATGTTGTGGAACTCAAAGTCAACCACAAGAAAAAAAAATTTTTGGGGGGGGGAAGACCACAAATACATAGAGGTTAAATAACACACTACTAAAGAATGAATGAGTTAACCAGGAAATCAAAGAAGAAATTGAAAAGAAATGCATGTAAATAAGTGAAAATTAAAACATCATGGTCCAAAATCTCTGGGATGCAGCAAAAGCAGTTCTAGAGGGAAGTATACAGCAATACAAGCCTACATCAAGAAGCAAGAAAAATCTCAAATAAACAACCTAATCTTACACCTAAAGGAACTAAAAACAACAACAACAAATGAAGCCTACAGCCAGCAGAAGAGAGGAAATAATAAAGATTGGAACAGAAATTACTGATATAGTAACAAGACAAAAATAATACACTAGATCAATGAAATTAGGAGCTGTTTCTTTGAAATAATTTTAAAAAATTGATAAACCTCTAGCCAGACTTATGAAAAGAGAAAGGACCAAATAAATAAAATCACAAATGAGAGAAAAGAAATGACAACCAACACCACAAAAATATAATTAATTAGAATATCATGAAAAATTATATGCCAACAAACCACACAATCTGGAAGAAATGGATAAGTCTCTAGAAAAATATAAATACCAAAACCGAAATGGTAGGAAAGAGAAAATTTGAATAGATCAATAATGAGAAAAAAAAAAAAAAAAAGAAATCAAATCAGTAATCAAAAATCTCCCAACAAACAAAAGTCCAGAGCCAGATAGCTTCCCAGAAGAACTCTAAACATTTAAAGAAGAGCTAATACCTGTTCTCCTCAAATTATTCCAAAAAATAGAAAAAGAAAGTATACTTCTATACTCATTCTATGATGGAAGCATTACCCTGATACCAAAACCAGATCAAGACTCCACTAAACAAAAGAACTGTAGGCCAATATTCCTTATGAATATGAATGCAAAAATTCTCAATATAATGAAAACAAGGTGAATCCAACAATGCATTAAAAAATCATTCACCATGATCAAGTGGGGTTTTATTCTTGGGTTGCAAGGGTGGTTCAATATTCACAAGTCAATCAACATGATACACCACATTAATAAAAGAAAGAATAAGAACCAAACGATCCTATCAATAGAAGCAGAAAAAGCATCTGACAAAGTACAGCATGCATTCTTGATAAAATCCCTCAAAAAAGTAGGGAAAGAGGGACATATATCAACATTAAAAAGCCCATATATGAAAGACCCACAGCTAATATCATCCTCCATAGGGAAAAACTGAGAAGGAGCAAGACAGAGATGTCCATTCTCACCACTGTTATTTAACATAGTACTGGAGGTTCTAACCACAGTAATAAGACAACAAAAAGGAATAAAAGCCATTCAAACTGGTGAGGAAGAAGTCAAAGTTTCACTACTTGCAGATGATATGATACTATATGTAGAAAACCTGGAAAACTCCACCAAAAAAAAAAAATGCTAGAACTGATAAAGGAATTCACTAAAGTTGCACGATACAAAATCAATGTACAGAAATGGGTTGTATTTCTATACACCAATAACAACGTGGCAGAAAAGAAAATTTTCTATTACTTCTCACATGAAATGTAGACATTAGTTTCTTCATTTCTCTATTAGACTGTCAATTAATTAAATTACTGCTTAATTTCTCTTCAAAATCTGTCTACTACTTCTACCATTGTTCTGAACATAAACTCTTGCTGGTATAAAATAGTCTCCTAAATATAAAGCACAATGAATTTTTAGTCCCCTTCATCTTCTCATCTCAGGAAAATTTGGCACTTCTACTGATGTCCTTGTTCTCTCATCTTCCTGAACATTTCTCTCTAAGGTTTTCCTTTCATTCACCCTTTGCAAAATGTGAACATTTCTCATAGGTTAGTCCCTTGTCCTATCCTCAAGTATTCTTTTTCCTCCTTCAGAAAACTCTTGCACTCCTAACAATGCATATCTGCTTGACTAATAATTTTAAATTATGTCTTTTTCTCTTTGTCCCTAGTTGCACATCCCAAACATACTGTCAGCTATTTCTTCAAAGGTGCCATCCTGTGCCACTACAGAGCTTACCATGTTTACCACTAATTTATGCCACTTAATTTTTCTCATTTCCATTAAGATCCCTGCTATTTCCCTACTCTTTAAGGCTTTAAGTCTTGGTTTACAATAGCTAATACAATAGCCCCTGCTGTGTTGTATACACTATGTATTCTTCTTATGCAAAAGCTGTCATATTTTACTCTGTGGAGGACCTGTAGACTTTTCCTTAATCTAATGCCTCTGAAAATTTTCTATAGGAATATATTCAGTTAAAATATATGTTCTGCTGTGAACATTTATAAAAATGTTGTACTCTGTTCTACAATATATTTACTCAACCTCCAGACTTCTGAAGTGTTCAAGCATTTCAGAGTTTAGTTCCTGAATTTCTTCTCTACTATATGTATACCTGTCCCCTGAGTAAACTCCTGGATAGATAATAACATGCAAATATTTATGCAAATATTTATAATTCCAGCCTCAGCCACTTGCCTGAAATCTAGTCACTTACCTCACATTTCTACTCAACATCTTTACTTCAATAACTAATTACTAACTCAAAATTAACATGTTAAAAACCAAACTCCTGGTGAATACATCCCTCAACTGTGCCCAAATCCTGTTTTTCCAGGGGTCTTATTCATCTCAATAAATCATTCCACTCTCAGTTGTGCAGACAAAAAAAAAAAAAAAAAGACTCCTTTTGCATCCCAAAACTTATCCGGTTAACTGTACTTCAAAATATATCTAGGGGCACCTGGGTGGCTTAGTCAATTAAGTGTTTGTCTTTGATTCAGGTTGTGATCTCAGAGTCCTGGGATTGAGCCCCACATCCAGCTCCCTGCTCAGCAGGAAGTCTGCTTCTCCCTTTGTCCCTCCCCCTTGCTTGTGTGCTCTCTAATAAATAAACAAAATCTTAAACAAACAAACAAAAGCAAAAACACACATACACACAAACCAAACAATATCTAGAACTCTCCATTTCTTACTGCTTTCTCTGCTACCATCCATTCAATGATTTATCTCTTATTTGGATTATTCCAAGAGCTTCCTAACAAGGTCCTCTTCATTCTTCCTCACCTACAACCTATTTTCCACTCATCAGTCAGAAAGGCCCCCAAACTTGCTCCTCTGCTGAAATCACTGCAATGAAGGTTCTTAAAATATCCTACAGGGTCCTGCTTATTATTGACTTCTAACTCTCCTTCTCAGAGCACATCTCTTTTCATCATCTCTCTTGTTCCTTTTGTCAAGATCAGGGTTTAGATCAGTTCCAAAACCATAGGATGCGGGTTGTTTTGCACCCCTTCCTCCTGGGCAGGGACATTTGGCATCATCTAGAGGTATGATGTATTTACAGGGGGCTGCTACTCTCATCTTCTAGGGAGAGGCCAAGGATGATGCTAAACAGTCTACAATATACAAGACAATTCCCTACAAGTTAGCTGGCTCCAAATGTCAATGGTACAGAGTTGAGAAACCCTCCATTATTGTTACAACGATGCCCTACAGATTCCCACATTAAAAATATATTAAGAATATGTTAAGAGTGCCACATACTCTGGTCTTTTCACTAAATATTGGTTCTTTCTGGAACAT
Organism: Neogale vison; assembly: GCF_020171115.1. NCBI lineage: Eukaryota > Metazoa > Chordata > Mammalia > Carnivora > Mustelidae > Neogale > Neogale vison. The sequence continues at coordinate 50,902,669 of NC_058096.1, forward strand.
TCTTTTCCTGATGCCTCTCTCAAAACCATTCTTTTTCAGATAGAGGTATGACTTACTTGTTTTATGTAGATCTCTCCAACACCACCTCAGAAAACCCTTCTGTAATTATCCTGTCTACTCTCCAAGTAGCTGTTATCATGACACCTTTCTTTCCTTTCTTACATTATATATTATTTGTATATTTGGATTTTATCTGTTTCAGCTGACTAGAATGAACTCCATTACAGTATAGTTTTTGTCAGTACTCATACCTTATCCCTAGAACTCAAAACAGTGCCTGAAACATATGATAATGATATGATGAATGAACAGATGAATTAATAAATTGCTGATCCAGAGCCAGCTCATCCTATCCTATTACTTTCTTTCTATTTATGGTAATTTAGCTCTCTAAGTTTAAGGATTTTCTTTCCCTAACAGTGCTTACTACTGTCACCTGTTCTTTCAAATCAGAAAGTAATAGCAGTTTGTTTTCACATAAAATTCTAAGAGTTTGTGTTTGTAACTTTAACTACTTAGTAGTAAATGCCCACCACAAACCACTTATCCTATGCAGTTTAATAGTCCACTGCCTCATAATGTCTATTAGTAGAATTTCTCTGAATTATCAAATTTAGTTTCTGCATTAGGTGCTATTTTCCTGGTTGGCAAACCATAATTTTTATGGCAGCATATACTTTTCAAATAGGACTATAACAATCTTTTCTAAAAAAAAAAAAAAAAAACACAAGCTGTGACAATCTTGATAATAAATATTAAATTCAAAAAATCAAAATGTCCTCTTGATATTAAGGTAAAATGGTTCAGACTCATATTTTAAAAAGTTAGTTAAAATATATAGGTCATGAAAAAACTCTCCTTCAGACATATTTTGTTTTCATCTACAAGACTTACAAAACTAGAGTTATATATTAATTCATTAATGAATGGATGTTACAGTTCATAAAATAGAAATTAAGTAAGCAGATTAATCATGAACTTGAAATGAAGAATAACTCTCTAGTCCTGGAATTTATGAGTCTTATTCAAGAAAAAAGACAAGTTTTGAGTCCTAAGCATCTTTGATATGAACAAAATTTATTCTGAAATGAGCTGAATAATAATGGCAGAGACCTTTTTTCTTTCATATCCTGCTTACGTGTGTGTGTGTGTGTGTGTGTGTAAGTATATGTATTACTTATTTATACAAATATTCTTTACTAGTTTGTTGCTTGTATTTTCATTTTTATTTTCTACAGTATATTTTGAAGAGCTGAACATTCTAATTTATCCATTTATTTTTTTAAAAAGAATAATGGATTTTAAAAAGAAAAATGGATAAATCCAATTTGTCCATTTATTCTTTTAAAAAGATTTGTGTTTCAGTGTTTTATTAAGATGTCTTTGCCTAATTCTTGGCCATAGGATTTCTCTTATATTTTATTATTTTAGATTTTATATTTTAATCTATGATATATTTGAGGTTATTTAAATTTTTTATTTATTTTTAAATTATTTATTATGTATGTAATCTCTAAACCCAATATGGGGCTAAAAGCACAACCCCTAGATTCATTGTCACATCCTCTCTGGACTCAGCCAGTCAGGCATCCTAGAGTTTTGTTTTAATAGTGTAATGAAAATGTTGATATTCATGTCTCTCCTTTACAGATATTCAGTTAAATATCTTGGAAATTTGGTTTTAAAAACCCAAATTGACCACATTTGTATATACCTAATTCTATATTCTTTATAGTGTACATATGATTCATTAATCTAACTTCACACTATACCACGTAGCCACAAACTTGGTAACTTTATCTTTAGAGCAAAACGTTAAATCAGTTAATGTAAGGCTTGTAAATTTTTATATATATATACAAATTTTAAAATTAGTTAAATTGTACAAACATTCTCTGAATTTTTTTTTGGAAATTGATTTATACCTATATTTCAATTTAGAGTGAATTTCTGTGTTTATAATACTGTATCGTACCTTACGAAGCAAAATCTCTAATTTGTTTAGAATTTCATAAATTTCTCAGTGATAGTTTTCAGTTTAAATGAACAAGTCTTTCGCATATTTTATTAAATATATTGCTAAGTATTTTAATTTTATGCAACTATATATCATTTGTATGCTACTTTTAATAGTTTGTTGTAAGTATATGGAAACAAAATTCCCTTACTAATGTTATGTCCTTCAAACTTGCTAACTTATTACTTATAATCACTTTTTTAATTCCTTAGAATGTTCTAACTACAAAATTATGTCATTTTCTTGTTTTCCAATCCCTTTTTTTATACTAGCTTTTCTAGCATTAATCACTGGATAGGCTCTCCAGTCCAATATTGAGTAAAAGGTTTTCTAGCCCTGTTTTTGATATTAGAGAAAAACTATAGTAATATAGTTAATATAGGGAATTACATTACTTTGTAGTGTTAAACTTTGCATTGCCCTGTAAAATCACTTTATCAGGAGGATTATTAGACTTTTACGTTGTTCAGTTTGATTTGCAAATATTTTGCTAAAGTTTTTTTATTTCTTATAATATTTCTCTGTCACATCAAAGTAGTGCTGGCTTCATAAATGATTTGCAAATGTTCTTCCTCTTCTATTTTTCTGATTTTCTGTGGGATTTCTGCTTTTTTATTAAAGGTTCGATGGAATTCATTGAGTTAGCTAAGGCTGAATTTCTCTTTTGGAGGAGGGTTTAATAACAAATTCATTTGTACATTAGACAGATTATTTTCATTTCACTCTTTTCTTGGCTCATTTTTAGTAATTTGAGTTATTCAAGGTATTTGTCCATTGTCCCTAAAGTAGGCATAAAACTGTTCAGAAGGCAATTAGAGATTTATCAGTTTTGTCAGTCTTTCAAAACACCAGCTTTTGGTTCCCTCAGATTTTCTTTAATGTTTATATTCTATTCCACTGATTTCTGCTTCTATCTATATTCTTTCTTTTATTTTACTTCTTTGGGATTTTCTTTTTATCTTTTAAAATTTCTTTTTTTTTTTTTTTTAAAGATTTATTTATTTATTTATTTATTTGACAGAGAGAAATCACAAGTAGATGGAGAGGCAGGCAGAGAGAGAGAGGGAAGCAGGCTCCCTCCTGAGCAGAGAGCCCGACGCGGGACTCGATCCCAGGACCCCGAGATCAGGACCCGAGCCGAAGGCAGCGGCCCAACCCACTGAGCCACCCAGGCGCCCAACTTACTTCACTAATTTGATATTTTTTCTTTCATCATGTAAACATTTACACTTAATAAATTTCCCTCTAAGCACTGTATTAGCAGAATTTAATAAACTTTTATATGTTTTTATATCCATTCCATTCAAAGCATTTTCTAAATTCTTCTATGAAATCTTCCTTGACCCTTGAGTTATTTGTGTGTGTGTGTCTGTTTAATTTTCAAATAGTTGAGGATATCACAAGTATCTTCCAATTATTAATCTCTAGCAGTTTACATTGTATTTATGAAATGTGATTTATATAAGCTAAATAATTTTAAATTTGTTAAGGAATGTATATGGCCAAGCATATGGGCTATCTTTGTGATTGTTTCATATGCACTTAAGAAGAATGTATATTCTATTGTTGAGTCAAATTAATTATAAATATGTAAATATAAATTTGGTCCTTTTTTTTGATGGTTGTTCGAGTATTCTATAGTCTTACTAAACTTGACATCCTATTAATAATTGAGAAAGGAGCATTAAAATGTCTAACTCTAATAATGGCTTTACCTATTTCTTTTGTCTTTTTATTCCTCTTTAGTCTGTCAGTGTACCTGTGTATTTTGAAGATGTATTATTAGGGGATTAATAAATCAGAATTGTTATAACTTTTTAATGTAGTAACCATGTAATTATGATATATTCCTATTTATCTGTAACATTTCTTGTCCTTAAGTCTATTTTATGTGATATTAACATAACTATTCCAACTTTCTCAAAATTATTATTTTAAAGTATATGGCACTTTTTAAAAATTTTACTTTTTTAAAAATTTATTACTTTTTAAAAAATTTATTTTGAAAAATATAAGCTTAAAAAAAATTGCAAACATAATACAAAAGTGCCAGTATATCCTCCAACCAGCCTCCTCTAATACTGTTATCTTATAAAATCAGAGGACAGTTATCAAAACAAAAAATAAATATAACAGTTTTATTAATTAAGGACTTTATTTGGATTCTACCAGCTTCCCACTATTATATTTTTCTGTTCCAGATACAATTTAGAATTCCATATTGCATTTAGTTGTAATGCCTCCTTAGTCTTTTCCAATATGAGATAACTTCTTAATTTTGACTAATCATGGCTTTTGCATTAACAGTTCATGTAGGTTTTTTTCACTCCTTTTTCTGCTATTTGGTGAATTACATTGATAATTAAATGTTTCATGATCCTTTCATTACTGAAATAAACTATAATTGATCTCTTTATATGTTGCTGAATTCAAATTGTTATATTTTTAAGAATTTTGTGTTGATATCCATGATAATATTAAAGTCTCAATTTGTGTCTTGCAGTCTTTGCCTTATTTTGGTATTAGAGTAAGGCTGGGCCCCATAAAATGAGTTGGAAAGGGCCTCATTGTCTTTTTTTTTTTTTTTTTCAGATTTTATTTTTTTATTTGACAGAGACACAGCAAGAGAGGGAACACAAACAGGGGGTGTGAGAGAAGGAGAAGCAGGCTTTCCACTGACAACATGGGGGTCTATCCCAGGACCCCGGGACCATGACCTCAGCCAAAGGCAGATTCTTAATGACAGAACCTCCCAAATGCCCCCATTGTCTTTTCTATTCTAGAGGACATTGTGTACAATTAGTATTATTTCCTCATTTGGTATTTGATAGAATTAATGTAACTATCTGTGACTGGAATTTTCTTTTTTCAAAACTTTTATATATAGAATTTCATTAATAGATAAAACTATTCTTATTTGTATTCGTTCTTGCTTGACTTTTGTAGTTTGTCTCTTTCAAGTAATTGGTCTATTTCATCTAAAATTTCCAATTTGGGCCTAGGTGCTTTATTATTTTTTTAGTAGTATTCTCTTGTTGTATTTTTAATATATGTGAATCAGTGGTAATGTCCCCTCTTTCCTTCCAGAAATTAGCAATTTCTTTTATCTCTCTTTTGTGCTTGGTCAGTCAAGTTGGAAATTTATCAATTATATTTATTTTTCAAAGAATCAGCTTTTGATTTTTCTGTTTCTATTATTTTAAAGTTTTATTAATTTCTGCTCTGAGTTTTATAATTTTCTACCTCCTGCTTCCTTTGGATTTAATTCAGTCCCCCTTCTCCAGTTGCTAAAGGTAAAGATCAGATTATTAACTTTAGATTTTTTTCTCATATAAGCGTTTGATTCCATGAAATTTTCTATAATCAGAGTGTCAGCCTTACACCACAAATTTGTTATGTTGCATTTTCATTTTATTTAGATAAAATATTTAAAAATTTTCTTTAAAGTGTTTTCTTTTTTGACCCATGAGCTGTACTACCTAGAAAAAATGTATAAATCCCTAGAAATAACCTTCCACAACTGAATCATGAAGAAAATTTGCATAAACCAATTACTAGTAAGGAGATTGAGTCAGTAATCAAAAATCTCCCAACAAAAAAAAAGTCCAGCACCAGATGGCTTCACTGTGAATTCTACCAAATATTTGAAGAATACTAATCTTTTTCAAACTCTAAAAAACAGAAGAGGATGGAACACTTCAAACTCATTTTATAAGCCAAGCATTACCCTGATATCAAAACTAGGTGAGGACACCACAAGAAAATCACAGGCCAATATCTCTGATGAACGTAAATGAAGAAAACCTCAACCAAAGATCAAACCAAACTCAACATACATTAAAAGGATTATATATCATGATCAAGTGGGATTTAGTCCGGGATTGCAAGGATGGTTCAATATCACAAATGAATCAACGTGACATTCCATTTTAATAAAATAAAGGATGAAAATTATATGGTCATCTCTATAGATTCATACAAAAATGTTTGACAAAACTAAAAATCCATGTTTGATAAAAACTCTCAAGAAAGCTGGTATAAAGGGAATGTACCTTAAAGTCGAAAAGGTCATATATGACAAGTCCACAGCTAACATTATATTCAGTGGGTAAAAAGCTGAAAAGTTTTTACTCTAAAATTAGGAACAAGAAAAGGACACCCATTCTTACAAATTTTACTCGATATAGTATTGGAAATCCTTGGCAGTGCAATTAGACAATAAAAAGAAATAAAAGGTATCCATATCAGAAAGAAAGATAAAAATATCAATGTTTGCAGATGACATAATACTACATACAGAAAACCATACAGGTTCCAACAAAAAACTGTTATGAGTAATAAATAAATTCAGTAAAGTTGCAGGATACAAAAATTGATATATAGAAATCTATTGCATTTCTACACACTAATAAAACAGTAACAGAAACAGAAATTAAGAAAACAATCTAACTGACAATTGCATTGAAAAGAATAAAATTCCTAGTAATAAACTTAACCAAGAGGTAAAAGATTGGCACAATGAAAAATATGAGAAATTAATGAAAGAAACAGAAAGTAACACAACTAAATGGCAAGATAATACATTCTCAAGGATTGGAAGAATTTTGTTAAAATGTCCATGCTGTCTAAAGCAGTCTATGGATTCAATGTAATCTCTATCAAAATACCAACTATGTTTTCCACAAAAATAGAACAAGAAAACCCTAAAATTTTTATGGAACCGCAAAAGACTCTGCATAGGCAAAGCAATCTCAAGAAAGAACATAGTTGGAGGGTATCACAGTCCCAGCTTTTAAGATATACTACAAAACTATAGTAATCAACACAGTATGGTACTGGCATACAGACACATAGATCAATAGAACTGAACTGAGAGGCCAGAAATAAACCCGTGCATATATGGTCAATTATTCTATGACAAAGGAAACAAGGATATACACACAACAGGAAAAAAATGGTCTCTTCAATAAGCGGTGCTGTGACAAAGAGACAGCACATCTCAAAAAGGGAAACTACACCACTTTCTTACACCATAAACAAAATAAATTCAAAATGGATTAAAGAAATTTATGTAAAACTTGAACCATAATAATTTTAAAAGAAAGCATAGGCAATAATGCCTTGGATATCTACCTTAGCAACATTTTTTCTGGATCTGTCTTTTCAGGCAAGGGAAACAAAAGCAAAAATAATTATGACTTATCAAACTAAACAGCTTTTTTCACAGCAAGAGAAACCATCAACAAGATGAAAAAGTAACTTACTAAATAGGAGAAAATATTTTCAAATGATAGATACCACAAGAGGTTAATTCCTAAAATATATAAAGAATAAAACTTAACAAAAAATAATCCAACTGAAAAATAGAGGAACTAAGTAGATACTTAAAAATCTGGCAAATACATAAGAAGATGCTCAACATCACTAATCATCAGGAAAATGAAAATCAAAATCAGTCATCTCATACCAGTTGGAACTGCTGGTAACAAAAACACAAGAAATAACAGATTTGGCAAAGAAAAAGGGAACCCTTGTGCACTTTTTTTTTTTTTTTTAAGAATTGATCTATTTATTTGACAGACAGAGATCACAAGTAGGCAGAGAGGCAGGCAGAGAGAGAGGAAGAAGCAGGCTCCCGGCTAAGCAGAGAGCCTGATGCAGGGCTCAATCCCAGGATCCTGAGATCATGACCTGAGCCGAAAGCAGAGACTTTAACCCACTGAGCTACCCAGGCGCCCCACCCTTGTGCACTTTTGGTGGTAATGTATATTGACACAGACATTATGGAGAAGAAAGAGTATGGAAGTTTTTCCCAAAACTAAAATCAAAAGTACCATGTGAGAAAAGAATTCCACTGCTGGGTATTTGCCCAAAGAAAATAAAAACACTAATTCAAAAAATATATATATTCACCCCTATTTATTTCATTATTTATAGTAACCAAGATATGGAAGCAACCTAAGTTTTATCATAGGTGAATAGGCAAAGATGTATATATATACAATAGAATACTCAGTAAAGAGAATGAATGAATGAAATATTGCCATTTATGACAGTGTGGGTGGACCTAAAGAGTATTATGCCTAGTGAAGTAAACCTTAAAAAGTCAAGTATCACAAGAGTTCAGTTGTATGTGTAATGTAAAAAACAAACAACAGAGAAACAGACTCATAAAGACAGAAAACTGGTGGTTGCCAAGGAAGAGGGGTTGGGGGGAATGGGTGAAATGGATGAAGGTGATTAAGAGGTATAAACTTCCATTTATCAAATAAATAACTTTCAGGCATAAAAAGTACAGCGTAGAGATAATAGCCAATAATACTGTAATACACTTATCATGATGAACATTTAATAGTGCATGTAATTGTTGAATCATTATGTTGTATACCTGAAACTAATATTAATGTCACCTAGACATCAATTAAAAATTAAAAAAGATGCAAATAAATGGAAATATATTCTGTGCTCATGAATTGAAAGAATTAATGTTAAAATGTCTATATTACCCAAAGCAATCTATAGAGCTGATGAAATCTCTATCAAAATTCTAATGGCATTTTCACAGAAATAGAACAAGCAAGCTTAAAATTTACAAATAGCTCATCAATATCTCAAGAACAAAGCCAAATGTATCATGTTCCCTAATTTTGTACTATATCACAAAGCCATAATAATCAAAACAGTATGGTAGTGGCATGAAAACAGATACATAGATCAATAGAACAGAGCAGAGAGCCACAAAATAAACACACACACATATTGCCAGTTAATTTGCAACAAAGGAGCCAAGGGCACATAATGGGGAAAGGATAGTCTCTTCAACAAATGGTTCCAGAGTCACTTACAAAAGAATGAAACTGGACCACAATCTTACACCATATGCAAAAATTAACTTGAAATTTTTTAGTTAAATGTTAAATTTTAAATGTAAGTTAAATGTAAGAACAAAACCATAAAACTCCTAGAAGATAACTTAGATGGTAAGCTCCTTGACATCAGTCTTGGTGATGATTTTTTGGGTCTGACTTCCCAAAAGAAAAGGCAACAAAAGCAAAAAATCAACAACTGGAGTATATCAAACTAAAAAGCTTCTGCACAACAAAGAAAACCAATAAAATGAAAAGGCAACTTACTGAGTGGAAGAAAATATTTGCAAATCATGTATCTGATAAGAGGTTGGTATCCAAAATACATAAACAGCAAACAACTCAACAGCAAAACAAAACAAAAAAACTCGAAACAATCTGATAAAAAATTGGGCGGTAGACATGAATAGACATTTTTCCAAAAAGATACACAGATGGCCAATAGGTTCATGAAAACATGCTTGATTTTCTTAATCATCAGGGCAATGCATATGAAAATCACAATAAGGTATCATTTCACACCTGTTAGAATGATTACTGTCAAACAAACAAACAAACAAACAAGAAATTACAAGTGTTAACAAGGATTGGAAAAAAGAAATCCTTGTTTACTATTGATGGGATTGTAAATTAGGGTAGCCACTATGGAAAACAGTATGATGATTCATCAAAAAATTAAAAAAAGAGAACTACTATATGATCCAGCTATCACACTTCTGAGTAGTTACCCAAAGAAAATGAAAACACTAATTCAGAAAAAATATATGCACCCCTATGTTTTTTCCACCTTTATTTATAATTGCTGATGTGAAAGCAACCTAAATGTTTATATTTGGATGAATAAACTCTCTCTCTCTTTTTCTCTCACACAATGGAATACAATTCAGCCATGAAACAGAATGAGATCTCACCATTTGAAATAACATAGATGGACCTTGAAGACATGATGCTAAGTGTAATAAATCAGAGACAAATATAGTATGATCTCACTTATATGTGGAATCTAAAAGCAAACACTAAGCTCATAGACAGACAGAACAGACTGGTAGCTGCCAGAAAAGGGGGTTTGGTTACAGAGGGTTGAAGAGTGAGCATAATGGGTTAAGATCAAAAGGTTCAAAGTTCCAGTTTAAAATATATTAAGTCAGGGGGTATAATGGATAGCAGGGGAATGATAGTTAACATGGTATTGCATATTTGGAAGTTGCTAAGAGAATAAATTGAAAAGTCTTCATCACAAGAAAATAAAATTTTGTAACTGTGTTTGATAACAGAAAATAACTAGCTTATTATGATCGTTTCTCAATATACACAAATATTGAATCATTATATTGATTACATGAAATTTATGTAATAATTTTTATCAATTATACCCTAATAAAAAATACAAACATGCTGGGGAGGAAGTTAAGGAATTGAGCTGCTGTCTTGGAGGTACACTGCACTGTGAGAACTCAGAGTTTCTATATTTATTTGTGGACTTCTGTATGTGTGTATGCCTGGAGTACCCTAGAGGATCCCTGCTAGAAACGTATCCTTTCTCCACTGAATTGATTTTGTACCTTTTACATTTTCAATACTTAGATGAGTCTACAAGTGGATTTTTTTATGTGTCTATCTGCTAATATCACACAATCTTGATCACTGTATCTTTATATTTAGCTTTAATATTGATAGAGTCATTCCTCTTATTTTACTTCTTTTTCACAATTCATTTAGCTATTATAATTCCTATGCTTTTCCATATAAATTTTATTAAAAAATTATGTACATTCATAAAAAAATTCTGTGAGGGTTCTGCTAGGAATCATATTAAACCTACATATCATTTTGTGTAATTGAAATCTCTACTATGCTGTTTTCCAGTCCATAAGCATAATATGTCTCTCCATTTATTTTGTTCTGATTACTTTCATCAGTGTTTTGCATTCTCAGGATGCAGGTTATGTTACATTATTTTTTAGATTTGTCATTCATGTTTTGTTAGATTTATATCTAAAAGTTTCATTTTGAGAGAAATATATTGTTCTTCAAATGCATAGACATAAGAGAGCCTTTCAGTTTAGGACTTGGGTGGAAAGGGCAAAGGTCAGATTTCATCAAGTGGCATCAGCAAGAGTGAAGGAAGTCATTCCTAATGTATTAGTAAAGAAGAGTTACAGTCCTTTAAATATGTATGAATTTTCATTACATTTAACACTGCACTTAAGTCAATTAACATCTGACCAACTTAATTAGAAGAAGGTAGATCAATGAATGTAAAGGCAATGCTAGATTTGTTAAATGACTTTCTCTATTTCTGAACTATAGTATTTTATTGAAATATATCATTGTATAGTGCCTTATAATTAAAAACTTGTATCAGACAACTCATTTCATGTTCTTTTTACTAACAACCTGACAAGATAGTTTCTTTCCCTTTGTTACAACTCAGAGATGAGTTCCACTAAAGCCTGGATACATTAAAAAAAGTTATTTTGTTCTGTTATTTTGTTTTCATAAATCTAAGGTTGTCACACTGTTTCTAGTTTGGAAATACAATTTTGCACAAAGGTTGTTTTTATTTTTTCCTTTCTTTCCTTCTAATTTACCTCTTGAATATGCAGCTAATTCCAAAATTTTATTTTACTAATGTTACATTTTGATTATTTTTAATTGTTTTACCTAAATATTATAAAAGGCAAGGTTATCCTTACTTTAATTATATTATCATTTTGATTGTCATTATTGTAGGCCATATTCATTTGTGGAGATTATTGGCCAGAGATGTAAGTCAATAGTGAAGCTTAAGACTTGTTACAAGCTAGGAATTAGATATTTGTAAAATGAATAGATTAATTTTGTCTAGTATTTTCATAGATACACTACCTTTAAGTTTCCTGAGAAAAGTGTACTCAGAAGTCAAGGTCTATCAAATGTATATTCTCTTTATGAGAAAAATTATAGTGAAAAACTTAGGAGTGTGGAATATGGAGCCAGACTATTTCAGGTGTGATTCTAATTACTTCTCTCAACAGTTGTATGAAATTAAGCAAATCACTTAATTCTCTGGTCAAAATGCTCAAAAATGAGAATGTTGATAATAATAGGACTTTTGTCTACAGGCACATTGAGATGTTAAAAGGAGTCAATATACATAACATTTTGTACATTTTGTAAACATTTGTAAAATGTGTATGTAGTACACTCTATAAATATTTAATACTGCTTACATGTTACCATAAGAGAGCTTCTCCAAACTGCATCTCATCCTGTGCTACGCTAAACCACATGGAGAATTCATTCAACATAAAAATTTAATGACATAGAAATTACAAAATTACAAGTAGGCCAAATGGTCTTCTCATGACCTTGCCATTTTAGCCCTCACCTAAACTAAAGCTAAAGTTCTGATGGTGTATAAAGGAAGATATGGAAGTGGCAAGAGAATTAAAGACACATAAACAACAACTACAAAGAGCATAGCCACTCTTTAAGGGTTAGAGTTGCCCTGGTATATAGCATCTGGGATTCTTTAAATGGAGGTATTTCTAAAGAGGCAAAATCTCCTTTGAATCTAATGTTCTAGTCTTGTGGAAAACCCACTCATCCTAAAATGCACTTCTAATTAAGAGCTAAAATGTTCAATCCCACTCCTCATCACTCTGACAAATCCAACTAATAAAGACCCATTAAGGTCTTATTTTTCATTTGCCCACTAAATTTCTTCTTCTTTGGGAAGGAGGGAAGAAGCCCAAGGCAAAAGTAAGTTGAAGGGAGGCAAAATTTGAGCTCCCCCTGGGGCCTACAGATTTCCTTGATCTCCACTTAGATTTTGCTAGGTTTTTAAAATGGCTTTTTCCTCAATGAGACAAGACAAAACCAGAGAGGGAGATAAACCATGAGAGACTCTTAATATTCGGAAACAAACTGAGGGTTGTTGGGGGGGTGGTGGGTAGGGGGATGGTTGACTAGGCGATGGACATTGGGGAGGGTATGTGTTGTGGTGAGCTCTGGGTGTTGTGTAAGATTGAAGAATCATGGACCTGTAGCCCTGAAACAAATAATACATTATATATTAATTAGAAACTAAAAAAAAAATAAATAATAAATAAAATGACTTTTTCCTCAATTTTAATTCCAATGGAATGTGTACATACCTTGATGCCATAGCATGATGGTGAAATAGACACTTATTGTCTGAAGATTATTTCAGCAAAATTATTTGTATTACTTGAGAAGAATAATGTTACCATTCAAACTTAATAATTCATTCCTCCATTTATTTATTTAGTCACATACCAAATATTACTGCTCACTATGTTGTGCTAGCATATTCTAGGCAGCAGAGATAAAGTATGACAAAGTATTCCCTCTGCTAGAATTGCTATCTGACCAAGAAAAGGCTCTAGGGCACTGAGCATAGATGGAAAATGGGAAGCTGGGTTGGCTCACAGTAAAGGATAGATTGACATAGGGCTTGGGAACCTAAATAAAAATGGGAACCTATACAGCAGTCATGTTGAAGACTAATTTAGGAAACAAAGATGCATTTTAACCTAAGCTTCAGTGCAAACGTGCAAGACTGCATGGTGAAAAACAGGTCTGAGAAAAGGCTCCTACAATTTTGGTAAATTTGTGAAGGTAAGAGACAATTCCTAAAATAATGTTATTCATAAGGAAAAATGAAAAATGTTCTGTGGGAAGTTTGTTATGTTTCTGCTTTCACTAGTGGAACTTTTGATTATATCAGAATTGACATTAATAAAATATTAGTCCCAAATTAGGCTCATTCATATGGCTATTATCCCTTCAAAGCATGCTTCAGCCCTTAAGAAAGGTAAAAAAGATATTAGGCAAACCATGACTGGCAATGGGGACACATCTGGTCATTCTCTGACCATAAAAATATGGGCACTGATTTCCTTCAAGCCCTCCTCTGGAATTTGAACAGCACCCCAGCACAATACACATGTGAGCAATTCAGCACAGTGAACCATCTCAGAGTTGCTCATTAAGTTCAGAATATTTTATACTAATTGTACAAAAAAGTTATAATTGACATAAGCATCTTGTCACTCATCCCTCATTAAGCTACAGACAAGTTTAAGGTGACCTGATCAATGTAGTATCATAGTCCACAAAACAATGTGAATAAGCCATGGATATTCTCAAAAATAAATCTTAAATGGGAGGCAAAAAACATGCAAAGGAGTTGAGCTAATCATTCATAGAATAGTTAATAAACAAGAAAAATACTTTGTATTTTTGACGCATCAAAGGAAAGAGCTAAACACATTACTTTGTATATAACTCAGAAAGGAGCCTGGTCTGTAGGTTTCCACAAACCCGATTTCAACTTATACCCAGAGGTTCTAAAACTTTGATATAGGTGACTTCCTATAGAACAGCCTATCGGTAGTCATGGATTTGAGAAATAAATGATCTGCACACTTTTTGGCCCACTACCACCACACAGAGTCCACAACTTCTTCGCTTTCAATCTTCCATTCTCACTGCTTCCAAACTCCTAACGTACCAGCCAAGCTCTTTCAAATGCCTAGAAGTCCAGGAACATTTATAACTCAAGATATTTTTCTTCTCATTCCAGGTGATGACGATGTAAATTGGTCAAAGCCCTGTTGATTAGGAAGGTTTACCTCCACACTCTTTCAGCACCATCCCTAGGCAAAGCTAGAGTATAGCAACAGTTCATTTTCAGTCCTCAAGCCATCCCAACCACAAACCAGCCCAGATTTTTACTTCAACTCCAACACTTGGGTACAGAGAATACTCCACAGAGCTATCAGCATGTGTTGAGGAAAAAGTTCCAAAAATAGTAGGTTACTTAGGGCTTCATAACAACTGCTTTGATACTTATGCTATCTAAGTTAGTTCAGGCCCAATCCTGAATAGACCACTTCTATAATATCATAATTTACTGAATTCTTACCTGAATTTATGACACAGTAGATTCTTTCTGACTATATAATCATTTGATACACCATGTTAGATGCTCAGTATCTACTAGGGGCCACCACCACAGCAGAAGTTGCTATTCAGGTGGCCAATCTTTATCTGAGGAATATGGCATAGCATTATTCCAGAGCCTTTAGGGTTCTATGCTACTGTAAATCCTGTAAACAGAGTTCAAAAATTCAAAGACAGTCCTTATGTACCAGAGATACTTACAACATCATGGAATCTGTTGGGTTGCATGCCCCAAGAAGGCCCAATGGTATCATAGTGTAAGTCTCTTACAGAGCTCCCTCTTATGCTCTGGGCCACTTTCAAAGCTGTGATTCTTCCAACAAATGATTTTTTGCAGTATTCTCAAATCTGGTATGTACTATATCAAAAATCTGAGGAGGCCTACAAGTGATGTGCCTCTTAGTGTTTAGGAAGCGCAAGGTATAATAACATATTCTTTACTTTGGAAAGGTTGCAGTCTATGAACACAATTAAAAACTTAAGTAATACAGCATGTCCCTGAATTTTTAGAGGGTTTATAACTAATATATGGCATACAAGTGTCTTTACTGGGGCACTGCAAGAACTACAACTTCTGCTCCAATCAAGATGATGGCATCGGTATAATGGGACCACAGAATATCCAGATAATTAAGTTCCCTCCAGACTAGATTATCAAAAAAAGTATAGGACCAACAAGCATATGAAGAGGTATTCAACATCACTAATTATTAGAGAAGTGCAAATCAAAACCACAGTAAGATTCACCATCAAAAAAAGATGTCTCCTATCAAAAAAAGAGAAAACGTGAAATAGATGGTGGGGAAGATATGGAGGAATTGGAACCCTTAGGCACAGTTGGTAGGAGTATAAAATTGTGCAGTCTCTATGGAAAATAGTGTGGCAGTTTCTCAAAAATTTAAATGTGGAATTACCACATGATACAGCAATATTACTTTGAATATATAACCAAGAGAATTGAAAGCTGGGTCCTGAGAGCTATTTGCAAACCCATCTTCATAGCAACATTATTTGTAATAGCCATGACGTAGAAGCATATAAATGATTCTATTTTATGAAGTACCTAGAATAGACAAATCCATAGAAACAAAAAAGTAGACTGGTGATTGCCAGGGAGTGGAAAGGTTTGTGGTAAATGGGGAGTCACCCCTAATAAGTATGGGATATCTTTGGGGATTCTAAAATTGATTATGATGATGATTGTACAGCTTCATGAATATATTCAAAATCACTGGATTGTATAATTTAAGAGGTGGGACATATGGTATATGAAATATGTCTGAATAAGTACACACACACACACACACACACATATGCAAAAGAGTATAGGATAGTTATTATGGTCCTATAGCAAGAATATGAGTGCATATGCCTACTGTGGTTGTTGCTGTTTCTTTTTAATATACATTAATGCACATTAATGCATTATAGCTAGTGTACTTGCCAGTGAGAAATTGTGTACCTCTAGTACATTACCCAGTAGAGAGGTTTTTCTAATTTTAACAGAGGGCCTTGATTTAGCAGACTAATAAAGTGAATAGCAATTTTTATTTCTATATCTCTGATATGAGCCCTACCTGACTCCCATTTCATTATACCAAAGCACAATTCAGACTACTGGCCAAACTAAAAATTTTATTTGTGCTTTAGAGCTAATGACCAATGTGAGCAGCTAAATATTCCACTAATGATAAAACTTGCGGACACTATAGAAATAAGGCAAAAAAATCTATTTCTGGGGAACAGTGCTTTTGTTTGACAAAATATAAACCATAATACTAATGAATATCTACATATCTGTCCATTTGTTAACTATATCATACAATTGTGTATGAGTATGTAAGTATGTATTTAGTTTTAGTTAATATCTCATCCTTTTCCCAGAGCTGGAAAAAAATGAGATGGAGTAGCACTTCTTTGCCACTTTCAGCTACCACATTATAAACCACATGGCAATAGATAATTTTAAAAGATCTGGCATGGAATGTGTATATAACTTAAAAACTCCCAAAATGAAGCAACTCAAGAAAAGTCTGTTTTAAATGCTTTCTAGGTCCTAAAGCAAACTTGAAATGCAGTATGTCATCTTCAGAAATTATTCCTATTTGATTAAAAAAATCATTGCTATCAATTTTACAATTTCCTTAGTTTTATCAATTATCTTCTTTTAAAAGCTGAGATGGAATATGATAGGAACTTTGCCATTATTTATGAATCAAGATAGTGACTGTCTACAAATCAAGACCTAAGAAATGTTTCTAAAAAGCTTTTGAGACAATAAAACCTCTTTATATTGACATCTCAATTCTAGGGATACCTGTGAGGAAAATTTTTCTAATTCTCATCTCTCTTCAGCCTATTTTATCTTGCCTAAGTGAAGCATAGTGTTAAGCAATTAGGTAATTTAGGGGGAAAAAAATTAACTATGTAGGACTGTGGCTTTGACTTTGAAGGTCACAGAATGAAAGGCATTATAAGGGTAATTATTTCAAATTCACTCTGATGGAGACAATGAGGGCAATAGAATGTTAAGCTTTTTCTGTTTTTAAGAGGCCAAAATGAATGTAGAATTTAAGGTGTTTTTGTGTATGTGATGGCACTCCTGAAAATTGACCTTAAACTTTGAATATCTCTAAATTTGAGATTATTAAATGCTACTTAGGTATTTCTAACATTGTCCATATTCTTCTAATTCAGTTTCTTCTTAACATAACAGTTAGAAGCAGACAGCTGGCTGACAGTTCCAGAGATCCTCCTACTCTAATTAAATAGGAGATTATTCTCTTCAATGGTCCATGTTGCTGTGTTTAATATCAGCAAATGACATTCACGATGACCTTTCATACTTGGTGACAAATAGGATTCCAGGAAGCCTTTGAATTACCCAATGTAATGGGTAAAATGTCCTCCACATCACAGTAATTAAAAAAAAAAAAAAAGGAAAACCATCATTTTCAGGTGTAAGCTTTGCCAAAATAGAGGAATTTTGAAATTGTTTCCATGTGGGTATAAAACAAACTTTAAACATTTATATATCCAGACAGGAAAAATTATTAATAATATTTTCTTTTCTTAGTCTACTCTTCTATATTTTATTTTTTTATTTTAATCATGTATAAATAGGCCCTTTATTTTTCTATTGGGTAAGTCCGTATGTTCTTTTTGCAGTTAATTAATCATTAAATGAAAACTTAAGACAATGAGGTTTTAATAATGGGAATTTCCTCTCAAAAAAAAAAAAAAAAGATTTGTGGCTCATTTTATGTTCCCCAATAACATGTATGTTTCAAATCTCATAGTTATCTCTCAGACCTTACCTTATTTTACCTAGTAACAATGCTTGGCATTGGTGATCATTTTCTGTATAAAATACTTACCTCTTTTGTCTTTCTGAAAATCACTGGATTTACTCCTACATTTCTGAACATTTTTCTTAGGTTTTTTTTTGTTGTTGTTGTTGTTGTTGTTGGTTTCTCCAGACCTCTCTACAAGTTGAGTTGTCCTGGTTCTCAGCCCTTGCGGATTTTTCTCTCCAGAAATTCATCTAGTCTCATGTTTTAAAACACCATTTATATGCTGATTATTCCTGCCTTTATATCACTATTTAATTCCCCAACCAGGTATCTAATTGCTTACTCAACATCCATGTGGATGTCCAGTAGAGATTTTAGACATGTTATATCCAAAATTGAGCTCTTCTATCTTTCCCAACTCAGTTAATATTAACTCTATTTCAGTTGCTTAGGGCAAAACATTTGGTACCAAGTTCAAGTCTTCTCTAAATTTTAAAGCTCACTCTGGCCAGTCAGAAAATCTATACACTGTACCCTTAATATGAAAGTTTCTACTGCTATCCACAAGTAGAACATTGTTATGAAATTTTTCATAAGTCACAATGATGGTATAAAGCAAAAAGCAATAACCATTAACTTATACAGAAATTTTTTTAGTGTTTTCAGACCCCAAACATGACCTGTTTTAGGCTTTTCTGATACCTTAGGGCACATCTTGTTAAGAAATACACAAAATACATTTAGATAAAGCACAGATGCTCACAGACACAGTTCAAAGCTATGGCAAATTCGTGGAGATGCTGAGTGTAGTTCCCGGGGAAGGAGCTTGGTGGCACCACTCTTGCTGCTGGGAGTTTGCTGAAAAATAATTGTTCAATGCTATTTTCTTTTTTCCTGAAAGCAAAAATCCTCTGAATTTCATTGGTTGGCAAAAAACAGGTACTAATATAGGTCTTATATATATAGCCAACAGAATAGTGTTTTTCAGTTGTGAACCCGATACTCATCTTCTGGTCAAAATTTCCTAGTGACTTCTCTATCACTGAGGAAAAGCCAAAATCCTTCTTATAACTTAAAAAGCTCCACCCATCTGGCTGCTTATTAATTTTCTAGCTTTCTTTTCTGTTATGCTTTTTTTTTTTTTTTTTTTACCTTTGTTCACTCTGCTCCTAGCTGCTTGGCTTTTCTTGCTGCCATGGCTGTTTTTTGTTTGTTTGTCAGTTTCCCTTTACTATATGTGGTAAGACATTTGCCTGTGCTCTCCTACCATAATCTTCTTTAAAATTCACATTTGTGAGCATTTTCCTGTTGTATTTCCATTGCTATTTGCTTTACCGGATCTTGACAAATTCTTTAAGTGAAGTGAGAGTGCTCAATACAGTACTGCCACCAAGGCAACTACCACCAATGTTTCTAGTAAGCACCGGTAACTCTCAGTATACAAGGAGATCAGATGTTGGAAAAAGCAGTTAAGAATTCTGCTAACTCCCTTCAGAAATGTCAAATATTTTTTGATAAGTCTTATCTTTACTTTCAAAGAAAATGTTTCAGAGACATGCAGTTGAACCAGAAACATGTACAAATTGGAGGAAACTTACACCATGGGAATATGTAGGTAACATCAAATTTGAGCCTCTATTTCTTTCATTTTCATTATAATGTCATGCTTTATGTAACAGAAACAAGTCCTGATTGCCTATAGAACATTCACTATTTTTTCATCCTATTTTATTGTGTCTTTTCTTAGATGAGTTTTTTTATATTAAATGTAAGTATTGGTAATTAACAGATTACCACGCTTCTCATGAAAAGTATACTAAGAAATAGACATTAAGTTGTCAAGCTAAAAATTCAACTTGCTGTCTTTATGCATCTCTGATAACCAAATAACATGCTTTCATTTTCCCCCACAAATGATGTCCATCAAGCATTTTAAATTCTTGCCACTAAGTTCTTAACGATCATTGAAAAACTAGAAGTCATTAGAAAAATACATCTAATAAAATGAATTCACAAACTCTTCAAACTCTAAGTTAATCTAAGAATTTTACAATTTACTATAAATGTTGCAAAAATCTCTAGGGTATGTAGAGGGTAAACTAGACATCTGGAACAGAAGAATAATTATGGGAAATATTTAAAAAGTAATTAAATCTCAAAATCTATGTGTTGATGAATGACTGCTTTTTCCTGTCCCACTTTAGCATTTGCATCTGCATAAAATCAAAGCTTTACAAGACAATTTTTTTTTTTTTAATGGGGAAAGAAATAGCTATAGTAAATGGAAACACACCTCTACTGCTCAGAACTCTAACAATGATAGTGGCCTACCTGGAGTTAACAGTTTTTCCTTTATCATCATTCTTCATTCCTGAACAAGGTGTACAATGAGTATCACTTAGCTAAAATAAATAAATAATAATAAATTCTATACTTAATCTTTGATATTTAGAATAAAATCTTTGAAGATTGTATTACATCCCATATAAAAATTTTGTGTTAGTGTTCTCCCTATTCATAATTTCTAGAAAGGTACACTGTGGTATGGCATATGTACATAATACTTGTCAGTATAGCAAGGCAGTTAGCTTGAGCTGATATCTGTATTACACAATTAAGGAAGTTTAAACAGAAGAATATTAAAGTTTCTGTGCTCTCCAAAACGGGTAGGCATTAAGCATGACGTTGTTATTCACTGTCATTGCAAAGGCCTTTTTAAGTTTTAAAAGCCTGCCTTCTGGAATTCAAAGTCCTCATCTTGTCAACTTCATCATACAACCGTGTCTCATCTTCCACCTCAATGGAAGCAATCATCCATTGTTATGCTTATGTTATGTTAATCTTGTCCTTCCAGAAGCAGACCCCAAGTTGGAGTAAGCACCAAAAGATTTACTAGGTAAAAAGCAAGTTAGAAGGGAATTTGGGTAAATTGGAAGGGGAGGTGAACCATGAGAGACTATGGACTCTGAAAAACAATCTGAGGGGTTTGAAGTGGCGGGGGTGGGGGTGGGGGTGGGAGGTTGGGGTACCAGGTGGTGGGTATTATAGAGGGCACAGATTGCATGGAGCACTGGGTGTGGTGAAAAAATAATGAATACTGTTTTTCTGAAAATAAATAAATTGAAAAAAAAAAAAAAAAAAGCAAGTTAGAAAACAAAGGGAATGGAGCCAGGACCCATCTGTCTGCAACACAGGTTTGACCTATGAAAGAGAAACAGAAGGAAAAAATCTTCTTAGACTATAACTTAGATCTAAAGATATTCAACAGAGCTGGTGGGGCCTCATAGAGCCAAAGTGTATCCTTAGAGCTGTCTCTTGTCTCCCAGGAGTAGGTCTACCTTGGTATCTCTGCCACGTTCAGTTACTGCCTGACAGTAATCTGTGGGAAGTATATCCTCAATATGAACACAATGATGGTTTTAGGGCACAGTAATTAGGGTGGTCAATCTATTTGGGCTTTCCATAGTCAGAGATGTACAAAGTTCATTTTCTAATGGTATGGAAAGGACCACATGTTAATACTCAGAATCTCATAGGAACTAAATCACAGATTTTTTTCCCTATTAGATATATAGGTAGCCACCTACTGAATAGATTGTAGATAGATTACATAGATAGAGGATAGATAGGTAGGTAGGTCGATATACATTAAAAAGTATGTCTCTTGTCATTAGAATCTTGTCTCCCATTAGAATCTCCCAGCAGAGAAAGCCTATTTGTTACTAAGACAGCTGACAACTGGAACTAAATTTGTGTAGCCAATCTCCTTTTGAATAACCCTAACCCAGGAAAACTCTTAGGCCTTAAAATACAGGTGAGGTAGCTGAATTGTCATGAACAGTATTACTGTATAAGGGAAATCACTATAACCTAACCCTAAAAGAATAACTTAAAATTCCCTCCCTCACCCAATCTCCTCTAGGCCTTTCCTGTCAGCCAAAGCTTCATCTGCAATGGCACTCCAAAACTTTCTAGCTCTACTTCCAAATCCTGGATCCTGTCAGGCTGTAATGTTTTAAGTTATAACGCTGTTCAATTTTCAAGAGTTAATCAGTTTCTTAAATTATAAAATAATGCCTATGATTGTATATATAAGGTTTATGGAAGTGTTTTATATTTTCTAATAAAAATTAGTATTTCACACAAATTATCCATTATTGGTTAAGTGATTAATTAATACTTTTTAAGATATGGATTGTGACTATTGTTTGTTAGTAATATTGCTAGTAGCATATGGCTCAAAAATTATGTATATTTTCCTACAAGGTTTATTTTCTGGAATTATTTCTGAGGCTAGAGCATGTCAAGTGTTATATTTTGTTTTCCTTTATTAATCAGGGGAGGAGTAAGCACAGGATAAGGCTGAAGGTCATAGTTAAGTAACAAAACTCACCTCGTGGAAAATAACAGGTACACAGACATAATCATAATGAATATAGTTTGCATAATCATAATGAATATAAAATTTGCTTCTAAGAGTATTACTATCTAAGAGTATTACTATAGTACTACTTAGTACTATAGTAATATAGTAATACTTAGTACTACTAAGAGTATTACTATCCAAACCTAAAAGTGGTTGCAGTCATCTTCTGTCTTTTGTTTGAGTCATACCCTAAATTTCATATGTATCCTCTATATAGTCTACAACTAGGTTGATATATAACTGCTGTTTATTGCTTTTCGATTAATTAAATCATCCTGCATTCTAAATGAGGCCCATATAGTTTTTTCCTCAGAAAAATTCTCTGTGTTCTTGCTCAAAAGAAGTCAACTAGAATTGGAGAATGTTGGCATTGGATGCACCCTGTCAATTATCCTATTAATCTGTTCTTGGTGTTCATTCTT
Source organism: Neogale vison (assembly GCF_020171115.1). Classification (NCBI taxonomy): domain Eukaryota; kingdom Metazoa; phylum Chordata; class Mammalia; order Carnivora; family Mustelidae; genus Neogale; species Neogale vison. Next base: position 50,925,663 of record NC_058096.1, read on the forward strand.
TCTGTATATTCTCCATATCTTACTTCCATGTGATGGAGACTGGAAAATAAATGAAGTGTTGTTCATTTTCTACTTTGTATTTTTAATAACAAGGAGTTCCTCACTAAATTTCTATTTTTGGTATTGTGCTCTCTTTTTAAACTGTGATCCTTTAATTTTCATTAATTTGACTTATTTCCTCTTTCTGGTATTAGAGAAAGTTCGTTGTTATTTCATTATGCCTTATGGCAACCCATTAGATACATGAAAAGAGTGTTTATATCCCCTTTTAAATGTTTTATTTAACATAAAAGACAATTTTCAGTTTTTACCACCATTCCTCTTATTATAATTTCTAGACTAGTTATTTTTTCCATCAAAATTCTTATGAATTCCAGTTTGCCATTTCAAAATGTCTCATCTGGATGAATGCTATGACTCCAGGAATACAGGAATTGAATTTGAGAAAGAAAATATGCAGTATTAGTGCTTATACTACAGAGCTATCAACACTTGAATAAATTTTGTGAGTGGTTACCTTGTGTTGAGCATGGATAATCCCAGACAAGAGAAGAGTAATTTAACCAAAACTGCCAAATACAGCATCATCAGGAGGGGAGTAGAAATCACAACTGTGGAGAGAGGTCAATGATTTGAGCCAATTTAAAGTATTAGGATAATACTCTGCAGGGTGTGTGTTTGTGTATGCATGTGACACTTGCAAAATCATAAGTCAAAAAGCCCCTGAATGAATCAGAGGAATTGAAGATTCATTAAAACAGTGTATTCTTTGTAGTTATTTTGTGTGTTGCCGCCTGCCCAGCTCTAGTGTATACTTACAAGAAGAAAGGCGTGTGTGTGTGTGTGTGTGTGTGTGTGTGTGTGAATGTACTCAATTTGGGAGGCTTTGTGTCATGAGACTTCAGCTCTACATTTAAATGGTATGTATTTGTTATCTCCATTTCTGTGTGAGGTCATAGAAGCACCTAGGTTTACATACCTTTATACCTTGCTCCAAATTCTTCAGCCACTCCTGGTTGTGTGTGATGCCCAACGTGTTATATTGAAAAAAGAGTGATAAAAATTAAAAGTAAAGAAAATCATGGCTGAAGAATTTGATTTGATCAATAGATAGTAGGGTTATTGTGGGGAATGTTAAGCTTCCCACCCCAAATTCATTGAGAATAAAATAACAGGCTTTAATAGTGGTAGAGAAACTTAAAATAGCCAAATAAAAATATAATTAAGCATCCACCATTTGGATTAGTATGTTGTTAGGTGTTTGTACACAAATCATGCTGTAAATGAAATATTACAACCACCATTTTATGGAGGAGGAAATGACCCCTTAGAGAATTAATTCAAGTTCTCAAGATTACACAAACTATAAATGAGGCAGTCAGGACTGAAATTAAAATCTGTGTGGCCCAAATACTTGTGGTTAGGCAACTATGCAATAACAAAATTTCTAAAAATACTCCCTGTTAAAATTTGAAATACATTCCCAGAAAATGCATTTGTCAATGTATTGATAATGATGCATCAAATTAGAAATTTCATATATTGGAAATTTCAGAGACCTCTTTTAAATTCCATTATTTTCCTATTCTAGGAATCTCTTGTTGAATTGACAACTGTGTTCCAAAAATGGCCACAGAAATTAAAAGTCATAAATTAAAATTTAAAAGTTATAAATTATGAATGAAAAATGAATTAGGCTAAGGCCTATGTAATGTATTCTACATGAAAAAAAAAAGAAATTATGTTAGCCTTAATCATAACATAATCAGGTAGATGCATAAAATGATGCTGAGGGAAAATTTTTCCCACTTAAGAAGAAAAATCTTCATACATAAATTAATGCCATGCAGTTATCTAGCCAATGTAACAGTTTAGATTTGTGGGAGTTAGAAGAAAAAACATCAATTTTAAATCACAGAATGAGGAAAACTTCAGCCACAAAATGATATCAAATGAAATATATTCGAATAAAAAAAAGGAAACCACTGCCATCAAAAGAAACGAAATCTTGTCATTTGCGACAACATGGATGGAACTAGAGTGTATCATGCTTAGCGAAATAAGTCAAGCGGAGAAAGACAAATATCATATGATCTCCCTAATATGAGGAAGTGGTGATGCAACATGGGGGCTTAAGTGGGTAGGAGAAGAATCCATGAAACAAGATGGGATAGGGAGGGAGACAAACCATAAGTGACTCTTTTTTTTTTTTTTTTTTTTTTTTTTTAAAGATTTTATTTATTTATTTGAGAGAGAGAGTGTGAGAGAGAGAATGAGAGAGGAGAAGGTCAGAGAGCGAAGCAGACTCCCCATGGAGCTGGGAGCCTGATGTGGGACTCGATCCCGGGACTCCAGGATCACGCCCTGAGCCGGAGGCAGTCGTCCAACCAACTGCACCACCCAGGCGTCCCCATAAGTGACTCTTAATCTCACGAAACAAACTGTGGGTTGCTGGGGGGAGGGGGGTTGGGAGAAGGAGGGTAGGGTTATGGACATTGGGGAGGGTATGTGCTTTTGGGTAAATTGGAAGGGGAGATGAACCATGAGAGACTATGGACTCTGAAAAACAATCTGAGGGGTTTGAAGTGGCGGGGGGGTGGGAGGTTGGGGTACCAGGTGGTGGGTATTATAGAGGGCACAGCTTGCATGGAGCACTGGGTGTGGTGAAAAAATAATGAATACTGTTTTTCTGAAAATAAATAAATTGGGGAAAAAAAAAAAAGGAAACCACTAAGAACACAAACTACAAAAAAGGAATTATCTCCTTTTTTTTTTAAGATTTAATATTCCACAACCTTGACCAACTGGAATATGAAATCCAGAAAAAATTACCTTTTAGCAATAAAATAATACATTTGAAGTTTTTGTGGTTAACTCCTAAATGAAATCTTCAAAGAGATCTTCGCACACAATTTTGCAAAGGCAATTACCTCATTTCCTAGGCCAGAGCACTTTGAAGGGAGAATGAACCAGTGGGTGTAGAAAAAAGTAGTTAGTTGTAAAGCAGTTTCAAGAAGTGAAAACCTACAGCCTGAAATTTAAATGAGAAGATAAAGATCTCCTGAAACACAAAGGAACTTTGTGAACCACAGCCATTTATTATAGGGTAAACAGTTCTAAATTCCTGGATTGCCCCTGAGGATATGTAGGTACAATAGTCTGAGGAAAATGTGCTCATATTAATGTCTCTGTGTCAAAAGAAAAAAAGTAATTGTGCTCAGTAGTCTCTGAGCACCATAGGTCACTTTGAGTACTAAATAGATTTAGTCACACTTAATATTTGACTATTCAATTTTTCCAACAAGGTATTTTTTTTTTTTTAAGAGGAAAAAATCACTTTCTTCTACTTTGGTTCCTTTGTCATCATTTTAATTTGCTCTTTTAAAAAAAAGAAAATCATTTTCCTTTGTAGTCACTTTACTCACTCCACCTTCCCTCCTCCAGTTCTTCTATAGCTATAACAGAGCATAAGGAACTCCAGGAAACAAACATACAAACCTATCCTTTCTGTGATCAGCTTTTCTGTCAGGCAAGCTGATGCAGTAAATCTCTCAAAAGACACATTTGTCAGTTGTTACTGAAACAGCATGTGAATTCTATTCTCAGTGACTGCAAGAACACAAAGAGCTTAGGGAAAAGTTAAATTTTAAAGTTACCAATATGGGAAATGCATTAGAAAGAATCAGGTCAGAGAGGCAAAAACTCAATTATAATCCCCTAAATTGAGACAGCGAAATCTCAACTGACCCAAATTTGTTGGCTCCTACAACCAGCTACATTTATATTTGAAATGAGTTGAAACGCGAGCTGTGCTGGCAGCCTAACACCTGCTCCCTCTTTTCCCCTTGGGTGGCTGAAGTAATTACCCACCTCTACCTGCACCAGCTTAGGATCTGTGAAATGTTGGTCATGTAGAGTCAATCATTCCCATGTTCTAAGGTGCCAAATGATCATCTGTTAGTCAGACTTGCAACATTGCTGGCAGGCGAAACTATCAGTCCATTTCATTTTTGAGTCTTGTCATGCCCAAATATTCACTGGCCAATTAGCATTGGTTTTCTACAGTATATACCCTATGAAAAAAATTATAATTAGCTGAACTGTACTTTCTAAGATTTTTAAACAATTTTTACATATGATTACATTTTAGAAATATTCTCAACTAGGCCTTTGAATATGGTCATGCTGTACTCAGAACAAGCACGTACATGGTGGAGAATATCACTTCTCTTTATAAGCACACAACTGTGCCAACTCTGTGGAATATTTATCGGATTAACCATGGCAAACTTTTAATTTATAGTTCCGACCTCAGCCATAAATCTGTCCTACCTGGGTAAAATCATGAACAAGGGGAGCAGCCAAGTTATAACATCACAGTATATCACTGGGAGCAAAGCATCTAAGCAAAAAATTTTGGAGCTTTGTTTTTCAGTTCCACACTAGATAACTAAGAAAAATCCTTACTTTTTCCTGTTCCATTCCATATTCTTGACTAAAGGAATAGAATCATTATTTCTCATCAGAGGATAGTCTGTGGCTTATACTGACAGTCAAGCTTTTTTTTTTTTTTTTCTTCATCTGGAGAAAAGATACAAATAGACTCAACAGACTAGAACATGGCTGTACATAAATAAGGAGGATGCAATGATAGAAAATCTGAAGTTGAAGAACAGAAAATACATGGAGTTCATATTGTGTCATCTGAAAATTTTTTTGTAAAGGACGTGGAAATATATCTGCTGAGACAAAGAGTATTGTGTTGGATTTAGATACTTGAGGGAAGAGCAATTTATACAGTTATTTTGATGAAAGGACAAAGACATGAAAGGGTACAAGTTGGTCATGATTTATTAATTTAAATATGTAAGTGTTTTGAGGCTCAAGTCCTTAGCCAAAAAACAGACAAAAGGGGCTGTATTATACGAGTTAATTTTTTTTTTTAATTAAAGATTTATTTTGAAAGAGAGAAGGAGAGAGTATGCAAGCAGGGGGAGGGGCACAGGGAGAAGGAGAGGAATCTCGAGAAGTTTCCCAGCTGAACATGGAGCCCATCACAGGGCTCTATTCCAGGACACTGATATCATGACCTGAGCCAAAATCAAGAGTCAGATGTTTAACTGACTGAGCCACCTAGGCACACCACAAGTTTAACTTTTTATTACTAAATTTATTCAAGCCCCTGGTATACTATCGTGTCCCTCCTTAGATAGTTTAACTATGGATAAATAGGGAATGTTGAGGCAATGGAGGGGAAGAAACTCACCTATTGGAGAATATCTAATAGGTGTCCGTCATTATTCTAAGAACTTTATATTAATTCAATCAACTTAACAACTCTCTAAAAATGATACAACCATTTTTTATAACAAATGAAGGCACAGCACAAAAATTGGCATTCTGTATACATCCACTTTAGCAAAAGGCACTATTTTTGCATGTAGGAAAATGTAAAAATGGGTCAAGTTAAAGAGCTACACGTGAAGATAATCAAATAGTAGAGAACAAGGTCTTTAATACATGATTGTTAAACTGAACATTGCACCTATCCCTTCTGTACTCATTGGTATTAATATCTTTGAAATAATGTATGTGTTTAAAATAGTTATTAGGAAAAATATTAAAACACACTCCTACATTAAAAAAAATAATAGCTGCTAAGGTGGAGTATGAACTTAAACCCCTTGGAGATGAATTTTTTTATTCAATTTATTTATTTTTAGAAAAACAGTATTCATTATTTTTTGGCCACACCCAGTACTCCATGCAATCCATGCCCTCTATAATACCCACCACCTGGTACCCCAACCTCCCACCCCCCTGCCACTTCACACCCCTCAGATTGTTTTTCAGAGTCCATATTCTCTCGTGGTTCACTTCCCCATCCAAATGACCCCAACTCCCTTCTCCTCTCTAACGACCCCTTGTCCTCCATGCTATTTGTTATGCTCCACAAATAAGTGAAACCATATGATAATTGACTCTCTCTGCTTGACTTATTTCACTCAGGATAATCTCTTCCAGTCCCATCCATGTTGCTACAAAAGTTGGGTATTCATCCTTTCTGATGGAGGCATAATACTCCATAGTATATATGGACCACATCTTCCTTATCCATTCGTCCGTTGAAGGGCATCTTGGTTCTTTCCATAGTTTGGCGACCGTGGCCATTGCTGCTATAAACATTGGGGTACAGATGACCCTTCTTTTCACGACATCTGTATCTTTGGGTTAAATACCCAGCAGTGTAATTGCAGGGTCATAGGAAAGCTCTATTTTTAATTTCTTGAGGAATCTCCACACAGTTCTCCAAAGAGGCTGCACCAACTTGCATTCCCACCAACAGTGTAAGAGGGTTCCCCTTTCTCCACATCCTCTCCAACACATGTTGTTTCCTGTTTTGTTAATTTTGGCCATTCTAACTGTTGTAAGGTGATATCTCAATGTGGTATTAATTTGAATCTCCCTGAGGGCTAATGATGATGAACATTTTTTCATGTGTCTGATAGCCATTTGTATGTCTTGATTGGAGAAGTGTCTGTTCATATCTTCTGCCCATTTTTTGATATGTTTGCCTGTTTCATGTATGTTGAGTTTGAGGAGTTCATTATAGATCCTGGATATCAACCTTTTATCTGTACTGTCATTTGCAAATATCTTCTCCCATTCCGTGGGTTGCCTCTTTGTTTTTTGACTGTTTCCTTTGCTCTGCAGAAGCTTTTGATTCTGATGAAGTCCCAAAACTTTATTTTTGCTTTTGTTTCCTTTGCCTTTGGAGACGTATCTTGAAAGAAGTTGCTGTGGCTGATATCGAAGAGATTACTGCCTATGTTCTCCTCTAGGATTCTGATGGATTCCTGTCTCACGTTGAGGTCTTTTATCCATTTTGAGTTGATCTTTGTGTACGGTGTAAGAGAATGGTCGAGTTTCATTCTTCTACATATAGCTGTCCAGTTTTCCCAGCACCATTTATTGAAGAGACTGTCGTTTTTCCACTGTATATTTTTTCCTGTTTTGTTGAAGATTAATTGACCATAGAGTTGAGGGTCCATATCTGGGCTCTCTACTCTGTTCCACTGGTCTATGTGTCTGTTTTTATGCCAGTACCATGCTGTCTTGGTGACCACTGCTTTGTAATAAAGCTTGAAATCAGGTAAGGTGATGCCGCCAGCTTTATTTTTGTTTTTCAACATTTCCTTAGCAATTCGGGGTCTCTTCTGATTCCATACAAATTTTAAGATTATTTGCTCCAGCTCTTTGAAGAATGCTGGTGGAATTTTGATTGGAATGGCATTAAAAGTATAGACTGCTCTAGGCAGTATAAACATTTTAACAATGTTTATTCTTCCGATCCAAGAGCATGGAATGGTCTTCCATCTATTTGTGTCTTCTTCAATTTCTTTCATGAGTGTTCTGTAGTTCCTCGAGTACAGATCCTTTACCTCTTTGGTTAGGTTTATTCCCAGGTATCTTATGGTTCTTGGTGCTATAGTAAATGGAATCGATTCTCTAATTTCCCTTTCTGTATTTTCATTGTTAGTGTATAAGAAAGCCACTGATTTCTGCACATTGACTTTGTATCCTGCCACGTTGCTGAATTGCTGTATGAGTTCTAGTAGTTTGGGGGTGGAGTGTTTTGGGTTTTCCATATAAAGAATCATGTCATCTGCGAAGAGAGAGAGTTTGACTACTTCATTACCAATTTGGATACCTTTTATTTCTCTCTGTTGTCTGATTGCTGTTGCTAGGACTTCTAATACTATGTTGAACAAGAATGGTGAAATTGGGCATCCTTGTCTTGTTCCTGATCTCAACGGGAAGGCTGCAAGCTTTTTCCCATTGAGGATGATATTTGCTGTGGGTCTTTCATAGATAGATTTGATAAGGTTCAGGAATGTTCCCTCTATCCCTATACTTTGAAGCATTTTAATCAGGAACGGATGCTGGATTTTGTCAAATGCTTTTTCTGCATCAATTGAGAATACCATGTGGTGCTTCTCTCTTCTCATTAATTTGTTGTATCACATTGATTGATTTGCGAATGTGGAACCATCCTTGTAGCCCAGGGATAATCCCACCTGATCATGGTGGATAATCTTTTTAATGTGCTGTTGGATCCTGTTGGCTAGGATCTTGTTGAGAATCTTAGCATCCATATTCATCAGTGATATTGGTCTAAAATTCTCCTTTTTGGTAGGGTCTTTGCCTGGTTTGGGGATCAGGGTAATGCTGGCTTCATAGAAAGAGTCTGGAAGTTTTCCTTCTGCTTCAATTTTTTGAAACAGCTTCAGGAGAATAGGTGTTATTTCTTCTTTGAAGGTTTGGTAGAATTCTCCAGTGAATCCGTCAGGTCCTGGGCTCTTGTTTTTTGGGAGGTTTTTGATCACTGCTTCAATTTCGTTATTAGATATCGGTCTATTCAGGTTGTCGATTTCTTCCTGGTTCAATTTTGGTAGTTTATATTTTTCCAGGAATGCATCCATTTCATCTAGGTTGCTAAGCTTATTGGCATATAACTGTTGATAATAACTTCTGATGATTGTTTCTACTTCCTTGGTGTTAGTTGTGATCTCTCCCTTTTCGTTCATAATTTTATGAATTTGGGCTTTCTCTCTTTTCTTTTGGAATAGTGTGGCCAATGGTTTATCGATCTTATTGATTCTTTCAAAAAACCAGCTTCTAGTTTCATTGATACGTTCTACTGTATCTCTGGTTTCTACCTCATTGATCTCAGCTCTAATCTTGATGATTTCCCTTCTTATGTGTGGAGTTGGTTTGATTTGTTGTTGATTCTCCAGTTCTTTAAGGTGTAGAGACAGCTGTTGTGTTCTAGATTTTTCAATTTTTTTGAGGGAGGCTTGGATGGCTATGTATTTTCCCCTTAGGACCGCCTTTGCCGTATCCCATAGGTTTTGGACCGAAGTGTCTTCATTCTCATCGGTTTCCATGAATTGTTTCAGTTCTTCTTTGATCTCCTGGTTGATCCAAGCATTCTTAAGCAAGGTGGTCTTTAGCTTCCAGGTGTTTGAGTTCCTTCTGAACTTTTCCTTGTGATTGAGCTCCAGTTTCAAAGCATTGTGATCTGAGAATATGCAGGGAATAATCTCAGTCTTTTGGTATCGGTTGAGTCCTGATTTGTGACCCAGTATGTGGTCTATTCTGGAGAAGGTTCCATGTGCACCTGAGAAGAATGAGTATTCTGTAGTTTTAGGGTGGAATGTTCTGTATATATCTATGAGGTCTATCTGGTCCAATGTGTCATTCAATGCTCTTGTTTCTTTATTGATTTTCTGCTTCAGTGATCTATCTAATTCTGAAATTAGATCTTAACATGTTAAGATCTCCTACAATTAGTGTATTCATATCAATATGACTCTTTATCTTGTTTAACAGTTTTCTTAAGTAATTGGCTGCTCCCATATTGGGAGCATAGATATTTACAATTGTTAGGTCATCTTGGTGGATAGTCCCTTTAAGGATTATGTAGTGTCCTTCTGTATCTCTGACTACAGTCGTTAGTTTGAAGTCTAATTTATCTGATATAAGAATCGCTACCCCAACCTTCTTTTGAGGCCCATTGGCATGAAAGATGCTTCTCCATCCCTTCACTTTCAGAATGCGTGTATCTTTAGGTTCAAAATGGGTCTCTTGTAGACAACATATGGATGGGTCCTGTCGTTTTATCCAATCTGCAACCCTGTGCCGTTTTATGGGTGCATTTAGGCCATTTACATTGAGAGTGATTATTGATAGATACGTTTTTATTGACATCGAGTTACCTTTGAAGTCTTTCTTTCTGTAGACTGTCTCTATATTTCTGTTCAATGCTATTCTTGGGATTTTTCCTCTTTTATAGAACCCTCCTTAATATTTCCTGCAGTGTCAGCTTGGTGGTTGCATAGTCTTTTAAGCCTTGCCAGTATTGAAAACTCTTTATCTCTCCCTCCATTTTGAATGTCAGTCTTGCTGGATAAAGTATTCTTGGCTGCATGTTCTTCTCATTTAGTGCCCTGAATATATCTTGCCAGCCTCTTCTGGCTTGCCAGGTCTCTGTGGACAGGCCTGCCGTTATTCTGATGGACTTCCCTCTGTAAGTAAGGAGGCTCTTTGCCTTGGCGGCTTTTAAGAGATTATACCTACAATTATAATTCCTCAATTTGACTATCAGGAGTCGTGATATTTTTTTGGAATGTATAATCTTGGGTGGAGACTGTTCAGCCTCTAGTACATGAACACTGGTTCCATTCTCGAGATTGGGAAAATTTTCATGAAGGACTTGTTCCACTATATCTTCTAGACTTCTTCCTTTCTCCTCCCCTTCAGGGATTCCAATAATTCTGACATTGGAATGCTTCATGGCATCATTTATTTCCCTGATTCTGTTTTCGTGGTTTCTAAGCTGTTTGTTCCAGGCTTCCTCCTGATCCTTACTCTCTATCTGTTTGTCTTCCAGATCACTAATTCTATCTTCTGTCTCAGTTACCCTAGCTTTGAGAGAGTTTAGATTAGATTGGAACTCATTGAGAGCATTGTGAACCTCCTCCCTGGTAGCTTTAAGCTCCGCCCTAACATTGTGAACATCCTGTCTGGTTGCTTTCGTTCGGCCCTAATCAATTCTGTTTGGTCATCCATGGCTTTCTCTAACCTAGCTATTGCCTGGATAATTGTTAGCCTGAATTCTCTTTCTGACATATTGTCTATGTTGATTGCCGTTAGCTCTGTTGCAGAAGGTCCATCCTCTGTATTTTTCTTCTGTTGGGCATTCCTCCTCCTAGTCATTTTGGTGGGAGATGACTGAACAGATGTAGCTGGATGTATCAACTCTGGTGCAGTCAAGGTGCACCCTGGAACATTTCTGAGCAATCAGGATTCCCCACCCAAACAAGAGACAAAAGGAAAGAAAAAGAAAAAAAAAAAAAAAGAAAAGAAAAGAAGAAAAAAGATAAAAGAGAGAGAGAGAGACAGGAAAGAAAGGGAAGATGAAAAAAAAAAAGGGTTCAGCCCAGATGGACCCCAAGGCAAGATTTATGAAGTAGACAAACAAAAAGAGATAAAAAGACTGATACAAGTATATGGCAAGAGAAATATATATATATATATATATATATATATATATATATGCAAATAAAGAAAGAACCTCGTCAAAAAGAACCACAAGTGTAAAATTTATATGCTATCAGGACAAACTCAAAAAACACAGAAACACTGGTGGAAGAAGATGGGAGAGTTCTTATAAATTCTCAGTGTGTGCGAGGAAGGTAGTTTTGATTCTTCCTGGATGTATCTTGATATCTTTGTTAAAGGACTCAACGTTCCTAAAATAAAGGGGATTAAAAATTGGTTTACCTATAGGGGTAGTATTGATTCAGGAAAGGGGATTACTTTGAAGTTTAACTCTATATGAATATCAGAGGATAAAAATAGAAAGGAATAAACTAGACTAAACTAAACTAAAATTTTAAAAAAGGAATTCAAAAAATAAAAATGCAAAAGAAAAACATAGGTATATGTATCAAAAAGTTCAGGTTAGAAAGGTATTATGGAATTTGATGTACTGTACAACTCACTGTGATGGTAAATAGGTTAAAAAAATTACCTATGTATTAAAAATATATATATATATGAACCGGAATAGTGGGAACGAGTGAACAATACAAGTTTTCCTATGAAGTAGTGGTTGTTCTCTTGTAGTCCTTTTTTTTTTTTCCTTTCTTGGTTTGTTTTCTGGGGGAGGGGCCTGTCACGTGGGTTGTCAGTCAATGATGTTTCCTGAGTTAAGTCCTCCTGCCCCCCTCAAGGGGGTGGGCTGTGAGGAAACTAGCTTTTTTTCAGGCTTTTGTTCTCTGGAGGTTTTTTTGCTTGTTCACTTTTTTTTCTCTCACCTTGACCGCCTTTGATGGTTTTTGTAGTATTAGCGGAAATCAAACTGCACCCTGATCTCCCTCTCAGAGAGAAGCCTCAGTCTGGGTGCAGAACCTGAATAACTTCCCCTTTGGCCACTGGCAGAGCAGGTTCCAAGTTGCAGACCCTGGGGGCGCAGGATCTTTTGCTCGTACCCAAAGCCGAGGCAGTGGAGGCTGTCTGTGAGCTCCCGACCGCCAGAGAGGTTCCAAGCAGCGATCGCACACTGAGATTTTGCCGCGGGCCCGGTCTGGGAGTGCCCGGCTTGCGTGCACCTCTTTTCAGAGGCGGCTGTGGGTCGGGCGCGCGTCTCAGGCACTGAGAACGGGGCGCTGGTCCGTAAGCCCCAGGCTGGGCTTTTGAGCACCTCTGTCCGGGGAAGAGTTTCGGGCACGCCACTTAGGCTTTGAAACAATGGCGCGGGTCAAAGAGCGCCGGCCGGGCCTTTGTAACTCAGGGGAGCATGAGGTGAGGGACGTGCGGGCATATCTCAAGCTTTGTGGTAGGGCTAGCGTGTTCTGCCCACCGGCGTGGCTCCCATCCCCTCATGGGAGCCGGGACACACGCATTCTTGGGCGCACTGGCGGCTTAGGGTTCACAAGAAGCTGGTTTCTCCGCCGCACTCTCTCTACCTCAGCGCCGGGGAGGCTGTCCTGCGACGGGGGACTTAAGTCCCTGTCCCTAGCCACCCCGATTCCTACAATTTTCCCCCGTGGTCCTTTGCTCTTTTAGAGTGCTTTCAACCAGTCTCCAAGTTACTGCTGGTCCCCAGACGCAGGGCACTCTCGCTCGTATTGGGGTATTACTTTCACACCGGTCGCCTCTGGTGGCTCCCTCCCCCTTTTGTTTATCTTCGGATATCAGTCCGCCTTCCCACCCCGCTTTACCTGCCCACTGGCATCTTCTGCCCCTGTAGAGATCCAGACGTGTATAATTCTGATCTCAGGCTGATTTCATGGGTGATCGGAGTTCTTTGGTAGGTAATCAGCTCACTTTGGGGTACAGGCTGAAAAGGCGCCACCTCCTACTCCCCCGCCATCTTGTCAGAGATGAATTTCTTGATTTACAAAAGAGGAAGAACAAGGCTCATTTACTGAGATATTTACTGAGACTTTTATGAGGAAAAGCTAATTAATTATTATACTTCATGCATTTGAACTGATTACTGATGAAGTGCTTTCAAATATAAGCAGCTAAATAAAAGTTTAAAATGTGTAATGAAATTTGAAAACTTTTAGTACAAATGGAATATATTGGTATTTTTAAATTGCCTATATAATTTTGATATTTTTATGCCTTTATTCTCTTAATTGCAATAGTGTATACAGATGAAGATTGCGATAGCTGCAAATGTAATGCATAATCATGATGTTTTACCATCAATTATACATAAGAAAAATATTATACAATGTTAATAATATAATATCATATGTATAGTATTGTTATGAACAAACTGAAAGCTTGTGTCCCCCCAGAATTCATATGTTGAAACCCAACCCAAGAATGTGGAATCTTGGGCTTTTGGAAGGCCTTAGGATTAGATGAGGTTATAGGCTGAAGCCCTAATGATGGACTTAGTTTTATGAGTTACAAAGAGCTTGCTTCCCTTCTCTGCTTTCTACATGTGAGGGTACAAAGAGAAGTTGGCAGTCTGCAACAGGAAACAGTGCCTTCACTGGCATTCAGTCATGCTGGCACGATCTCGGACTTCCATCCTCAGAACTGTGAGAAATAAGTTTATGTTGTTTATAAGCTATCCAGTCTATGGTATTTCTTTACAGTCCAAACTAAGACAAGTTTTATATTTATATTGACTCATATATGAACTGAATACACTAGATATTAAATTTGTGAAATAGAGCTGGTACTTTAAACAAAATTTTTTAACTTGTAGAGTAGCTTTCATATTCCAAACCCTGTAATACAAAGATGGGTAATCATACTTTTTAAAGGTGATTACTGTCAAAAAACAAAACAAAACAAAACAAAACAAAACAAAAAATAAAGGTGCTTACTGAAATATAAAAAATATCATTTGTGTGAGCTGAGAAAAAGAAGTGAATAAGAGAAAATTTGGGATATCCTATATAAGAAAAATAAAAATAATTTAGAGTAGTTGAAACATTCTGAATCAAGTGGATAAAGGGAATAATGAAAGTAGATTTAGAGTGGATAAACACATGGGAAAAAAAAAAGAGGGAAGTCCATATTTTCACTCATCCATCCACTTTTTTTTAATCCACCAAATATATTTCAATACCAACAGTGTACCAGGCATTAAGTTTACTGTTTTAGTAAAGTTGACCCCAGGTACCATAATGAGCAAACAAACAAACAAACAAAAATGGCTTGATGACATCAGTATAAAGGCTAAACAATACCTACAGAACAAAACAGGTACTAGATAATTGTCTCCACATTAAAATTTGGCCTATGTCCAAGACCTTCAGAATCAGGCAACCTCAGGTGTCATCTTAGCTTTGCTCCCTGTATCAGTTAAGTGAACTTTGATAAGTCATAAGTCATTTATTCTCTATGAGTCTTATGGTTTACATACATGAAATATGTTTGATATTTTCCTTGTCAGAATTGTTAATTAACATTAAAATGTATTCTTAAATCTATAATGAGAGCATATCCGTCCCTCTAAACTTTTATAAAATTAATATTTAATATGTACATTCACAAAAGGAAGCAACAGAGTATCACTATTTTTTTTTCTTTTTTACAGCTTTAACCTAAGTTGCTTTATTTTGGGTAGTACTAGTGGTATAAGAAAATTATAAAAAGTATTAGTTATTTTCCCACAGTCTTTATATTCTTTCTCAGGCTGGTTATTTTTTTTTTTTTTAAAGAAAAGAACATTTATAGGAAAAATAATATCTGCTTAAACAAAATAGCCAAATAATTTTCAAAGTGAAATGATGTCAATCTGGCAGGAAGTTCCTTATGAAGTGACTCTCTTTCTCTACTCTTTCTTACCCTATTCAATTTGTATATTGATTTATATGAGAAACTAGATGACATATTTAATAAAAGTGTGGTGAGAAAAAGATGAAAGAAAGAATACCTATTTTATTTAAAGGATTAAGATTTCAGAAGAGATGTTATTAGTTTAGAGGATGGCCTAATTATCAAAAGATGGAAAATAAACTGTAATATTAGGTATTATAAATTTATTTCTGTATCTGTATTGCATATACTTAACCAATGTTTATAGAATAAAGAACATAGATAAATTACATTTATTTGTGCTTTAAATTTGTGATGCATTATTTATGTGCCTTCCTTGTATTCTTATCATATTTTCACTGTAACAACTATATGATACAATACCATTATCCACCTGTTGTAAATGAGGAAATTTATACAGTGAGTTAAAAGAAAACAAATTTGCCCAAGGACATATAGCTAAGTTATTTCAGAACACAGTTTGAACCAAAACAATCTGGAACCTGAATCACACATCTAAAATTTTAGGGGATGATAAGTGCAGGAAAGGTAATGTAAGGAGTTCTGAAAACTTCTACATAAAAGCAATGAGAGCATTGGCAAAATTTGTCAAAAATAAACATCTTCAGAACTCTAAAAATTAAAGTATTTCAGCATTCTGGGGTACATTTTTAAAAATTCAGAATCTCAGTAAGAACAGTAGGTATTTTGACTTTGTAACCTATTCATCCCCATCTTCCAGTCTATACCTGTTGTAGACTGAATTGTATATATCCTCAAATGACATTTGAAGTCTTAACCTTCAGTTCTCTTAATGTGACGTTATTTGGAAATAGAATCATTGCAGAAGTAATTAGTTAAGATGAGGTCATTTTATAGTAGGGCAAGCCTTTAATTTAACGTGACTGGCATCCTCAAAAGAGAAGACACAGACATGGATGCAAGGGGAGAACACCATGTAATGACAAAGGCAAAGACTGAAGTGCTGCAGCTGAAAGCCAAGGAATGGCAAGGACTGCAAAGCAGTAGAAGCCTGGAACAGGTGAGGAAGGAATTTTCCTTACAAGTTTCAGCCAATGCCTTGATTTCAAACTTCTAGCCACTAGAATTGTGTCATAATAAATACCTGTTGTTTTACCCACTCACTTTGAGATTCTTTGGTATGGCAAACCTAGGAAATTAATACAGCACCTGACAAAATAGCCCTAAAATACATGAAGCAAAAACTGTCACAAGACTTCCAGTTTCTTCTGCGTGTAGGGAGCCACTCTAGAATCTGTCCTAACAAGTAAAAAGCTGAAAAGCTGAACCTGTTAAAAATGAACAACTCTACTTGGATCCTTAAAAGAGAGGAGAACAAAGGAAAAACTGGTACCCAAAGATTGGAGAGACTGACAAGCATATACTAAAATCCACAACAACAACAACAAGCTAACTTACCAGAGCAGAGACTCAGGAGGAAAAAACACAGTGGAAGCCAGTACCAGGGTAGAAAATCCTGAACTGCAGCTGATGAATTGCTGGAAGCTCAATGTGGACAACTGTGAGTTAAAAATACCAGAATAATTGACTAATAGGAGGACCTCCATATTACTGTGAGATTTGTCTAGGACTTCATCCAGGTTCCCACAGTGAATGCTAGAGGAAGATCCTCTCAGGCCTCTCACAAGGAGAGGCCAGAGAAACCATTTTGAAATATACTAGAGTACTCTGTTCCTCTTGATAAAATCTGCTCTAAAAGGAAACTAGTTAAGTAGAATGTAACCAGCTGGGTATTTATCAGAGCCTAACTGACATGGGAAAGGAAATTACCCTACTCCAGGTGATTCTCCTTCCATGTAGGAAAAAAGAGATACATGACTGTAGCCCACTCTAGCCACCTGTCTCACTTAAGCAGTGAGAAGAAAACCAGAAACTCTTGTGAAGTTCACAGTGTAGAAGCCTAGGCTTCGACCTAAAATCTAAAAAACTGAGACCTAGTTACAATAAAGAATGTTAACCCTCTCTTCATCTTACCATCACATTCTAAAAGCCTATTTATAGCTACTTTTTTTGCCTAGTACGTCATGTTTTGCTATCAAGATTTACAAGGCATACCAAAAGACAAAAAACAGTCTGGGGAGAAAAAGCAAGCATCAGAACCAGACATGGAGGGATGCTGGAATTATCAAACCAGGAATTTAAAACGATTATGGTTAATATGCTAAAATAGACAGCAGGCAGGGACAGATGGGTAATGTAAGTAAAGATATAGAAATACTGAGAAAGAACTGAAGGAAAAATAAAAGACTTGAGATAAAAAGCACTGTAACAGACATGAAGAATGCTTTTGATGGGCTTGTTAGTAGACTGAATACAGCTGAGGAAAGAATCTCAGCACTAGAAGATACATCAATAGAATCCTTGAAAATGGAAAAGCAAAGAGAACAAAGGCTAAAAAACATAGAACAGAATATCTAAGAACTGTGGGACAACTACAAAAAGGTGTTACATACACATAATGAGAATACCAGAAGGCGAAGAAAGGGAAAAAAAAGGACAGAAGAAATATTTGAAATGATAATGACTAAGAATTTCCCTCAAATTAATGTCAGACACCACATCACAGCTTCAAGAAGCTCATTTGCCAAAGGATAAAACTCAAAAAAAAAAAAAAAGAAGACCTACACTTAGGGATATCATTTTCAAACTATAGAAAATCAAAGATAAAGAAAAAAAATCCTGGAAAGAAGCCAGAAGAAAAAAAAAATAACCTTACCTATAGAGGAACAAAGATAAAAAGTTATATCCAACTTCTCAGAAACCATGCAAGCAAGAGGACAGGCAGTATGTTTAAAGTGTTGTAGGGTGAAAACCCACTAACCCAGAATTCTGTATCCTGTGGAATTATCGTTCAAAAGTGAAGGAGACTGTGGCAAGTGGGTGTAATAAATGAAAGTTTTCAAAAGATACAAACTTTCAGTTATAAAATAAATAAGTCTTGGGGATGTAATGCACAACATGGTAATTATAGTTAATAATACATTATTATATATGTAAAGGTGACTAAAAGAGTGAATCTTAAATTTTCCCATCACAAGGAAAAGAAATCATGACTGTGTGTGATGATAGAGGTTAAGTAGACTTACTGTAATTATTTTGCAATATATGCAAACATCAAGTCATCACGTGGTACACTTGAAATTCAGATAGTGTCATGTGACAATTATATATCAATTAAAAAAACTAAAGAAGAGATAAAGGAATTCTGAGACAGCCACAAATTGAGGGAATTTGTTGCCAATAGATTTGTTTTGCAAGAAATGTTGAAAGAAGTTCAGAGAAAATGAAAATAATATAGGTCATGAACTTGGATCTACATAAGGAAGAACATGGAAGAAGGAATACATGTAGGCAAAACTAAAATACACATTCTTATTCTAACATGATCTAACAGTTAACAGTTTGTTCAAAATAACAAGAATGTACTCAACCATGCACTTACCCACATATCGTGTGTACATTATATATAAGCTTACATATGCTTATACATAAGTGAAATAAATGACAATGATACAAGAGATGGGAGGAAGGAATTAGGACTACTTTATTATTGTAAGGTACTCACACTGCCCAAAAAGTGATAGAGTGTTATTCAAAAGTGGATTCAGATTTGTTGTAACTGGTATTACAAATTCTAGGGCAATGACTGTAAAAAAAAAAAAAGTACATACTAAGAAATGAGAGAAAATGCAGTCATATAAATGTTTAATTAAAACCACATAAAGAAACAAACAAAAAAAGAGGAAAAATAGGAACACAGAATAAAGAAAACAAATGGAAAATATTAATGAATGTGATGTGGTAGATACTAATCCAAATATAATAATCACTTTTTGAGTACTTATGGTCTAAATGCCCTATCAAAAGACAGAGATTGTCAGGATGGATCAAAAAACATGACCCAAAGATGGTGGAGGATTGGAGACCTAATATCATTGGATCTCAGGAGTTCAGCTAGATAGTTATCAAACCATTCTCAACACCTACATACACAACAGGAAATCAAAGAGAAGAAAAGCATTAATTCTAGGAACAGAAAAGTGACCACTTTCTGGAAGGTAGGACTTGCAGAGAAGTGAATCCAAGGCGACATATGGGAAGAGAGACCATATGGGGAAGGGCCGGCTCCGGGCAAGCAGTAGAGCAGCAAAGCACAAAATTGGAATTTTTAGAAGTCTGCTCCACTGAGGGATATTGCTCCAGAGGCTAAGTGTGGGGTGGAGCCCTCACTTGCTGGAACAGTGTGGTCTCATGTCCTGTGGAGTCACAAAAAGACCTGGGGTGTCTGAGTGTGGCAGAGCTTCCAGGTATTAGAGCAGGGAAGCTGGCAGCAGAGATGGAGTCAAGCAGTGGGGTCTCAGCTTGGGAGTACCTTAGACCATGATCCAAGGCACAGTCAGGCCACTGCTCTTCGGGCAGGCACCCAACAAGCTGCAGATCCAGAGAGACTCACCTTCCTCCTCCAAGAGGAGTGGTGCAGGAGTTTGCTGCAGGAATCTGCTGGGTTTGGAGACTCTAAACAGGGCTGTACACTAGAGATAGGAACACTCAGTCACAGGCTGGGTGAGCTCAGAGTGCAGCCAGAGACCAAGGATACGGGTGTAATTGACTGCTTTTCTCTGAGGGTGCACTGAGTAGAGGGGCCCTGAGATCTTGGCTCCTCCATGGTCAGAGATTGGGAGGCTGACTACTTCATTCCCATCCTCCAAATCAGAATGGAAAGCATTCAGGAAACAATAGCTGCCAAGAGCAAAACTAAGCAGACAACTGAGGCTGGCCTCTGGCAAGGGTGGTGCAATTCTACCTCAGGCAAATACATTTGAGAATCAATGCAACAGTCCCCTCCCCCAGAAGATCAACAAGAATAACCAGCCAAGACCAAGTTCACCAAACTATGGGAACTGCAAATCCTCAGAAATACAGGAATGCAGCCTATGGAATTAATGGCTTTTTCTCCCATGATTCTTTGGTCTATCAAAGTTAATTTTTTTTTAATTTTATTTTTTTTCTTCTTCTATTTTTCTAAAATTTTCCTCTTTCCTAATTTAATGTTTTTTTTAACTATCTTATCAATCAATACCTTTTGAAAAATCTTTTTAAATTTTCATTGTTATAGTCATATTCTGTCCCTTTATTGTAATTAGTTTTATTTTTGTATACATATAGGTTTTCCTTTTTTTAAAATTTTGAGATACAATTTCTTCTAACAGATCAAAATATACCTGAAATCTAGTTCATGGCTTTGTTCTAGTCTCCAGCCTGATCACATTCTTTCCTTTATTTTTTTTTTTTCTTTTTTCAACCAACTTCTTTTCAATTCCTTTTTTTAGAATCTTTAAAAATTTTCATTTTTGTAATCATATTCCTTCCCTTCATCATGTTTACCATTATTTTTGTATACATATAAATTTTTCTTTCTTTAAAATTTTGGGAGGCAGTTTTTTCTAACAGACCAAAATACACTCAAAATCAAGTGTGTGGTTCTGTTCTATTCACCAGTCTAATATATAGATAGGTAGATAGATAGATTTTTTTTTTTTTTTCCCTCCTTTCTTCTCCCAGTTTCAGGTCTCTTCCAATTAGGTTAGTGTGTGTGTGTGTATGTATTTTTTTTTAATTTTCTGGGTCCATAACTACCCTTTTAGTATTTAGTTCTCTCATTCATCTATTCTTATCTGGATAAAAGGACAATGAAGAAAAATTCACTTCAAAAAAAAAAAAAAATGAGAGGCAGATTGGGACCTAATCAATACGGACATTAGTAAGATGTCAGACCTAGAGCTCAGAATGACAACTATCAAGGTGCTAGATGGACAAAAAAAAAAAAAAAAAAAAAATGGAAGACACTAGAGAATCCCTTTCTGAAGTAATAAAAATCCTTTTCTGGAGAAATAAAAGAACTCAAGTCTAACCGAATTGAAATAAAAAGGGTTATTAATGAGGTGCAATAAAAAATGGAAGCTCTTACTGCTAGGATAAATCTGGCAGAAAAGAGAATTAGTGATATAGAAGACCAAATGATGGAGAATAAAGAAGCTGAGCAAGAGAGACAAACAACTACTTGACCACAAGGGGAAAATTTGAGAAATGAGTGATACCATAAGATGAAACAATATTAGAATAATTGGGATCCCAGAAGAAGAGGAAAGAGAAAGAGGGGCAGAAGGTATATTGGAGCAAATTATTGTAGAGAATTTAGGGAATGAGCATTAAAATCCAAGAGGCACAGAGAGCCCCCCTCAAAATCAATAAAAAATAGGTTCACATGCCATCACCTAATAGTAAAACTTACAAGTCTTAGTGACAAAGAGAAAATCCTAAAAGCAGCCTGGGACAAGAGGTCTGTAACATAAAACCCTGGAAATATTGGATTGCCAGCAGACCTATCCACAGAAACTTGGCAGGCCAGAAAGGAGTATGATATATTCGAGCACTAAATGAGAAAAATATGCAACCAAGAATACTATATCCAGTTAAGCTATCATTGAAAATAGAAGGAGACATGAAAAGGTTCCAGGACAAACGGAAGCTAAAAGAATTTGCAAACACCAAATCAGCCCTACAGGAAATATTGAAAGGGGTACTCTAAGCAAGAGACAGCCTAAAAGTAACAGACCAGAAAGGAACAGAGACAATATAGAGTCATAGTCACCTTACAGGAAATACAATGGCACTAAATTCTTATCTTTCAATAGTTACCCTGAATGTAAATGGGCTAAGTGCCCCAATCAAAAGACACAAGTTATCAGAATGGATTAAAAAAACAAAAAACAAAAAAGACCCATCGATATGCTGTCTGCAAGAAACTCCTTTTAGACCTAAAGACACCTCCAGATTTAAAGTGAAGGGGTGGAAAACCATTTACCATGCTAATGGACATCAAAAGAAAGGAAGGGTGCCAATCCTATATCAGATAAATTGGATTTTAAGCCAAAGACTCTGATAAGAGATGAGGAAGGTCAGCATATCATATTTAAAGGGTCTGTCCACCAAGAATATCTAACAATTTTAAATACCTATGCCCCTAACATGGGAGCAGCCAATTTTATAAACCAATTGATAACAAAAATCAAAGAAACACATCAACAATACTAGAATAATAGTAGGGGACCTTAGCATCGGGGATCATCTAAGCAAAAGCATCTAAGCTCAGATCATCTAAGCAAAAGATCAACAAGGCAATAAAGGCTTTAAATGACATACTGGACCAGATGGGCCTCACAGATATATTCAGAATATTCCATCCCAAAGCAACAAAATACACATTCTTCTCAAAATACACAAAGAGAAGAAAGTTTCTTTTCTAGGAAGAATGTTTCTTCCTAGAAACAAAGAGAATATCTAGTGGACACAGAACATTCTCCAGAATAGATCACATCTGGGTCACAAAGCAGGTCTCAACCAGTACCAAATAATGGGATCATTCCCTGCATATTTTCAGACCACAGTGAAACTAGAATTCAACCACAAGAGGAAAGTTGGAAAGAAGTCAAATACATGAGGCTAAAGAGCATCCTACTAAGGAATGAATGGGTCAACCAGGAAATTAAAGAAGAATTGAAAAAAATTCATGGAAACAAATGATAATGAAAACACAATGGTTCAAAATCTGTGGGACACAGCAAAGGCAGTCCTGAGAGGAAAATATATAGTAATACAAGCCTTTCTCAAGAAACAAGAAAGGTCGCAAATACACAACCTAACCTTACACCTAAAGGAGCTGGAGAAAGAATAGCAAGGAAAGCCTAGCCCAGCAGAAGAAGAGAAATAATAAGCATCAGAGCAGAACTCAATGAAATAGAAACCAAAAAGCAATAGAATAAATCAATGAAAGTAGGAGCTGGTTCTTTGAAAGAATTATAAGATTGGTAAACCCCTGGCCATACTTATTAAAAAGAAAAAATGAGGGGCGCCTGGGTGGCTCAGTGGGTTAAGCCGCTGCCTTCGGCTCAGGTCATGATCTTAGGGTCCTGGGATCGAGTCCCGCATCGGGCTCTCTGCTCAGCAGGGAGCCTGCTTCCCCTCTCTCTCTCTGCCTGCCTCTCCATCTACTTGTGATTTCTCTCTGTCAAATAAATAAATAAAATCTTTAAAAAAAAAAAAAAGAAAGAAAAAATGAAAAGACCTAAATTAATAAAATCATGAATGAAAGAGATCACAATAAACACCAAAGAAATACAATTATAAGAATATATTATGAGCAACTATACACCAGCAAATCTGACAATCCAGAAGAAATGGATGCATTCCTAGAGACATTTAAACTACCAAAACTGAACCAGGAAGAAGTAGAAAACCTGAACAGATGCATACCCAGTGAGGAGATTGAAGCAGTCATCAAAAATATCCCAACAAAGAAGAGCCCTGGGCCGGATAGCTTCCTTGGGGAATTCTACCAAACATACAAAGAAGAATTAATACCTATTCTCCTGAAACTGTTCCAAAAAAGAGAAATGGAAAGAAAATTTTCAAACTCATTTTTTGAGGCCAGGCTTATCTTGACCCCAAAACTAGACAAAGACCTTATCAAAAAGGAGAATTACAGACCAATAACCTTGATTAACACAGGTGCGAAAATCCTCACAAAAGTATTAGCCAATAGGATCCAACAGTACATTTAAAGGATTATTCACCATGACCAAGTGGAATTTATTCCTGTGCTACAAGATTGGCTCAACATTGGCAAATCAATCAATGTGATGCAATACATTGATAAAAGAAAGAAAAAGAACCATACAATATTCTCAATAGAGGCTTAAAAAGCATCCTTTGTTGATCAAAACTCTTCATGGTGTAGGGATAGAGGGTACATATATCAATATCATCAAACCCACCTATGAAAAATCCACAGCAAATATCATTCCCAATGGGGGAAACTGAGAACTTTTCCCCTAAGGCCAGGAACACGGCAGGGTTGTCCGCTATTACCTCTGCTACTCAACATAGTACTAGAAGTCTTAGCCTCAGCAGTCAGACAACATAAAGAAATAAAAGTCATCCGAATTGGCAAAGAAGTCAAACTCACTCTTTGCAGGTTATATGATAATTTATGTGGAAAACCCAAATGACTCCATTCCAAAACTGATAGAACTCATACAGGAATTCAGTAAAGTGTCAGGATATAAAATCAATGCACAGAAATCAGTTGCATTTCTATACATCAATAACAAGATAGAAAAAAATATATAAATTAAGGAAGTGATCTCACTTACAATTGCTCCCAAAACCATAAGATACCTAGGAATAAATCTAACCAAAAAGGCAAAGAATCTGTACTCAAAAACTATTAAGTACTCATGAAAGAAATTGAGGAAGACACAAAGAAATGGAAAAAATTTCCATGCTCATGGATTGGAAGAACAAATATTGGGAAAATGCCTATGCATTGTTCTACCTAAAGCAATCTACACATTTAATGCAATCCCTATCAAAACACCATCCATTTTTTTTTTTCAAAGAAATGGAACAAATATTTTAAAATTTATATGGAACAAGAAAAGACCCTGCATGGCCAGAGGGATGTTGAAAAAGAAAGCCAAAGTTGGCGGCATCACAATTCCAGATTTCAAGCTCTGTTGCAAAGTTGTAAATCATCATGACAGTATGGTATTGGCCAAAAACAGACACATAGATCAATGGAACAGAATAGAGACCCAGAAATGGACCCTCAACTGTATGGTCGACTAATCTTTGACAAAGTAGGAAAGACTGTCCAATGGAAAAAGTCTCTTCAACAAATGGTATTGGGAAAATTGGACAGCCACATGCAGAAGAATGAAACTGGACCATTTCCTTATACCACATATGAAAATAGACTCAAAATGGATGAAGGACCTCTATGTGATAAAGGAATCCATCCAAATCCTTGAGGAGAACACAGGCAGCAACCTCTTCGACCTCAGCCGCAGCAACTTCTTCCTAGAAACATCACCAAAGCAAGGGCAAAAAATGAACAATTGGCATTTCATCAAGATCAAAAGTTTTTGCACAGCAAAGGAAATAGTCAACAAAACCAAAAGACAACCAACACAATGGGAGAAGATATTTGCAAAGTACATATTATATAAAGGGCTAATATCCAAAATCTATAAAGAACTTATCAAACTCAACACCCAAAGTACAAATAATCCCATCAATAAATGGACAGAAGACATGAACAGACATTTCTGCAAAGAAGACATCAAAATGGCCAACAGACACAAGAGAAAGTGCTCAACATCACCCAGCATCAGGAAACTACAAATCAAATCCACAGTGAGACACCACCTCACACCAGTCAGAACAGCTAAAATTAATAAATCAGGAAAGGACAGGTGTTGGCAAGGATGTGGAGAAAGGGGAGCCCTCCTACACTATTGGTGGGAATGCAAGCTAGTGTTGCCACTCTGGAAAACACTACGCATGTTCTTCAAAAAGTTGGAAATAGAGCTACCAGCTACAACCTACAACACAGCAATCACACTACTGGGTATTTACCCTAAAGATACAAATGTAGTAATCTGAACGGGCAAGTGCACCTATATTTTAAAGCAGCAATGTCCACAATAACCAAACTGTGGAAAGAACCTAACTGTCCAACAACAGATGAATGGATAAAGAAGATGTGGTATATAAACACAATGGAATACCATGCAGCCATGAAAAACACCCATGAAATCCTGCCATTTGCAAAGACATGGATGGAAGTAGAGGGTATTATGCTAAGCAAAATAAGTCAATTAGAGAAAGACAATTATCATATGATATCTCTGATATAAGGAATTTGAAAGGCATGGTGGGGTGTCATGGGAGGCCAGGTGGGAAAAAATAATTAAACAAGATGGGACTGGGGAGGGAGACAAACTGTAAGAGACCTTTACAGGGAAAAGAACTTAGGGTTGCTGGGGGGTGGAAGGGAGTGATAGGGTGGTTGAGTTATGGACATTGGGGAAGGTATGTGCTACGGTGAGTGCTGTGAATTGTTTAAGACTGATGAATCACAGACCTGTACCTCTGAAGGAAATAATACATTATGTGTTTAAACACAAAACAAAACAAAACAAAACAAACAAAGAAAAACACAACTCAACCATCTATTGTCTTGAAGAAACCCAGTTAAATATAAAGACACAAATAGATTAAAAGTAAATGAATAGAGAAAAACATACCATGCTAATACTAATCAAAAGAAAAAAAAGCAGGAGTAATTATATTAATTTCACAAAGAGCTGACTTCAAGATAAGGAAAATTATCAGGGATAAAGGCATTGCAAATGGATAAAACAATTAGTCCTCCAGTAAGACACAACAATTCTTAATACATAAATAACTAAAAACAGAATGTCAAATTTTGTGGAAAAAAAAAAGACTGATAGAACTGTGAAGAGAAATAGGTGAGAATAAACTATCATATTTGGAGATGTCAATACCTTTCTCTCAGAAATGGATAGATCCAACAGGCAGAAAGTCACTAAGGATTTATCTAAACTCAACAACACCTTTAATAAACTAGATGTAATGGATACCCATAGAATATTCCATCTAACAACAACAAAATAGACATTTATGTCAAGCTCACGTGAAACATTCACCAAGACAGACCATATTCTGAGCCATAAGCCACACCTTAACAAATTTAAAATAATAGAAATCATGCAATGTCTGCTCTCAGACCACAGTGGAATTAAACTAGAAATCAATAACAGAAAGATAACTGGGAAATCCCAGAATACTTTGAAATAAGGCAATGCACTTCTAAATAAAAGAGAATCTAAATCAAAAGAGAAATCTGAAGAGAAATTAAAAATCTATTTTAAACTAAATGAAAATGATAACTTACAAAAACCTGCGAGATACAGCAAAAGTAGTATATAGAGAAAAATTTATAATTTTGAATGCATATATTTAAAAAAGGACGAAAGACCTAAAATAAATCATGTCAGAGTCTATCACATAAAACTAAAGAAGAGGAAGAAAAGAAGAAGAAGAAGAAGTAGTAGTAGTAGAAGAAGAAAAAGAAGAGCAAATTAAGTCCAAAATAAGCAGAAGAAAAGAAATAATAAGAATTAGAGCAGAAATCAATGGAATTAAAAATAGAACATCAATAGAGAAAGAGAAATGAAACCAAAAGCTATTACTTTAAAAAAGATCTATAAAATTAATGAACTTCTAGCCAGGCTAAGTAAGAAAAAAAGAGGGAGAACACAAGTTACTAATACCAGTAATAAAAGCAGTGGTATCATTACAGATTCCATAGAAACTAAAAGGATAAAAAAAGAATAGTATGAAGAGTTCTATGCCCCCAAATTTAATTACCTAGGTAAAATGGAATAATTCCTTGAAAGACACAATCTATCAAATCTCACACAAGAGGAAATAAATTATGTGAATTGGCCTATATCTATGAAAGTATTGAACTAATAATTAACAACTTTTCCAAACAGAAAGCATCAGACCCAGATGTGTTCATTGGTAAGTTTTACCAAACATTTAAGAAAGAAGTTTTATCAATTGTCTACAGTCTCTTTCATAATATAGAAGTGGAGAGAATACTTAACTTATCCTGAGTTCAGCATTACTCTAATGCAAAAATCAGACATTAAAAGAGAAGGGATTTTAAGAAAAGAAGTCTGAAGACCAATATTTTTCATGAACATAGCTTAAAACATCCTCAGCAAAATATTACCAAACTGAATCCAAAAAAGATTTGTAAAAAGAATTATGCATCAGGGCCAAGTAGGACCTATTCGAGGCTGCAAGGGTATTCAACATTTAAAAATCAATGTCTATCTCATCAAAAAACTAAAAAAGAAAAATCACAGAATCACACTAATAGTTGCAGAATGAGCATTTGACAAAACCAACACACATTTACAGTAAAAACTTAGTAAACTAGGAATAGAAAAGAACTTTTTCAATTTTACAAAGATATTTACAAAAAACTTACAGGTAACATTGTTCTTTTTGATGAGAAACTCGAGGTTTCCCCATTAAGATCAGGTACAAGGCAAGAATATCCAGTCTCATCACTCATTTTTAATCAAAAGTATAGCAAGGAAAGAAAAGGAAAGAAGTTTGGGAAGAATGATGTAAAACTGTTTTTGTTCTTAGATGACATAATCTTTTACGTGGAAAATTCAAAATAACTGACAAACAAACACACACACACACACACGCGCACGTGCGCGCATGAAACTCTCCTAAAATTAAATAAGCAGTTAGAGCAAGTTGCAGAATACAAGACTGATAGAGATATAGAAAACTCACTGCTTTTCAATATACTAACAATGAACCAGTGGAATTTGAAACTAAAAATACAATGCCATTTACATGAGCACATCCCCTCAATGAAATACTGTTATAAAAAATCTAACAAAAATATGTACAAGATCTATTTGGGGAAAACTACAGAACTCTGATAAACAAAACCAAGGAACTAAATAAACGGTTCCATGTTCATGTGAGAGACTCAACATTGTCAAGATGTAAGTTCTTTTGACCTTGATCTACACATTTTAATGCATCTCCATTAAAATATCAGCCAATCATTTTATGGATATTGATAAACTTACTCTAACATTTATTTGGAAGGTTATACATATGAAGTTCATATGGGGATGTAAAAGATATATCAGAGTAATCATTGCAACGTTTTTGGAGAAGAACAAATTTAAAGGACTGATGCTACCCAACTTTAAGACTTACTATAAAGGTAAAATAATCAAGACAGTAGATATTGGTGAAAGAGTAGACAAGTAGATCAATGAAAAAGAAGTAGTCTACCAGTAGACTCCCATAAATACAGCAAACTAATCTATGACAAAGTGGCAAAGGTAATATGATAAAGCAAAAATAGTCTCTTCAATAAATGATGCTGGAAAAACTGGAAATTTATATGCAAAAATAATCTAGATGTATCTCTCATAAAAACTAACTCAAAATAAATTATAGACCTAGATGTAAAATGCAAAACTATGAAACTCCTAGAAGATAACATACAGAGAACCTAGATGACCTTGAGGATGGTGATGTCTTCTTACATACAACAAAAAAACCACACAATCCATGAAAGAAATAACTGATTACTGTTAATTGAAGCTGGACTTCATTTAAAAGCTTCTGTTCCACAAAGACAATATCAAAAGAATTAGAAGACAAGTCCCAGCTTAGGAGAAAATATTCACAAAGATGCAACTGATTAAAGACTATTATTCAAAATATACAAAGAACTTTTAAAGAACAACAGTTTAAGAAAACAAACGACTGATTAAAAAATGGGCCAAAGATCTTAAAAAACAGCTCAGTAAAGAAGATACACAGATGGCAAATAAACATATGGAAAGATGTCCACATCATATGTCATCAGGGGAATGAAAATTAAAACAACAATAAGATATCTCTACATGACTACTAGAATGTCCAAAATCCAAACACTGAAAACACCAAATTCTGCAGAGAATGTGGAGAAATAGGAGCTCTTCCATTGGTAGTGGGCATATAAAATAATACAGACATGAAAGACAATTTATCGGTTTCTTAAAAAATTAAATATACTATTACCATATAATCCAACAATTGCTCTCTTTGGTATTTATGCAAAGCAGTTGAAAATGTGTGTCCACACAAAAACATATGTGGGAATGTTCATCACAATTTTAGTCATACTCAACAAAACTTGGAAGCAACCAAGATGTCCTTCAGTAAGTGAATGGATAAATAAACTGTAGTATATACAGACAATGAAATATTATTCAGAAATAAAAAGAAATGTGCTATCAAACCATGAAGACATGGGCAAAACAGAAATGGTACATAAAGGAAACTTAAATATTACTAGGTGAAAGGAGTTGATCTGAGAAGGCTACATACTATATGATTCCAACTACATGTCATTCTGAGAAAAGTAAAACTATGGAGTCAATTAAATAGTAAGTGGGAGTGGTAGGGAGGGGTTCAGATAAATGGGCAGAGCACAGAGGTTTTATACTCTGTATTTTATAATAATGAATATTGGTTATATTACATTTGTTCAAAGCCATAGAATATACAACAATAAGAGTGAACTGAAATATAAAACTATAGACTTTGGATTAAAAGGATGTGTCAAAGTAGGTTCAACCTTGGTAAAAATGTACCATTTTGGCAAGTGATATTCATAATGGGAGAGTTACACATTTCTGTGGGTAGATGTATGGGAAATCTAGGTATTCCGCTCTAAATTCTGTTATAAACCTAAAATTGCTCCTCCCAATATAAATTCTTAAAAATTTATTGAATTTGAAGAGCAAATTAGAAGATTCAACAATAGCACTTGGAAACCTTAATATTCCACTTTCAATAAAGGGTAAAACAACAATAAAATCATCAATAAGAAATAAGTAGACCTGAAAAACACTACAAGAGAAACAGGCATAATGAACTTCTACAGAACTCTCTAAATTATAGCTGCAAACTACACATTCTTCTCTATATGCCTCTAATATTTACCAAGATAGACCATATTTTAGGCCATTTAAAAAGTGTCAACTAATCTGAAAGGAATTTATGTCATAAAATAATCCACTATGATCACAATGGAATAAAATTACAAATCAATACAGAAGGACAATTTGAAAATTGGCAAATATGTGAAAATAAACATCCTAGTCCTAAAAAAGAAATTGGGTTGAAGAAAGAAATTGCAAGGAAATTTTTAAAAAATAGTGAGATGAATGAAAATGAAAACATGCCTACTAAATATTAAATGCAATGAAAGAACATAGAGGCCAGTTTATAGCTATAAATGACTATTTTTAAATATTTTTCTTTATTTTTAATTGTAGTAAAATGCACACAGCAAATCTTCCCATCTTCACCATTTTAAAGTTTACTCTTCAGTAGTGTTAAGCGTATTTACATTGTTGTGCTTAATTTATATATATATATATATATATATATTAAAGATTTTATTTATTTATTTGAGAGAGACACAGTGAGAGAGAACATGAGCGAGGAGAAGGTCAGAGAGAAGCAGACTTCCCGTGGAGCTGGGAGCCCAATGCAGGACTCGATCCAGGGACTCCAGGATCATGACCTGAGCCGAAGGCAGTCATCCAACCAACTGAGCCACCCAGGCATCCTGCTTAATTTATATTTAAAGGCTATATCAGAAATAGATTATTGATATAGCCTGAGAATCATAACTAAACAGATCCTAAGCAAATTTACAAAATAGGTAAAAAGTAGGTTTATGTCCTAAATTCCTTTCTATGTCCTAATTCCAAATTCAGGAAACCTTGTTTATAGTATCAGATACTGGTCTCTGGGTGTTACCAGAGAAAAAACAATACACAATGTACTCAGTCATCAAAATCCAACATGACTGTCACTGCACCTGAAACTGTTGGGGTAATAATAATCTATGCATAAATATTTTTATTAGAATAGTTTACTGATTTGACTACACAATTACACAGTGAATAAGAGTAAAAATTTGACCTAATTCATTCTAAATCTAAATTCCTGGTACTTTTATTATCTACATTAGTTTTTAATTAGGAAGCACAAAAAGAATATGATTTTTGAGATATGTGAATATATATAATATTTCTCTGTGGAAGATATGAACTATCAGAGACACATATTACTAGTCTCTATAAACAAAATGTCTTAAGAATTGATTGTTTTGCAATGCCTGGGTGGCTGATTCTGTTAAGTGTCTGCTTTGGGTCAGGTCATCATCATGGGGCCGTGGGATCAAATCCTGCATGGGGTTCCTTGCTCAGCAGGAGATTTGCTTCATCCTCTGCCTTCTGCCTTCCCCTGCTTGTAAGCACTCTCTCTCTCTCTGATAAATAAATAAAATATTTTTAAAATAATTGTTCTATTTTGTATTATAACTGAAATTGCCATTTTAAAAGCATATAATATACAACTAGACTCTGCAAAATATCTATTTAAAAAAAGAAGAAAAAGACCTCAAATTAATAATTCAACCCTTTTAACTTAAGAAACTAGAAGAGGAAGAATACTGGAACCCAAAGCAAGTAGAAGAAAGGGTCATAAAGATTAGAGCAAAAACTTATGAAATAGAACACAGGTGAAAAAAATCAATGAAACCAAATTTGAGTCTTTGAAAAGAACAACAAAATTGACAAATATTTACCTAAGGAGATATTCAAGGCGATATTTAAATGGCCAATAAGCACAGGAAGAGATGTTTAACATCATTTGTCACTAAGAATATGAAATCAAAATCAAAATGAGATATCACTTTATGTTTATGATGATAACTATAAAAAAGGAGATGGATGACATCAAGTACTGCTGAGGATATACAAAAATTGAAATCGTTATGCATTGTTGGTAGACATGTAAAATTTTGCAATTGTTTTGGAGAGTAGTTTGGCAGTTCCTTAAATAGTTAAACTTTGCTTTAGTACGTAATGCAGCAATTCCACTTTTAGTTATAGAGACAAGAGAATTAAAAATGTATATTTTCACAAAAACTTTTACATAAATGTCCACAGCAGCAGTATTCATAAATAGCCAAAAGTGGAAAAATAACCCAATGCCCATCAGCTGATGAATGGATAAACAAAATGTGACATATGAATAACAGTGGAGTATTATTCATTCATGAAAAAGAACAAAGTTACAGATACATGTGGCAAACATTGATATACCTTGATAACATTATGCTAAGTAAAAGCAGACAGACACACAAGGTCACATGTTGTTGGATTCCATTTATACGAAATGTCCACAAAAGAAAAATCTTAGAGACAGAAAATAGATAAGTCTTTATGAGAGACTAGGGGAAGGACATAAAGGGGGGGGGTCCCTACCAATATGAGCCAGTTTTCTTTTTGGAGTGATCAAAATGTTCTAGAATTATCAGTGAAAAACTGTAAAATTATGAATGAACTAAAAAAGCACTAAGTTGTTCATTTCAAAAGGATGGATTTTATGGTATGTTATTTTATCTCAATAAAATAAGTTATATACAGTCTCACAAGAAATAGTGCAACTTATTAATAATTAATAAGTGATAACAAATATTTAAGATATATGGATTTTTCCAGATGTAGTTACACAGACTAATGTTCTTGGTTGGTTAGATTTACTGGGTCAATATTTAGTTCTTTGCCTCTTTTGATTTATGTTGGTCTGTTTGTATATTCTATATGAGAATATAATGGTGGATACGCACCATTTGTCAAAACAATAAAATGTAAAATGTACAACACCAAAAATGAACACTGATATAAACTATGGACTTTGGGTGATAATGTTGTTGTCAGTATTCCTTCATCAACTGTAACAAGTGTATCATTCTGGTGGGGAATGTTGATTTGGGGGAAGCTATGTGCATGTGATAATGGGTGTATGTATGATAACTCTGTACTTCCTGCTCAATTTTGCACATGTGAGAATGGGTATGTATATGATAACTCTCTGTACTTTCTGCTCAATTTTGTTGTAAACTTAAAACTATTTAAAAAAATAAAGTCTATTAGAAAACAACAACATCATATTTGACCATGCAGATTACCTCTCTATGAACCCTGCTAGATATTCTCAAAGGCCTACTATCTGTGACTACCTAATCACATTTTTGTGATTTCTGAGGACTCATTTCTTTGAACATTCCTTAAAGATCGATTAAAATAACAGGTGTACCATTTTGTATTCACCTTTATCTAAATCCTTAAGATGCAATGAGACATAGAATAAATTCTATTTTCTAAGCTTATAGTATTTTAAAAATAAAAAGATTGAAAGGCAGATTTGTCCAGAAAAATGGTAATATTTAACACTAAATCCTGAAATTCATGTATTCTCACAAAAATTACTATTTTATGAAAATAATATTTAATACTAGTCAAAGGATATTTTAAAAGATGAAACTTTTGTTCTGTCTCATTGCTATTTTAACTTTTCAGGTGCCAATTTTAATTAGCGGTAATTGCGCCTCGGATAAATCTCATTGGCTACGAAACGGCCATTGCGCAAAGCTTCAGGTGCCAATTTTAATTTACAAGTCATTTTCTACCAAGAATACAAAGTGCAAAACTGTAACTTAGCTATGAAATAAAGCAACAACAAAGTTTTACATGTTTGAATCTATCAATCTGTTTTTAAATTTCAATAACGCTTCTCTGGAAAATTACCAAAACTCCCTAGCTTATTGTTGCAGAACTTCAAAAGTGTCATAAATAATATTATCTACAATAAGGTCAAATTCCTGCTGTCATCTAACCTTTTAATTTAAGGATATAATTTTCTAACAGAGAAAATAAATAGAAGTTTCTGACAGAAAAATAAACTTTAAAAATTCAATATAGTTAATATTTTAGATAGTTATTTATATAACTGAATATAATGATTCACATTAGGTATTTTCAAATGTTATAGAAACAAAACATTGTTCTTACTGGAAATCACAACACTTAAAATCAGCAAGGCTGCTCTGTTTAAATGGGGATAAGGGTGGGTATTTCATAGATTTCACAGCTTACTCAGTCTCTTTTATATGCCTAAGAAAGTCTCTAAATTGGATCCTTAGGACCCTGAACATTGGAATTAGGTATTCAAAAAATCATTGATATTCAAAACAAAATTTTCATCCTTTGAGAAAAATGTTGCCATTAGCCTCTCTCTTCCCTCCCTATATTGGTTAGGGATGGCTTCAGCTTTATAGTAAATAAATGAATACCTTTATCTATTAAACTATTAACTAATAAATAGCTTAAATTAGGGAGCATTTTTCCCTCATAAATATGGAATTGAGGTATAGGCATATAGATACGTATAGGTATATGTGTGCTAGTTCAGCAGACCAAAAATGCCATGAATTCAATTTATTTCGATTTTTCAGTTTCAAGATTCCTGGCTGTATTCAAGGCAAGAATAACAGAAAGATTGATGATATTTCCTTAGGTAGAACTGAGGGGTTTTGTTTTGTTTTGTCTCAGGAATGAAAACCTCAGTTTTTTTTTTTTTTAAAGAATTTATTTATTTATTTGACAGAGAGAAATCACAAGTAGGCAGAGAGGCAGGCAGAGAGAGGAGGGAAGCAGACTCCCCACTGAGCAGAGACCCTGATGTGGGGCTCGATCCCAGGACCCTGAGATCATGACCCGAGCTGAAGGCAGAGGCTTTAACCCACTGAGCCACACAGGTGCCCCGAAAACCTCAGTTTTATCCCAGCAGATCTCTTACATCTTTTGGTCAGAGTGGTGCCATTTGCTCACACATACAACAATCATAGCTAGTAAAAATGAGTTTCTATGAAAGGTTTAGTTAAATAATAATTTATTCTTTTGAGAGTTACCCTTCCAAGAGCAGTGGGTTTTGATCCTCTACCTAAATATGTTATAATTAAATCAGTAGGTGAAATGGGGGGTTGGGGGAGTGTGAAGAGGTGTATGACTGCAATAGGAAACTGCAATGTCTGCTCTGCCAAACACTGTGACTCAATACATTTCTAAATGCTCTAAAACATTGGTAATTTGTAAGCTTTAAACTCATATTAACATTTAAGGTAACCTAAAATGTGTCTAGCAAGCAAAGGAAACAGCTGACAAAACCAAAAGACACAGAAAGGGAGAAAATATTTGTAAATGTCTAATCAGATAAAGGGCTAGTATCCAAAATCTATAAAGAACTTATCAAACTCAACACCCAAAGAACAAATAATCCAATTAAGAAATAGGCAGAAGACACAAACAGACATTTCTCCAAAGAAGACATACAGATGGCCAACACACACATGAAAAAATGCTCAACATCACTCGTCATCAAGGATATACAAATGAAAACCACAATGAGATGCCATCTCACATCAGTCAGAAGGGCTAAAATTAACAAGTCAGGAAATGACAGATGTTGGCAAAAATGCCAAGAAAGGGGAATCTTCCTACACTGTTGGTGGGAATGCAAGCTGGTGTAGCCACTCTGGAAAACAGTATGAAGCTTCCTCAAAAAGTTGAAAATAGAGCTACCCCTTGGGGTGCCTTGGTGTCTCAATCAGTTAAATGTCTACCTTCAGCTCAGGTCATGATCCCAGGGTCATGGGATGGAGCCCCACATCAGGCGCCAAGGAGGGAGCCTGCTTCTCCCCCTCCTTCTGCCTGCTGGTCCCCCTGCTTGTGCTCTCTCTCTCTCTGTGAAATAAATAAGATCTTGAAAGAAAGAAAGAGAAAGAAAAGTAAGAAAGAAAAAAAGAAAAGAAGAGCTACCCTATGACCCACCAATTGCACCACTGGGTATTCACCCCAAAGGTATAAATGGAGTGATCCAAAGGGGCACCTGCACTCCAATGTTGATAGCAGGAATGTCCATAATAGCCAAACTATGGAAAGACCCTTGAAGTCCATCAACAGAAGAATGGATAAGGAAGATGTGGCATATATATATATATATATATATATATATAATATTAATATATTAATATTATATAATAATCATTATATAATAAATAATATATAACAATTATTAATATAAAATATAATTATAACATAATAATAATAATTAATACAATATATTAATAATTTTATATATATGTGTGTGTGTGTGTGTGTGTGCGCACACACATACTGGAATACTACTCAGCCACCAAAAAAAAAAAAAAAGAGAGAGAAATCTTACCACTTGCAAGGACATGGATGGAGCTAGAGGATATTTTGCTAAGTGAAATAAGTCAATCAGAGAAGGATGATTATCATTTGATCTCATTTACATGTGAAATTTAAGAAACAAAACAGGATCATAGGGGAAGAGAGGAAAAAATAAAATAAGACTAAATCAGAGAGGACGACAACCATAAGAGACTCTTTAGTCATAGGAAACAAACATGGTTGCTGGAGGGGAGTGGGGTGGGAGGCATGTAGTAACAGGATGTATATGTATATGTATATACATATACATACACACACACACACACACACATACATAGATACATACATAAAATAATCTGTTAATTAGATCATCTCCAAAAATATTTTCTAAAATTTGTTAATATCTATTATATATATATAAAATATATATATATATATTATTGAGTTAAAAGGAATAGTGGTTTTAGATGTCCAAATGGCTTTGGGGTTATGACATTTCATAGGAAAGAATAAAAGAGTAGAGAAGAAATTCATCAATTAAAAGCAATAAAATTAAAGAATTAATTAAATGGGTTCTTACAAAATAGAATGAGATAGAATTTCAGTTTGGGTTTCCTTGAAATCAGCCTAGGAGGGGTTGGGAGTAGGTAGTTTATTTTGGGGTTTTCCCAGAAAGCATAAGCAAGGAGCCAAAAAGAATGACAGAAAATAAAAAGTCATTGTATGCCATCTATTATTGAGGCCAGTCCTGTAGGCAAAGGAGAGGGGAGCTTGATTCCTAAGGTATGTTCTGAGGAGGATATACAATGTTTGCCTGAAGAGTGAGAGAATGGGCTATTTACCCATTGTCTCTGTTCCCTATTCTTTTTTTCTTTCTTTTCCTTTTTTTTTTTTTTTAAGATTTTATTTATTTATTTGATGGAGAGAGAGAGAGCCCAAGCAGGAAAAGTGGCAGGCAGAGGGAGAGGGAGAAGCAGGCTCTCTGCTGACAAGGCACATGGTGCAGGGCTTGATCCCAGGACCCTGGGATCATGACCTGAGCGGAAGGCAGCTGCTGAGCCATCCAGGTGCTCATGCCCCCTATTCTTGAGGGTTCCTTCCAACATTAACTCAATCACTGGTTATCAGAGTCTCAAAGAAGACCCTGGCAGAAGGTTGCACAGTGCACATTTGAGTCAGGATTTTGTTAGATTGAGAGGAGCCTGACTTGAACTCTCTACCATAAATTCAGCTAAAAAGAGTAGGGGCTAAGAAAAAGTGACGTGGGGCACCAGAAAGGTATGTTGCAAATCGTGTAAGATTTTTACAGAATTTGAAGATAAATTATATAATAAAAAGGAAAGGGTATTTTTAAAGCAAAGAGAGAAAATAAAAACAACCAACTATAACCTTGTTTTCAGATGCAGGGAAAATAAAAGTTATTTTATTCAAATGTTTCAAAACTTGAAACAGTAGGTATTCTTATTCCCAATTTAAAGAGAAAATAACCGGGGCGCCTGGGTGGCTCAGTGGATTAAAGCCTCTGCCTTCCCCTTACTTTGAGTAAATATGGTTATTAGCTCCCCATTTCACACAGGCAAAACAGATTTTTAATTGTGATATATAGGGTTCCTTCTATTTCTCATCTCTGCCTATTTCTTCCCTGTAAGACTATGATTAGTCCTGGGCCTGTCATTAGCCCCAGTGGCTTGACCTGCACAAGCTTACCTTATCCCTTCTAACATGAGTTTCCCTCTAATTGGAACATTATGCCTCAGATCCCTTTCCTCCTTTCAATCTCAGCACAGATGATACCTTTCTTCTCCTTTTTTTTTTTTTGGATTTTATTTATTTATTTGACAGACAGAGATCACAAGTAGGCAGAGAGGCAGGCAGAGAGACAGGGGGAAGCAGGCTCACTACCAAGCAGAGAGCCAGATGCGGGACTCGATCCAAGGACAGGGGAATCCTCGACCCACTGAGCCACCCAGGCACCCCATCTTTGGAAATCTCTTGACCACCCTCCCTGCCCAGATTAGATTAGACACCCTAGTGTGTCTCCTGTCTTTATTTCCACAGCTCTCTGAAAGCAGGAACAGTGCCTTCCATTTTCACTGTGCATACCCGCACACCACTTTCTCATGCTTCTGCTACCTCTTTGAGAATGATTTTTTAATTCGTTCCTTTATACTTTTCTAAAACTCGGTGTTTCCCATGCATTTGTTCTGAGCTCACTTCTGTTTTTATGTGAAATGTTCTCCCTGGGAAAAATCTCCTTCATTTCCCTGATTCCCAAATACCAACCTTATCTGAGCAATTCCCAAATTCACTTAAGCTCCTAGCACCCTATGAATAAAAACAAACAAAACAAAACAAAAACAACAACAACAACAAAAAAAACTTCTTTCAGTGGGTATCCTTTATTTCTAACTGTGGTGTAACAGGCCCATGGAAACCAAACACACGCTAACAAAACTGGAAGGCTATACAGGTATCTTTCACCATCTTATAAAACTGTTCCTTTGGTGTATATTTTGATGCAATTTCCATTAATCCCTATGCTCAAACCATACAGTTTACTGTGATTTGGAATAATAGAATGTCCTAATGATTATTTAAGAAATTTTAAAAAAGTGAGCAAAGGAAAAAAAAGTTTCTTTTATGTCAGTTTACTTCAATGGACAATTCTGTAATCATTGTGGTAATTGATTCAGGCATTTATCACTAATGGGTATTAGAACTACTGAGATAAAATTGAGGAAGAACACAATATTTATATAGTTTTAAAGCATCTCTGTAAATTACCTATTAATTAGAAAAATAAAATAGTAACTTCTTAGCGAAGAAACCTGGCAGACAGGATCTTAACAAGTGATTAATTTAACACCTGAATAAAGGCACAAGCCAGCAACCTGTGCCTCCTGATAGGATACACTGAGAGGAACAAGTATCACTCTCTGTAATGTTCCCATCAAAGATGCATAATCTGAATATGCCATGAGAAAACAACAGCTGAATCAAATTGAGATCAATTCCACTAAATAACTGGACTGTACTCCTCAAGTATATCAATATCATGAAAGACAAAATAATTTGTAAAGCCATTCTAAAATAAAAGTGTAGAGACAAGTCAATTACATTCAGTGTGGTATCTGAAATAGAATCTTGAAACCTAAAAGATAAATAAATAAAATTAATGCTACAAATGATTCTTAAAAAACACTGGCAAGTTTATAAATGTTTACAAATGTCATTTGAATGTTTGTATTTTTTTCCTCTAAGCAAACAAATCTAAGCTTTGGTGATAGTCTTTACTACTATGGTTAACTTTGGTGAATGTAGACATGGACATGGCATAATGGATGATTTTGATGAACTGGTAGTTTTCTACATTTTGATATGGGTAATAGTGATATACAGTTGTAAAATTATATTGATCTTTACATTTAAGATTTGTAAACTTTATATAATTCAATAATATCAATAATTGGATCACATGTGGGTTTATTTCTATTGATTTATTTTTTTCCTTTTGGTTTCAGTCTTCTGGTCATGTGTGGAATATTGATTAATTTTATGTGAAATGCTGAGATTGTACCTGAAAATTATAGAGGGAATATCGGTTTCTTTTAGTAGACAGATAAAATACAAGCAAATGGTGATACAAATTGGGATTAAGGAATCTGAAGGATAGATTTCAGATTTTTGTGAGAGGAAAGCTTTATGGATTTTCTAGCCTTTTTTGAAGGTTTGTTAGTTTTATTTTATCTAGTATTATTATTATTAGTTTATTATTATTACTATTGTTTTTGTCATTATTATTATTTGCTTTATTTCTTTTCTTCCTGTCCCTGATCTGCACAGCTTAGATATCAGCAAATGTCTTCAGAAGAAAACAGCTGTCAGAATGTTGGCTAATTTCTCAGGTTTCCCTTTGGGTCTATGAAAGGGAAACAAAAACCAACCAAATAAACAACAACAACAACAACAACAAGAACCCTCTTCTGTCTACTTTCAGCATCCTTCATTTCTGACACCAGATGTATGAGGACTTCCCAAACCAAGTAGTTCTTTAATTCTCTGTAGATTCCAATTGGGTGTTCTCAATTCAATTCAATTCTGACATATCTACCTGAGGTTAATGCAGACTGACCCCACAGTTTACGGCTCAGTCCTAAAAGACCACCCCTACTTCAAATGCCAATCCCAAGTCTCAGGTTGTTATACGTGCTTCTGACCAATTGGCTATAAATTGGAGGTTCCCGTGATCCCCTCATTGGCTTTGATAGTTTGCTAGAACAGCTCACAAATCTTAGGAAAAATACTACCTGTTTGACTACTGGTTTATTATAAAAGGATGCAATTCAGGAACAGCCAGATGAAAGAGATTCATAGGGTATGTGGGAAGTGACATAGAGCTCATGACTTCTCTGGGCATACCACCCTCCCAGCACTTCCAAGTGTTTACCAACCTGGAAGCTGTCCAAACCCCATTGTTTAGGATTTTATGGAATCTTCATTACATAGGCAAGATTAATTAAATCATTGGTTATTAATTCAACTTCAGTTCCTCTCTATAGTCCTTCTAGTGCAGAGGTCAGTCAAGGATGAGACTGAAAGTTCCAACCCTTTAATCACCCTGGTTGGTTCCCTTGGCAACCTCATTCTGTGGTTATATAAGAACTTTCCAAAAATCATCTCATTAACATAAACTCATGTGTGGTTATGAATAACAAAAGACATTTCTTTTTCCTTTGTTGCTCTGGAGCTATTTCAAAAACCCAGGACAAAATACCAAATATCATGACAAATAATTCTCCCATTGCTCTTATCACTTAAGAAATTACAAGGGTTTTAGAAGCTGCTGCCAGGAACAGGCATGAAGATCAAATATTTCTTTCTTTTTTTTTTTTTTTAAGATTTTATTTATTTATTTGACAGAAAAGAGATCACAAGTAGGCAGAGAGGCAGGCAGAGAGAGAGGAGGAAGCAGGCTCCCAGCTGAGCAGACAGCCCAGATGCTGGGCTCCATCCCAGGGCTCTGGGATCATGACCTGAGTAGAAGGCAGAGGCTTTAACCCACTGAGCCACCCAGGTGCCCCACAAATATATATTTCTTATTACAAATCACAGCAAAACAATTTGGAAACCTGTATTCTTATATTCTGTTTAGTAGCACCAAAATCTTTTTTCTACTTTTTCTACTCAGTCAAAAGAATCTTCCACAAGCTCTACTTATACAGTTTTCTATTTCTTCTCTATGACACTTAATTTGAAATAGCGAATGCCCTCCAAATATGGGACTTGCCTCTATATATATAGCCTTCTTCTGAATTTTAGCCCTTTAAAATTTCTAGGGCCTATTGGTCTCCAAATCTCTTCAAACAGCTTTCCCCCAAACTTATGTAATTGTTTTAAATAAGATTACAAGCTACTTCTTCACACCTGTATTTAAATACAGTTTTAACAATACATTTATGGCAAGGTTTGAATTTTTCTGATAAAATGGATCGCATGCTGTTTAATCTCATTGACAATTTATAAACCACTTATTATATAATATTTAGATTTAAAACTAATTGCATATTAAAGTGCAAGTTGGAATATATTTTTATATAAACCATAGGTAAAACTTTTCATGATGTATTGTTTTGATTTCTAAAATTTTTTTCAAT
This sequence comes from Neogale vison, assembly GCF_020171115.1. Lineage (NCBI taxonomy): Eukaryota > Metazoa > Chordata > Mammalia > Carnivora > Mustelidae > Neogale > Neogale vison. The sequence goes on from NC_058096.1 coordinate 50,967,790, forward strand.
TATACTTTTTTTAAAATTTAAATTTTAGTTAACATTCAGTGCAATATTGGTTGCTGGAGTAGAATTTAGTGATTCATCACTTATATACAACACCCAGTGCTCATTACTTGTGTCCTTTTTAATACCCATCACCCATCTAGCCCATCCCCAACCCACATCCATCCATCCATCAATCCTCAGTTTATTCTCTATCATTAAGAGTCTCTTATGGTTCATTTCCCTTTCTCTTTTTCCCCTACTTCCTATATGTTCATCTGATTTCTTAAATTCCACAAATGAGTGAGAGCATATGATATTTGTCTTTCTCTGACCAACTTACTTCACTTAATATAATACACTCTAACTCCATCCATGTTCTTGCAAATGGCAAGATTACATCATGTTTTGATGGCTGAATAATATTTCATTGTGTGTGTATGTATATCTCTATATATAGATATAGAGATATATATTTGTCCTTTGTGTGTGTGTGTGTGTGTGTGTGTGTATACACCACATCTTCTTTAACCATTCAGTTTATGGACATTTGGTCTCTCTGCATAGTTTGGCTGTTGCTGATAAAGCTGCTATAATCTTTTGGGTGGATGTGTCCCTTCAAATCTGTATTTTTGTATCCTTTGTATAAATACCAAGTAGTGCAATCACTGGATCCTAAAGTAGTTCTGTTTTTAAGTTTTTGAGCATTTTCCATAGTGTTCTCCAGAATGGCTACACAAGTTTGCATTCATACTAAAGTACAAGAGGATTCCCCTTTCTCTGCAACTCACCAACATCTGTTGTTTCCTGTGTTTTAAATCTTAGCCATTTTGACAGGTGTAAGGTGGTATCCCATCATGGTTTTGATCTGTATTTCCTTGATGATGAGTGATGTTGAGCATCTTTTCACTGTCTCTTAGCCTTCTGGATGTCTTCTTTGAAAAAGTGTCTATTCATGTCATCTGCCCATTAAGAAATGGATTTGTTTTTGTTTTTGTTTTTGTTTGGGGGGGTTGTTGAGTCTGATAATTTCTTTATAGATTTTGGATACTAACGTTTTATCAGATACATCTTTTGCAAGCATCTTCTCCCACTTGTAGGCAGCCTCTTAGTTTTGTTGATTTTTTCCTTTCCTGTGCAGAAGTTTTATCTTGATGAAGCCCCAATAGTTCATTTTTGCTTTTGTTTCCCTTACATACGGTGATGTGTCTAGTATGAAGTTGCTGTGGCTGAGGTCAGAGAGGTTTCTGCCTATATTCTCCTCTAGGATTTTGATGGTTTCCTGTCTCACACTTAGGTCCTTCATCCATTTTTATTTTATTTTCATGTTAGGTGTAAGAAGGTGGTCCAGTTTCTTTCTTCTGCATATTACTGTCCAGTTTTCTTGACACCATTTGTTGGAGAGACATTTTTCCATTGGATATTCCTTTCTGCTTTGTTGAACACTAATTAACCATACAGTTGTAGGTCTGCCGAATGTTTTGAACTGATGAAATACAGTTATAATAAACACTTAATTGTCCTTCTCTGGTGATTCTCGCATCTGTATCAGCTCTGGATCATTTTTAGATGATTGATCTGTCTTTTCATGAGGGGTTATGTCCCCTGCTTCTGGGCATACCTCCCTGTCTTGGATGGAATGCCAGACGTGAGACTGTTACCTTGTTGGTTGCTGTATATTTTTGTATTTTCTATAATTTTGAGCTTTGTTCAGGAATGCATTTAAGTTACTTGGAAATAGAAATCATTGCTGGTGTTGTTTTAATGATTTGTTCAGTGGTCCAGAGCTGCTCTCAGTGGAAGGTTAATGATGAGTTCCCAATACTATGGCAAGATCTCCCTGAGTCCTCCACTCTATGCCTCATTGGGAGGGCCCCCCCTTTTTTTTTAGTTTATCTATTGGGAACAGGCTCCATGCCTAGTGCTATATGAGCACCAGGCCCTCTTCCTTCTAGTGCTTTCAAATAACTGCCTCCTGAATTGGGGTCACTGCCTCCAATGGATAACTTGAGCAGGACCCTGCTGCGCGGGGGGAGGGCTCTTCCACAGCTCTCATTAGTTGACTTTCCTCAGCTTGGTCCTCCCCCATAAACCACCTTGTGGATGCTCAGCTCAGTGTCCTCAAGTCCACTAGGTCTACTGGGCTTATCTTCAGTTTCCCCTCCCCTATGGCTTTCTTGGAAACTCTCTGGCAGCTGTTTCCTGGAGCAATTGTAGGGTTCCACTCACCTCTATGTTTCCATGTCTCCAGGACAGCTGTCCTCTTTGATTGATGCTCAGTATCTTCGAAATCTGCATTTTGTGGCTCTTGTGTGGTTTTGTTGCTGTTTTGGTTGTTGTTTCAGGCAGGAGAGTGAACCAGTTTCTGTGAGTCCACATTGGTGTGACTCCTCTTTGTCCCGAGGGAGAGGAGAGAAACACAAAGCAATTTTACCAAAGCATTGATGGGCTAAGCACTGAAAAGAAAAAGGAGCACAAATTTTCAGACTTTGTCTCAGAGACCTTACTGTAGTATTTCTAAGAAGACTCCAAAAAGCATGAATGCAGTTCCCCTCTTCAACAACTTATGCCACCATAAGTTGGGGAAATTGCAGGGGTCAGCACAGCCAAGTGCAATGGATAAGGCTCACCCGAAAAACAACTTCTGTGATCATGACATTTTTCCTCCCCTTCCCATTTCATGGGTATTAGAAATGAATGAATCTGAGATTCTAGTTCATTCTCTCCATTTATTGAGATAATCTGTTCATTGTCATTGTCCTTTTTTTATGTTATAATTGGTCTTTTTCCTGGAATTTTTCAATATATATCCTTATGAATGAAAACTGAGAGCCATCTAAATGACTCCTAGTTTTAGTGAAAAGACAAAACAAAAAATACTTCCAGGAATGAGAATATGCATATAGTTACTTCAATATCGTTAAAATTAAAAAAAAAAAGTTACAGATATTTTCAAATTTGAAATTCCTTCTTGGTTGTTGATCCAGGGGAAAAAATATATATATATTCTCCCTCCCATATAAAAACTTAGCACTTTTGGCTAATTCAAACTGTATTCTAGTACTGTTTTAGGGACGATCATACAGATCATGAAGATTTCTTCCTAGTGTTATCTATGATGGGTCAGCAGGAGGGTCTCCATAAAATAATCTATATTAAAAAATTGTTCAGCTGGGGCGCGTTGGTGGCTCAGTGGGTTAAAGCCTCTGCCTTTGGCTCAGGTCAAGATCCCAGGGTCCTGGGATTGAGCCCCGCATCGGGCTCTCTGCTTCACAGGGAGCCTGCTTCCTCCCCTCTCTCTCTCTCTGCCTGCCTCTCTGCCTACTTGTGATCTCTCTCTCTGTGTCAAATTAAAAAAAAAAAAAATTGTTCAGCTGTCAGTAAACTCTGTCTTGCCTCAGTCAATATCATCACTTTGATTTGTTAACAGACTTGGTGTTGGAAGTATTACCCATGATTAATAGACTTAGGTTACATATGTCTTTACTTATGACTAATTTCATATTCCTTTGGTAATATCTATTATCAGTCCTATATTGCCCTTATCATTGAGGCTGGTGATGGTAAGGAGAAATATAATAGAAAGCAGTGAATAAATGAAGGTCTACTATAAACCAAGATTTTCATGACGCCAACATAGTTACTTTGTCCTTTGAATGTTGACCAATTAGAAAGGTGACTACAGAATATCTGAAGTGAACATGCTTCAACTTCTAATATCCTGAAAAGTCTTCAGGGATGTTTGCTTAGAGTAACAGAAAGAGTGTGAGTTTGGATGGGTATGTAAATATTATTTGTTTTTGCTTTTTTTTAGTATTTCTACTAGGTTTCTAATGATATAACATTAGGTGTTGACAACTTGACGTGTGCTTTTTGTGTAGCTTTGATTTTTTTTTTGTTGTTGTTTTCTTATTTTATTTCTAAGAATAATCCTAACATTCTCATGAGTACTTAGTAATAAGATATTTTTCCTTTTCTACTCAAGTGGAAAGCTTATTGGCAAAACTTTTATGGATACAGAAGTTACTTAGAAAATTGAGGTAAAGTTACAGAGGGTGAGACGGGGTAATAGTGGACATTTTTCTAAGTTGTGCATAACTGGGCTGTGTAACATTTGATGAAATTTGTCTACTTTTAAAGATTAAGATGTATATATTACTGAACCTATTATTAGGATAAAGCAACAGAAATAATTTAGAATTAAATATCACTAGGCTTCTCAACTTCATATTAATACTCTAGAGGAACTTGGAATGTAAGAAGTGTATTTCACATTACCCTATAAAGAAAAGAGTAGTAATAACCAAGTAAAATGCTGTGTTAGATCATTATAAGAGAACAACTGACTTTCTAAAGATTAATTACTAAATTCAAAGAAAATAGGGACATATTCATCCAAAAGATCTAGAAGCATATGAAGGGAAGAGAGATTGTATTCTGAAGAACAAAGAAATTGGGGTTTGTTCTTTGAGTGTACTCAATAAATAATATCCTTTTCTTCCCCCTTGTTTTGAACAAATGGTACATTAGACCACTCTGTTTACTTTTCTGTCCAAAAGGGAAGAAGTAGAAGGATTAGATTAGTAATTTCATCTCTGTAGGGTAGAGTGCCTAAACAAGGCACTGGAAGGAAAAACAGAGGTCAGAATGACACATATGAATTATTCTTTAGATAATTTTATTTTTTAGCTTTAAAAAAACAAGAACTATATATTGGGACTCTTCCCAATGAATTTCAGCTGCAAATAGCAAACCTCCTGATAGCTTTCTCAAAATAGAGTATGGGAATATGAATAATGAATGTAAAGTAATGCAAAAGAGTTTGGCAAAGCTATTATGAAGCATACATTCAAATGATATTTCTCCTTTAAATTACAAACCTTCAGAGTTTACATGTTTTATCAAACCATAACAGTATTGTTCAAAAACAGTTTTGAAATTAATTTTGAGACTGTATAATGATCTTTTTCAGGAGATTACATTTTTGAAAAATTTAAAAATAATTCAGAGACAAGTGTTTTGTTCCTGCTTCCTCATTGAGCTCATTCCCCCAACCTCATTGACTTCCAAACCCACACTACTTCCATACTACATCAAACAGACATCTAAAACTGAAAAAAAGTAAAAATTTGTATATGGACAGTCTTGTAGAAAATCATGCTTAAAAAGTGCTCTCCAAATCCTTCTGTTATCCCAGAGTGTTAGAATATTCTGTTGGGTCCCATGGCCAGAATATATTAAATTATTCCCTGGCTAGGATAAGTCCCACAACTACCTGGACTGGTTTTGCTTAATTGGTCTCAATACTTCATTCAGGTCTAACAGAAATCCTAAACATTTTCTTCTAGATTGTTTCTTCCTTTCATACATTCTTGCCCATCATCGGGTGTTTAATTAAATGAAAACCTTGTATTTAAGTTAAATTTACGTAATGTAAATTTTTTTTAAAGATTTTTATTTATTTATTTATTTGACAGATCACAAGTAGGCAGAGAGGCAGGCAGAGAGAGAGAGAGGAGGAAGCGGGCTCCCCACTGAGCAGAGAGCCCGACATGGGACTTGATCCCAGGACCCTGAGATCATGACCTGAGCCGAAGGCAGAGGCTTTAACCCACTGAGCCACCCAGGTGCCCATGTAATGTAAATTTTATCTAATGCTCCAATACACCAATAAATGGAATTGTTATTCATCAAATTCTGGACAAAAGTAGCATAAAAATCAAATCTATATTTTGATATAAATAATTATTAGATAGTAATTAATCAAATATATTTATTAAGAATCTCTCTGAACTGCAAGAAGCACAATATTGCAAGTGCTCCAAATGTAAAATAAAACATAGCAACACCTAGCTCAACTTCCACCAAGGAAATCTAGTCTGCATATGTGAAGTAAAGTTATTTTAGAAAAATATTGCACATAGAGACAGAATGCTAGAATTAGATTCTTCTGGTTTTCTCTATAAGTTAAGAAGAGCTATTGGCAGTTAGCCTTTGAGTGTAAAAGCTGAGGAATTATCTTCCTTAAATATAGCTGACCTGCATTTTATACAAGGCAGAGATGGTCAGAAACAGGAAATTTTGGCTCTTCTCCGGACAAAGTAAAATTCTTTTAGTTTGTGCTAAGCAAATCATAGATAAGTTGAATCTTAAAATGGTTACATCAAAGGGAAGTCAATGAAATAGAATGACCATTTTCCCAGTTTCGTTTTTGATTATAAGTCTTAAACATCTATTACTTACAATGAGTTAAAATCTGGTTTTCTCTTTCCTTCCCAGTAACTTATTTCTATTGACCTCATTTCAGTTTTTTGCTACCCAGAAGCCTTTGTTGTTTGACTGGCTTCTTTTATGAGAGAGAAGTTATTCTCTTCCCCAAATAGAATGTTCTCAGGTCTCTCTGCATAAACTAAAATATATAATATATAATTAAATGTTGTATATAATTAATTATATAACTAAATATTACACACACACACACAAATGGATATTTGTCAAAGGGGACACATTAGAATTTTGGGAGGGACAATTCTTCATAGTGTGGAATTCCCTATGTGATTTTAGTAGAGTCTTGATTGAAACTACATATATCCCTAGCCTGTACAAATTCCAGCGTTTCACAAAACTAGATGTCTTCTTAGAACTGAATTAAGTCCAACTTTACAGAACATAGTAGAATTATTCCTTCTGTTTTCTTCTGGGCACCATATGTTATTATTGAGTCCCATTTTTGACACACTATTTTAAAACATATTGATCTCAAAGTCAATCGAAATCCCAAAGTCATTTTCACATATGCTCCTATTAGGCTTAATCAGCCCAACTCTGGGCATAGGGGGTTGTATCAAAGAGCAAGGATTTTAATATTTATTCCTATTAATTAATTGTTTCTCTGGATAAGTTGCCCAACGTTTTTGAACTTTTTTAAAAAAGATTTTATTTATTTATTTGAGAGATAGAGAGAGAGAATGTGAGTGAGAGAGCATGAGAGGAGAGAGGTCAGCGGGAGAAACAGACTCCCTGGAGAGCAGAGAGCCTGATGTAGGACTTGATCCTGGGACTCCAGGATCATGACTTGAGCTGAAGATAATCGCTTAAACAACTGAGCCACCTAGGCACCCTTTTTTTTTAACCTTTGAGGTCACAGATAAGTGTTTATAAATCATCTAGCTCTAATACAATTCAAAACCTCACTATTTGATGTTTTCCATATGGAACACTTTGAAGAACCTCCACCCACCAAAATTTGTATGGGGATTATCTGATGACCCCTCAGGCTTCTCAATCCATGATACTGTGTTTTCTTCTTAGCCCTTGTCATAACCTATAATTATTTTGTTTGTTTGCTTGTTTGTTTTCTGTTCCTCACACTAAAATGTTAGCTATCTGAAGGCAGGTATCATCTTATCCACTACTGGACCCTTAGCACACACATGATGCCTAGAAAAGAAATGTTAATTTTTTAATCTAATGTATTTAAATTTTCTTGCAGGTTTAAATATGTACAAATATAGAAGAATATTGCCTAAACAATCATGGAACCTGACAGTAGATCATTGTGGCTTTTGAGACCCTTTTCAAGCAAAAATAACTCGTTAGCATAATTTAGATATGGCCATTCATTCTGTTTGGAAATCAACTGTTTCTGTTATTAGCTGTTATTACCTATTATTCCTGGCTATCTACTTCTCAGGTAAATAATTGAAAAATATTTGTGAATAAGTCACTTGGTTTCACCAAAAATTAAAAAAAAAAAAAATTAGGTTGAAGCAGCATGTGTCCTTTCTGAGTAGAAGTTTAGAGTGTCAGAATTTTCTGGGTTTTCCTGGAACTTCTGTCATTCTGAACCTCTGAGTGACTATACTAAACAGATAACCTTGAGGAACCCAGGATAGACACATAGTTTAAGTACAAAATGTATTATCGGGGAAAATTTCTCCATGACCTTGTGCTTATTTATGTCCTAAACTATCCTTTTGTATAGCAAACGCCCCTGGATTATATAGGTAGCATCTCCCATTAGGGCAGAAGGGAGATTTGTTTCCTGACCAGGAAAACAAAGATAACAACTCCTTCTGGGGCAAAGATTGAACACCTCTATAGTAGTATTGTTTTAAGCTACCTCTGTAGTATTGTTTTAAGCCACCTCTATAGTATATATATATATTTTGAAGTTCTATTTTCCTCAGTGGTAGCATAGGCCCATTGTGTATGTTGCATACACCTAAGACACAGCCATCACTTCTATAGGACATGCAGAAAAAGGGGAACTGATCTAAACGAGAACCTCATGCTGCCTGCTGTACTTGGAGTAGTAAAATCTCTTGTTTCCAACCCAGGAGTCTTGTCTCCAGTGCCAACATCTGTTAAACTGTCATAGGCTACTTTGTTAGCTCACAAAAAAAGGATACAATCTGAAGGCGTTCACAGTTTTTTACAATATTTTTGCTTTCTTTTAAGATACTGTGATTCAGGAGAGGTCACCTAAAGTATTCTGAGTACAAACTCATCATCCATCTATATATCCCTTGGATTTTATTTCTGTTCCTGTTATAATATTAAATTGGGCTTTATTAGTAGTATCACAGACAAAACACAGGTGAGATGGATGGTGGGAAAAAACACAAAGAGCAAAAACTATGCAATGGTATTACCAAAAAAAAAAAGGTCAAATAGGATGTTCCAGACTGTGTTAGAACTTGGAAACTGGGGGATAGCCAATGAGCTATGCTATTCATCAGACATTGTGTCATGTATTAGTATCAGGTTAAATTTTGTGACTGAAAGAATAAAGGACATTGGTACCGTCTGGATAATCCATATTTGAAAGTGTTTGTGCCAGATTTGAAAATGTTTGTGTTAGAGATATAATAAGACTTTGAAAATGAAAAAAAATCAGAAACTCACAAATTAGATGGCTTTTGGAAGTCATTTAGGTAGTTGGTAAATGAGCCAGAACTGCTAGCCAAGTCACCCAACTACTGGTCATAATCCACTTCCTACAACACACTGCTATGTTTATTCCCTCTCATAGTTCCCTCACTTACTCATTTAATGAGTATTCTCTTACTGAGTACCATCTATGTGCGGAGCTCTATGCTAGATATGGTAATAGAGACATAGTTCCATAGTTATGAACTTTTAATCATTTGTCTTTAAGCTGGAAATATGTTTCTATAGATGGGATCCAGGAACCTCTACAATAATACCATGTAAATGAGAAGAACAAAAACTAAGTCTTAAGGGACTACCTGACTTGAGGTTGACTGTATAATCTTACAGTCCTCTATGTATGTTATGAATGTTACCATCAGTAAGAATGTTAACCTCAGAAGGTCTGTGAGTGAATATAGTACAGAAACCTGTACTGTACACTTGAACATTTACCTAATCTCTTGAAATTCATTTACTTTACTAGGAAATGCAGATACTTGACTGGCTCATAAGGATTAAATCGAAACTACACAACCTCTAGTACATTCTAAATTTGAATGTGTATGAACTACCTTTATTTTTATGTAACTATTTTTGAATGAGGAAAAACAAATTCCCTTTATATAGCCAACATGAATTCAACACATGTTGGGCAAGCTGACACTTGTACAGCCCATTGCAATTTATAACATTTTTATATGATTTATCTTACTTGATCCTCACCAAAAAATTGTAAAGCTCAAGTAATAAATTAATCATTATGAAGGTACAAAATATGTATAAAAAAAGTTACTGTGTAGAATTACAAATTTGCTGTAGTATATAACATAAATCTAAATAGGACACGAATATATATGATGGAGTATCATGCCTTTATCAGAAAGGATGAATACCCAACTTTTATATCAACATGGACGGGACTGGAAGAGATTATGCTGACTAAAATAAGTCAAGCAGAGAGAATCAAGTATCATATGGCTTCACTTGCTAGCAGAGCATAAGGAATAACATGGAGGACATTGGGAGATGGATAGAAGAAGTGAGATGGGGGAAATTGGTGGGGGGGCAAACCATGAGAGATTGTGGACTCTGAGAAACAGACTGAGGGTTTTAGAGGGGAGGGGGTAGGGGGTTGGGTGAGCCCGGTGGTGGGTATTATGGAGGGCACTTATTGCATGGAGCACTGGGTGTTACGCATAAACAATGAATTTTGGGAAACTGAAAAGAAATAAAATAAAATAAAATAAAATGGAAAAAAATAGGATATAAATATGATACAAAAATAGAATGGTAAAGTTGTGTAAACAAAGAAACCCAGAAGTCTAGAAGAGGGTGATATCACATCTGATTTGGCCACAAAGATTCTTGAAAGGGAGAGTAGATAACTATCATTTTCCATTCCATGGAGCTTCAGGTAATGTGTAGTGCTTGTTTGTTTGTTTGCTTGTTTATAATGCCTAAAACTTATGTATACTTTTGTCCTGAATCACCAGGGAGACACAAAGGAGTTTAGAGAGTACCTGATAAATAAAACAATTATTTTGTAACACAATGTAAACCTCAAATTTTAAACTCCAACTCACAGTCTGTGTCCTTATACTAAATAAAACCATGAATGTAAGTCATGTAGGGCTCTCTGAAGCCAAACAGGTGCAGGCACGTGGGTTTGAAATATTCCAAAGAGGAAAATATATGGCGTCTGCTGCTACAATGGCAAATAAAAGAGATTCAGTATCATTCGCTGATACAGAGCTCATCTTGCAGAGTGCAACACAATACAGAAAGGAATTTTGAAGAAGTGAAGACAGAAGACCTTCTTTTTGGGAAACCTAATAGTTAATATAAAACTTACTAAAAAAGACAGGAAAAAGATATGGACATATATTTGCATTTGTGTTAATATTAGAAACAGATAAATGAGTACACCTTAGCTATTAGTTCCTCATAAGCATGGTGATTTTGAAACATTATTGGGTATCCCAGAGTTATCTGCACTTTTGTAATTAATTTGAGAAGATTGCCTAAAAGAGAGGCAATTGGTATTTAGTGCAGGCATTGGTATTTAGGTTCTCTTCAGAAATTCCAGCACGAATTTGGCTACAGTTATTTGATGATTTCTTTAAAACGTCCTTGCTAATTTTCAACTAGTTGGAGAGATTGCATTGTGTTTACTTGAACCATCCCTGTATTTCTTAATAGGGGCAGGAAAAAGACAAGGCAAATCATTTAGTCATTAAAGTTCAGATGAGGAAATCATGATGGAAGACAATATTCCTTGGAATAAAAATAGGCAAAACAGTTGATGAGAAAGAGAAAACCTGTAAATCTACCCAGCTGTAGAATCCTTCAGGGATGACAAAGCAGAAGAATAAATGTGGTTCTGATAGCAAATTTACCATTAATGTGAATACTAATCTCTTTGCCCCCAGAGACTACTTCTACTGCAGGTATTATCATTGAAAAAGGAATTTAATTCAGACATGTCTAATTACACTACAGGTTAATTCTATTAACTGGAAAATCTCAAAAGGACTTAAACATTTTTTAGTCTTAAATAAGTTTCAGTGGTCTAACCAAATTTCTGGTGATTGATTTTCATTGCAAAGTAGAAATTATTTGATAAACCTACTCTTCTTTCTGGAACACTGGAACAAAGACTTGATTTTAAGGGCAATAATAATTTATTGCAATTACCCTTAATATATGGTAAAGATGGCAGTATTATGTATAGTCTGTATTTTTCCCAGCGATTGCTTCCTTTGCTATTGTCATCCCTGTGTGTAGGCGCAAAGAGCCTGCTCTTAGTAATAAAACAAATGATAAAATAAATGGGCTTCCTTATCATAAATGTAGGAAAGTCTCATTTGCAGTGTTGATGGAGTCAGAGGAGTTTTGTTTAATTTAGGTCATCCTGTTATACTAGACAAATACCAGTTTTTCTGTACAGAGTATGTGGATTTTCTGAAATTGGTTATTTTTCTTTTTTTTAAGTTTAGGCATCCATCTAGACACATTGGAACAATTAGAATGGTTAAGATTCATTACAATTGTTTGTTCCAGCTCTGCCTAAGCATTTAAGGAAACTTTATTTGTAATGTAGAACAATGTTTTATCTCATTCCCATCTCTCCTCTTACCACTGGAAATTTCCCATTCACTCTTTAATTCAGTGTTTCTCATTCAGTGTTAAATAAGAGTTCAACACAGAACAAAACACTGGGGAGAAAAATACCAATAAAGCACAGTGCCTTATCTCAAGGAGTTTACAACTTTTGAAATGAGAGAGACTTGAACACAGATAATTGTAATATGGGAGCCCAGAGGATATTCAACTGGCTACAGTGAAGTTGTCTTACAGCTGGAACCTAAATATTTGTGACTAGTTTCAGGAAAACAAATCAGTTCAAGAGTTAGAAATATGCATTTTATAGGATTATATGATGAAAATATCTGAGATGCAAATTGGGCAAATATTGAAATATTCCATGAAAAAATCATGACTTTAATAAATAAGGCAAGGACTATAGAAATAATTATCAGTAGAAAGTTGTGTAAGGGCCTATTAGCCAGAGTGATTCCATCTGGTTAAACAGTGATTTTGTCATTTATACAGCAAAATAAACTGTCCCTGCCCCCTTCCCCCCCAGGGGACTTACTTAAAAACAGGTCCCAGAAACCAGTCCCAGGTAACAAAGCCCAAATACAAGGGTGGGGCAGGCCAGGTGGAGGTATTAATCAGTGGGGGCACATACTGTCTCCCTAGCCACCAAGGAGTATAAGCCCCGCCCTTTGGGCACCTTTGGGGCACCAATTCTGACCAAGGTGATAGGCTAGTTCAAATATCTACTATAGGGTAAATTGTAATTCAATTGGTCACTTATGTGTGACCTAGCATGACTGTGCAGCTTTCTCTGTGTGTTACAATCTCATTGGCCACCTGTGCATGGCCAGGCCCAACCACCTGGCCTTTTCCCTTAAAAACTAGTCTGTAAGGCAGAGAGGGATCGCCTCTTTGCAAGAGATGGTCCCAAATGGTCGGTTTGATTCTTGATGCTTGGCACAAAATAAAGCTTTGCTTGACCTTTGCTTTGTATCAGTCTTGTTCCTTTGACTATGGACCCAACAGTTGGAAATAGTCAAGTAGACTTTTTAGGACTGAAAGGTCAAACGGTGAGTTGAAAAGAGGAAAACAGGATATAGTTTACGATGCAACCTGCTAACTACCCAAGGGAATCTATAAAAGTGATCAGTGGTGGGGCACCTGGGTGACTCAGTGGGTTAAGGCCTCTGCTTTCGGCTCAGGTCATGGTCCCAGGGTTCTGGGATCGAGCCCCGCATTGGGTTCTCTGCTCAGCAGGGAGCCTGCTTCCCTTCCTCTCTCTGCCTGCCTCTCTGCCTACTTGTGATCTATCTCAAATAAATAAATAAAATATTTTAAAAAAAAGTGATTAGTGGTAGCTGCATTAAAGAGGAGGAAGACAAAGGAAAGGAGGAAAGGAAAGAGGTAAGGAAAGTAATTGATATTGAGGTGATACAGAATTATTAGAATCCATTTAAATAATTTTATTCAGAAGCATGGCCTATCCAATACCTTATCATAACTTCCTGTTACATTTATCTTACAAAAATGACAGTACACAGAAAGTCTATCACCTAGTGAATGTACAGATTCAATATGATCTCATTCCTCCTTGTCTTGCCTCTCCCTTATCATTATACTCCTTACAAAGTTATATGGATGTGAACATCATGGTTCCCAACTCTGACCTCTACTCAGATAGAGAAATTGTTAAATATATATATATATATATATATATATATATATATACACACACACATATATTTCAATAAGTATGTATATACTGATTGAAAGAAGCCTATAAGTGGAGTGCTTATAGTTGTGAAAGTGTGAAAAGAAACAGGAAGGATTTCCCTGAGGACCTTCAGTTCTACCACGAGGGTTAAGCTATGCTCAACACATAGGTAAGAACAACTGAATGATGAAAATGAAAGTATTACGTGAGAGTATAGAGGGGAAAAGGCATTAGAAGGGAAAGAAAAGAATGAACTAAAAGTGTAAAGAAGTATAAACAAATAGGAACATGGCACTGGGAATTATAAGTATTCTGACTTTAGGATTAACATGCATGTGATTATTGTTTACATAGCCAACAGTCATCACATACAAAGTCTCTTTATGCATCAGATATTATGCTTGTATATACTATCTTCTGGAACCCACTTGACAATTCATTATTTCTGTACCCATGTATTTCTAGATCATCTTTTTCCCATTTTCTTCAGATTATGTGGGTCTACAACCTCTTTATTCTATTCCTTCTGTAAGAGTAAAACTATAACATTTGTCATTTACAGGACAGTGATTATATTCAACTCAAAAGTACTTGTCCCAAAGAAATATGTACATCCAGCAGACTAAATTTTCAACTTTTAGTAGTCTCTCTAGATTACTAAGGTCTCTAAGGTTTTTTTGCCTTAATTACAACCCTTCCACAGCCATTGAGAATCTAGTATATTCTCTCTGATTGGCAGTCAGGAAAGAGCACTAAAGGGCTAGTATTCCCAATTCCAGTTTCATAATTCTGGGGCTGATAGAAAGCTAACACTCAAAATGGGCCCAGGTATGACTAATTGACTAGAAAAATGTGTGATATCATTGTTCATATTTCATTAAGCAGACTGGTGAAACCAGTTTTCAGCCCAGCCTCAGGCAGTCAGAAAAAAAAAAAAAAGCCCAGTTTTAGATTGGAAGAAAATGACTTTTTTTGAAGAATAGGAAAGTGTTTTATGTATTAGAAAAGGTTCTGTCTCTTTAAGTACATTATTGAATATGACAAATTTAAATTAAACCTTCTGTCTTACTCTGACTCAATTCTCTAATCTTATCTAACGTACAAGTGTTTTTAACACTAAGTACAAGCACAATTTTACTCTGAAGAAATTGGATTTTCTACTTGATGGACCAAAATTAACAAATTAAAAATTTTTGACTAAATTTCTTTAAATTTCATCATCACTTTCTTTCCAAAACACTAACTTTAATCTCGAGGAATTTGGCTGCTGTGGAATCAAATATTTCTCTGAATTTGGGAATATAAAGTGAAGCTTTTAGGCTTTTCCTGTAATTTGTTTTTTAGAAAATAGAATGCTGTAGGTCCCCTCCCCTCTCCAAACTTTGAAAAGTAAATTATAGTGCTGGTATCACCTTGGGAGCACATTTTATTTGTAATAATCATTCCCTTTGACAACATATGTCATCTTATTAAAAAAAAAAGAAAAGATGATTTCCAGCAGCTCATAAAAAGGCTCCAAATATATAATAGACATCATCAAAGATTTTTCCATCCCTGTTTCATTTTTACAGATAGATCAAGAAACATACATATTTAAATTTCCTTTAGATGAGTGCTTTAACAATGAGACGTAAGTACTTGGTTACTTTGAAATATAGAAATTTCATTTGGAGTGATTATAAATCAAGAATGAATTTTAATATTTGCTACTCTCCAGTTAATTTTTTCTATTGAAATGATATTACTGTTTAATATTTTATATGGATCTCCTCCAGTAGAGTTAAACACAGGCAATTTTGAAACACAGGTGTTAATTTTACTTTTAGAATCATAGTGAAGTCTTGAGTCTTCTAAGATAGATTCTCTGAATTTTGATCATGTTGAAAATCTACTCATGATCTTAATATGCATCTGCTCACTGGCAGAGTTTAACAAAAAAAAAAAAAAAAAAAAAAAAAAAAAGTGACCAGAATTCCATATTAAAGTGATCAGTTTTATTTTTAAAAGAACACCTAAAAGGAAGAGCTGTTCAGGTGACAATGTTCAAAAATCCAAATTAACTCTTTTGCTGTTTAATTAGCTGTCTCAGATACAAAGACTGCTACTGTGAGACCACATCAAAGGGAATTATCCTTGTCTCCCCTCACACACTTGCTGGTTTCAGCTCCAGCAGTCCTAGAGGAGAGAAAGGAGGGAAAGGACACTTCCCAGGACTTAACCTCCAAAAGGAAGAAGAGTGGTAATAAGTGCCCTTCTCTCCTCTCTCCTCTAACTCTTTTATCTTCTTTACCATTTACAAATATCCTTTCTTCCTTTCAAAGAGGCTCTTTTGTAATCAGTAAACACAAAGAAAAGGAGGAGGTGTTTCTTAAACTCTCAAGTTCATATGTCAGAATATCAAAGGGTCAGTTTCTGTCGCCCTGAAGAAATTCTAGAGGGTGATTTCTCCTGTCCTCACCTAGAGAGATGGGCAGCGGGAGAGCTCTCAGTCTCTGAAAGAATTGAGTCTACTAAAAATTTCTAACATATATATGATTCCTTTTTTTCTTTTTATACTTAAAGTGCTCTGTAAACACTAAACTAATCAGTTAAATGAAAGCAATTTGTGAATTAAGGCATAATTATAAACAACTGCCTGTCATTGGTGAGAAATACGGCCCTTGTCTGTTTATTATTTCATTACTAGGCTAAGGGGTGGCTTTTTAATTTTCATAGCATTATCAAAGACACCGACTGAGGGCAGAGGAATGGAAATGTTTCCTGGTATAGTCACTCATTTGCTATGCTATGAAATGTTCCTCATCCATCCCAGTATCTCCTCCATACACAACTTAATTCATTTGATAAGAGCAATTGGAAGAGGTTTACTAAAGAGACCTTTAAAAAAAAAATCCTGTTAATCTTATCTCTTTCATTCTCAATATTTTATGTAAAAAAAAAAGCCTTGGATTTTATACACTATTTTTTATGTTAATATGTTAAGAAAAATCATCTGAAACCTCGAATCTCTTTATAAAATGCTAAGTAGGTTAGTAGAAAAAGTAGGTTTATAGGACATTTCATAAGGAAACTTCACATGCATATGCAAAACTTTTCAAGAATGTAAATGTCTTCTTGAAAAATTTAAAGCTCACTGTTCTAAATGTTACTCTTAATTTATCAAGTTTCTCAAGATTAAAGTGTGTGTACCAGTGCCCAACCAGGAAGATACAGGGGGAAAAAAAGCTGAGGTTAAATAAGTATGTTTTTAAGTTACTCTCTGAAAAAAGAAAAAAAAAAAGTCTCTTTAAGAGGAAAAGTATTTTACTAAAAAATTTAGAAAGATTTTGGAACTTTTTTTTTTTCCCCAAGAAGCATGTGAAATTTTCAAGTGATGGAAGTAACTGCCCTGCCAATTTGTATTGGATAAAAATTCTTCCAGATAAACCACATGCGTTATCTTGGGGAGAAACCTGCATGAGCAGTTAAGGAATAGCTGGACAATCTTCAGGCAATCTACCTGGTTTATGAAACTTGTTAATTGTAATTTAATTGTAACAATGAAAAGATGGCTGGTACTAACACTTTGAATCACAGAAGAATCAACACAATAAAATTCCACAGCAGAGCTCCTTTAACAATACATTTGCTTATACTGGGATTAAAAAAAATCATTTTAATCAAGGGACTATTGGCATCTGGAGTAGAATTTTAGATCTGAAAAAGCTAAAGTGTCTAATTTCCTCATTACATAACTAAAGAAGGAAGTTCTGAAAATCTAGATGTTAGCAAAGTCAAATAGCAGCTTTGTGATAGAAGTTAGAACACAATTATGCCAGGTGATCTTTCCACCCCACCAGATTGATCTACATCTAATTTGAGAAGCCTGCAAAACAGGCACTGTTCCAGCATATTTTGCTATCATGCTAAGGAAAAGTATTTGCGTATGAAGAGATGTTATTTGGCACCATATCTTCTAACCTTAGTTTCCTTGAGTTGTAAAAAGGGATTGTCAGTATGGAATTTTCTCTTTGTTAGTTTCTGAAAGGTGCTGATATTTTATTTGTGCTGAAGTTTTGTTTGGCATTGACTTTGATAGCCTCTGAAGAATACATTTCTATTACCAAGGAATCAGGAGTTTTTTAACCTATTGTGTGCCAGTCACTTTTTGGCAGTCAATTGAAAGCTATGGATCTTTCTCAAAATAATATACTTAAATGCCTAAAATACATTTTATTTGATAACAAAGGAAATAAATTAGTTGAAATGCAGTTATCAATATATTATAAACTGAAATTTGCACTAGAGTAGAATATGTGTTCCTTTATTAATGCATTACCATGTAGGTATAATAATTACCATAATTTTTTAAGTAGTAATGAACACAAACAATATAGTTAGGTACACGCAACAAACTGCAATGGAATAGGAACACATCTGTGGTTTCTACTGGTAACAGTCACAGATACTGCTATTACAATTTGTTGCCTATATTAATAGTCAAAAGAAATGAACAAATTTTACTTAGCAATTGCTAAAAAGAGATGCCACTTTTTTTCCTACCAAAATCACGTACCCTCTAAATTCTGACCTCACAGATCTCAAAGGTTCTCGCAGGTCCAAAACTTCTATTACTGCTAGTTTACATTTTAGATAACCTCATTTGTTCCATTTCAGTTCCTTTCTTTCAGGATCTATTCTTTATCCTGTGACCCAGAATATTTCTGAAGGTTTTATAGTTCAACATGTTCATTTTTTCTACTTCAGTTCCTGGACAATCACTGGAGGTAATATCTTTGAACAACTGGTCTTATTTAACAACATTGAAGCAATTTGCTGCCACCCTTGTTAATAACGGAAGTTGCTTGGAGACACTTTTTGCTTTTAAAGGAGTAGCAACATTGCTAACTGAAGCTGTTTTGAAATGCAACAGCTCAATAATGACAGCAGCCAATAACACTGCTAAGCTGTAACGAGTTACAATGATAAATCAGAGTTGTCTGAATACCTTAAACTCAATATGAATCTTCATATGCCAGCCTGTTATGATCTGTGTTTCCTAACTTGGAGAGAGATGACTAACATGACTGCAGTGCCAGGCTCTGCTTAACCCAAATGGATCCCATGTCATCTGACACTCATGCCAGGGAATACAGATTGGTTAGATTACTAGATTTGTACGAAAAGAATGTGTTTTTCCCTGCAGGCTACCTTATTCTTATGTTTGTTATCTTCAAAATGGATTTTTTTTTTTTGTGGTGTTTTAACTATTATTGTTTTTTATTATTATTATCTCATTTTAATTGTGTATTTGATGACCACAGCATCAGGGAGGATTAGGAGGATATAATTTAATAAAATTGTCCTAACACACAAAGACTACAAGTGGTGTTTAAATTTGTTTTTCTTGTCTCTCCATGAAATCATAGAGGGATTTAATTTATTTTCTTCTCTTTAGCTTTCTTTTCCCCCATGACACTTAATCTAGAAAACACCTGCAATTAACATGTTTTTCAAGAAACATTGCCTCTTAACCTCAAATAGATCTTTTTATTTTTTTTTAAAGATTTTATTTATTTATTTGATAGAGAGAGATCACAAGTAGGCAGAGAGGCAGGCAGAGAGAGAGAGAGGAGGAAGCAGGCTCCCTGCCGAGCAGAGAGCCTGATGCGGGACTCGATCCCAGGACCCTGAGATCATGACCTGAGCCGAAGGCAGCGGCTTAACCCACTGAGCCACCCAGGCGCCCTCAAATAGATCTTTTTAAAGGAACATAATTTGTAGTGATCTTCAACTATGCACGAAAGATTTTGGTCAGATTTATTTCTCAATTTCTTGTCTTTTCCAGAGGCAAAAATCTTTCTCAAAATATGCATTATAGAATTATATTAATAATGTCAACAATGCCATTTTTAAATACCTTACAAGTGAGAGTATATGTATATGTATAGCAGGTAGTCTCAACAGTAGCCATGGAAACAACCAGAATCCAGGAATACTTTTACATTGCCTATTCTGTGCTAAGGGCTATAGAAACAGGGATAAAAACAGCAATCTGAAATGGAGGAAAGAACTAGCCTTCTGTTGACTCTATGTCAAGGGTACTGAAATTCATTATTTGGATCAGTTCTACTCTCTCAGTTATCCAGAATATAGCGTTATTCTCCTTTTCTTTCTTTCTTTTTTTTTTTTTTTTTTAAACCAATGGGACAAATGGGTTTCAGAGCAATTAAATAACAGTCCTGAAGTTGTGGAGCTAATAAATGTGGTGGAGTCAGTATTCTAACTCATAGCTTTCAGATGAAGAAGCCATCATATTCCTTCATTATGCCAAACATTCCTCTAGATGTCAGAAGACAGATTCACCATGTTAGTTTTGTAGTTTGTATCTTGGTGTGAGCAAATTGGGAAAGCTTAACTTGAACTAAGATATCCTCCCCGTCACGGTACCACTGATTGTTCCTTGGGTAGAGACATAACATCTAAAGAAAGCTCCATTTTAGGTAAGGAAAATATTATACTTATAAGAAGTATTTTATTTGTATCTTCTATTTTAACACTGATTTCTTAAAACCAGTGTTCTGCATTCCATCCCAAAGCAACAGAATACACATTGTTCTCTAGTGCACATGGAACATTCTCCACAATAGATCACATCCTGGGTCATAAATCAGATCTCAACTGGTATCAAAAGATTGGAATCATTCCCTGCATATTTTCAGACCACAATGCTCTGAAGCTAGAACTCAATCACAAGAGGAACTTTGGAAAGAACCCAAATACATGGAGACTAAAAAGCTTCCTTCTAAAGAATGAATGGGTCAACCAGGAAATTAAAGAAGAATTGAAAAAAAATTCATGGAAACAAATGATAATGAAAAAAAAAAAGGTTCAAAATCTGTGGGACACAGCAAAGGCAGTCCTGAGAGGAAAATATATAGCAATACAAGCCTTTCTCAAGAAACAAGAAAAGTCTCAAATACACAACCTAACCCTACACCTAAAGGAGCTGGAGAAAGAACAAGAAAGAAAGCCTAAACCCAGAAGAAAAAGAGAAATCATAAAGATCAGAGCAGAAATCAATGAAATAGAAACAACAACAACAACAACAAAAACCCAAACAAAAAAACAAAACAAAACAAAACAAAAAAACAATAGAACAAATCAAGGAAACTAGGAGCTGGTTCTTTGAAAGAATTAATAAGATTGATAAACCCCTGACCAGACTTATCAAAAAGAAAAGAGAAAGGACCTAAATAAGTAAAATCATGAATGAAAGAGAAGAGATCACAACCAACACCAAAGAAACACAAACAATTATAAGAACACATTATGAGCAACTCTACACCAGCAAATTTGACAATCTGGAAGAAATGGATGCATTCCTAGAGACCTATTAAACTACCACAACTGAACCAGGAAGAAGTAGAAAACCTGAACAGACCCATAACCAGTAAGGAGATTGAAAGTCATCAAAAATCTCCAAACATGGGGAACCTGGGTGACTCAGTGGGTTGGACCTCTGCCTTTGGCTCACGTCATGATCTCAGGGTCCTGGAATTGAGCCCCTCATTGGACTCTCTGCTCTGCAGGGAGCCTGCTTGCCCTCCCCCCTTTCTCTCTGCCTGCCTTTCTGCCTACTCTGCCTACTCTCTCTGTCAAATAAATAAATACAATCTTAAAAAAAAAAAAATCTCCGAACATACAAAAGCCCAGGGCCAGATGGCTTCCCAGGGAAATTCTACCAAATATTTAAAGAAGAATTAATACCTATTCTTCTGAAACTGTTCCAAAAAATAGAAATGGAAGGAAAACTTCCAAACTCATTTCATGAGGCCAGCATCACCTTGATCCCCAAACCAGACAAGGATCCCATTAAAAAACAGAATTACAGACTAATATCCTTGATGAACACAGATGCAAAAATTCTCACCAAAATACTAGCCAATAGAATCCAACAGTACATTAAAAGGATTATTCACCATGACCAAGTGGGATTTATTCCACAGCTGCAAAGTTGGTTCAACATCTGCAAATCAATCAATGTGATGCATTAATAAGAGAAAGAACAAGAACAATATGACATTCTAAATAGATGCTGAAAAAGCATTTGACAAAGTACAGCATCCCTTCTTGATCAAAACTCTTCAAAGTGTAGGGATAGAGGGCACATACCTTAATATTATCAATGCCATCTATGAAAAACCCACTGCAAATATCATTCTCAATGGAGAGAAACTGAGAGCTTTTCCACTAAGGTCATGCGCATGGCAGGGATGTCCGTTATCACCACTGCTATTCAACATAGTACTAGAAGTCCTAGCCTCAGCAATCAGACAACAAAAAGAAATTGAAGGCATCCAAATCTGCAAAGAAGAAGTCAAACAATCACTCTTCCCTGGTGATATAATACTACATGTGGAAAACCCAAAAGACTCCACTCCAAATCTGCTAGAACTTATATAGGAACTCAGTAAAGTGTCAGGATATAAAATCAATGCACAGGAAT